>NC_138783.1:95489908-96204209 GCF_965178545.1 Coloeus monedula
TGAGAGACAAAAGATAAACTTTCTCTGCTGCTTGCCTCGTGCTGTATAAAGTCTTCTCCTGTGATGCCAGAAGGTATCATGATGGAGGATGGCAACAGTGACTTCGTGAAAGGAAAGTCATTTTTCTCTGGACTTGCCTTTCCGTTGCAATTCCTTCCTGAATGCCTCCCAGGCATGGTCAGCTGTGACACCCATTTACTGGATTTTTTCTGTCTATGAATGCTGCTGTTACAGAAGACATTTTAAACTTGGCTATTCATGGCATATCTCTATGCTGTCGTCACATAGCTGTGTGATGGGCATTAACTTGGATATCCCTGAGTGGCAATTTGACTCTCCACACCCAGACAATGTACATTCATAGCATCTTGGTTTCCTGCCATTTAGCCCATCTGTTGGATTGACTCTTTGCCCATTTAAAAGTCAGTCAGACAGGGGTGTAGGTGCCAAGAAATGTGAATTGAGAAGGGGAGTCTGCATAACGCTGCTGGCAGAGCATCTTCAGTAAGAGCCTCCTCCTTTGTGGCAGCCATCACTGCCAGATGCCTCCCTACAGTAGGTTACAACTGCTGACATTTGCGTACCAAGAAAAGGATACACGAAGCAGAGAAAAGGAGGGAAGAGTTTCAGGGTAGCCTTGGCAACTTGCAAGATAAGCTGTGCTCTTGCAGGTACTCAGTTCACAGCACAAGTAAGAGATGCATGGAGATTGCAGGGTATTAAAAAGTTACTCAGTAGGGAGAGCACATTGTTAGTGTGCTAAGGTGAACCTGAGGTAGCTCATTACACTTAAGGAGATTGCCAATGACCCAGCAGAGGTAGCTGCAGGAGCCCAGTAAAGGTATTTCTCCTCTTCTTCCATGTAGTAGACCTATACAAGAGTGTTAGTCCTGCCTGGAGAGCGTTTCTGAATGTGGAGTAGAGATCCAAAGATAACATCCCTTAAGGTCGTCTCTCTCTTAGCCACAGTTGGGTTGTACAGTGAATTAACTCATCTGTGTGTAAAATTTATAATCCAAATCTCGAGAGTGTCGGGCACATGCATGCTTGCAATAATATCCATAAATGCATGTTTCACTTCAAGTGTGGCTCACCAGAATTACTTTATCTGTGAGACTAGCTTGTGTATCTGTCTTTGTCTGGACAGCCCTTCATTTCTGCTGAATAGGCATTATTGCTGCTGCCCTTCATACCAGAAGCACAGGTAGCCTCTTTCCATCATCATTATTATACTTGAATATAGCAGAGAAATATTTTCAGTCTGTCAGTGGCTGTGGTTCAGCAGTGCATTGCAACCTAACTAGTATTTAATGGATAATTTTCTTTTCCAATTAAACTTAAAATATAAATAGATGTGTGAGGCCAGTCTGAACTTAAGATTGTTTTAGATAATTCTTTGTGAACTGACGAAAACTATCATCCCAAGCCAGGTGAACAGCTCTCTTTGATTTCAATTACCTTATTATGTTTCCAGACTTTTTTCAGTTTGTTGTTTGGGTTTTTTGTTTCTTTTTCTGTCAAACAAAGATGTGGCTTTCCCAGTTTCCTCATGAAATACAGTATGGCACAAGGAGCCCATAACTAGTGCAGAAATGTTGTCTATGTTCTCATGAGCCTGAGGAAGAAGTTTGTGGAAGGAACTGAAAGCAAAGAATTGCCCAGTGTTTTTTATTTGAGGGCCTGCTTTTTTATTTGAGGGAGCTTTCAGGCACCAGAAAAGATTATTTTTGTGATCATCCAACTCCTTTTCCATCATCTGTTATTTTCTCTTTCTGATGTCTTTTGCTCAATGTCTAATCCCAAGCAGAGAACCCCAGATTCCACAAGCCTGGGCTAATGTACTGAAGAAGTAGCACACCAAAAATGATGTCTGATCCAGTGCTCCACTTTCCCTGATGTCAGCAAGTAACACTGAGGAATCTGGTGCTCAACATATTGTCTCTGAGCCAAGAACTAGGGACCACTGCCTGAGGGGACAAGAAGCAGATTTAGTGTGCCTACTTGTCACTTAATAGTCAGCCTTATGCTGTACAGTAACCACTCTACTTGCTCACTACGAGGGAAGATAAAAACCTGTTAGAATACAGGACAAATTCCAAACAAGAGCAACAATTGTCCCCCCATCCCCTATTTACATCGCTGTTAGGCAGCTTGCCACAATTCTAAACACACATGGTATCAAGTAGTACCAAAATTATTGGGTGCTGATGCATGTGTAGCCTTTGTAACACCAGTCTTCTGTTCTGTGGTGTGCTAGCCATGTGGTCACCTTCTGTGCCTCTTTCCCTACCCTTATCCCCTCTGATCTTACACCCTTGATCTGTAAGATGCAGCCTGCACAGTCCTCTGCCTGCATGGTGTAGATGCATAATGGGGATAGATCAGAAATGAGTGCCCTTGCTTGTCCCCAGCCATGTCACTGATCCATACTCCAGGAGGGTGTTGTGGGGGGCTAGAATGAGTCTGGAAAAGGACCAGGGCTTTAGGGATAGAGGGACTAATGGGGATAAGGTAGGCCATGTTTCCAGAAAAAGGAGAAAAGCAGAAAGACAGGTTGGAAGGGAGGATTTCAGTAAGCCATGGGCTGAGAGAGAGAAAAAGAGAGTTCTAGGGATAAAAGAGGAGGAGGCTGGAAGAAGAAGAGAAGGCACTGGAGGTGCATGTCTCATGGTGCTACTTTCCTGGGGTAGTCCCAGAGTGGTCTGCTGGGAAAATCCCATTGTCAGGAAAACAGAGGTGTTAATTATTTAGTGCAAGGTGCTGCACCTGGGTTGGGGCAATCACAGACATAAGCACAGACTGGGAGAAGTCATTGAAAAAAGCCCTATGAAAGAAGGACTTGGGGGTTCAGATGGGTGAAAAGCTGTACATAAGCCAAAAATATGCTCTCACAGCCCAGAAAGCCAATTGCATCCTGGGCTGCACCCAAAGCAGCGGGGCCACTGGGTTGAGGGAGGTGATTCAAATGGCAGTGTGTAAATCCAAGCAGTCAAATCCAGGTAGTTGCTTGTCAATAGATCAATCCATCCTGGGAAAAGAACGCACAGAAGAATGATCAGCATCACATAGGAAATACTTAATATTCAGTCTACCTGGTACTAGGAAATAGGAAAGTTCTAAGAACTGAAAAAGAGTAAAATACCCTCCTAGTGTTAAAGTGCTGCAGTCCAATAATAGTTCCAGTCAATATAAGAAGCCTTTTAAAATAGCACAGCCTAAATCCTCACTCTTCTTCCATGTACTCTACAGGCAATCTTGCCAGCTGTTGAACTGCTGCTTTTCGGTCCCAGAAAAATATTGGGTTTGTTTCCCCTTATTAAAAACTATCCAGAACTCAGCTGAGAAAAATATTGTTTATTTAAAATGTTTGTTAAAATCAGATTAATTCTTTAGGCATTTATTTTTCACTAGGTCTTTTTCAAAAGCTCTGTTGTATCTATTGGTAGCCATAGATTGTGAAGAGTCCTAGCCTAGGTCCCTTCCCCATTTTGGATCACTTGTTGTTACGCCAGTGTTTGTAAAATGCATCCTTTTGAGTTCTAGATATGCATACTCAGCATTAACATAGTTAAAACCATTTATAAACCTCTGTAATAAATGTATGCTGCATGTTCTGTATATTTCCTTTGTGTAAGCTTTATGCTGTCACTTTTATAAATATCCTGTATAAGTAACATCCTCTTAACACGTTTACAGCATGTTGCTGTCGAGGATGTACTTCCAAAACAGGTCAGTGAATTTGGAGGCTGCAGCAAGAAGGAATGACTCTGATGCCACAGTCATTCCTAGCCAAGTTTAACTAGCAGACAGCACTGCCACTGGAATAGGCAGTCCTCCATTCTCCTTGCCCCTGTGCATATTTAGAATCATAGAGTGGTTTGGGTTGGAAGGAACATTAAAGATCATCTTGTTTCAACACCCTGCCGTGGGTTTCCCCCTCGAACTTACACAATCCCTGGTGCCTCCTGAGGTTTCATGCAGCTGCACAGCACGCTAGGCAGGGAAACCCACCCAGGAGAAAGCTGTGTCAGGAAAAGGGACCTGGATAGCTCAAACGTGGGTCTGGTCTCCACTCTGGTCCACTGCAGCAACATGCACCTTCTGAATGCCAGAACAAGGGAGAGGGCAATGTTGAATCAGAAAAAAATGGAATTGCTTCTTTTGGCCCCGGTGTTGGACCAAAGCGTTTGTGGAATTAAAGTCTCTGAGTGGTTAAACCATGAATAAAATCCTATCTTGGTTGAGAATTTTCTCTGGTCAGTGGTAACCAGCATCCATTCCATCAGGCTCCTGGAATACAGGCAATAAATCTATTTATTTTTTATTGGGTTTTTGTGTAACTTTGTGTATTAATGCTTGACTGCAGCAAGTCTTTTCCAGTCTGAGTTAGGCTGCTTTCCCTTTGCTTGCACTCCAAACTGAGATATTAGGGACTGACACATTTTTGCATTTCTTGGGGGGCCTTCATTGTCTCCATGACAACAGTGCCCTTCAGCAGTCACTGATGGGGTCTTGGGTACTTCCTGGCCCAAAGCCCATGCTGTGGTGTTCTTGCATGTGTGTAGTTAGCAGGAGACAACCAGAGAGCAGTAGGAATGACGACTACCCTTTGGAAAGTTGATCTGGCTGATGTCTTCCAATCCAAAAGGCAGATGAGGTTAATGTAACAGTCTGCAATAAAAGACACTTTTTAATGTAATCACATGGGGATGTCTCAGGCACTTGCTGGCTTTACCAGTGGCATTTATGTGTGTAAGCACAGCTTTTACCCCACACTTAGACTACAGCTGTTTGCACAATGTGTCTGAGTGAGGTAACCATGTATGAAGCAAGGTCCATCATGACCAGCAGTCCTCAGTGAAAATATGTGCAGTTCAGCACAAAAATTGTAGTCTTCCAAACATTGCACAATCTCTCACTCAGGAATCCCAATTAAAAAAAAAAATCAATCCAGGTACCGTACGTTTAGGGAGGAGCTATGGGTTTTATGGCCTGTGTAAGGGGTTAAGAAAGTAGCAACGGGAGTCTCCATTCACAAGAGTGCCAAGGGTAGGTGGCAGACAGCCCCCAACAAAACCAGGCTGGGTGATGGGTAAGAGAGTGGCCTGGTGCAGCTCAGCTGAAGCACAGGCATCTCAGGTGTTTGGAGGAGATACCTTAGAAGGCAAATGATCTTGGGATTCTGTAGACAGCTCAAGGTGGACTGTACAGCAATGGGAGACTGTTTTTGTCCTCTATCCTTGTTAAATCAGACCAACATATGGATATCTGAGGTTGGAGGAAAACACTTCTATTGATATGCAAAAATAGTGGCACCATAATAAGTAAATAGATCAAAATACAAGTTCTTTTATCAAACACACTGTCAATATTATGGTTGTGAAGTGCTGAGAATATATAAGTAACACTGAAACAGCAGGATATAAAAGTGCTTTCCCATCTTTACAGACTTTTCCATCCCTTAAAAAACCTCTATTTATTTTCTTTTATAGGGTAATGCATTTCTTCCTTCCCCCTTCTCCTCTGCTCCCCCAACCTTTTGTTTTACTATATTTATGTTGGGAAACATCTCCTTTAGTGTCAGTGTTGTTTTTGTTTGTAGTTCTACTTTGTTTTGCAAAATAATTCAGGAATTCTTGATCCAAAGGCATTTGTTCAAAAGCATTTCAGTAAAGTCCATAAGAAGAAAGACATCTATTCTTCCACTGTTCACTTTCCTGTAATTTTTCTTCTCTCCTTGTCTTTGCTAATGAGTACTAATTTATCCATTTAGAATCCATGAAAAAACCCACTTTTACGTTTTTCCAAAAAAGCCAGTGTTATTTTCTGTCCTTTGCAAGATGCCACATGTGCAATTTCCTTCCTGCCTGGAGGTCTGAAATCACCACAACAATACCTTCTGCATCAAGGGCTCAGGGGCTCCTCTGCAGCAAAACACTTGAACAAACCCTCAAAGTTAAGCCTCTGCATAGCCTCATTGAAGGAGGTGAAGAAGTCTGAATGTACCTTGAAATGCACTGAGTTCTTGTATAAACATTTGGAAGATTTGCATTCAAAAGGGAACTGATGAAATTTTTACACTAAAGGTTGCTTTTCACTTGAAATGTCTTCTCCATTGATAGCAAAATCATTTGACTTTCCACAAGAAGAAAAATGACAAACTCCTCAAAGCCAAGCCTCCAACGGGAATAATTACTGTTTTTTTAATTCTCACAAAACATGAAAAATTACGCATATTTTAGCTGGGCTCTTTTTTTACTCAGGAAGACGAAAACCTAAGACCACTGGCCCTAGGTCTGAACTAAAAAATGACATGAAGAGAAAAAAATATGTGGAGTTTTATTTGTTTGTTTCTCCTGCTTTGTGGTATATAAACCAGCCTGAAAGTTTTGAAGATTAGATATGGTGACTCCTGAGTCATAGTCCACTTCCCCATGTTCAGCATGGCTGAATTTGACATTCAGGTTTGTTCAGACTGTTCTCTTCTTTGGGAGGGGAGTCTGCAATCCCTGCTTTCTGGGGCAGTAAATGACTGCATAAGCTGTAAAGTACTGGAAAGCTCACCTGAAAAAACTCTTCCTTTTTACTTAGCACAGTCAGATATGTGTCAGGGGTTGCTGTACATCCCTAGAGGTGCTTCTGAGATCACCATGCGGATTAGGGTATCTTGAAATCTGATAGGATGTCCAAGGAATGGAGCTGCCTAATAAAGAACTGTAAATATTTGCATCAGACAAATGCACTTGAAAATAAATGAATAACCTGTTTCTGGTGCAGAGAATTAATCAGGCAGTCTTCACACAAAGAGTCTGAAAGATCAGGCCCCATGTCATTTGGATTAAGATGTTGCTATGTTGTTATCTGGGATGAAGTGTAGGATTTATATAAACATCATCTTCCCCTTGCTGAGGATCAGCCAATTCAAACAACTTGTGTAAGTGGTTTCCATGCTAAAGAAGACTATGTTTACATTAGTAAACACAGCAGCTGTTGCTGTGGTTTGGTCCTGTACAAACCCAAACCAAACTGCTATTTAATTTCACATTTGTTACCATGTTTCCAGTCTTCTTGGACATGTTGGTAGTTTTGTTCATCTGTCAGCATAAAGCCCAGGCAACTTGGCCAGGGAAGGAATATTCCTGCCTAGTGGGACCACCAGGTTTTGGGAAGTGCTGTTGTGCTTCCTCTGCCACCTTCCAGAAGTGAGAAAAGAAGGGAGAAAGAAGGGGAAGTGATTTCTTTTCCTTCTAGTTGTCTTTGTGTGAGCTGTGTAGAGACATCCTCTACTGACATCTAACGTAGCCATTGCAGCTCATTTTCTGTCTCTTTCTGAGATATAGGGCATGAGGTGGTATGGGGCAGCCTCAAATAGCAGGACTCTGGATGGACAATCACTCTTTTGATATTAAATACTGAGTGGCCATCACAGCTTCATTTGGCACCAGCAGTGGGGTGACTTGCAGAGTGCCTTCAAGATCAGGGACTTGGGATTAGGCATTCATAATCAGTAATTTCAAACCTGTTTCTGACCACCCTCATCAATTACACTAAGTTTCCTGAGAGAACATCAGGATCCTTATTTCTCCCTGAAGTATGAAATATTAAATTTCATTCTTCGGTGTTTTTTTGCTTCTGTATACAAATCTCTCCTTGGGTAACTGTGATAGCTTTAGTACTTTAAACAAATGCAAACATAAGGAAGAACACAGCTCTTTATAGCTTACTCATTTTGCAATTCATATGGCCCTGATGAGAATGTTTTTGCTTTAAAATTTGGAACCTGCGTATATTAATACACTTTATCTTGCCTAGCTAGTTCAAGCCAGGTCTGATGAATGCCACCTTTGACTTGATTTTTTGTTTGCATTAAATGCCTTTTTGAACTTTGGTGTGGATGGTTGACCTTTAGAATCAAAAGCTATACTGGTGCAATGCAGGTAGAAGCATTAAAACATGTGTCCTGACAGTTAAATAAAAAGTGACTGGCTGGGCTGAGGTACACCTGTCACACTAATGCTGCCAGGGAAGCTTGGTGCTCACATGATTGTTTTGTTGTTATTTTTCTTTTTTCCCCTGTAAATCTCAGTTATATAAATTTGCTAGGGGGATTCATATCTACAGCTCTGGCTTCAGAGGCACCTCGCATGATATTTAAAAGAAGTCTAGTTCCTTTTCTCTGGAATGCAGGATCAAGAGAGGGCTTAGACATTAAAAATGAAAAACTAAATCAAACAGCAGTAGTTTATTCTTTAAAGTAAACAGAGCAAAGGCTATCGGTGTCAGCCACAGCAGCAGTCAGGTGCGTGCTGACAAAAGAGACTGAAGACATTTTTCCTAGCAGAGGAAATTATTGGGTTTTATTTACTTTTTCCAAGGAGAAAAAGATCATTTTAAAGGATGCAGGATATTACTACTACTACTAAATCAGAAGGCAGGCTTGTTTGCAGCGAAACCCTTGAAATGATCCTGCTTTTGGCCCTTTTTGGAAAACTATTGATCACTCCAAGTGCAAAGAGGTCAGTAGAAAATTAGGTAATGCTCTCAGAATCCAGCCCAATGGCAGGATGAGGCAGTGCTTTGGGGAATGACTCCCTGATTTATCATTGATAAGCTGTAGGCAAGGAATTCCAGACTCATGCATAATTTTGCCAATAGGTAAAACTTTTTTGCACAGTCATGTTAAACCAATTTTCTGGCAGTGCTGCTGTTTACCTTGCTTCTACATGAAAACAAAACTGGTTTGTTCCTTAGGCTGCCTGGATTCTGTAATCTATTTTGGATTTACTAATGCCATGCTGAATTACTGTGGGCTTGACTACTGTTTGCTCCATCAAGAGTTAACTCCAATGCAATGGAGTACAAAAATTGAGCATTCCAATGAAAATCAAAGTCTCCTCTATGAAAATGGCAAAAATCAGAAAGAACTGTATTTTCATATAATGGCGAGTATGTAACAGACAGATTTTAGTAATTTATCAATGATAACATTTTGTCACTGGAGTCACTGATTTCAGGGTTTTTACTCCTTTTTCCTTTGCAAGTCTGTTACTCTTGAAAAGAGATTGGTCCATCCTTATTTTGAGTCATGTAGTTATTACAAAGAAGACAAAACCTGCCTCAACAGCAGCACTGCAGTGACTTTTGGCAATGGCATCCTGCTGTTTGTTCTTGCTTTGGAGTCATGTGCAACAAGTATTGCTGGATTAAATGAAGTTTAGGAGGAGTTGAAGGAAGTGCAGGTTGTATGCTGGGATGTTGTGGAAGGAAGAGTCCCTGAAAGATGGTTCAATTTCATAAAGTTGCCTCTCAGTTTTAAAAATTATGTCAGACAATGCACATGTTTACAACTTTGTTGCACTCCCTGCTCCGAAGTCCAGCCTGGCAAGGTTGGGGTGCAGCCCCTTGTCTCCACCTCTGGAAGTGCCAGTAGAATAGACACACATCTGTGAAAATAGTATCACACAGAGGAGTTTGGCTTACTAATGATGATCCATTTCTGTCTTGTATACAAGAAGCCTGACTGCAAGGGAATAACTGTTATTGGTTGCAATGGTTATCTTCCTATTAGTGCTGCTTTTTTTTTAAGGAATAATGGCAAATTTTCCTGACATAGCTGAGCCAAACTGATAACTGCTACCCTTGAAGGAAGAGATTCCATCCTTGTCCTTCTCCACTTTTATTTTCCCACCCTGATTCTTCCACACATCTCATTTCTTTTCCCACTCACAAGCATAAGTCCCTTCCCCTTTAAGCTAACTCCCTCATTTGGGGAAAAAACCCCCAACTCAACAACCCCATGTTTTTGGTTCCACTGAATATTTGTATCATTTTGATGAATGGAATTCACTAAACTTCTTGGTTGTCCCTCTGTGCTGCCAGACAACCAGCACAGCTGGCACAAGGTAAGCGACAGAGATATGTGTCCAGTGTGCCGTGGCAAAGGTGTGTAGGCTCTTTTCCTGTAGCAAAACAATTATTTGGCTCATCCTGCTGAACAAAGCCATACTCCAACAACTTCATCCTAGTGACATTCTCCAGTAATAGTTTTCCTATCATCAAAACCAGCTTAAGAGGTTTTAATTTTCCTATTCCTCTGTCTGTTCCCACTGTCAGCAATGTTTTTCCTACTAGTTTCTCAGCTGTGCTGATACAACTATTTGTAGAGATGTGTTGCAAACTGGATCACTGAAATTACCAAAATCCCTTTTCAAAAGTAGTTTTAAAAAACAAAAAAGAAACCTTACCTCTCATCCTGCTGGTGATTGTGATCAGAGTGCAGCCCAAAGAGCCCAAGGCAGCCCTGCAGCCCTTCCAGTCAGCAGAGCTGGGAGGGCACTGAGCTGCAGCTGTGAACCAGGTGGATTTGCAAAGTAGGGAACCAAATGTCCAGGAACAGGGAAGCAATAAGCTATTTTACAGTGCTTTGCCATTAGAGAAAACAAATGTCTAAGTTATGTGGATTTAGGGTTTTTTTTCCATTAAAGGCTGCAAGGAACACGACCAGGTAATGTTGAGCAGCAGATGAAGCAGAACTTCTAACCACTGATGTAAGTATAAATTTTTACACTGAAAACAAAAGGCTAAGGACATCAAGGTGACACCTGTGTTTTCAGCTTTGATCATATAAATTGAGAACTGGTGCCAGCTGGGAACAGTTCAGCCTTTCCTGGGATCCAGCTTTAACAAAGAAGCAATTTTACTGTGGGAGCTTGTGGGTCTTATTTGTCACACCTAACTGACCGATACTTAAAAATACATATAATAAAGAACAGTTTCTCGGTTTGGAATGAAAGAAATGCTCATCATCCTTGCTGTGGTTGCTTGGCATAGGAGCATATGAAGTGCAGTATAATATTCTGCTAAGTCCAGGTTAAGGAAACCTACTATTTCCTGATAGATCTTTGTCTAGTGTTATGTCTAACCTCAATCAACAGTGTGTAATGAGCACCTCATGCTGTAATTTATAGGCTTGTATAAAATGCAATTGTCATCTTAGATGTTTACATGGGATACAGATTTTTGGTTTTAAAGAATATATACACTGAGAGCTGAGTTCTTTGAACACCATGCATGAGGGAAAATTGTCTCCCTAGGGTGTTGATGACTTGTTTATATTAAATACATAGTCCCTAGCAAGCTTCTGTTTATGGGGAGAGGACTTCACCTGAAAGAGACCTTAGTAAATCCCCAAGTTAAATGGGGAGAGCAAATAACCCCTCAGAAGAATTGTCACAATTATCAGTCTGATTAAATTATGGATCACAGGTGTCTGTGATAGGGTAAAGGTTTGAACTTGAATGTGAACTCAACAGTAGCCTACCTTCAACAATATTTTCTTTTGAGAACAAAAGACAATAGTTTCATCCTAAGAAGAGTGTGCATGCGAGCATTTTAGCAGTACTTGAAACAAAGAAGTAAAATGTCATTGAGTGGATCTAAAGTACAGACACATATAACCATTATTCCCTATTTTATTTCTTGAAATTTGAATTTAAACCAAGTAATTAGTGTGCCACTATTTGAACCACATGAAACAGTTGTTTTCCATGACTTTCTACATCTATCTCTAGACCTATTTTAAAGTCTGTCTTGGGATGAAGCTGATTTGAGGGCAACTGAAACACCAGAGCATTTTTTCCTCTGGATGTAATGATCCTTAAATCCTGGATTGTTTCTTTTCTGTGTCACCACCACGTGAACATATTCTGAAGAACCAACAAGTTAGTGTTCCTTCCCTAATTTATAAACATGATTTGAAATTTAGAACACCACTGTAAAGAAGATCTCTTTCAATAAGTAGTGTTAGCCAGCATTTCAAAGTCTTTCATTCATACAAGAGAGTGCTCATGCTGAACCTTTGGTGTAACTGGAAAAAAAGATATTTCAAAGAACTGGATCATAGATGAACCATATTCTCATAGTAGGAGAATAAATATTTTTTTTTAATCTCAAATACATTAAATAAGCAAATAAAGAGCAATGCAGCACAGGCCAGCTATTATTAGCATGTATTACAGTGATATGGAACATATCAGGTCTGCAATTATGTGAATAAGAAACAAAAAGGAAGAATAGTTATTGTAGAAATTGCTTCAGGTGTATGACATTTAGGGAGCATTCTACCTAACTTAACCTCAGTTCAGCCTCAGAGTTTCAAGAAGGTTTTAGGGCCTGTGCAGATGGGATTCTAATCAGGAATGCATGTTCAGTGCCAGAGGGGACAGAAGTCTCCTTTGTTTACAATCAGAGCTGCCTTCTGACCTTCAGCCATTGAAAGCTCTCATTCAGCTTTAAAAATATGAATGTTCTCACTACTGATGCTTTCCAGGCTTCTTATTTCTTGTTACCATGACTAAAGCTGAGCTAGGCACACGCTGTTTACAATTGCTACTCATGCTTTGCTAAGCTGGTACCGATGTTGTTATCTCAGACTCTTCTAACGTTCTGATTCTCTGATTCTATCTTACAATATTCAATACACTAAGGTCTATTACAAGCATCCAGATTAAATTTTTGATCTGAACCTCAGCAAAATCCTTTTGGAAGGCTTCTGTGGAGTTTAGAATTCCGTTTCTTTCTGTTTGAACATGTCTGTCTAGCTCCTGTAGAAAACAAGAGCTTCAAAGGAGCTAAGGTTTGCGATTTTTATGAATGATAGAACCACAGCAGTGACATTATATAGGCTAAAAAACATGTAAGTTGCATACTCTAATGCTTTAGAGCCAGTGTTGTCCAGGTAGAATTCAGAAAAACCAGCATCTGTGAGGCTATTTCATTTGTCTTAGATGTTACTGGAAGAATTTTTGTCTGTTTCCAAAGATGTGTATGGTCTGCCACTTTGAACTGTTGCAGGCATTCTGGGGCTATGAAGACTTATTTTTCAAGCACCAAAAAACTTGCAAGTCATCACCAAAAGCTAACAAACATATAAAGTATGTCCTATCAAAACTTCAAAGCAAGGAGAAAATAAAAGCAGGTGCAACTGAGGACTTCACAGGAGGTTTATTTTCCTAGTGCTTCTGTTTTGACAAGGAGAGGGCATAAACACTAAGGTTGTTGGCACGGGTGGAGAGGTCTGTTTTACTACAGAATTACCAGGTCACATTAGCCAGCCCTGTGCAGAAATGCAATAGAAATGTAGTAGAATCAACATTTTCTTACAAGGCAAGTGAGATATTAACCATGTGGATACGCTCCTAGTTACTTTGGGTGATACTTAATTTACTACAGGATTTTAGCAAGGTGTGTAACTGGAGATAATTTCGCAGAAGAGGCGGTGCTAGAATGCAGTTGGTGGCTGGGGGATGTGTTTTGCTCTTGACTGGTCAAAACAGGTCCTACTACATGGTCCTTTATGGTTTGTTCTAGCTGACATCTTCCTCTCTTTATAAATATTCGTTGTTAAGGTGAAAGCTTTTGAGTTTGTGAATATAAATCCCCAGATAAGATAGGGATAAGAAGATACAGCAAATAGAGATAAAACTGAACATTCAGGAAATAAGACCAGGCGTAGATGTGAGAGTAGGAATGCAGAAGAATTGTAGTCCATTTGGACATCTTGAGGAAGTTGTTTAGGAGAGAGTAAGCAGGAAATTACATTACTGAGTAATTTTTTTTAACTAGTCTAAAAAATTTAAGGATTTTGAAATTGGGTTCTGTGTGATTTTTAACTAACATCTATAGAATCCTTCTGTCTTAATCCAGGGATATAAAAAGGGATGGAATTGATCCATCATACTTCTCCTTTAAATGAAAAGCATGATTTCTCAGTTTGCACACTATCGGGTTTTTTATCCCAAGGTCTAAAGAGCATGTTTGAAACAGTTTTCTATCTGTTACTAGTACTTTGTCCTTTTTCCCTTTCCCATAACTCACAATTGGCCCTGAATCAGATTCCAAGTACAATTCGGACTGTTGTACAAAATCAATAGGAGCATTTTATTGCTTGTTTTCCTTTCTGCTTTATTTCCTTGTTCCTTACTGTGCTGCTGTCCTGTGATTTTTATTTTTATTTAATTGGGAGCCTAGTAACCAACTTGTAAATTGTCTTGTTGGTTCCTTTTCTACTTAGTCAAAGGAAAGTTCAAAATATAGCTTCTTAGGAAAATTTCTTAGTGGAGGTAACAAAAAGAACTTCTTTCATTGCTCCTGGGTAGGAGGAGGGTGGTTGGAAGAAATGAGTGCAGGGGATTTTTCTTACTTTGAAGCTTTGTTCCACTCTCTGCATCCCTAAACAATACCCTGATAAGAAAGACAGGCTTTACTGCTGGTTTATGAAGGACCTGTTCCCACATGTACAGAACATCTCCTCTCCTATAGGGTATGAAGAAACATTTCAGATATGCCTGAACTGAAACTAAGTCATAATTCTGGCAGTCACTGTGAATAGTCATTACTTCTGGGTGTTCATCATCTTACAAAGTTGTGCTCAAAGACACTTATCATGAGATAAGGGAAAACCTTGGCCTTTAAAAGTCTTAGGGAGTTTTGCTGCTGACGTGACTGAAGTAAAAATTTCACCCTGAATATACTTAGCCTGTTCAATGTCCTACATTCCACTGTCAGGTAGAAGCTTTCCCGTCTTTCTCTGGTGGCTAATGTCTCAAGGAGTTGTAGATCCCTTCAGAAAAAGAAACTGAAATTTAAATTATTATGAGTTTGCCTTAGAGTCTTTTCCTTCAGGTTCATGACTCCAACCTTATGTATTGAAATGCAAGGGATTAATCTGATTTTAAATGACAGGTGAACGTCTTCAGATCAGGCATATGGTTCATCTCTATCTATGCAACAATCCTGCAAATGGATCCTTCCTACATAATTAACAGATTTCAATTCAGTGACACAGTGATAATAATTCACTCTAGAGTTCAGATACATACTTGATTGACTTTAATTTAAATATGTTAACATAATAATAATAATAAATTCTATCATTCAGGCATTGTAAGAGCTTAAAGGCAAGTGTCAGTTTGTTCCACACCTCCTAGTAGATTAGTTTTCTAATATATCTCTTTTCTAATGATATTGCAGTGGCGAGGCTGTAATTTGGGTTATCTGCCAAATGTTCTTATGCCTATTTACATTTTAAGCTTCAACTGGAAGTGACACGTATCAGGTATTTCCAAAATACATGCCAGACTTATACAGCACACAGAGAGAATGAGATCCTTTTCATTTAAGATGGAGACTCTTGCTGATCATAAGTTTTTCTCTGTCATTTCATCACAAGCTTCTTTTAATAAATATGAACAACGGTATTGATTAGGTAGAATCTGAAAATACCAAATCTCCTGCCACAAGGCTGAATGATCTAGCTGCTCGACTAGTAAAAAGAAAACACACAAATATTATTTTTTTCCTCTCAATAGTCAAACAAAGACATGTGGACCAGGGTTTGATCGGGTCCCAGAAGACTTTGGGGCTTAGTCGAATGATCTCCAGTCCCTGAGAACGTGTCGGTCACCACCACATTGGTAGCCCCTCTAGACACATGGAACAACAACATTTCAAGCATCTGAAAAAGCTTTAACCAGCAAATATGGGTGTTCCTAGCACTTGTCTTTGGTGCACTATGTGTCACTATATTGACCATCAAAATGCAATGTTCTTGGTTTTTTGGCTTAGTCTGCAATTTTATGCTCCATATTTCCTGCAATTTAGCTGGCAAGGGGCAACTCTTCTGCTTATGAATTACTCACTGATTTTATCATCTTATATCCTGCCTTTTATGCAACTGAAAAGAAAGGGGTGCTTCTGGTGTGCCTACTTCTGGTGTGCCGACTTCTGGTGGCAACAGTGTGGAGGTTGACTCTGTGCCAACTGCTGCTGCACATGGCGCTGATACTGACCACGGCCAGGATTGATTCCCAGAGCTACCTTTCCCTTTGAATGCCAGGGCACACCTCCACAGAAATGTAACAGCAAACTGCTCTGTTGCCCTGGCTATACCTTGTTCCTTACCCTCCCTTTACCGTGTACCCACTCCTCCTTACTACTCCCAGAGCATTTTTTACAAGCCTGTGTTGTTCTCTGTTTATGTGGTGGGCACCCTCTGACAAATTGGAGAACTCATGAGCAAGTGCCCTTTGGAAAGTCTTTATGTTACTGAAAAGAGTAAAGGGAGAACACATCACTGAGGTGGAGAAAACCTAAAGAGTATAGCTTGAGAAAAAAATACATAATGACAAGAGTTTTTCATAAAGGGAAGGAAATGTGTCAAAATTTGGTGCATGGTTTTTTCAGACTTCATGCACTTAGTCAGTTTTGAGTCTGAATACTCAAAACCTTAAAGAGAAAAGAAATCCTATTAATTATTCACATTAATAACAGGAAATGATGGGATTTTTGTATATGATCCTTATATATGATTCTAGGTCTGGGATCTTCGTGAGGAGTGTTGTCCTCACTTAGTGGGTCTTAGGGTTTCACTTTTCAGCTCCTAGTATGACCCTTAATATTTAATGAAAGAAGGTTGGTCACAAAAAGCTTGGTTAAAAAAAAAATCTGCCATTGTGAAAAGCTAGATATTTTCTTCAGAATGGTGAATAAATAGTCTGCTCCTGATCTTACTGATGCTGGGGTAAATGTGGAGAAACTTTAGTGAGGCCATGAAATTACATTTATATTCATTCAAATTGAGGGAGAGATCAGAATCAATAATATTATACTTTTCTATTTTAGAAAAGATTGCCAATATTGTCAATATTTGTTGCAGTCATATTTCTTAAGGAACTGTGCCTTGATCTCATATCTTTAGTGATTAGCCCAATGAGCTCAATTAAAGCAAAGAAAGCTTTTTAGCATTATGTTTACTAAAAATAGATCTGATTCTTACAGCCTCAGACATATTAAATTATACTTCAGGTGGTGAAAGGACACATTTCTCTGGCACGATGTTATTATTGAGTTATTTCTCACTGAAGCTAAACTTACATGCAGGGGAAAAAATAGATATTTATTCCATGCTGCTCAGAACTTTAAAAGAAATCTCTGTTGTCACCTCCCTGTGTTTTCATGTTGGGCTTTTTCCTACCTTCCCACCTGCCTACAACACAAAAAGGATTAGCATTGAATATTCTTTATTTCCCCAAATTGTTAATGGATGATAGTTTTGTTCTGCCTGCCTTTCTTCTGATTGCATGTCAGGAAATGATTGCAATTGTTTCACATTCACATATTTTTGCGCAGTAGGTCTTATAGTCAAATTAAGCAATTTTCCTGTATAATTTTATTCTTGTTTTAGATTTAAAAAAATCCTTTTCCTAAGCTTTTCTTAAAAACACTGGTGTCTATAGTATAGGGCTAAAAGCATTATCTGTCTCACTGCAGCAATTAAGCTGCTCTGTGATTAGCAGCAGGTTATGCAATAGAATAAAAGACATTGCATCTGCTGTTTTGCCTTTTCTCTAAGGCCTGGTAAAGTAACCTTTTATGCCATCAAGGACAGGAGCACCTTAGCACCTAATAACAAAAAAAGATTTGTGGTCCTAGGGAAAATATAAGTGCTGTAAATACAACGTTTTGCACTAACTAATGTTTGTGTAACTTATTGCTTAGTCCAAAGCTTTTGGAAATGAAAATCTTTTTAATGGAAAACATTTTTTGATAGCTCCTGTATATAAATACCTATTATTAATATGCTATCTCTGCTGTGAAACAAAACAAACGATAAGAAACTAGATGAAGCATTATTAGGAGAAAACAGGTAGAGCACTGTTACATTTATGATATTAATGAACTAGAACTCAAGCTCTCAGACACTTAAGTGCTTAACTCCTACTAGTTTCAGTAGGAATCAGGCATTCAAATATATTTTTAAAATGCGCAATTGTGCAGGTACTGTAAAGAGTACAAAGGAGATGCAAGAAATGAATATTTGACACAACATTTTTACTTTGACACATTTATTTCTTACTTTTTAGCAGTTTTGGGCTAAATCTTGAAAGAGGTAAACAATCCAGGAACTGCATTTAATTTTTAAAATACATTCTTAAGTAAACTCTCAAGAAGACCTCTAAGATCATCAGCTCCAAGCATTAAGGTAGCATTGCCAAGTCCACCACTGAGCCATGTGCCCCATCTGTGTGGCTTTTGAATACCTGGTTCTCCTCTTTCTTTTAGATCAAGGGGCATCAATGGCATCACTCTACTAACACCAGAGTGAAATCTGTCCAACTGTGTTACTGTCTCTTTTTACTCTGACATGCCCTCCTCCTCCTCCTCCTCTTTCTCCTCCCTCTACCCCATGATCTATCCCTCTGCCTAAATGTTTGCAGGTTAGGCAGGCAATGAATGAGGTAGCATTTGCTCTCTAACGCTCTGTGATCTGATTCCACAAAGAGTTTCCCAGGCACAGAGTCCTGCTAAGATCAATGAGATCATTCACATAAGCAAATAAAGATTTGTAGGATCAGGCCCTTGATCATCCCATCTCTCCTCTTGGGACTAATGTCCTTTCCCAGCACCACCATAACAACACTCCTCGGCATCTCTTTCTTGTATTGTTTTCCTGCCAGTTTGCCCATTCAATATTTCATTTCATCCCTTAACTTTTTTGAAAGCCCCATCTGTCCTTTTACCAAATAGTCCAAAGGTTTTTAAACAGTGGGAACTAAGGTAAAATGATTTAAAATGGTTGATTTCTCCTACGCTTAATTGCTGGAACATGATCTCTTCTCTGAAGCCTGATGTGTTAGTACATGCTTTCTCCAGAGGCTTTCTATCCTTCAGTGGTTCAGCTCCCATGATTGCTGTGCCACAGAGAAATATTATTATCACTGAAAAATCACTTGTCTATTTCTGAACATCTGTACACACCAAGAGCATAATTTTTACAGCGGGTTGCATCATGTGATGTCAGAGCTTTAACGAGAATGATTTCTTATTGAGAAATATGGAGAAAACACCAAAGAGGCTAGGGCTTCTTCATTTGAAGTCAATAGGGATTTGGCCACTGACTTCAGTGGGAGCAGAACTGGGTCCCGAGATTACAACTACAAGGCCCCAGAGGGGCTGATTTGCACAAACACTCCTTATTAAAAGAAATAATAAATTCCCCAAAGCATTAGGGAGAAGAGCGTATGAATGCTTAAATGCTTCCCCCTGTGCCACCAGTACCTTTATACTTTGTTGCCCCCACTCAGTCCTTTTTATTGTGAGTTGGGCAAAGGAGAGGCTTTCAACCCCCAGACAAATCTCTCTCTGGTAAGAGAGGGGTTTACAGATGTGAACCCTGGGAGATCAGTGGCAAGCTGTTCAAAAGGAGAGGGATCTTGGGAATTCGAAGGAAATGGCATGGAGCTGGAGACTGTGGGGAGGGTCACAAAGGAAAAGTATTTCCACGCTTCCTTTCTGTTTTGAGACTAAGAAGCTGGAACTTGTTATGTATTTGTTCCTTTGGAATAGCTTGCAAGTGATATACTCAACTGTCATGTAGGTATTCTGTAAATCTAGAGAATTTCTAGCAAAGGACCTGTGAGGACCCTGAAAGCCTTCCACACTTGCTCTAGAAGACTTCTGAAAAGGAGGAAGTTCTTTCCAAAGATGAGGTGTTTTGTGGAGAATGAAGAGGGCTGTGAGCAGATTTCCTTCTCAGTGAGCCATGGCTGAGCGTAGCTCACGTGTGTGGGTTGTCAAGAGCTGAGGTGGGAGTTTGCAGACTGTCAGCTGCCATGTCAGCTGTCCTAACTGGGCTGTATGCTCAACAAACAGCCAGCTAGAATCAATATATCTTCATTTAGAAAACTCCAGAAAGTGCCTCTATAGGCCTGGCCACAGGTATTTCTGTAGACAGGACATAGAGTTGTCAAATTCATCCTGAGATCTTTTTATGGGAAAATAAGAAGAGCTGCTTCCCTGAACAGCCCATCACACTTTCAGGCTAGTACCCCATCCTTGCTAATGGTATTTTCTCTGACACCTCCTGTGCAGTGTCCTTTGCCTTTGTGAATGGAGATGGGGTTGATTCTATGAATGCCAACCCAATGGGGCTAAATACCATGACAGGTAGATAGAAATGCATCAGGTATAAGCCACAAGCTTTGGAAACCTACCTAAATCCAGTCCTGAAGTTTACCCTAATCTGTTCTATTTTATTCTCTTGCATTATCCCTGAATGGCTAAGTAAGCCTGTAGGATGGCATTATTTGTTACTGGCAAAACATTGGCTACACGGCTTGTCTTTCAGTATGGTGAAGTAAAAAAAAAAAGTGTAAAAACTGTGAACTAGCTGTTCCTGGGCTTACAACCATTATATTCCCAATGGGCATGTTGACAAAGATCTTAATGGTTGTGAACCAGCTATTTCTGTGCTCATGGCTATTAGAAAGGCTCCACTGAGAAGCCAAAGGAGTTTATAATGGTCATGAACCAGCTATTTCTGAGTTCATGGCTATTACAGATTCCAAAGAAATGCCAGTGAAGTTTATCATGTTCATGAGCTGCATGTTTCTGTCTCACAGCACCTATAAACTCTGCTGAGAAAGTGAAGGGGTTTGTAATGGTCACACATGAGCTATTTCTACGCTCAGTACTATTACCAACTCAGATAGGAAGCCAAAAGTTCACAAAGTGGTATTTCTTTTGCCCCTGGCAAACTCCATGTAGAAACTGATAAAACTACTAATGTTTCTCAGAAAACCACACTCCAATTCACAATAACACCTCTCAGAGTACTACAGTGGTGCAAAGTCTCTGCTCTGCTCAGAGCCACTGTGGCAACTTGCCAGGACCCTGAGGGCTGCAACTCATTTATATATGCATTTACATAAATTTACATGAATTTTGCGTCAATTTGTATTCCATCAATGTTGCGATGAAACCTATACTGAAGAGAATAAATAACATATAGATGACTAACACTAGTACTGTTTCTCTGTTTTTAATTTTACTTATTTCACTCTCATTTTCTTTGCATCTTTCTGATACCTGTCCTGTAGCTGAATTGACTTCCAGTCTCAACGAGGGTCTGTTTTGTAAAGAAAATTCCTGTTTCATCTAGGTTCAATTGCAGGGAAGCAGAGAGCTGTGGCTTTGGCAAATTGCTTATGCTGCACACTTAGCCATCTCCCCAACCACCAGTGGCTAATATACATATTAAAGAGGGCAGTGCCAGCACAGTCCCTTGCTGACCTCCACATGTGAAGCCCTCAGAATATTCATGAGATTTTAAACATACACATTAAAAAAATCCTGAAAATAAGAAGTAATAGGTCTCCTTTTTTTTTTTTTTTTGGTATGAAAATTACTGCTAAGGCAGAATTTTAGAGATAAAAATAACTCAGTGGACTGAATTAGTAATTTAATGGCAACAGTCCCCTTTGTGACAGGATCTATCAGTATTTAATAAAATTTGATGCCATTATGCACCTTTGTTTTCTCTTACGGATCCACAGTTTATAAAATGCTGTTTTATTCTTCAGTGATGCTTTAAAAAAAGGTCACTATGACTTTGGAGAATCATCTGTATGAACCACAATCTCATATTCTGCCATCCTCATGAAAACAGTGGCTTTGAGATGAGCATAGTCCTCCACTTGTTGCCTGAGGGCATGACAGTATTTTAAAGTGGAGACTGATTTAAATCTTGTGTGGTTTTGCCAAAGTCAGGATTCAACAAATTGCCTTAAAGACTCAAGATCTCCCTGCAATTACCAAGCATGAAATAGCTCATAACACTTAGCTGAGAAGCCTTGCTGGAGTAGGAAAAATCAGCAGAAGAGGCTACAGCTAACCCCAGACAGCTTCCGTGCTTGTCAGTGCTGCAAGTGCAGTTTATGTTGGCTGTTTAAAACCTATTTTTAGGGTGCTTTCAGCTCTCTGCTGCTATAGTCCAGTTAGCATGATGCTTGTGCTGGTGGACAGCTACAGCAGTGAAAGCATTTTTTCACAGGATTGCTCATTTGGATGACCAGGCATTCACATTGAGACCTGTATCACCAGAGTGCTTGTAATATACTGCTCTCACCAGAAGTGGAAACTTAAAAACTTACATTTTAAATTGCAGAGAAAAAACATTAAACATACTGGGCAAGAATTTACTGGGTGGAACCAAAATTTCTTGAGTCCAGGACCTTGTCTGGTAGTGTAGAAGTCTGTCAGATCTCTTCTTCAGTGTAAGCCAACAAGAATATTGACCAGACACAAGGAAAAGGAAAGTGATGTGGTTATCAGATTGTGAGGTTTCCTGTGTTTAGCATCTGACTGTCTGGCAATCTTTGGAATACCTGGTATCAGGTAGTGCTATCAGTATCCTGATGGATTTTTATTTCATTACTTTATTTAATTGCTTTTCAAACCCATTCACAGCTCTGTCCTCCCAATTTTATAAGGAGTAATGAAGAAACATTTGTTTCCTTTCTTTGCAGAGTCTGCAGCAAGTGAAACACAAAGTGAGATTTAGCCAGAGGGCCTCTAAGCCAATTGGACATACATGAGTCCATGGGACCAGACAGGAAGCACCCAAGGGCTCCGTGGAGCTCTTTGGTGTCATTGTGAGGTCCCTCTCTGTCATCTTTGAGAGATCATGTCAGTTGGGGGAGGCTCCTGGTGACTGAAAAATCTGTCTTTGTAGATATTCAAAGCTCAGGTTTGGACAGGATGATCTGCAGAAATGCCTTCCTACGTCTGGGATGCTGTAATTGTGTGCCTGTACAGAGGTGTGATTAAGGGAGTCTGTCAGCTTTTCAAAACACTTCATACTGCTCCTCTGATTCATTGCCTGGGTAAAAGAAATTCCACAGGCAGACAAGTTGAACTGTTTAATTGTAAATTACATGAACACTACCATTAAATGGAACATCTAAATAAGTTGATATGCAGTGTTAGAGCTTTGTGTAAATTATTATGCTTAAACTATACCTTGCTCCTCATGAACTCAAAATCATTTGCAGACATTAAATGAGTGTCACAGACATTCTACAGGGGTAGGAAGTGTCCTGTTTGCAGTGACAGCAGGTAAAGAGAAGCACAATGTGGCTGCATGGCTGGAGCAGGGCTGCAGAAGTAGGCAGATTAGGCCAGGTCAGCAGAGAAGTCACAGCGTAGAGAGAGCAGGAGGAAAAGGCAGAAGCTTGTCTTATGTGACTCTGTACAATCTGCAAGCCATGATAGGGTCTTTCACCACAGTGGGTGCTTGCATCTTTGAGAGAAGAATGAGGAGAGGTAACAGGCCTCTCCCACTTCCTTTCCTCCCATCTGCCAGCAGAGGCTTGTAGGCTGCCAAAGAACAGGGACAGCACATCTTCTGTGCTGCTGCTGGAGGTGCATGGGGGACATTGTGCCTTCTTCATACGTAGTGGCCTCCAGAGCTCCAGCTGAGCCACTTCTGTGGCTACTGGTCCTGTCTGTTAAGGGACCTGCCTCTTCTAAACCCAGCCCTTGAGGTGACAAGCCTTCCCCCATTCTAAAAGAAGCCCCTCATTTCAGTGTCACACAGGGAAAGAGAAGATTGGGTTAGTCAGTCAAATGATCAGACATCCACAGCGCAATGCTAAGTAATATAGGTGTTGATTATATGTTGCTTAAAGTGCAAAATTCAGCCTAGATAAATCCTTTAACAAAAAGTAACTGTCAAGCCCCGGAGAAATAAGGCTCTTCTTTTCATGTTGTCTGAAGATTACACTGAATTGAATGCTTTGAAAAAAATAATCATGGATTTGGCTTCCTGTTCGAGATTGCTGCTTAAAACACAGTATTTCTTCACAGTTCTGCTTTGCAATTCATACAAGAAATTTCATGTAAACAAGGAAATGTATGGGAAAAAAGAGATGAAAGCTATAAAAAGAGCAAATGTTTGATGCTCCCAGGTAGGTGAGGGTCAGTGAGTACTAGGTGCAAGGTACTGTTTTGACATGTGGGGTCCAGACAGATTCTTCTGTCAGAGCTGGGATATTTTAAGAATGGATCTTTGCTGGAGCTCTCTGGAAATCTTCAGCTGGCTCAGTAGCTTATGGCTACAGCAGAACTGCAGCTCCTTGCTGGGTCTGGAGCTCTGGGTGCAACTGGAGAGAGAAATGGGCTCCCGTGCAGCTCCAGGCAGTGTCATGGGGAGGGTGACTGAGGACAGGGGTAAAAATTACACGGTTGGGGTCTCCTACTTTCCAGGCTGACATACTGTTCAAAGGCTGAAGGGTCTGGCTACTGCAGGGTTGGGAACAAAGAGTAAGTCAGGGAGACACCAGGATTGCTTGCTCACTCAGAGCAACATTTGAATGATTTGATATGAATTACCTTTGCTGAATGACATTTCATGTATCAAAGCCACATTATGGCTTGAAATCAAGGTCTATATATTTGATAGCAGCCAGCAGCAGTTTAGATCTTACATAACTCCTTTAACACCAAAACCTGTTATATTTCTTTACAGACTGTATACAGAAATTATCAAATCATTGCTGAAGTATGAAAAGGTGAACTAGAAATGTAATGCCCAGGAGAATTGTGACTAGATTCCCATTTCATCTCAACTTTTGGTATGTGGAGTGTGCCACTTTCTATATATGTAACACAGGCTGAAACCTGCTGTATGGGAACAACACTCACTGCACACTGTGTGTGTTTTATCCGAGACAAACTGGTCCTGTGCAATGCAGAACAGATTAAAGTGTCAGGGATCTGAGGCTGGGCTGAGGCACAATTTCTGTATTTTCAGTTGGCTGATTTATTACAGTCTCTTGTGGACTATGACTGACCACAGACTCAGTGGCCATATTCTGATGAGAGGTGGGGGTATACCCACTAAAAAGGCAGAAGATGGAACTTTGTGGAAAGTGGAGAGAAGTGATTTTGCATGAATCAGAGAGTAGGGATTACCATAAAACATATCACAATATATACAGAGGTGTCTCTGTCAGTTATAGCAGTCTGTCAGTTCAAGGCCTGCATACAAATGGAGCAGATGATAAAAATAAGACTAATCTGATTAAAAAAAAAAGAGGAAAACATCTATAGTAAGAAACATGAAAATACAATATATAACATTTTTATTCCTTCAAAGATGACAAAAATATTTTCATCCACTGTCAGCCAATAGATCACTTGATTGTGATGGGAGACAAGAACTAGCTTTCCAGTTTTGTGTATAGCTAGAACGATGCATCTTTTTGTGACAAGGTTTTATGTACCACAAACACTATATTAGTCTTCTTTCGATTAAAAATGAATTAAAAACTTCCTTGAAAGTTTGTTGATTTGGTTTTTACGTTGGGGTGGGGTATTTTTGTTTGGTTTTTTGGAGGTTTCTTTTGGGTTTGTTTATGTTGGTTGGTTTTTGTTTGTTTTTTTTTTTTTTCTGTGGCCAAGGATGCCTCAAGCCATGGAAATACACGACTGCTACTGGTAGTTCTTGTCCATATGCTACTGATGCAACTGCATCACCATGTCATCACAGAAAAAGTTGTGCAGACACAACCAGGGGAATAATGAGATTTAACTCAAAGTTATTGTAACTTTAAAGTGAAACAATATGCTTTGTATGTGCCCAAGTCTATGAGATGAAGTATAAGTTTAAATAAAGAGCTGTTGATAGATTTTTTTGGGTAAGAAATGTCGCACTTACACGAGGAAAAATCTTGACTAAGCAGAACAAATGAAAAGGGATTTCTCTCCCACATGTATATTAGCACAAAAGTTCCCGATTTCCCATTTAATTACAGCAGAAATCATGTTGTTCTGTCTTTCCCACGTCTCTTGAAAGGTACTTCAGGTAACCACAAGTATTACTGAAGGATTAGAAAATAAGATGACTTGGTATGGATTTCTGGATTTTAGGATAAATTTTTTACATTCACAAATTATGCAAGCTATGGGTAAGTACCTCAGGAACCAGTCCAATATTCTACCTTCAAATTCTATTAGCTTAATTTTTTTAAATGGCTGGAATGTTTATTCCAACTTCTACATCACAAAAAGTTTTTATTCAGGTATTTAGAGTCAGCCCTACCAAAAATAGTGAATGATGAGCCAAATGTAGATAAAATTTTTTCACTCAGAAAGAATTTTTATGAATCAGTTAAAATGAGCTTTTGAAATAAATTCATACTCTCCATAATTTGCGTTTGAAGTAACATGCTGAAACCAAGGGAAACTGCATAGCATATATGAAGGCAACTGAAATGTACACTAAAGAAAAGTGTCTGTTAAAATATAAAAATAAAAACATACTGTTTAGGTGGTGGATGTTCCATTCATGTGTTTGCTCTGTAGTTATCTTCCAAAAGTAGGAACACATAAGTAAATTAATTTTTTGTTTGTTTTTGTTTTGCTTTGTTATCTTTCTTTCTTTTTTTGTTGTTTTTAAATTTAATTGCAGAGTTAATTCTCCTTTTCCCTTAGAATACTGTATGTTCTCTCTAACAGGAATTTATGGTGTTTAGTGTTTTACAGGATAGAGTCCTCCTGGCAAAATGCAACAACTGGGATAGTTCTCTGTGGTTCATTACTGATAGTGCAATGAAGTGCTCTGTTTATTTTAGACATCACAGCACACTTGTCTCTAAAGTATTGCAGCAGCTCAATCTTTGAACTTATCTCTCTCTGTGAAAAGCAGGATTCCTTCTTCTTATGCATGTACTAGTGCTTTATCCAGGATTGCTAGTGATGTGTCAAGATATGGACTTTCCATTGCTTCCCTTAGGATACTGTTTTACCCCAGCTGGTCTCCCTGGCAAGTAGTTATTGCCTGAGACTCAGGCTGACTGATTTCAAGCTAACACTTTGAATTGTTTCTTCACTATTAAAAAGCTTTCTGGAGATCTCCTGTATGCAACCTGAATGCAAAAATTCGTTTTTTGGGTTGAAAAAGTGTCTTAAGCAGCATCTTGTGTTGAATGCCCCAACATTACTAGGTCAGGAGAGTATGGAAATTCAATGAGTGGTGACTCACATGCCCCTGAGCTCCCATTCTGTCAGCAGTTTCCATTCTTCTGTCTAGCTGATGTAAACAACAATGAATCTGTACGGGGTTACCAAAGGAGAATTTGGCACTGCAGTGTTTTTGTCTTCCTAGATTTAATATTAATTTTTGTTTGTTTTCTTACCCTTTTCTTAGATCTTTTGTTGTGGCTAAAACCCAAGATGCAGCTACCCATCAGTAACTTCCAGGTAGGGCAGCTGCTATTTTACTTACTCTGAGGCACAGAAGCACAAGAAATATAAACACTGAGGATTAGGGAATCACAGACTGCCTCCCACATGCAAGATCCAAGAGCAGGGTCCCAGTTCTACCCCAAGGGAACACACAAATAAGTAGCATCTCCCTTTCATTATTAGGAAAGGAAATGTGGGCAGCTGAGGATCAGAAACTTAGGGAGCATTGTGTCCCCTCTCCTTCTGCCCCAGGTAGCTCTGGAGCAGCCTCACTGTCTGCCCTGCCCCTGTGGAAGGTCAGAAGCAGCAAATAACATCTTCTAAACTTGCCTGTGGTTTTGGACATAAAGAAATCAAAATAATAACTGCTAAGCATGCTGTGTTGTTCTTATGACTGCATGTTTGAGCATATTCAAATAAGAGTATTGCGGTCCTGGCATCACTGCTAAGAAGAGATCAGAGAGGATTACTAAGTATTTTGACATAATAATAGCTAATCATCTGGGCAGACTCAGACTGACCCGATCAGTAGAAAAGGTAATGAGATTGCTCTTAAAATAAATAAAGTAATAAGTAATGAAAGAAAGAAAAGGAAAGAAAGGAAGAAAGGAAGAAAGGAAGAAAGAAAGAAAGAACGGAAGAAAGGAAGAAAGAGTTACTCTCATGGCCTGTAAAAGAAGACATCAGGATTTGGGAATATATGATGTTAACACTCACCACACAAATTAGTTTTTTAGAGAATTCACCAACTATTTCCCTGTAAAATCTGATGAATGTGGGGATCAAACTTGGGAAATTCTTGCTTTTAATGTATGCTGGTGACCAAATAAATCCAGTGATGAGAGAGCCCTGAGCTTGTTTCAGTCTGCTTTTTAGTGCTTGAGCAAAGCAGGAGGTGCGTGTTAAATATTTGTATTGATCACCAGAACTGAACATAATCTGGGCAGTCAGTCCCAGTGCTGGCGAGATCCATTGTCACTCTGCAACGCTGCTGACAGATGTTATTGATTGTGGGTCATATTGTTTATATGTTTCTCTGAAACAGTTAATTTTAGCACAGTGGGAAAGAGTGTCTTGCTACGCATAGGACAGTCAGAATGAATGGCTTCCTGGAATTTTTAATTACTTTCTGTTTTATTCTCATCAATTAATGAAGGCAGGAGCAGCTTTGCTACTGTCAGAAGACACTTTCAGTGTTGTTTGAAGATGATGACTACAAAAAAGCAAATTAAAACAAATACTTTTGTGGAAAAGGTTATTTTCATGACAGTTTAGACTTTTTTTCCTCCTTGCCCTTCCACAGGGAATGAAATCTCTTTAGTGGTGCACTGCATGGGGCATTTCCTTTGTGATCTGAATGCACTGTAGCTTCTTAGAGATGCATTCCTGCATCCTCGTGCAAGTGAAAACATGCAGATGTTTTCATTATACTACCAAGAAGCTCTAAGCTGACAGAATTGATATTCTCAATTCCTTTTACTATGCTCAGTGTGTCTATTGTCAGTATGGAAAAACATCTTACTTTTGGTACCTCTATGCCACTGCTGCCTCTTCCCATTACAATTGTATCTGAGCACCTCATGATCTTCAGTATTTGGAGGCTCAAAACCCTCCAGCAAAGTGCCACTATCCCTGACAGAGAAATGAAGCATAAGCTCAGACAGCCAAAGTCCACGTCTTTGTAGGTATGCTTGTCCTGCTGCATTGCTAGGGCGCTTCCTGCCTTGGTTCTGACCTCACTCCTCCAGTCTCTGGGAACTGCTTGGGAGCTTTATGAACACAGTCAGTTATAGCCACTTGATCTGAACGCCACAGTACAGCTCATGGCATGCTTAATTCCTTCCTACAGACATGGTGTCCTGTCACATCCCTCAGACCTCTGCTCACACAAGGATTCAGGTTGCTACTGATGTAAAGGAGTGTGTGGGTAAGTAAAAACTAGTTTAAAGGTGTAACTACTGTCATAAATTGGGACATAACTACTGACACTTGGGACAGTCACTAGTATCATAATGGTGTCTACAGAATTTAAAGGTAATGCAATAAAATTGCTAATACGAAGTCACCTAGGCCACAAAATCTTGTTACTAAATTTCTTGCCCCGAGGAAATGCAAATAAGTGTCCTTCTGCTTACTGAGTTACCTACAGACAGTGCAGGCTGTGGCAATACAGATAGATGGCAGATGCATTTCAATAATGCCTTTGTTCATGCATATGATCGCACCAAAGAAGAGTGGAGACAAATACCTTCTAAAGCAAATAAGAAACCAAGAGGGTTATGTTGCTGTGATTTAGTATGTTTTCTCCAGAACAAAGAGACTTTCTGAAGCTTCAGTGGAGTATCATTTAGACTCCTAAGCTCTCTGGTGGCACTTTGCAGTAGGGGCTTGGCTTCTGTTCATAAAAGTGATTAAGTGGAATGGAAGATATCAGCAGTATAGTATAAACCTCTTGTGAATAAGATCCAATAAAGCATTTTAGTCCTACTGTGCTGACTTAGTTATGAAGCCCAATATTATTCACAGGGTTTAGTCTTCATAAACTGTCTGTCCTTAGTACAAAGGTTCATTAAAGAGGGATAGCATTAACTCTCTGTTTTGCAGCTGATCCACATAAATAAAATGTAAACAAAGTACTACTAGCCAGAGCTTATTTTCTCAGCTGTATTCTGGTGCTTTTTAATTTTGGAGAAAATTGAACTGAACAGGGAGATTACTAACGTATTTTTTTATGTGAAATCTACCAAGGTATTTATTAGGACTAAACAAAGTACATATTCTTTTCTAAAGTTCTGAACTCTCATCTTTCTTAGGTGTTTTACACTTATATGAAGTTTTTTCAATGGTGTTAAACACAATAATCTCAAAATTACTTAAACAAGTTAGGAGTGTCACAGGGAGGTATAATAATTCTTTCATTTTTGCAGATGGGGTAATTGATGGATATGTGTTAAGTGGACTTAAATTAGCCAATGTGTTGGTGATGAATTCCATGTTCTCAGGGTTTGGTCCTGTTTTCTTAGTGATAGTAGTATCTATACTGATTGAAAAGACACCAATTCAACAAACTAAATGGTCCAATTCACAAAAAGGGAGTAGTTAAATTATTTACAAGTTCCAAGCTGTAGCTCCCCCTACTCCAAACTCTCACTGAAATCTGCCCCTTCTCAAAATGGGGTTCGATAACTCCTACATGTCTCCTTCCACCTGCTTTGCTGTAACTACTTCACAAACTACCTGTGGGAGCCAAAGAACTGGTTTTTTAAATATAGTCATGCCTCTTGGTCATTTACTATGTTTACTGATATAGATTCCTGCTGGGTCTTAGCTCGTGCACTAGAAAGATAGCTCGTGTAAGGATGTAAGGAACAAGCTGTGCTGGGACAGCCCACAGGGCTCTGAGAGGCTCCCCACCCTGTCTCTGACATGGGTCAGTACCTGGTGATGAGGGGAGGGTATAAGGACAAGCAGAATGTGGTGAATGCTCCTTACCTTTACACCTTCTGATGGCAGCAGGGTCGGGTCTACCTGGCACAAAGGTGCTAGCTTGCCTCTTGGTAGCTCACAATAGATTTTCCTTCTGTAAGGCTGCAAAGTTAGCTTTAAAGATATGTATGTTTTTGGCTTTCTACCATTGTGCAACAGCCAAAAGGCCCATAATTTAATTATGTGCCACATGAAAGAAATCCAAAAACCAAAAAAACAACTCACTTGTTTTGAAGAAAAAATAGATTCGGTACTACAACAATATAACAATTCATACAACAATTCTTCAATCCTCCCTGAAACTCTCATCTCCCAAGACTCCTGTCATACTCTTCTGCTCCCTTCCCAGTATGAGAGGCCATGGACAACTTATGTCCCTGTTGTAGAGCAGCCTTTCCACACCCTTGACAGACCCTGTGTTCATTCTTCCAGCTTTTCCTGGGGCACTTCATTTCTCAGAGAGGTGGCTTGGAATTGCATGGAACTTCCAAAATGCAATGAAGTCGTGGATTTATGCTATTGATTATGGAGGACATAGGGATTTTTTGTAGGTGGAAATTAATATTCAGGTCAGATTGTTGGGGTCCCTCCCCCGCCGTGTAGCCCTGGCAGAGGGGCCCTGAGGGCACAGGCACGGGGTTTCCCTGCCCCTGCTCAGCCCCGTTCCCATGGGTTGGTTTGTGTTCCCTGCGCGGGCAGAAGGACCCTCGGGTGCCGTGACTGGAACAGTTCCTGGGCAGAGCCCCGGCCATGCGGCTGGGGAAATAAACATCTCTGAAACAGCTATCAAGAATCGGTCCATAGATATTTCCTTTCCACGGGACGCCTGGTTTGGTATATGCATGTTGCAGTATCCCCACTACAACAACAGATTTACCTGATGACATGTCTGCAACCCCTTTATTTTCACTTATTACCCAGCCATCGGCTGTAGCACTTTCTGGTGTGGCCTTTTTTTCTTGTGTCAAATAATATGGACAACGAATCAAAGACACAACTGTCTGGATCTGGCCCCAGTAGGGTTCAGCTGATAGTCTGTGTTGACATTTCCTAAAGGAGGACAAACTGCTCTTGCTGCTGACCCAGGTCAAAGATTTCTGGTAAAACAGAATGAACTCAGCACAGATGGCAATTCGCCCCATTTTTTGCCTTCCAACAGGATGGATTTTTTCTCCCCCATGCCCTCAAAAACAAAGCCAAAACAGTAGCTTATGAAGGACACCTAAGAAATAGAGACTTCCTGCTACCTGGTCCTGATCTAAGAGTCTGCCCTACACTGAGTAGAGATAATCCAAGGAGGCTGCATGTGAAGTAGTTTTATCCAATGCCACCACAGGTGCACAGAATTCATATGGCTCCCATTTTTTTTGGAAAACCTGTCAGAATTGGGATCATTAACTGATTTTTTTTTTTTTTCCATATCACATCATCTGACATTGTTAGATGGTACTGTGTTTCTAAACATGTCTGTGAAATCTCTGAGTCTCACAAATTCATCCGTTTTGGAAGGAGCTTTTTCTTTTCCTTCTGGTGATGATTTTTGCAGTGTATCAAGAAGCATGAAATACTGAAAAGGCAGAAAGAAATATGCCATTGCAGATCACACTATTGCATTAATTCTCAAGAAAGTGCTCTAATTCAACTGTGTAGTTTTTAATTATATTTACAGATATTTCCTGATACATATTTCATTATTCTAAAGGCTTCAATAATATGAATAGAGTATTCTGTGACTAACGAATCAAAACGTGAAATATATGAGAGAAAACACAAAGGGTGCCAAAAGTACTGAACAAATCACTTTTTTCTTTATTGTGATTTACAAAGCAAGCATATAAGTTGCTTTACTACAGAAGCTCAGCAGCTTCATTCAGCACTTTGATGTGTTCAGGCTAATCTGCTATTCTGCTCTAAAAATTTGATGTGATGTCAGAAGCAGATGTAACTCTCAGTTAATTAATATAGGTGAACATGAATAACATTTTTTTTCCTGCACTGAGTGAAGTTACTGAAAATAGGTGTCTCTGCAGGTTGAAGCAAATAGTAAGTGCCTGATAAAACAGACTAAAGGTAAAAATGCAGCCAGGAGCTAAATCTCTCTGCAGGGTGTTTCTGGGGCTTCTACCATTCTTATTTCTTCCTTGATAGGGCTTTGAAATTCTTAGCAATTTCCAGCTCTCAATATAAGTTGCATAAAGCTGTTAATGTACACTCTGATAAGAGGACCAAAACAATTGTACCAGGGGAATAACACAGCATGCCTTCTAGAGTGCAGAGTAAGTGCAGCCTTCACATATTAGATTTATCAGGACACAGTGAGGTATCTAATAGCAACACATTCTTGCTCTTTGTCTCTCTTATGTGCATGTTCTCATACACAAATACCTACAAAAGACTCCTCAAAGTTTCCATTGACCAGCTAATGCTTGTGAGAGTGAAATAGCTCTTGGTAGCATTTTTAGGGGCCAGCTTACCATGGCTTTCTCCACAGAACAGGATAGATCATTTCTACAGTTACTGAAACCTTGTTTTGTTTTGATACTTTATTTAAATTTACATCTGTGTCATTACACCCCAACATTACTCTGCGGAAAAAAAGGGAAAAAAAAGGGACATAGGAAGAGGAGAATAATAGATTCAAAGGGAGAAAACCATAGTCCTTTCTCCTATACCATTTACCTTCGTTCTTTTACTGGTCTTATGTGACCAAGTGCTGGGTCCTGCATTTGGGTCACATCAGTTCCATGCATCACTACAGCCTTGGGGAAAAGTGACTGGAAAGCTGCCTGGCAGAAAAGGACCTGGGGGTGAACTTGAGCTGGCAGTATGGCCAAGAAGGTTAGGTGCCAAGAAGACCAATGGCATCCTGGCCTGTGTCAGCAATAGTGTGGCCAGCAGGACCAGGGCAGGGATTGTCCCCCTGTACTCAGCATTAGTGAGGCCACACCTCAAATTCTGTGTCTAGTTCTGGGCCCTGCACTATAAGAAGGACATTGAGGTGGTGGAGTGTGTCCAGAGAAGGGCAATGGAGCTGGTGGAGGGTCTGGAGCACATGTCCTGTGAGGAGCAGCTGAGGGAGCTGAGATTGCCTGGTCTGGACAAAAGGAGGCTCAGAAGACCTTATCACTCTTCACAACTCCCTGAAAGGAGGCTGTAGCAGTGTGAGGGTTGGTCTTTTCTCACATATAATAAGCAGTTGAGGACAAAAAGAAATGGCCTCAAGTTGCACCACGGCAGGTTTAGATTGGGTATTAGGAATATTTTTTTCACTGAAAGGTTTGTCAAAACCTCTGGAACAGGCTGCCCAGGGAAGTGGTGGAGTCACCACTGCTGGAGGTATTTAGAAGTCGTGTAGATCTGGTTCTTAGGGACATGGTTTATGGGAACCTTTGCAGTACTGGGTTAGTGGATGAACTTGATCTTAAAGTTCTTTTCCAACCTAAATGATTCTGTCATTCTGTGATTCTATAGTCTGGATTGTGACAAGACTTTTTCTACTTTCCCTTCTGCCAGTGTTCCACTGTTCCAAATATTCCTCAATATCTCTTTCAATCAACATCTTTCTTTAGAGTTTTGATTGCTTTCCTTGGGCTTTGGCTGCTGTGTATGTTTTCAGAGCCAAGAGATGCATTCCTTTGAGTTTCCTCCTAACAAACCAGAAGAGTTTATACAGCCTGTGATGAGGAAACCTGGGATGCTAGTAATTGTACTGAAGCTTTCTTGATGTTCTCCACCTCCAGATAGAAGGCATTAATACAGCTGCTCTCCTGTTTTAAGTAAGGTAACAGCCAGAAAACCACCTGTGGCAGCAATATCTGACAGATACAGCTCTACCAGGAAAAGTCAAAAAGACCGAGCATACGCAAAATGATCCTGGCTAACTTGCTCTGACCCCAGGCCTGAGGTGTACTCTTCCTCTGTAAAATTTGCTACTACCTTGGTTCAGGGTAATTACAAGGGATATCTCCTTCTAGCTGGCAGGGAATTGTAGATTGGCAATGGCTAAAAACTCCCAAACCTGAGTGTTTTGGTGGTGACCCTGTTGGTGGGGTTCAGCCCATCTTTGCTGGGACAGGGAGACTGTTGTCTTTGTATGCAGAATGTGCACGGCTACGCATGACAGACTTCATGCAGAACAGTTTAACCAGACATCTAATCTCGCCTGGAGGGAAGAGTGTTTTTTACAGTGTGTATTCAATCTTTTATTCATTTATCTCTGTGTTTCTGCACTAGTGGGTAGGAATAATTCTCTATATTCTATTCTTTGAATAATACTAGAAATGCTGTCACCCGAGTTTATCATGTCCCTTGTTACTCTATGAACATTAAAAATTTCAAAACCAGACATGCCACTTGTAACAATTTGGATATGTATGTCCAGACAGGCCACCGAACATGCACTACTACATTGTGGAAGGTAATTATTAATTTGTATTCTATTTATTAATGATTTCTAAAACTTTTAAATTTTTTTTTTTGTGGGAATTATGGCAAGTTATAATTCCAAAAAAAAAGATAGCACTAACATTTCTCACATATGATGCCTGATGTGACCTCATAAATCTTTGTACCTCAGTAGTGATAACAGTTCTCCAGGTGTAAGTCTTCAGACTAGTGGTGGCCTAAGCAAGCACAAGAAGTGGGTATATTATTTTTTCCTGACTAAGTATCTCTGGAGCCCTTTTGGCTCAGGATTTGTGGGAAGGTTGATCAGCTTCACAACATGTGGAGATGCACCATGGTGACATAACTCTCCCTTCTACCTACAAACTCAAACTGCAATCTCTGCCTCCAAACTCAAACTTTCTCAGCATTTGTGAAGCTGGGATAAGGCTTGGGTTTTGTTTCTGTTTGAGACTTCAGAGGTTTTTCATCCTTTCCTTTGAACTCTGCTGACCCCATTGGTTCAAAGTGGACACCTCGAGCATGAAAGCCTTAAAATTCTAATTAAACTGGCAAGTAAAGAGATGTGAAAATTTCAGCAAGACTGAGAGGCAGAGATTGATAAAACATGGATTTAGTTTGTAATTTAAAAGGCTGGTTCTGTTAGGATTAAAAACTGAACCAGCTTCCTGCTCCCTCAGACTTTGTGCTTCCACTTACTTGGTTTAGGACCAAGATAACTAAACAGAAGAAAGAAAATTTTGTGCAATCCTCATTCAGGTGAACACAAACCTGTTCCTACTTATCTTACTTGCTCAGCATCTTGTCGTGGCATGCTCACAATTACTTGACCATCCTGGAGACTGGGAAAGACCATTTCTTTCTTCTATCTGATGGAGGCAGTCATGCAAACAATTCCTCTCACCCAAACCAGGAATTTTCTTGAGCATCATGGTTCAAGGCAGACCCACCCTACTTCCTCCCATAGAGCAGCTTGGCTACATTGTTAAACTGTACACAGGTTAAATTATAGGTTAAAATCCTGAACGTCTTAATGGGCCACTAAAGCAGGGTTTCAAGATGCAACCTCACTTCCTAGTGGGAGAGAATGGGGCGAGGAAGGGCACACTTAGTCTCCCATTTCATGCTCCAAGGCTCTCACTTTTTGGGATGGCAAGAAGCAGGCAGAGGCACTTGCCCTCCAGCCTTCCAGAGCCTTCTGCCTTGCGCACCACGCTGACAGACAGAGGCTGTGGGCAGCTCTCATTCTGAGATGTAAGTGTCAAATGAATGTTTTCATTTATTTTGGTGGGTAGCCTAATGATATAAGTAAAAGCTATCTGCCTCAGAACCACCATTTTCAAAACATGCTTCAGTATTTCACATGACGTTTCAGATTTTCATGTGACACACATGAAAATTATCTCTGAATCCATGGCTGCTTTCACTTACCAAAGCCACTAAATCTGCTTAGTTTACATGAAAAGTGTAACCCTCAAAATCCCCTTAGATGAAATCTTTATGACACGTTGTGATTCCCTCAAGACCTTCCAGAAGGCGCTGGACATCGCAGCAACCCAGTCCAGATCATAGAATCATAGAGTGGGTTAGAAGGACCTTAAAGATCATCTGGTTCCAAGCCCCTCCTGTGGGCAGGGACATCTTCCACTAGACCCAGTTTCTCAGAGTAGCATCACGTATTTTGAGCTGGCATCAGTGAATAATCTTATTATGTCTTCTGATCTATGATAACCAAGTGCCACCAAACTACATTTCCCCTTTTTTTTTTTTTCTTTTTTGTCTTTCCTAGACATGACTTTGAAAAAGAAAAGCTGCATTTTGCTCAAGACTGTAATCTTTGGACCCTGAGTGAAGGCAGTTGCTGATTCCCCATGAGAAACCCTGGGTGGCTGGTGCTTTTGGTCTTTGAAACCCTGGGTTAGTGCTTGGTTCTAACACCATTGCATTTAATCTCTGTTTTCAGAGCATGCTAGTGCTAAGGGCACAGTATTTGCTTCTGCTGACTACAGTTAATAGAGACTCAGGACAGAAATCTTATGTGCTGCTAATTGCTGTAGCCCCCCTATCTGATGCTATGTATCACGCTCCTTAGTCTCAAAGGAATTTGCATTTGTCTTCCTTGCCTTTTTTTAGAGGTGGCTTGAGACCTTCCAGAAAATTGCATTTTATGTGACTTATTTCCACAGATGCACATTCCAGTCTGGCTCTGATTTATTTGCTACAGGATATCAGCAAATCTGAAAGTGCCTAGCCAAGTCTTCATGACAGAATTGTACAGGGTGGGCAAACAAAGTGCACCTCAGTGGTAGTGAGTGAGGAGCATGTCTGGAGAATTAGTGGGGTTCCTGAAAGCAAATTTTGATTTAGTTGCTTGGTTCTGCCACAGTGTACATCAAAACCCTCTTTCCATGATAAGGTGGCTCCCACCTGGGTTTCCTTCACCTGAGTGCAGACTGGTGTCACTATGAGGTGGGTATTATTCGGTTGCAAGGTCAGGGCACAGCCAAGGCATGTCCCTGCACCTGGGGACACAGAGGCTGCTCTGTCTGTGTCTAGACAGTAAAGCCGAATAAGGCTGCACATTTACCTTGGAGGAAGACTATCTACCTTTGTCAGCTGTGTGAAGTCATAGAATCATAGAATAGTTGAGGTTGGAAGGGACCTTTAAAGACTATCTAGTCTAAGCCCCCTGCAACAAGCAGAGACATCTTCACCTGGGACAAGTCCTCAGAGCACCATCCATCCTGACTTTGAATGTTACCAGGAACGGGACATGTATTATCTCTCTGGGAAACCTGTTCCAGTCTTTCACCATCCTCACTGTAAAAAAGTGTTAGCCTAGAAGGAGTGTGTTTAAACAGGACAGAGGAATATGTGCCATTGTCCTCCTGCATTTCGTGACACTGTTTTTTATTTCCTAGGGGCAGGCACCCTACAGAACAGCAGACAGCTGTGTAAGCAACTGAAATCTCAGCTTTCCGCAGCAAGAAAGGGACAGGTTTCCTACTCTCAGGAAAATGTCTGGTTTTGTTTTTCTGCATTATTTTGATGTTAGTGTCCAGAAAGCAAAGGCTTATAGTCTGGTTTTACCCTTTCTTGCTGGAAGTCAGCCCCTCCTTTGTCTACTCTGCCTTGGATCTCACTTTCTGGAATACAGCATGGCTCAGCTTTCCATTTCCAAAGAAGTACCAGTGTGCTCTGAGTCCTGCTACAACACCCTGCTGGAACCTGGGCCCCCTGGAAGGGAAAATTTCAATCTCCCTCAGAGCTAAAGAGCACGCCCACTACAATAACCCTTACCATCTACTGCTTGCATTTAGTACCCTGACCTGCTAATTGTCATCATGACCCGATTTTTCCCTCCTACACCCTTCACTGACTTGATTAAATCTGATGAGCAGTGAGCTTCTGAGGCACATGGTAGAGTTTTTGGAGGATTCTGTTTAGAAAGAGGTAGAGAAAATACTTGGTTTTGTAGTCTGGCTTGGGGTTTTTGGTGTCACAGGTACAGTGGCTCAGGAGACCTTTCAGAATAACCATCTGATGTAAGATCAGTTGAACAACATCACCAGGGCATTGTAAAATCAGATCTCATGCTCTTAAGACTTCTACCAGTCAACATTTTAGGTCTGCAAGTACTTGTTCCTTTTCATTTAAAAAGCAATTGGTGCCTCTGGCCATTGCAAAGTTGGTCACCACAAACCAGCATCTCTAACAACTCTTGTTATCAGACGTTGATTTTGTAGTTGATGATCTTGATGATCCTGATCCTAGCTCTCCACCACATGCATATTTAAAGTGTGTATTAAATATACATGCATTAAATAACTTTACATCCTGGGTATTACATTCATTCTTATTTAAAAAAAAAATCTTCCTCTCAAAACTCTAACCACTGCTCTTTTTAGGGGTGCATGAATGATATGCAGAGTGATATGTGCCTGTACTAGGGAGGAGGCAGAGACACTGACCTACTTATTTAAAAGGAGCAGATCTGAGTGCTCAAGAGCAGGACTCAGAGGTCCCATTGTTCCTCCTTACAACCAGCAGCAAGAAGCTGGTGGTTAACAGCGAGAGTTTGAATCTCCCTTTGGTGCTCCTCAGAAGCACTTGCTGATCCTTCCTTGGCTCTATGGAAAGTTTAAGATCCTGGTGTCCTGCTGCCCAAAGAGCAGGTGAAGCAATACCTGGGTGGGCAGCACAGTCAGGCTTGTTGAGCTGCCAAGATGTGCCCCTGTTAATGTGCCTAAAGGCTTCAGCCTAAGGCATTTCCCTAGGAAATGAGGGATGTGAATGGGTGCCTCCTACTTCAAAGTACTTCAAAGTAAGTTGGGTGCTGTGACTGCAACTTATTTAGGAGCTTTAAAAAAATCCAGTTAAATAATTTAAGTACTCTGAATTTTTAACTGCTAGTCTGGAGCAAGGTTGTACAGGTATTACAACAGAGTTCAAAATCCCTCTTTTTATCCAGTTTTTTACTTGTGTGAGTGTCTATGCATGTTCAGACTCCAGAGAAAACTCAAACTGAACTGACCCCAATTATCTGCTGTTTGAAGCACAAAGTTACTAATTTTTGAAATAGTATTATAGTTTTATCAGAGTCTCTTTACAGTCTATGGCAAGAAAAGGCATCAATAAATTAAATTTGCATCATATATTATTTCTGAGGGACATCACAATACTCTTATCATCTTCAAATACTATAGTTTGTCTGAAAATTACGGGTTTTTTTCTTTAAATTTCAATTAAAAATAGTCTTTAGACCAAAAGCTCATTGTCATTTAGTAACAAGCTCTCCCAAGTATAAAACTTGATGCTAGTGCTCATTGCACAATTTAAATATTCTAGGATCATCTTTATCATCATATTTTTTCTGTAATAGTGATAAAATATAACTGGTACAGTTACCTGTATCAAGATCAATATATTTAGCACAGGGGTCTTGGTTTTTCTTAAGAGCAGGGCATAGTAGTCCTACAAAATTCCTTGAAAATTAACATCCAGAGGGTTTTGTTTTGGTTTTTTTTTGTTGTTATTTTTTTTTAATGAGGGTTTTGGAGGCTGGAAATGCAGGAGTTAACTAGTTTGAATTTTGAATGAAGTCTAATAAGCCATCCGACGTAAAGTAAACAACGGTCTGAGTTACATCGCTTTTGTTTTTATTAGCTGACCTTGCAAGCTAATAAATTCATCCTGTATTTTTCTGCTACTGCCAGTTTTCAGCATACAGGAAACTAATCTTGTACAATAACTATCTTCCTGTAGTCAGTTCTTAAATGGAGCCAAATGGATTGGTGGCGGAAGAACTCCCCAGCAGTTCCTGTGAAACAGTGCTGAGCACAGCAAGACCTGACAGAGGCTGCTTGCTATTATTGACTTTGACAATGTAATTATGTTCTCATTTACCTCCCTAGCACTTAAGAAAAAAAAAATCCCCCCAGTACAAAGGCTGCAACGATTTTAATGTCAAATTAGTTGTGAAATAGGTATTTGTAACATGCTAAATATACAGCAATTCCTCTAATTTTTTTGAGAGGGTAAAATACGTTGCAGTGGCCATTATAGCACAAAGGTCTTTCATACGTATCTGGCTGCTGCAGCAACACTTTGTTCCAGACACAAAGGCTCATGCTCACTAGTAACTTAATAAAAGGTCTGTATTCTGATTAGAAACTCGTGTGTGCTCTTCAGCATTAAAGACAGACTACCATTAATATAGTATACTATAGTATAATACAGTATACTACAAATGAATCTAGGATTGCTTTTTTAGGGGCTGAGCTGTTTCTTTCAATTTTAGAGATGCCCACAGATGTTTTGCATACTTAGGAAAGGTTTCATCTTGCATGCACCAAGATCACTTGCAAGAGCTGCTGAAGATTTCACTGTTGCAAGGCCAAATGCATGAAGAGATCCCCAGTATGTTGTGGCACCCTGGATGTGTGCAGGTGGAGGGCATCTGAGTGTACAACACTGACATCCTCACTTTGCCCACCTGGGGGAAAAAACCTCTGAAAGGGAGGTCTCTGATTCAGTTGAGTGAGGTAAATGTCTGGACAACATGAAAATTAATGTGGAAAATCTTTGGTTGTTTTGATTTGTCATGAAGTGCTTTTACAATGAGTGTCCATCTCTCCGCCCCCCTCCCCCGCCCCCCCCCATACCCCATCAAAGAAAAGGACCAGAACAAACTATTTGAATGACATCTCTGAAAAAAATGTTTGATTATATAGTTTCCCCTTCTAGTTCTTGGTTATGCCTGACTCCTACTTCATTTGCCCTCTCAGAAAAGGTTAAACACCAAGTATGGCTCACATATTGCTCTCCAGGGAAAAAGACCGTGATAACTTCCGAGCTGTGTCTGTCATTATTGTAAAGCATTTATGAGAAATCACATAAGCTATTACACTCAAATGGATACATTTCTCTGCAGCAACTTTTATTTGGGCTCTGTACCAGCTGTAGCTGTGAGTACAGCTGGGTGGAGAGAAAGGGACAGAAAAGTGAAATGAGTTTCTCTGTTCTTGCGGAGTCTTTTTCTAATTTGTGATTTTTTAAAAAATTTAAAAAATATAACTGAAACCTGAACTTAACTCCTGGAGTTCAGTATTCCATTTCAAATGATAAGAAAATGTGTTTTATACACACAGATTTTGGGTAAAGGTTTTGGGATCTGTTAGGTATAACAGTTCATTTAAGAGTAATGAGCAATTTGGATAGAGGTCTTCTTGATTAGTGACTTAATGACATTTGTTACTTTGTATAATGGGATATCCTCTTAAAAATTCTGCACACGAACTGCTGCTGGAGTGGCTCTGGAAGTGAGGTACTTAATGATGGTCAGGAAAACAGGCTGTAGATAAAACTGAAACATACACTCTTAATTTAATTCAAATATGGAAATGCTTGCTGTTAAGTAATGGTTTCTAGTATACATCACTGGCTTAATCTTCACCCTTTAGCCTTCATAACTGAAGATCTTTAAGGTCCCAGAGCAAGGGTCTTAAATGTATATCCTTTGCTTTGCAATCAGGGTAGCCTGAATCCACACTCTGGCACTAATGGCATCATAACTCAACCCCCACACAGCCCAGTTTGCCCACATATCATGTCCATCCTGACTGAGACAGGGGCTCTGTAGAAGATGATACGTGATCCTGTAGTTAAAGATATTGCAAAAAGTCAGACTGCAAAAGTAATGTCTGTTCCGTTCTTTCTCAGTCTTTGAATAGACTTTGCAAGGTTAATATTCTTTAAAAAGTGTAAGATTTGGGTTGGTTGGGGTTTTTTTGAACATAAAAATAAGCAGATAAAACACCCACAGGAAAAAGCAGCCCCTTTCTCAGAATAATACTGGATTCTGATCTGGGATCTATTAAGCAGGGTCCAGACTGCTGGCTCTTTAAGTTGCATCATCTGAAAAAGAGCCTGCAGCAACTTTGAGACCTTAATGGCTGTTTAGGCAGCTGGTTAGACCAGCATGGAAAGGGGCAGTGTGCTTTGCCATCCGTTGCACAGACATGTCCTCTGGGCTCAGCTTCTCATTTTGAAAATGAACAGTCCACAGGCAATCCTTATGCAAACACCATGTCTCTGTCCCTGTTCTCCTACCCAGTGGTCATTTAACATGGCTCCCATTCTCACTTTCCTTCTTCCACTCTTCCTCCCTGCCTCTCTTCCCAGCTCCAGCTCACATCTCCAGGTGCAGCCCTTCCCCTGGTCTGAGACTCCCTCTTGCTTCTCATCTGCCTCTCATCCATCACCATCTTCCCTCATGCTTGCAGACCACCAAGAGAAGAAGGAATGGGGGGCTCACTCTGTATCAGGGACTGCCTCTTGCAGCTGAGCGCAGCAACACTCCTTGTGGGTGGAAGTCTCATAGTGATCCCAGAGGTAACATTGCTTCATGAAAAAGTTCAAACAGTTTGATCATGTGGAAGACCTGTAGTGAAAAACTCAATGAAAATGGACGCTTCTGTCCATCCAAAGCTGCTGAACTCCATCAGAATCCTTGTCAAATCAGTGCAACCCTCATAAAATCAAAACTTCCCATTTTTTTTATGACACTGAAAGTTTTCTTGGTGGTAGAAAAAGACAGCAGAACAACTCAAATGTGTTTCAAGCCTTCACTCTGAAGTACATGAAAGAAACTAGAGATTGACAGTAAAATGACTATAAAAATATTTTCTAAGTAAGGAAAAGTATGTTCTTCCATGATTTTGTTCTTGGAGACTGTCAAATCCTCAGCAGAAAAGTGCCCCAATACCTTCATGGGACAAATGGATAACATATAGCTGAAAAATAAAAATCATAATACTCTATATCTGAATGACTCATTTAGTAATTCACTGTAAACATTATCTTGTAATGGGTATTTTGGTATTTATACTAGACTTAATTAGTATTCCCTTTCTGTCTATGATATTTAAAGAACACTGTTATGGGTGGGTACGTTTGCACATGGGTACAGGAGCCGTATCATCGCACCTGTCAGATTTATTGTACACATGTTCAAGGTGTTGTCTATTTTCCCCGAACCTTTAAGACACACATGTTTACTTGTTCTTTTGTACAATTCTGTCTTCATAGCTCGCTGCACTTTCCCTCTATACTTTTCAAACCCTGAAATGTCTTGTTTAATCTGAATAGACAAGAACAGAACGCTGTGTTCTAAGTGGAACCCTACCAGGGAAATGTATTATTCTCATCATTATCACTGTCTTAGACACAGAGAAAACCTGCTGCGAGTGCTATTCTAGGGGCTTATTTAACTTCTTAGAGTCAGGAACAGAGAGGCACTCCCTTTCCTGTCTATCAATCCAGGTTCTGTCTCTGTTTCATCTGAAACCACATCTGGGTGCTCAAATTTCTAATCCTTTATTTTCAAAGGAATAACACTTCAATTGTCTGCTGGTTTGAGTCAATTTTGTTAGCTCAAATAAACAGTTTTGCAGTCCTATAAGAAGATTTCCTCTAGGGTTTCTGAATTTCTTAAGCAAACCTGTGTCTAGTTTGACTATAAACATGATCCAACTCCTGATTATTCATTGAATAATTTACGTGGAGTCTGAAACTGACTAATATTTATGCCAGTGTGATATTTATTGCTCCAAATAGCACCTAATTTATTCATAGCCATCGATGGCAAATAATTTAATTCTATTAACTTTCCTTATTTTATTGTGTTTACATCATACAACTTTAAAACTTTTAGCTCCTCAAAGACCATCAAACACAGGGAACTTTATGGAAAACAGTCAAAAGGCTATGTATAACGTAAAGAATAACTAAGAAGTTCTGAGACTCTGTACTAATGATTTCAGGTATTTAGCTAAATATTTTGGACTGAAACTTTTTCTATTTTTTTAACATTTTTTTTTGGCACCAGTGCAGAAAAAAAAAAAAAAAAAAAACCAACCTGAAGTGGTTCCATTCCATTCCAGTTAGTTGCATTTTAGCTTCCTTTTGCTGAGTTGTACATGATTCAGCAAAATGCAGATAATCTGGCCTCTGTATTTTTCCAATTGACCCTAATTTGCAGGTACTGTGGCAGAACAGATCCGTGTTTCTTCCTCTGTGCAGCTGAAAACAAATCTTTCTTTGAATGCTGAAAGCTGACTCTCATTTTCAGACTCCTGAGACCTACTGTGAACTTAGCAGTCTGTGGTGGGGAACTGATCTGTCACAACACATGAGGATAAGCCCCATCTGTGCTCCCTGGAGCCATCAGTTTGGGAGTTGAGTTGCTCTAAGTTAGTATGTTTCTGCTTCCCTACTCTGAGAGTTGTCCAAGATACTGTACAAATAAGTAGGGGGGGGGGGGGGGAGGGAGAGGATGCACATTTTTATGGTTCTCTCTCTGATTTACGGCTACATTTAGCAAGTTTGCATTTCACACGTGCTCTCTGACGATGCATCCTGTCCTGTCCTGCACTACCCTTGTCTTCTGCTTCCCAGCTTGATGTAAACTGGGAAGAGTGTGAATTTTCTGTATCTCACAAAGGAAGGCATAGAAAGGTTGGTTGAGCATTTGAAGGCTTGTCCCATACTAGGTCAGGCCATTATGGTCAGAGATAAAATGCTGGCACTCTGAGTGATAAAACTTCCACTTAAGGATCATTTTCTCTCCTGATTTAGGCTGTCTTCTTATTTGGTCTCTTACTCTCTGTTGATGCCTGCAAGGAAAGGTGACAGCAATATTTTTTGAAGTTCAGTTCAGTTTCAGATGGGATCTGCAAAATCTCCTTTAGCTACTGCAGTACCAAAAAGCAAAATTCCAATAACACAAAAATTGAGGAAATGCCATTGAAATACATGACAAGCGACAAAATCCTGGGCCCAGGCCACATAGTAGCTTCAGATTGGGTGTCATGGTTAACAAGATGTTACCTGTGGGTTATACAGAAGATTAGAATGAAGAAAATGCATGTAAGCACACAGGAGTTTTTATTAATGTTTAGCTGAACTGCACTTACTCTCCAAGACATCACAACACTTTCTAGAAACACAACAATATTCCCTTCAGTGTTGAGCACTGATGCGAATGTATGATAAGGTGTTACGACTTTCTGGAATTACTGCAGTGATTCTGAATTATTCATGAAATTAAAATTCCAAACTAATTCACAGCATCAAAGAGTTCTGGCAAGTGGGATATAATGCTGGAAACAAAAATGTACACTACATATTGATCAAGAAAAACTCTGTTATCCCTTAAATCACCGGACCCATGCTGTTTTCCTCACCCTCAAGCATGCTGGTACTTTAAGTCTTTCCAAGTGATTTTTTTTTTCCCCCCACATATCAGGATTTAGATACTGTGATTCTGTGCTGTGAATAGGTTACATTATAAATGGCTCAGAAATTAGCAAACAAAAACTCTTGGGGGGAAAAATGTAGCCAGTAGAGATGCACAACTGTGTTTATATTTTTTTTCTACAAATAAAGAATAGATACAATGTTTTTCCTTATTTTTGTAGTAAAAAAAGTATTAGTAGGTGCCATATAGGAGTAGGGCAATTGTGAACAGTCTGATCAGTAAAAACCCATATTTTTCAGGCAAGTACTTGCTTAGATTCAGTTTCAAAACTCTCAAGAATGCTGGCATTTGTCTCAGATTGCAAATGAATTTCACTTTTGCATGGTTTGCATCCAAAACATGGATGATTTCCAGTGAAGGGGGGTCAGCTCTCACGTTAAATCATTATGACTGATATTTTGACTTTGCAGGGATTTCCAGGCAGTTTGCTGTTTTGTGAATGTTTGCTCAAATATGAAAATCCCGAAAGGTGAAAAACAAACCTGGGAAAATGTTACGAAAACTATTCAGATATTTACACAGCCCCACTCTCCTCAAGGATACATACACTGACATTTTCAGTCCCTTCTGGATAATAAATAATACATATTCTGGATCTGTTCTGCACCTGTCTTGCTCAAGGGTGTTATCAACTCCTGGAAAAATTAGTGGAGGAATATCATTGTCAAACTGGAACTCTGCAGTAGGCAATTAGGTTCACTTTTTGTCTAACATGTGAAAGTAAGGTATACAGACGTGTTTCTATGATATCAGATCTTTTTATTATTTATGGAAAAATGCACCACCATTATTCTAATTAAAATAGCCCTTGCATTACCCCATTCCCTATTTTTCTCACCTCCTCAGGAGCATAAACACAGATTCTGAAATCACCCTTTTGCAGCTCAGTATACTCTTTCATTTTCATATTTCTTCTTTCTCCCTTTTTCTCCAGAAAGAGGCACTTCTCTGGAGTAGTACTTGCTTATTCCACATTAGGACACTGGAAAAATGAAGAGCGGTACCTGATTTGATGACAATGTCCTCATCAAAAGTCAGATCTCTAGAAAGAGCTTCAGAAAGCAAATACCAGTTCTTGAACCTTCAAGATATGCTCTTTCAAATGTCTTTTTACAGTGAAGTGCTCAGTTTTGAGTAGAGATGGGAAAAAAAAAAAAATCCACAATGTACCAACTGGTAAAAAAGAGAGGAACTCAGGAGTCACAGATAACAATGCACAGCTGCCAGCTATTTTCCCTACTTCCCAGAAACCCTTTCTTTTTTTTTAATATAACACATTAATGAATTCCCATGCGCTTTGACCTGGTGCATCTTGGAAGTCCCAGAATTCTGAGAGTTGTTCATTCAGTCCCATCTGGGCCAGAGACTGTAGGCTGTGGATGCTGGTATGTTAAAAGAAATTTAGATATGGAAGCACCTCTGGATTTAGGCACAGTTTGTAAATAGAGGAAGGAAAGGCAAAATGAGTATTAGGAAAGATCAGGACCTCTGATAACATGCTTGTTATGAGGAAATGGAGACTTTTTTAGCAGATGCTGCCATCTGCAAAGCAGAGTGCTGTGATAGAGACACAGGGACTGTGGTCAGCACCCTGTGCAAAATGCCTGGCTTCAACAATCTGCCCTCAGCTTTCTCAGTGTTTATTCAATATGGGGAGGTAGCAGAAGAGAATTTATCAGGACAGTTAAAAACCACATCCCCAGCTACTACAAAGATGCAGAAATATTGCATACAGGCAATCACACACAACCCAGAATAGACTTCTTCTTGCAGCTCATTTCCCATGGCTTTTTAGTCATCTCCTTTTGTTCTTGTCTTCTAGAAGACATTTATAACACAGCAGCTCTCACCTTTCTCTTCAACAGGGAACCACTGGACAAAGGCTACCTGGTCCCTATTTTTTATATAGTGTGAATATGAAAATTCAAATATCTGTAAAAACTGCTACAAAGAAAATCTTTGAGCATTTTTATGTGCTGTTTCACAGTACAACTGCAAGGAAAACTACTTCTGTTAAGCATTCAGACTATTTTGGGGAGAGCTGAAAGCCTTGTTTGAATCTTTTTACGTTTTCTTGGCAACAAATATCTCCCTGCAGGAAGACAACTTACATGTCTACGTATGCAGTTACTGCCTTGCTGCTTCCCAACTATTTCATCTACCTAAAATCAACAGAATTTCCCAAGTGCTTAATCTACTCTGGGAGAATTAATATGGAGATTGACACATGTGGAGTCAATAGAAATGAAAACTGCCATGACAGCAGAAGGACAAGGGAGATGTGTGCCCTGCAGCAGTTGGTGTAACCTGGCTAACATGAACATAGCTCAGAGTGCTCTGTGGCAGGAGTGGGCTCAGATGAAAATCTCATCTCACCGAGGCTAGAAGTGTCTGCCGGGATGAAGTGTTTCCATGAAATTGGTACCTGTATTAACTACTTTCATCTATATCTCTAAATGCATCTTTTACTTGCAATGCAAATATTCCTGAGGAACAGGAGTTAGAAGGGATACTTGTTTTTCCATTGCCATTTTCCATTGCCATATCTCAGCCAGTGCAAGAGGAGCATATCATTTAGAGAGCATCTAAAACATCATGAACTGCAGGGGAGAGAAAGATGCATAGAAAAATAGCAACTGGAGAGCTTTTTTAGAAAATTAGGTGTCCATGTTTGCAGACAACTGTGAAAGCAGAGTTGTCAAGAGGTACTTTTCCAGCGAATCTGGAAAAGGTGAAAAATGCCTGCATCACTCTGGAGCCAGAAGAGACTTATATAAACTGTTTGTTTGAAGCACTTTTTTGTGCATGGGACAAAACCTACCGTGTATTTTACTTTAACCTGCATGGTACGGAGAGCACACCCTATAGAATTGTCCCACAGGATGTTTATTTTAGTACCAGACCCACACATTAACCTTGTGGATATTTAGAAAGATATATTAAAGACAGAAGCTTTCAAGTGGTCTTTCATCTTTCCCCCATATTGCTCCTATGTTTTAAACCTTGAATCCTGTTCTTGTCCAATTGTTTAGGCTAGTCCTGAAAAAGCAACACTTTACCTCTGCTTTTTGTTATCAAAAAGAATATGCTCTCAACAGACCTAAATGCTCTGTCCAGGTCTTAACAATGATTATACTGATGATAACATTTGGCAGTGTTGTTTTTCGCTATGATTTGGGAGTTCAGAAATTATATTGGCAAAAATAATGGCAATCAGGCAGTGTGTTAGTCTAGGTTTCTACCTCAGATTTTGCATAATTTTAGGTACCCATGGTTCAGCTAATGGCAAGAAAAATCAAACCAGTGATTTTTGTGAGAACCAAATAGTATTACTGTTTTTTTTAGGAAAGGACTTGCATTTAAGAAACATTATCACAAAGCTTCATTGACATCATGATTAACAAGGAAATTAGATCAAGTCAGGGAGAAAGTGAAATGAACAGTTTATTAGAGTTGAGCTGCCAAAACTGGATCGAAATAAATAGATCAGCATGACATTTCTGTGTAGATATAGACTAAAATGTCAGAGATACCAGGCAAAACAGGCCAGGCAAGAGGCAGTGTTGATAGCTCGAGAGGATAAATGTTACTCACCCTTCCCCAGTGACTTAAGTTCTCTTTAGTAGTTAATGTCAGCTTCTTCTCATTCTGGTACTCAGCATCTTCTCTTCCCCACAAATTTGACTTGACTTTAAAATAAATTAAAAAAAAAAAACAACTTTGTTTCAAGTCCTGGAAGAAGAATATTCAAACTTTCTTAGTGTTTCTCTCCCCAGCCAGCATCAGATTTTACCTTCACAATATAATCCTTAGAACCATACAATTTGTTTATTAGCAATGTCTTTATTTATTGGAAGAAGATTCTTCACACAGAGCATGGTCAGTGATTGAACAGCCTCCCCAAGGAAGTGGTCATGGCATGAAGGTTGAGACAGTTCAAGAAAAGAGCACTGGGCAGTTTGGACCATGCTCTCAGGCACATGGTGTGAGTTTTGAGGCTGTCCTGTGTAGGGCCAGGAGTAGACTCAAAGATCCTCGTGGGAGAAGTCCTGCTCATTGTGTTCTATGATTTTGTGAAATAAATGTTAACCCTGATCCAGATGGAAGTACTCAATATGTTCCTTTCTTTTCTTTCCTTTCAGGCCTTTACTTCCGTTATAAATCAGTATAAGAAAAGAGCAGAACCTTCTTGGCACCAACACAATATTATTCACCAGTTTGTGCCAATTTAAATTGAATTTAAATTGAAATTAGATGTGTGACATACCCTGGATAGGACTGGGCTGTTTAATGTGAAGCAGACATGGGCTACCACGATGTGTAATCTGCAGGTCCAGCTTCTGGCGTCAGTCAGATTATTCCCTGGAAATTGAGCCATGCCGCAGAAGGCTATTTTTATTTACTTGGAGACATTTCAGGTGCTTAATGTGTAGTAAGCTGTTAAAATATTTCATTAAATACTTCTCTTTCCTTCTACTCCTCATTTGTTAGTGCCAAAGTTTCACAGCTGGAAGAAGGTTGTTTATCTTTTTTTTTTTTTAAATCATGATTTTGAAAGGTAATCCAGCTCTGAGCAGGAATAGTGAGCATATCCCCTTAGCCATAGGCTCAGATGTTCTGCATTGACTGCTATTTTGACATTCTTGGATGGAAATCCATCGCTTAATACTCAAACATGAGGCACGTACTGGTTCTCTGGCACGCCTTCTCCTGTGACCATCTGTTGGGGTGGCACTGTGCCCACTCAAAAAACTCCCTGCCAGTTTCAAGAGGGCATAGGTATTAACCAAATATAGATTTAGAAAGACAGCTAGTAAAATGCTAGGGATGTCATTTTAGATGCAAGACTATTTCTCTTGTTAGGCAATCCCAGACTGGGTCCATACATTTCAGAAGAAGGCTTGCAGGCACGTTGTAAAGTCACCTCACACTTGCCTGTTTATGCACATACATAAAAAGGTAAATAAATGTTATTAACTGGAAAATGTCTACATACTCACTTTCTCTGAGAGACTGGCTTGAACTTGGGAAAAACTTCTTTTCTAAAACCAGCCATTGCAAACAAGCAAATTACTGTCTTTTTAAACAGAAGTAGCTGTTTCCCATCTCCATTTTAAATTTAATGCATTGACATTAGACAGCTACTGTAAAATAGGAATTAGGAATTTTTACTTGAATAGCAATTAAGGTTCACTTGAAAGATACCTGTAGCTAGGTTGCTCAGAAAAGCCATATTCTTTGGACGACTTTAGAATATAAAAATATTCATGACAAGTGAAACTCGATTCAGGTTAGATATGAATGCAATTACAGTTTCAACTTGGCAAAGCTGATAACAAAATGTAGGGTGTCACTTTAGGACAAATTCAGAAGTTAAAATTTGCAATGCTTGTAGAACAAAAATTTTTTCATGATCTAGATATATTTGCTGCTTGGAAGAAGAACAAGACGTACTGGTATTGCTAATAGAGAAGATCTTGGTTATGTAGGTGATGAATAGGTAACAGTATTAATAAACACATTTCTTATATCTCTATCTGTAAATAGCAGTTTACAACTGTAGGATGACAAAATTCCTATCCATCTGAATTTAAAATAATTTGTAACACATGAGAAAATAACATGAACAAGCTGAAGAGCACATTGGAAGGAGACTAAGAAAGTGAAAAAGTGGGAAAGGGAGAAAAAAATTAAAACCAGGTTGGCCACAGGACAGAATCATATGACCCCCAAAGACAGAAACAAGGAGCCTGAATCTGATATGGAAAGAAGGAACGTTATAAAAAAATAGGGAAATAAGCTTCGCATTAGTATCGAAAATAGGTGAATAGGCTCCTCTGTGACACTTAACAACAGGCCATTAATGGGAAGGTGAGATGCAAGAGTCTGGGACAAAATGATTGCAGAAGAACAAAAGTTGTGAAAGAGAACTGGAATTCCTATCTTTTCCATTGAAAGAGAAGATATGTTTTATAAAGCTTATAAAAGAGCCAAAAGTAGAATAGGAGAGAGACTTCCATGGAGGGAAAACCTAGCCAAAATAATAGACATATCCATACTTGATGGTTCTGAAATTTGCCCAACCAGAAGGTTCCCAATATAGTGGAAAAGTTTGCTTTTGTAAATCCAGATGTTCACCAAAGAGATGGATATGAGATTTCCAGTCATCTACTGCAAAAGTAAAATTTAAAGATTAACTGAGGATTCCTCTAGGCATCAGCCAGTGCTGGGTCTGTGAGCTCTTCTCAGGAAATATTTACATATGTGCCTCTATTTTACAATACTGTACTAACTCTGTGGTTATCATGCCTCTCTTACATGAAGTTTGTAAAAACCAAGACCAACAAGACATGATCTTTACCTACTCTTTTAATTGGCCCGTGTGTCTCCTTTAACACACTTCTTTTTCCTCTTGGGCATTTTGGAATCCTTTCTCAGGTGCTAACTACCCTTGACACCATGCCTCTGAAAGGCTGGAGCAGCACATTATTTGTGGATTTGCTCAGAGGAAGACCAATGGGACAATTCAGTCACTTGTCATTAAGAGAACAATTACCTGTGTATCACAGCAGGCTGTACATCTACAGGCTCCTGTTATGGGACTTTGCTGTGCTGGGAGCCATAAGAACACACAACAAAGAGATGGCCTTGAAGCACAGCAGTTACCATTTATTTGCCTCTTAAAAAAAATAATGTGTGTTCCAGCATTTCACCAATTACACACAGAATCACAGAATGGTAGAGGAAGGGACCTCTAGTGGCACCCAGTCCAACATCCACTGCTGGAGCGGGCACACCTAGAGCAGATTGCACAGGATCATGTCCATGTGTGTTCCTGAATATCTCCAGAGAGGGAGACTCCACAACCTCTCTGGGCAGCCTGTTCCAGTGCCCTGCCTTCCTCATAGTTAATAAGTTTTTCCTCATCTTCAGATGGAACTTCCTGTGTTTCAGTTTGTGTCAGCTGCCCCTTGTTCTGTTCCTGGGCACCACTGAAAACAGTCTGGCCACATCCTCATTACACCTGCCCTTAAGATATTTGAATGCAGTGACAAGATCCCCTCTCAGTGGTCTCTTCTCCATTGCTGAAGTGGACTCTGATTCTGAGTTTCACTGTTTTGCTTTCCGTAACAAGAGACTGAAACCTGTATTTGTCCTTTGGCATGTAGCTTCCCTCTTCCCTAAGATTGGCTGCAACCTGTAAAGCCTGCCGTGTCTTTGAGTCGAGTACATACATAGCCAACTCCAGCACCTCTGACCGTCCCCTGAGTGCAGCAGGGTGTGGGAAAGGATTCTACCATACATGGAGAAGATCATCTGGCTATGGAGAGGGATGATAGAGAGAAGCCCCACAAAAGCACAGTGTCTGTTGTCCCTGGGTCCAAGAATAAAGGTAATAAAGAGTTTTGGCAAAGCAGCAGGTCCACCTGCTTATTGCTGGACTTGCAACTCTCTCAATGTACAGTCTTCACAGAGGGAGATATTCAGCACCAATGAAACAATTCAATAACAATAAATGCTGACTTGTCTTCCTTTAAAAAGAAAAAATAGAAATGTCTAGAATGTATAAGAGGTGATTAATTTTTCTTGATTGCTGAGGGGCAAACATGGAACTCATCTATGGGAACAGGTGGCATTAATCCAGTAGTATTTCCTGTTAAGATCTATTTGTCTTGACCTATCACACTCTCATAAACCTATATTGAAGTGTCTGTTTTAAATTCCATTGGGCATGTTTGAAAAAAGGGTTTATCAACAGAGGGAATTAATAGCTGCAGCTGAGGTGGGAAAAAAAAGGAAGATGGTATCAAAGTTAGAATGTGTAGCTTTTTTCTTTGATGGTGTTTAAAAATGTTTACAAAAAGATTTGCTGCTTTTGGAAAAATTATTTCTCTGTGAAGAGTATAGAGTCAATGTGAATCCAGTGAGATCTGCCTTAGAATGATTATAAATACAAAATTATTTCTTAAAAAGTGTGTATGCATATTAATACCTTTATCTATACATTCAGCATAGCTCTGCATAAAGATATTTATGATTTGCATAAATATATATTTGATTGAAATGTGTTTCTGATTTATAATTTAAAGTAAAATAATTTTACATTTTCTCAAATCTTGAAAGGGAAAACTCCCTTAAAGTCTGTTTCTCTTTCTCTTTTTGAAAGATGAAACACTTGCCAGACAAAAAGGCAAGAAAAATAAGAATTAGTTTTGTTTCTAAATTACACCTCTGGGCCTTCTAAAACCTGTGTAAATTCAATTCCCATTTGTTACTTACAAGAATTTATTCTATGTTGTAAGTAAAGTATTAGCTACAACTCTAGAAACATGCTCTGACAAAGTCAGTAAACTATAATTAATTCAATTCATTATTATATTCCATCTGTAGCATTTAATAGCATTACAAAAGGCAATGGAGTTTTTCATGCCATGTGAGAGGGCCGTAACCTTCAGCAATCTTGTTCCATCAGAAGTTGGGAAAAACGGGACATATAGTTCTCTCTAAATGAGCACTCATGTGTTACACAACCGTTCCTTTGTGTTTAAAAACAAACTAACAAAAGCAGATCAAGAAAAAAGTGGTTGCATTGCAAAGCAAGCACAGTTATAAAGCCCAGAAGTGTTTCGCATGAGTATTTGTGGTGGGCTCAGCACAGTGGTGAGCTCTGCCTCAGACCCTGGGAACACAAAGAAGGATATATCTTCCTAAAATCGTTGTAGAATTTAAGAGTACTTGGACTCCTGTAAAAATGTTGTCAGGGAATGGTATGTTTCTTTACTAGAAGGTGGCTGCCAAGCAGGATCACTGAGTGCTTAATCACCCTTATATTAAAGCTGAGACACATGAACTGAAACAGTTATTATAGGGAATAATTATAGATCCAATTAAATGCAGTAGAACTGGCAATTAGATCAAAGCAAAGCATTCCCTGCAAGAAATGGACGCGATGTTGTTCAGAACAGGTACAAGTGAAGGTTTGTAGTGAAAATTGTTTTCCTTAAAGTCAAAGTGCTTAACAGTTAAGGTGCAGCTGATAAAAACACTGAGAGAGTCAGAAAACAAGGGCAAATACCTGCTTGCAATAAATTTGAAGGCAGGTGCATGATACCGTCAAGAGGAAGTGATCCAGTTTTGAAAAAACTTGACATTTTGCCAAGAAAGAACCTGCAAATCCCAAGCAAACTTTGCACTCTTGATCCAAATAAGGAAAAGACATAGCTAATTACCAGAAAGCCATACACAGAGTATCACAAATATCATCAGTTCAGAGACTTGTCTCAAAAGAAAAAGTATCTGATGATTCCCTACCTTGTGAGGAAAGTGGCTGCAAAAGCTGGTGATGTGAGGAAATCAGAAGACAAGGAATATCTGGCCAAGCCTGTTGCCCTTCATGCTAAAACTAATAGTTCTAGGTCATGTACAAACAATACTAGTTTTCAAAGACAGAGTAATTGGCAATCTATTAAGATAATACCTCTCTCCCACAAATGTGGGCATAGCTGCTGTGTATTCTCATTTCATAGATGTGATAACAAGAGGACAATGGAAAGATACCAAAGTTGACAATTTGTTGTTACAGTCCAGAACACTGTGCAAGTGCCTGTAAAAATCACATTTCTCTCCCAGCCTCTGAGAAGGCAAAGGGATATGAATAACCAACATGTGCAGATTCAGGGGACAGATTCCCTGGCAAGGTCAGGTTGGGGAAGGGAACATTTTCAGAAAAAGACCAGAGGAGACCTGGGATTTTGAAGTGTTATTTACCTGATGTGTCCTGCAAGAGGGTGAGAACACTGTCTTATTTGATACTCGCAAGTTGTTTTCCCTGCTCTGTCAGGTTGTATTAACTGGCTGTATCAGGTGGTAATGAATGTATGATTTCCACTGGATTTCCAAAAATAATAAGAAGTTGGTGTAACAGTGGATGCTGACTGCTGACTTCCAGGGTAGACAACAGTAAGAAGCACAGCATCTGATAACCCTGACCCATGACATATCACTGGCTCAGGAAATAAGGACCAATATATTGTGCTTGCGTGTCTTATGCCAGTACCATAATGACTGATATCATTAAAACAGTAAAAATGTAATCAATGTATATATATCAAAACAAATTATTTCAGGGAAACAATAACTGCAGTGGTACATATCATGTTCAGTACCTAAATCAATGCTATTGAGCTGAGCTAACAATAAATCAAATCTGCATAATCAATTCTTCTACTAGAAATGAAACCATTAGCATCCAAATATTAAAGTACATACCATTTATACAATTTCTTTTGGCAATTTCTGTTTATTTGACCCTAGAATATTCACTAGCTGGTATTTAAAGACATTGTCCCTTTATGCTTAAGTGGTATGTGAAACAAAGTCTTGTGAATGAGGTTGATCCCATAGCATTTCTTGAACAGCTCATGTTGCTGCTGGGTAGATCTGGGTTTAAAAAAGATTAACAATACTTCAGTGTGTTGGGGGCTTCTGAGGTCAGAATATACCATGGTGGGGTAAGCAAGAATAGCTAAAGAATTAACTCTAGACTGAGTAAACACAATCAGGGACATTTTGTGGCACTGAGTTTTTCCTGAAGCATCATTTGTCATTTATACTTCACATTTCCCTGCACAAAGGGATAGAAAGATACAGCATAGACAGAATGGGATATGGGAAGGGCTGGAATGTGGCCCAGAGGTGTCTTCTCACCGCAGAGCTCAAGGGCCAGGCACAAGCCTGTACAGTCAGGGAGCCAATATTTATGGGGAGATGGGAGAGGGAAGAGTATGAAGGAAGGTAAGGTCAAGACCAGATGGACAATAAGTCAATAATAACAACAGTAAACAAACCCTTGCACTTGCTGCACATCCTTGTACTTTGTGGCAAGTTTCTCTTGGTCTCATTGTACTGCTCATGGGAGCAACTAACTGCTCTAGAAATTCTGAAATGTTTCCAGTAGGGACACACTGATAAAACTGATCATCTGGTATGACCTCCAAATCTCAGGATGAGTGCTGCATGAAACATCCCATGTCAGTCTTCCTACCTTCACAACAGACGTGATTCTGTTTAGGACTGTTACCTTTTGAGAGGAAGCAAAAGATGAGGGACATGTTTGAGGAGGAATTACTCTGTGTGTAATCAAATAGCTCAGGAATATGAGAGAGCTTCATGGGACTTTTGCACATATCTCTTTCCTGGAACTCCTTCTTCCTACAAAATCACTTATTTCTAATGAAATTTTATATGCATAAATCTAAAAGCTGCAGTCAGATCCTGTGCAACTGTTTTAAATCAAAGCCTTGCTTCAGTAAACAACCTCCTTTTTTCCTAATCTATTTTTTCAAAATTGCTGCACTGCCCAATTTCTATGAAGTGATTGGTCTCTTTTAGGCAACTAAAAATTTGGTTTATACTCTAGCAGCCATTCTTCTATTTCTGTAATTGATAGAGGTGTGAATTTTCTTTTGGACAAGCTTTTTTTTTTTTTTTTTAATTGACTGTAAAGGGAGATTTTAGATAGCTAAAACTAAGCTTCTATAAGCCATTTGGCTACAAAGGTAGTAGGATTCACTGAAGCATTCTCATGCTTCAGAGTTCCTAAAATAAACTGCTGGTAGAAATGGTCACACTTCTAAAACTGAAGTAATAAGCCTCTACAGGTAAAAAAAAAAAGTAGTTTCATTAAAAAATTACTATTGAAAACATTTATAGAGACACAAACTTTAGCTAACAGAAAAATAAAAAAACCTGATAATATGTTGTTTTCTTTGCAACAAATCAAGCTAAGGGGTGTTTTCATTTCTTCACTTTTAGAAGAAATAAAGCAATAAAATGAAAAGATAAACTGGAGAAAACAAAGGGAGGCTTAGCGTGTTTTATCTTTTATACGAAGTTAAGACAAATTCAATGCCAGTAAAAGTTCAGAGGGCTGTATGGAACCCAGCTGTGTGAAGCCTAGCCTAGAATTACAGACAAGTGTGACCTACAGTAGGCAGCTCTGCATAGCAGGCAGTAGGAGCTGCACACAGTTGCCTTGAATTTATATGCTGCAGCAGCTTTGACGCATACGGTAGGTAGGTGGTCTGGGTGTGACTCCTGCAGCTTTTCTGGATGCCATCCATATCTGCACTGCTGTTTGCTCCCAACTGCATTTGACCTAGCACACTTTGTGCTTTTCAATCTTCGCTGTAGAAAAGAGCAAAGAAAAGTAGATGAATATGTTAAAACGGGGTTGTAATGCAATACAAGCCAAGTGACAGGTATCAGGAAAAGACCATTACCATTGCTCTTGTCTTTTGCTAAAGGACCACTGAAACAAAAGGTAGGTGCAGTTCAATCTGAGCTTGGGAACAAGGCTGGAAAAGCCGAATATTGCGAAATAAAATTAACTCTCTGGAGAACAGAACCAGGTACAGGCAGATACACATGTGGATTCTCTCTCTCATCTCCTTCCCTCCACATCCCCCACCTGACTCCGTATTGCCTTGGCCTCTCTCCAGCTGCAGCAGAAGGGAGAAGAAACTAAGGACTCCCAAATGTGTCTGGACTGCCTAGTAAGTCCATATCTGCTGAAATTAGTTGGACAAATTATCCTGAACTTAAAGTCCTCCTTGGGCTCTAAGGCTTCAGACACATGCAGGAAATGCTAGGCAGGTAGGGGGATTGATGCTGCTGTTGCCAAACATTCAGCTTCTCCTCTGTAAATGTCCCTGTCACAGCTGAGCTATCCTGTTCTTTGTCGAACAGTTGTCTGTGAGGAATGCTCTTGCTCAGAAGCAATCCAGCTTGGATAACCAAAGAGCCTGAGTTTAAGCAAAAAAAACTGACGTAGGAAGAAAGAAAAATTTAAATAGAAACCCTCAAAATATTTCTATTTCCCTGTAAGTAACCTTTGGTAACAAAATAAAATAGGCAAGAAAGTATGGAAAATACATACAATGATGAATTACAGGAGAATGCATTAACGTAAGTGTTTCTGGAGACAGAATAAATCCCTTGTGTGCAAATGGCAGGAAAAAGGCTACATCATTTAGCCATATCTGTCTGCTTGCATTCTTGAGTTACAAATGCTTCCACCTGCCTGCCACTGAAAAGCCCTTCTGCCCTCCTCATTTAGTATTATAGTCATTAAATGATACTTGGGATATAGTTCAGCTCTTTACTGAATGAAGTAAATTTATAGAATAAAAGCAGGTGAAGCAGTGTGCTGGAGCACAGTCCTTGTGAGCATTCAGATAGCTTAATTTTCAGCTCACCCTCTGGCCCTGGTTTGGACCACTCCAGATAACTGTCCCAAGGCAATAGTCACATGTGCTTAAGGGCTGCCCAAAAAAAACCTTTATGGATGGCTCAGTCTGTCCCTCAGCACCATCCCAGAAGTCTCTAGCAGCTATATGCTCTCCTATCACACCCTGGGTCAAACAACACCATGAGTTAAATAACAACTACCAGCTCCAGCCACTCTGACAGGCTGCAGCAGAGCTCTCACACTATTTTGGAAACCTTGGAACTAATAGACACATTTAGAATAAAATTTATGCCTTAGAGTCCCAAAGACACCACTCAAGAGCCAGAAGGGATTCTGGGCCCATTCCTGTGCTGTGTGGAGGAAGTCAGTCTGATAAGCAGAGAGAGAGCCTTACACGGCAGGGGCACGAGTCAGCCCGTGCCATTGGATTTTAGTGCTGTGGATTTCTCCACTTGGCACCACTGAAACAGTCACAGAAAACAACTACCATTGTAGTTGTCTTTCCATCCTGAAGTCCTTTATTGACTCTTTTGTGTCCACGTGGCTTGAAAGGGTGATTTATCTGAGTCTTGTCAGCTGAGGGGACAAGCCATCAGCAGGTTGAATTAAGTGAAACTAACACTGCAGCCAAGCACACATCCTTAACTATTGAAAGTAGTTGAGTATTTGCTTTGATCAGTTCTGTTCTCTCCAGTGAATCCCTTAAGCTCTGCTGGAATGCTGAAGTGCTGTCTCAGTCCAGGTCCAAGGGCACAAAGTGTTCAGCTGTTTGTAGGATACTCAGATATTTCACCTCCATCACTGCTAAAACCACTAGACATTGGGAGTGATCATTCTGAAAAATCAAGCCTGCTTGCTGGTGAGTGTATCTGCAGTTCTTTTAAACATACCAACCTCCTACATAATATCCTCCTCCAACTCAAATTGCAGAAAGTACTGGAAAATTGCTATTTGCCAGGATTTTGCTAGCTCAGAAAGAAGAACACATGAAAAATAAGCTCTTTCCAGGAAAGATTTCACCAATTTTCTGCCTTTGTTTGTTTTTGTGGGTTTTTGTTTGCTTTTGGATTTTTTTTTTAATTTTTAGTGTCACAGAATAGATAACATGACCTGGGATATTATTTTATCCTTTTGCAATGCTTGTTGTGTGGTTAATTCCTGCATAATGCACCATGAGAAAATGAGGAATTCATCTCTCACATTAGTGTTACTCTGCTGCACTAGCAGATGTCCAGTTACAGCTGTGCATCCCCTCTGCATTCCCTCTCCAAAAACATCCCAAGTCTTTCTGTTGCTGTTACACTTCTTTCTAAACAGTTCAGCACCAAGAAACACGTCAGTAGAAGCTTTGACAAAAGATTTCACTGTAGTCAGCTGTGAAGGTTGTTGCTGTGAGACAAGTTAGTGACAGCTCTCTAGCAAGTGTGCCTTCAGGTTTATTGGTGCCAAAAGTGTTGGAAAGTGAGAAAACTGGTTAAAGGCACTCATATATTCCCTCTGTGCCAGGCTTTACATTCTGCCTTACTTTAGTAATCAACAATTTTCTGTAATATTTGAAATATCACTCATTTGGAGGATTTCAAAATGACTTGGCAAATTTGTGGCAAAAATTGATATGTTTCCAGAGGAACAGAAATAGCTAAATAAAAAAAAAAAGAAAAGAAAATTGAAATAGGAATGCTAATCTATTTAGGCAGTTCAAACATTTTTTGGTACTGAAGTTCCTTCAAGATGATATCTTTGTATCTTCCTGAAATATGTTTTAAAAAAATTGGTGTAACACAAGAAAATAATATTTGGTCTCTCTCTCTATTTATCCCCTAAAATCAACAGAAATTTTCACAGTCTTTAGAACTGGGGCGTGTCAATTTGTTATATTGGGATTAATATAAAACCCCACTTATATCTAGGTGTGAACACTCTATTTCTTGTACAAAAAAAAGGTCTAAAGCAAAGAGGTGTGGAATTCTGTCTAAATATCCATGCATGCATATATTCTGATACCTGTTCTACTCATGTAATTCTGAGTAATTTAATACACTGATGAGCGAGGCAAGAATTTGCCCTGTGCTATGTCGATTCTTTGTCTAGTTGTGTTTGAAGCCTCATATAAAAGGTTCAACATAGCTTTTAGCACCCACAGACCCCAATGAATTGTTGTCTGTCCACATCAGGTCTGAGTCTGGAAATCACAATCAATTTTTATTAGGCTCTTGACAGTGAATTTCGGTGATCCTGCTGGTTACTATGAGCACTAACGCATACGGTAGGCACGTTCCAAACCACATGTTCTCTATTTACTGTACAGCACAAAATATGCAGTCCAGGATTGTACAATATAGATAATTTAAGCCACATGTAGCTCAGTGAATATAAAGCTTGGAGTATTTGATCTCAAAACCCAATTAGAGCAGTTTGTTTTCTTTGATCTGAGTGGAATGTTGTAGTATACACATTATAAAACTGACTTCCAAAAATTATTGGCACAATAAACACTAATAATCCGGATATTTTCTCCTGAGTTCTGAAAAAGAAACTGCACATAAGAATTGCAAGAGGTTATTGTGGGTGTGACTTCTAAAATGAACACAGTTCTCGCAGGATCCCTTGAAGAGGGAAGCTGATGGGAGAGAATAAGACATGAGCATTCACAGCACCAACACCTTTGGAGACGAGTCTGCTTCCCCTGGAATTCCTCTGTGACTGTTGGGATATCCAGTCTGCAGCTTTACTTATTAATATAATTAATAGGAAACAGCATTTTGAGCCTGTACTGATGTAGAGCAATAAGGAGCTTGACTCAGAGGATATTTAAAAGAGCGAGGAACAGAGGCAGGCAAGTAGCTTAGGTTGACCCTAGAATCTACATCACTCAGAAGTCTACTTTTGGGGCTTGAACCATAAGACTACCTCTCCCTAAAAGAGGAGAGAAGCTTCTTTTTGTTCTCCAGGAGCAAATTTGAGTTGCCAAAGTATCTCACAGAAAACACTGAAGAAAACTCACACTCAGCTCTTTCTCTACCAAGGAATCTTTCAGGGCTGCTCCAGGCAATACAGTAGCCCTAGCCTAGAGAAGAGAAGAGAACTTCCTTTCTTGATCCTGGAGACAGCATGCTGGCCAGGTGACCTGGAGGAGATTGAATAGAGCTGCTGTTAATGGCCTAATAGGCATCATCAATTTTTCAATCTATGTAGATTCTTTCTGCAGTTCCACTTTTATTAAAAAGAAAAAAAAAAAAAAAAAGACTCCAGGTGATTACCTTTTTTGATTTTGGTTTGGTTTTGTTATGTTTTCTTTTTCCTTTTAACTATGAATGGCTTCCCTCTAAAAAACCCCAAAAACCTAATGTACATAATTCTAGATGAAGCTGCCTGGGAAGCACAGATATAACAGAGATGCAGATCTGCTTAAAGTAGTGTAATAAAAATGATGACTGTTAAATGTGACAGCCTCCACAATTTTTGGGGGGCTGTCTCATGCAGAGAAGGATTTACAAATCCATGTGGTAGCTAGCACTCTTTGTATTTTTTTATACATGATTCATACACTACTTATGTATCCATGATAACTATATTACAAAAATGGTTCTGTGTTTATGCTTGGCACTTACAAATTGTAATGGAGAAAAGATGATTAATTGCACAGAAGAACTCTTTGACAATTTGCTGAACCTGTGCATCACTGACATAAATCTTTCTCCCAAGTGCCTTGACTATCATTAACTTGAGAAATCAGCCAAGCAAAAACCTTTATGAGTGGGTTAATGGAAATAGAGAGACATATTTTGTAGGTATGGTATGCAGCAGACATGTGGGAACAGGAGAATACCTGCAGCAGGATAATGTCTTGCATATTTTACAGCAATCCTTCGTTTCTTATGGCTGTTTTTTATCTGGACCCTTGCATTATATTTAGTAAGTCTTGTTTTGCTGGGCTATGGTGGTCTGCTATGTGGATAGTTTTTCTCTCATTTGCAAGTATTCTCAAATAAAGCAGATGAATTAATTTCCCTCTGTGGCCTCAGAGTCCTGTGCTCTCTCTGCTGCTCCTCAGGAATTCAGCATCCACAAGCTGCATTCACTTAGTTACACTTCCATCTGAATAGCAAATGCTAATTGCATTTGTTTCCAGCCTTTTCCTCACTTGAGATAGTCTGTTACACAAGAGGTTGGGAACCTTCAGCCCAATGAAATATACATTCAAGAGACGTGAAGGGTTCTTGTTTTATGTTTTAAATCTCTGTGAGTGCTGGAATAGAAGCTGTGCTCTGAAAGATGGCCAGTTCGGTAAAGGTTGCCTTAGTATTGAAAACCTGATTTTACATTTGGATAGATTTGTCTGGGCCAAGCCTCTCTGAAATGAAAAGGATATTTGACATTGGTAATCTGTGCATGAAAATGGACCAATTTGATTGAGTTAAATAATATTAGTAGTTCAGGTGAAAAAATCTAGCAGTAATTGCAGCATGTACACCATTCGTAGAGACTTATAGTATGGTTTATTAATTGTATTTCTTCATGGTTTTATGCTCATGTGCTAGGACACCTGCGTTCACCAGAATCACCTAAATCTTGGTTAACTTCTGTTTTCACATACTCTCCTGAGCCATCTTACTTGAGAAGAGGAAATAATTTTTTGCTAAAAATTAAATTGTTTGCTGAGATGTAGAACAGAAATTACAGCATGTTCAAGCTGTTCAAGTATTTCAAGAAAATACTGACTTTTTTTTTTTAAAGGCCTAAAATAGACTTTTATCTGATCTGCTTGAATTGAAAAGTCAAAATTAGCAGCCGAATCTATTGGCACTTGTCCACTAGTTTTTAAATTTTTGTACAGCTTCATTAATGCTTTTCTGTAATACCATTTCTCTTTATTACGATCAGATCAGTTTCTTGAGGAAAGATTACTCAGTTAATCAGCTGCTTGTGGAAGGCAAACATTTGCACAAAGATCAATGCAAGTCCACTAAAATATCTACATATGTTGCTGGAAAAACTAAAAGCTAACATGTTTTTCCTTTTGCATATAAATCCCCTGGATTCAAAACCACTTTCTGCCAGGGTGAGAGGAGACTGTCATCTACAACAACGAGCATGTGTGACAAGTACAGGACATCAACATGCTGTTGCCAAGGCTTAAGAATGTCATTGTTTTCAGACAGCATCCTTCCATCATGCACATAGCTTATTAAAACCAGAGTGACTTCTCTGTCTGGGTATTAGAGACTTTACTCACTTCTCATATACACTGAACAGCTGAGATTTACAGGTTTTCATATTTGCTGGCGTATCATGAGCAGAAACCTGGTAAAGGGACTGGGTATTCTTTTTGTAATATAGAACATTAAGTAATTAGGATTATCTGATGGAAAAGATACCATTACTTCAATAAATTTTGCTTTATAATAAGAGAGAAATTCATTATGTGATTTTATTTTTATTTTATGAGGCACATTTCCTACCTCTAGGAATTAGGCTTAAAAAATCAAGCGTAGAGGAAAAGTATTATGAATGTGAACACATTTCCATTATTTCCACTGAAATAATCTGTACAACTAAAAAGTTCAGATGACTGTGGCAGTCTATCATCAGAGGCTGTCATGCATCACAATTTTCTTAATGAAGATGTTATTTGACTTTTTTGTAAAGATTGAGGTAGCAATTTTGTACTCTTTTTTTTTTTTCATCTGATCACAATCTGCAAACAAACATTTACTTCAGTATTTATCCAGGTCCACCTGTGAATCTCTGGTTTGTAACCAGTAATAGACTGATTTTATAGTGAGAGGGGCCCTTTGTGTGGATGTGCAGACACGTAAACATCACAAACCTCCCATGACAACCAGCCTCCCAAACTTAGTACTAGCCAGCACCTATAATTTCTAAGGCACAGTGTGGACTTCACTTCCATCTGAGGTTGGTCTGCTCAGAGCTCCAGAATCCCACAACAGCTCACAACATATTGAGCAAGTTGTAGTCACAAACTCACTATTTGCTGTGTAGGATGAAATGTGGAGACCTGTCAGACAAGTGCTGCTGCAGAGGGACCATTACTAAAGGTTAGGTACTGTCTCATGTGCATCTTCAAAGTCATAGCTGAGACACTTTGGAGCCTGGAAGATGTTTGCTTTGCTTCCCACCCATTTTCTTGCACTGCACACCAGGACCTCTTTCCATTTTGTGATGCATAAGTAATGATGTGAATGATTATCTCATTGTCGTCGTATTGGACTCATCACAAGATAGATTCAGCAACCTGCCAGTGCTGGTTTACTAAAGCTAGAATACAAAGGGTCAGCATTCACCTCTATGTTTATAAACCTTAGAAATAAACAGGAAGAAAGAAAAAAATTACATAGATAATACAGAAGGAATGAGCCTGATGAAAATGCCCACATGCAATATAATAATTTCTGCAGCATCTGTTCTTTGGGGTTTAGAGAGTAAGGAACATAGCCTTGAATATTCAAGAAGGTCTATTAAAAGCTATTGATTTTAGAAAGCACCTAGGACTTAGGAACGACTTAAAGCACAGAGATTTACAGGAGTTGAATTCAGGTGAGGTGGCAAATTTCAGGCTGCAGGAAGCTGGAATTTCTGAAGAGAATTAGCTAAACATTTACTGAAATCAGGCTTCCAATATGATGAAAAAAGGATGTAATGAAGAAAAAGGCTATAGTTTTACTTTCCATAATAGAAATGTCCTTTGCAGAGTCATTTGTTGCACTTAACGCACACACATCAGAAGTCCTTGCTTGACTAGAATGTATTGGCCTCTTGAAGAGTGAATAATATACAAGACATTTACACTATTGAAGTCCTTTAAGACTTCAGGAAAGCAAATGCCTGAGCAAACCAGATGAATTAGAAAACAGAAGATGACCCTGTTCTTTTGATCTAAGATGCAACTTATTGATGGAGAAGCATGTGGTAATGAAATAAAGCAATTTGTTCAATACAGCCGATGCACAGTGCAAGTGCACCTTTAACAGATAACTGGAAATAGGTGCTTTTACTGGCTTCTGCACGCATTTCAGTAAAAAGGTGAAAGAAGAAAGCAAAAGGGTGCTGCATGTTTAAACTCATAAACCCCTTTACCCAGCAGACAGGCCCAGCTAAACCTCCCATGCTACAGATCACTGGGTGACATAGACTGCAATCACCATTGCTACCTGGGACAGGAACCCCACTTCAACTCAAGTTTTCTGTCTGCCTTTAACATCCCCCTGCAGGTATCCCCAATATGTCCGTGCCTTCGCCGGTTGGGGGTCACGCATGGCTCCTTCCAACTTTGTCAATTCTCTGTAAAACGTTCAAATACTTGCAATGCATGCTGCTGTACACCAAGTACAAAGGGTCTAATGGCCCAGGTAAATTATTAATCCTCATCTTTCGTAAATAAAAATGTTCCGTATTTTTAGTAAACAGATCTGTAAAATGCAAAGGTAGTACGGTCAAAAGGCTCCTGAACCCTTCGAACTTTGTCATCTTGGGTGTGGTATTTCCTGTCTCTGCCCAATGCCTTCCTGTGCAAGATAGAGGTAATAATACTTAACACAATTAGTTAATGCTTCCACGGTGTTGTGAGCATGGTAGTATCTGTGGTAGTATCTGTGTAGGCACTTATCTGTTTCTGATACGCTGCAATTAAATAGCCCTTACTATGAGAAAGGTTTCTGTTTACTACAAACTTGGTATCTGGAGAATAAAAAGCAGCCCTCTGAATGGAGCAGCCTGCAGTTCCAGGGATTGACCTGGGAGGCAGAGCAAGAAACTTTGAACTATTTGAACTATTTGAATAATCTACATCTGATAGTGGGCTTAAAATAATGCCTTGAAACTTGGCCCCACCCTCCCCTTTTCCTTTCTTTCTCTCTCCATGCTGGTTCCTTCAAAGGGAAGCTGCTGTTGTTCCTCAGGTTACTGGAGCACCAGTGGGTTGTGTTCAGACCACTGTGGCAGCAGCTGTGTGGCCTGTGTGTGTCTAACCATCTTCTCTCCTTAACTTTCTTTTCTGTCTCAGTCTCCTGTCTCTCAGCATTGCTGGTTTCTGCTGCCACGGGTGCCTGAGCCATGGACATCCCCCCTGGCTTATACTCTGGTATTAATAACCAGGCATTCTGCAGCTCAGCTCAGCTGTGTGTTGGGTTTTTGGACTGATGTATTCAGGATATTCCCAGTGACCTATTCACAGCCACACCTAGATCTCTTCCTAGAGCAGTTGTCTGTAATTTAGGTTCAGGTAACGTATATCTGAAGTCTGAGATCTTCACATTTGGAATGTCATTTTGTTTCTTTCATGAGAAACAGTTCACAGATGGAGTTGTGAAGTTAGTTTCTTCTGAATTATAACTTCTCAGAAGTATTTTCTTCAACCTGTTTAGTTTTCCATTTGCAAAGGCCTTACAAACCTAGGCCAAATAAACCATTAATTAGGAGATTACTGGAACAGAGAGAAAACATGGGAAAGAATGAAAGTGGAGATCATTAGTACTGTTTCCTTGAAATAGTGTAAATTATGAAAAAGCTGAGAATCTTGTTTTTTCTTACCAACGTTTCAAGAAAATTAAATTTAATGCCAATGAAAAATGCTGCTTTGGCAATAAGTTATGTCATTCAGTGGCTGACACACCCAGGTAGGTATAATCCAGCTGTCAAAGACACATCGACCTTTCCTTAGAAATCATTCCTTCCAAACACATTTGTTGATTCAGGCTTAGGGTGTTTGCCTGGGAACTAGTGAGTAGATAATTCTTGCCAGGAAAATATCTGGAGAGAGAGATGTTTCAATTTCATAGTTAAACGAGAAGGCTGAAAAAGCTTTACTGAAAGATAAATTACTTCACTCTTTGTGAAGGAGAGGTTTCTAGAATGAATGATTCAATACTAACAATGTAGACTTTGAAAACAGGATGATTCCACAAATGTCATGCCTATCTGTCTCCCTACACAGAAAACACATGTAGATGCAGATGCAGAATCATGCATGCAAGCACATATGTATGAGCTTTTTTGTAAAGATCACTAATATATCACATATTTTGGCCCTCTAAAGAATAAAGTGGTCACTCTTAAGTGTATAACAAAAGGGAGAAACTCCAAAACATTCAGTGAAATTCTGTGTAATCTTAACATGGCTTTTAACATTTGCTTGGTGTTTCCTTATGCTTCCTATGTATTACAATTTCTCAAGATTACTGTGCATACATATACTAAATTTAAATGAATCTGATTTGGCATTAAATATATAAACAAAATTGCAGAAATAGTTGTAAGGTCAAAACAATCTCCTCTGGTTCTAAAATGGAATGACATCCTTATGCAGAATCATGCTGCAAAACTAGGTATGATTAGTTTTAATTTAAAATGGGTCAAGATAGGCAAGTGTTTATTTTTGTCAACTTCACTTGCCTTTTCCCTAGCAAAAGTAAAGCCACACCAGTTTGTCCTAGGATGCAGTATGGTCTGCTTTGTATTTCCCAACTCCCTCTTACTAAAATTTTAGACAAAACTGACAGTCCCCTTCCCCTTCTTTCCCTAGACAATTTGACCTTATTTGTAGGAATACAAATGGAAAGATACCCTGACAGACAGGCAGATGTACTTGTGTACTGTCAGTTGCTTGCAGAATGAACAGCAAGGCTGGGAGGGATGTGTGATGCCTCAGGCAGTGAAGAAGCTGGATGTTTCCCTAGTGGGAACATGGTGAGAGGGGCAAATAGGCACATGTGGGATTGGTTAACTGGCTTAAAGGATGTGGGTGATTTTGAGAAAGGTTTTCTTAGGGAAGGGAAAAGGTTAAGTAGCTGAGAGAAATTTTTAACAGTGGAGGAAATAACAGGGAAGGAGATCTGAGGCAAGAAGTGAGGGATGATGGTGGTGGGTAGAGAACCAGTGTGACAAATGAAGCAAGAGCAGAATGAAAAAAAATGTAAGCTGTTTGATGCAGTTTCCTTACATTTAGTTCTCTGTAAATTTTAACAGCATCTTACCATAAAATCAGAGCAAGACACAAAGCTGAGCTCTATACTGTGCTCTGTGCTCTGTACCCAAGTATCCCCTTATGTGAGGGCAGGCATTGCTTTTGAAGCTTTAGTTGGATCCACAGCCTTTACTACTCTTACTATTTTAACTGTCATATTTTTTGTAACTGGGTGATTGAGAAAGGCCTTAAGAAGAATTTTTGTCTAGACCATTACCAATTTGTCTGACATAAGATACTTCTTCTGGATTCAGATCTGTACTTACCTTTAGGTACTGAGCAGATGATTTACCCTTTTATGTCCTGGCTCCTACATATTTTGATATATATTTAATTATGCTTCCTACCTCATGGGAATGTTGCAAGGATTAGTTTGTACAGAGCTTTGAGAATGCTAAGTATGGTAGTTATTTTCTTTTCATGGAATAAAAGCAAAGCAGAAACAAAGCAGTTTCCTTGCTACAATCCCACACTCAAAACCACCACCCATCAACAAAGAGTGACTCACCAGCATGATGAGCCAAGGACAGAGTATTTACTCCTGCAGGTTTATTTGCACAGGAAGAACGATTTTTGCTTCCGAGTACGCCTGGCAAGTACAGATAGGTGAGAAGTGGCTGTGTCCAGAACTGTGGCCCATAGCTGATGGGCAACCCATACTGCATCCAGTCTTTTCTCTAGGGAGTGGAGCTGAGCAGGGAAATTAACATGGCAAATGGTAGGAGAGAGTTGCAGCAGTGCCACTTGGAAACCACCTTCAGTGACCTGTGCTGAGTGAGGTTCAAGAGTCAAAATAAATAAAAGATTTTTTAATTTTTGAAAAGGAAATAGAATTGAAAGATGATGTACCTCAACTATTATACATATGTGCATTGGTGACTAGAGTAAACATGACAGATTCCAGATTATCATTAATAAAGTAGAAATTTCCTAAAATTGTATGCTACAGCCCTGCCAGTCATGGTCTGGGTAAGCCTCATGACTGTATTCCAGCAGGGTCAGGAGCAGTGGCAGTGAGGTGGGGGCTGTTGTTGGGAATGGCTGCTGGAGAATGTGCTGCTGCCTGGAGCAGTGTCTGGGGTAAGAATCTGATCACTGTGGCAACTTCATCTCTTTGTACAGGTTGTGTCCACACCTAGGCTGCCACCAAGTCTCGGATCATGATCTCTCCTTATACTCTCTCATCCACAACCAGATACTTGGCCTTGGGTCATCAGCTTCCTCTGTACCTGCCCACCTCTAAAACTAAGTGCTCAACCTCCATGCACCGCATGAAATGAGCAACTCAGCACCATTTATTCAACTATGTAATGGAGTTCCTTATCCCTCAGTATGCTGTTCCTTTCCCTCTTTTGCCTGACTTCTGAAAACTGAGATGGTGCCAGAATCTGGTATGACTTTGGCTAAAGCACACGCTGGGGAGCAAACACAGGAGCAATGACTTCTGTTGTATTCATCAAGAAGAAACTGCTATTATATCTTCTCCAAACCCATACCACCCAGACACACAGGTATCTACCCTGGCACAGGTGAGATTCTGTGCATGTATCTCCCTATCTGGCAATAAAAGTTTCCAGACTGGCTTACAACCCCAGGCAGCTCCTCCTAGATTCCCCTATATACTTTACAAAGATTCCTAATACTTTGATTCAAAGATTCAAAAGTGCCTTCAGAAGTTATTAATTTATAATGACAACTTGATTATGCCCAGCACAGTAAAGGTGGTCGTTGTACTTAACCTCATCAACATGTAGTCAGAATAAAGTTTTGCTTTGTTTGCTCTTAATTTATAGCAAAAGAAAGTTTTTGCGTCCAGGTGGAGAATTATCCCATTATCTATGGGTATACCCACTTTTCCACGTAAAACCACATTTCCCATGCTATTTTTTGCTACTTTCCGGTACAACACAGGTAAGTTATAAGGCCCAGTCACTCTTGGATTGGTCTTTATTAGGTCTAAATCAATCTGATTGCCTTGAAAAGCAGGCAGTATTTGCTACCTGGAGCCTTTATGCACTACAGTTCCCTTAATCAGCAGACAGACAAAAAGGCCCTTTTAATGTAGACATGAAAATACAGTGCCTCCTGAGGGAAGGCCACAATATTTTACTAGAAAATGCAAAGTCAGTATAAATGCTGGAATGGGCGTCTTTGCAAACCTAAATATTGAGTTCTATTTTTATGTTCTCTCACATGCAAGCACAGAAATACACTCTCAAGGCCTGTGGTGACTTCATTGTGAGGTTATACTAGCTAGTAGTATGACACTAACGTAAGCTCAGCGTCAGCCTTGTCCTTTACAAGCTGGAAATTTATAAATATAATTTTACTTGAAAATTAATTAAAAGAATTGCTAAGTATAGTTATTAAAGATGTGGGCTCTATAATGCGCAATATACTTACTCCCAAGAGAAAAAAGTAGCCCTAGGGAAATTGGCAAATCTTGGAGTTCTAGGAAGAAAAATTATTCTTCTAAGTACTATTTCCTTGCTCCATTCTGAAAATGAGAAGTAAATAGGAGAACATTTATGTGCTGCTTAATGGACCAAATGCTGTCACTAGAAAAACACTCATGCTTCTAAAAAGAGGGGGAACCGGTGCATTGAAAATGGATTCTCTTTCACACTTTCCATTTAAAAAAAGGATGGTGCTTTCCAATTAAAGTTTGCACTACAAAGCATGCAAATTCACAAATGAATAGTGAAAAGAAAGCCCAAGCAGTGTGCTGATTTGCAGCCCATGCTGAAGGAAGGTAAGAAGAAAGACACTCCAGGCAGTCAATACAATAGAAACTGTACAGACAATGGCAAAAGGGGGAAATAATAATAGTGCTGCCCTAGTCTGGGGAAATATGAATGCAAGAGGAAAGAGTGAAATAATAATAGGATCCATATTATGCATAAGAAAAGAGAATTTTGTGTAGGCTGCACAACCAAAGGACATTTGGTTGTGATTAGCTGCTGCTCAGTGTCAGCGCATGACTGCTGGTTTCATAAAATGGGGTTTCAGCTTAATCTCTTTTTGCATCAAGGTTGTTCACTGCAGTCTACAAAAGCAAGTTGTCCTGAATTAAAATCTGTATGCATCCTGTCACGAAGAGAGGATGTTCATTGGAATCCTCAGACCCTTTGTGTTTCAGATCAACTTCACATTCCTTTTCAGCAATATTTAGACCATTTTGTCCCTTGTCACTGTGACTGATGACAAATACCCCATGGAGAAAGGATAATTTGCATTAGTCCATTTACAAAAAGGAAATGTTAGCTTATCCAATGGAGCAAAAAGAAGCCCACTGAAGAAAAAATACCCCCAAACTATACCGGTAGTGCAGAGAACTGCAGTAACTGAACACCCTCTGACTTTTAATTCTGTCTATGCTGTACATTAGGATAAAGGTATTCATTAGTTGAATAAGATGCTTTCCAGTTTAAAAGTACATTCTTATTCAATAGGTGGCCATCAGTCTTCAACAAAGCAGAAAAAATGACATCTCTGGTCTTCCAAAGACTAGTTGTTATCCATAAAGAATATATCATTTACCAGGTGGTATTTTTTAGTGTTCTCTGTCTGGACACAGCTGTTCTATGTCAAGTTGGTGATGTGTAACACATTTTTTAAAATGCCTATTAACACAGTTGTCAGTTGGGTGAAGATGTCTGTGTACTATTGTCTGCCAAGTCTCTCCCCTCCCGCCCAATTAACTTCCTTATTGAGGTGACGGAAATAAAAATACAGGATCATTATGCAAAACATGTTTTAGTATTTACCTGGAAGCATTGGGGCAGCATGTTCTCAGAGATGGATGCAGTCCTAGAAACTAATTAAAATAGTTAAATTAAGCACTGTCTCACAGAAAGGTGAGACAGAGGAAAGCCAGCATTCCAGAGGAATTGTGTGCCGTGGAACAGATTAATTTTTTGAAAACAGGTGGAAGGCAGAGGGTTATTTGGAATTAGTCTTCACCAGTTCTCAGGAATCCTGTGTAAACAATGTTAACAACCTTCATTTGGAATAGTGTCAAACACAACAGGAAATAGAAAGACAAAAAGGGTTTACATATTTAATGTTTATTGACTTTTATTGTCGGGTTGATTTTAAAGTTGAATTGCTTCAAGATGAGCCTACAGCCTTGAAAGAATTACTCAATAACCCCACTTCTGACACCGTAGCTCCCTGCTTTTATCTGTTAGGCTGTGCACCCCCTAATTTTAAGCAAACAAATGTCTTCAGAGCAGCTTCATCTGAAACCAAGACGCCATAGATAGAGCTGATGCAGTAATGAGCAGATTTTTCGTAAACAAACCTGTTTATCCACAAGTCTGCCTGGAAGAGATCTGAGGATCCAAGTGAATATAAAAACAAACAGCTTAGCTGTTGTTTTCCTTGGGCAAGTGTTTGTTTTTACTTAACGTGAAAATACAAGGAACTACATTTTATTGATTTGAAATGGCAATTGCTTCCTTTAGTTCAACATCATTATTTTTTCACAGAATGTGCTGTCTTTGATTATTTACTTGTTACTGGAAAATGGCTGCAGATTTAAAAAATCTAATCACGGCCTGGCTTCTTGGAAAAGCACCGTTTTTCCATGTACATTTAACACCTTCTTACATAACTGGGTTAGCTTTGTCTGAATGGGAAGTTTCTGACAGACGCAGATTTTAAATCTCACAGAGCCTTCTTGTAACATGAGCAGAGCATGTTCTGAGCTCTGGGGTCTCTGCCTGCCTGTGCCAGTTCCCTGAGCTATCCCCTCGACCCTCATGACTAACCCAAAATGCACCTTGGGGCTAACACCATCCAAAATACAAAGTGATTTCTCCGTCATCACACCGGAACCTGTGAGAGAGACAGCCCTGGCAGGACAGTGAGAGTGTTCACCTAGTATTAAAAATGAGATGGTGGATGTGAGAGAGGAGATAGGGCTTGCTAGGTCTTCCCTCAGGAGGGGGAGCCAGGCCTGTTGTGCAAAGGGATGTAGTCTGACAGGCTTTGGATAAACATTCAGATGTTTCAATACATCTAAATTGAATACAAAGGCTAGAGAAAAGATGGTTTTGTGGTTAAATTCTAGACTATGACTTACCAGATTTGCATCCCATTCCTGGCTCATTGCCATGTGCTTTCTACATTGCCACATGTAGGTTACTTTCCGTTTATATAGCTTGATTTTCCATCTATCAAATGTAAATAATAAAGCTTTTGATTCATATCCTCTATTTCTCCTAGTGTATTTACTGTATCAAAGGAATAAAGTAGTCAAAATGATCGCAACAAGTCTTTTAGCATCCCCCTATGGAGCAGCAAATACCCAAACACTGCCTGAAAGATGTTTGTCTAAGTAGTTATTAAATGCTTAAAGTCATTAAAATCAGAATAAGGGCTGTCTTTTTCTGCAGGAGTAATAAATTCAATTTATTATTCACTTTTTTTTTCCTACTTGCAGCATGGCAATTAAACATATTTCTTATTTTTTATTTGTAGAATCAAGTTGTATTTCCTCAGAGCAATCTGTACACTTGTATTTATCGTGTATCATCTAGCAATTTGAAGTAATTTTGGTAATTAATTTAGATCATTCAATTTCTATTCCTCCAACTGCTTTGTAAGTCTCACTTTTGAGAATAAATAAGAAATCTAGAAGTGTATTCAATTTCATTATCTAGGGATTGAATCCAGCTTTCCTGATTTAAACATCTGCAATTTAGATGCTTAGAAGAGTCATTCTCCTAAGTGCCTATGTTTTCACTAGCCAGTGATGAAAAATAGCTGCCTTTGAAAATATCTGGAAGAAGACCCTCTGTGCCTGTCTACGACCTTTTTCTTCAGACCTTTCAAGCAGCTGACTTTTTTTTAATTTGCTGAGACAGCATATACATAAGAACTACTTTACTAGACAGTAAAAATTATGACAGGAGAAACTCAGACACCTGCCAAAAGCAGTACTGTAAAAATACTGAATGTAACTAAGATCACAACGTGTAGAGGAGGGCACTATTTCTATATCCTCCAGACAATTGTTTAGCTAGGAAACCATTTGTAACTGCCTAAAAGTCTGTTTTCTTCCCAAGCAGTGTGCACCAATCTTATGACACCGATTTAATAAAAGCCCCATTTCCCAGTCTTCTCCATGTAGAGTAGTTTGAAGTTCAAGATAAGATAAATCACATATAATGCCTTCTCTAATTAATTCTGAATTATTTCCTTATTCAATAGGCCAGTTGTCCTGGTTAAGAAAATTATACTAGTGCATTACTGACAAGTTGATAATGATTAATCACTTGATTATTTTTCAATCCATACAAATAGGCTGTTCAATAATGTATTTTGATATTTCAGATGTGTGAAAGCAGTGTGACTGCCCCATTTTCCTCAAAATTCCTTTCACTTCTCCTCAGAATTGCCTTCTTTTCTTCCCTATCTTCACTTCTTTGGAGTGTCTTCTGCTTCTTATGAGTTTTTCAGGACTTTTGTAACAGATCAGAAATCACTTTGCCTCATGTCTTCTACATTCTTGAGTGCATTTCGTTAGGGTTTGTCAACATGAGCACATCCAGTATATTTGGTAACTTGTTATTTCTCTGTTCCAGCTTCTGCTCCTATCCCTTCATTAAAATTCAATGTTTTTATTGCTTGTTTACTATCTCCTTTTTTTTTTTTTTTTTTTTTTTTATGATAAGGGGTGAAACTAGCTGTTACTTGCTCCATTGATGGAGCGATGTGTTCCTCTGTCTACTCAAGGTCCTACTTGAACTCTTTTCCTTGCCTCTTATATCTCCTGCTGCTTGTTGTGCCCTCACCTTCTGTAAAGGCTTCCATGAAAACTGTGTGTTTGTACTTCTACTATTCCTTTATACTGGTCTTCAATAACATCTTTTTCACTTGTATTCTATTTCTGTAAAAGTCCCTGAAGAGCTCTTAGTGCATTGTTAACAACGTTATAAGGCCTTACTTCATCTCAGATTATCAGTTTGAGGATAGGAAACAATTTCCTTTGTGATTTGGAACTTTTGGGTGCTCCCATGATATAAACAAATGTGTGAACTTTACCCCTCTCTAGCTGGAACTTTGCCAAGAAAAGTCTGTTGTTCTTTTTCCATTCAAAATTCCTTTGATTTCCCTGGAACTGTCATAATGAATTTGCAGTTTGGCAGGGTTCAAAGTTTCTGATTTCCTAGTCTGGATTTCAGTCTTCTCTACATCATCAATTACCTTTTCCTGTACCAAATTTCTTTGAGTGAGTGGATATTGCTCATTAAAACCTCATATGGCAGGGAAGAGAATATAGATATGACAGAGGGAAAATGAATGCAGCAAAAGACTGATCTGAATTTAAAAAAGGTATACAGGACACCTTGATGCAAACGTGAGGTTTTCTTTATACAGTAGGTAAGATGTTTAAACTATTTTTTAAAATATTGGTAAGCTGTACAGTTTCACTGAACTAGACACCTCTGAGGAAAAAATAATGTCCTGAACTCCTAACTTTTCTTATTTTTTCCCCTGAACAACTCACATTTGTAGTCATGCTTTCTTTTCAGATCAGATTTCAGGATTTAAAAATAAAAACAATACTCAAAAACTGCACAATTTCTTTCCATTGCACAGCCTAAAATTAAATTCAGATACTAAATCTTCACAGCAGACTGTGCTTCTTCAGTGTAAAAGACAGTTAACTTGAAAAGCCTTACTGAAAGATCACGTGGCCTTCCCCTTACATATTTATGTGTGCATTTATTATATAATTAAGAGGCATAAACAAGGACATGCTGTGTTTGCAAGTTTCTGGAATCTCTTGTTTTCCCTCCATAGTGCACAAACAAGTAATTTAGGTGAACAAAGTCTGAAAGTGAATCATAAACTTGTGTTGTTGTTTTTCTAAGAGAACTTTCTCTAGTGGCTGCAAAACAGAGTTACCCTGTGGCAGGCCAAAGCACTGGTTTAGCCTCTAGAGTTCAATGCTATTGCAGAGCTAATTTTTGCAGACAGGCTGACAAAATTATCTAGTCACTCTGTGCCAAGGATAATGACATTATGGCTTGGAATAGAGCAGAAAGCAACATTATGCGCTGGTTTGAAGGGTATAAGTAAACAGCTTTGTTTATCACTCCATAAAGAAATTTGATACAAGCAAACACCTACTCTACCTAGAAGCCATACTAATGAAGCCTTGGATAAACTGGTGGCTTGTTTCTAACACCAATGAACAATTATATTCCAAAAAATAATTTATTTGTTAAAAAAAAAAAGAAAAAGAACCCCATTGTGTTCCAATCATTAGATTGACAGGGACCAAATCCTTGAGAACTTCGTCATTTTCAGAGGCAGCCCTTGGACAACATGAGCTTTGACACTCACCCTGTATGTGTACATCTATATTGCAGCCCTTGGCTCATGGGGCTGGCTGTGTACCTCAGCCATGCTGTAAATGAGACCGAAGGAAAGAAAAGGCAGGCCCGTGAGTCAGACAGGCACTGTGGCATGCCCCACCTGGGAAGTCTAGACACAGCCCATGTGCCTAAGAGTGCTAAGATGAAACTGCAGATAAAAGCAGCCCTGTAATTGGAGATGTTTTCATTTGGACTCAAACTTTGATTTGATGTTTAAAATGTATCCTTCAAATAAGACTCCTTATATGAGTCTGTTGAGTCATAGAGACCTAAAATCAATTCACCTTTCTGCCACAGAATTTCTGTGTGGCCTTGGGCAAATCACTTAATCTCTCTGTCCTTATCTACAATTACCGAATGTTAAGCTGCCTTCTTGCTCAGCGTTTTCTTAAATGAGAATAAATAGGGAGTGAAAAAAAAAGACAGCAGTTTAGAAGAGATAAAGAAGACAGGAAGATAAAGAAGGAAAGGAAAAGGATGAGATGCAGACGTGTGGGATATAGGAAGGGAAGTGGACAAGGATGAAAACATACAGTAGGAAGAAGTGAACATGAAGAAAGCCTCAAAGGTGGCTAGCTCATAGAGAGCAGATATGGTTCTGAAAGTCATTTGAGAATCAAAGTGGCAGATGCACTAGCTAACATCTGCTTGGAATAAGCTGCCATGTGTGTGAGGAGGAATGTAGGAGAGGGGGAGGATGGCCCGAACTGCCTGAGAAAAACAACTGTCAAATGATCAAAGGGTGTCGATTTTCTCTGAGTACAATGACCCTTTGATCTGTGACTTCCCATAGGTGAGTACTTGGATGGAGGATTCAGGGGTTAAAAATGAATAAAGTGACAAAATAGCACAGGAGTGTCCTAAGGTTTCAGTGTTTTCAGACTAGTCTGAAATCTCCCATGTAAATTAATAGCAAAAAGAGGAATTTTGCCAAGGTAACCCAGATACAAAATAACCAGTTTAGACTGAATGTGTATAAATGCCATGCTTAAATAACTTTTGATATTCAAAACTCTCATTTTGAAAATAAGTGTTACTAATCATGCAAGTTAAAAATCATGAATCACGCTTGAAAAAAGTAATAGAAAGGATTAAATATCTGAAGATTTAAACAAATGAATGCCTTATTCTTTATATTTTCTTCTGTTTCTGTAAGTCTTGAGAAGTAAAATGGTTCTAGTTTCCCTTTTTTTCAGTAATCATGATTTCTAGGAAGTCACATATTTAAAATGAAAGCTGAGATTCTTATGAAGTCCTATAGGTCTCCATTCCAGCAGCTGCAACTTTAGAAAAATGTTATTTGCTGTGAACCTTGCAATAAAATATCCTGGGAACTACTCTCCTTGGAAAATTGCACCCAAAATCCATCACTCCCTTCTATGCCTAGATTCCTCACATATTATAAAAACTGTGATAAAACCACGTCCCTAAAAAAAAGCCAGAAAAAAGTTCTTTCCATGGGGATTCCCAAGGTGAATTTTTTATGACCATAAAAATCCCATAGTAGTCAACAGGAGTGTTAGAAAGTACACTAGACTACTTGGTTATTCAAGAATCTTACTCAAATGATTCAAACATGGATTCTCACCAATATATAAAGCACAAGAAGAATTTTAGTCTTGAAAGTGGTCTAAAAGCCAAAATATCAAGCTTTTAAATGAGGTTTTCAGAACTTGGCTACATGTTAAGAGCACCATTGGTTGGACTGTAGCTGCATTGTACTAATTAAATTATAATGGCAATAACCTGTGGAAATGTCAAGAAAACTGTCTCTATTACCTAGTAAAGGCTTGAATTAGGGTAATAGAAACAATCCTCCAGTCAAACAAAAGTCACTGTCATCAGACACATTGTCTAGTTATTGGAAGCACTAAGCACTAATGAACACCCTTTCCTGGAATGTCATACTAAATTTTGTGAAGATGGTGGTGACTATCCATCCCCAACTTACATTTTCAAACAAACAGTTGCTTGTCTCAAGCTTCATTGCTTTCCACTGCTGTGTGAACATTGGAGATCTTGGCACAAAAATTTATGCCAGTGACTGCTCCCCAAGATTGTCTCTTGCCCTTAAAAACATAAACTTCTAGAAGTCTTCTGCTGCTTGGCATTTCTCTGAATTCCTCACATTGTGAAAAGGAACATTTGAGTTCGAGCTCCTGAAAATGGCATTGACTAATGAATTCTCTAGACTTCCATAAATAAAGTACTATCCATCCTTCCCTGGGGTCATGAAGCCTTTGGTAAATTCACAAAGGGCACTTCTTTTGAGGGAATATATAGAAAAGATAAATAGAACTGCAAGCGCAGCATTTTTTTTTCTCCTCAAACTCCCACAAAACTAAGGAAATGGCAAACCAAAGGACTTGGGAAAAGAATTAATGAATCATTCAAACTTAAATGGATCCAGGAAATATTCAGTTGCTTTAGTGGTAGAATTTACCAGCTTGACAGCTCTGCGGAATTTTGTTTCCTATTTATCTGAAGACAAACTAATACTCTGGAGAGGTAAGTCAAATTTTCAGTGCTTCTATCTTAAAATGCATCACGCTTGACTTACAAATAGCTGCACTACACGAGAGAAATGCATTACCATATTCAGGAAGTCCTTAACCTAAAAAATCCAGGAATTGGCAATGGAGTTATGCAGATAAATTATTTTGAGATGTTGGGGAACATTGTAGGACCACCTGCTAAATTACACTGATGTCCCAAAGCACTGTATGCAGAAGCTAAAGAATATCTATACTATGGTCAAAATATTTAAAGTTTCATTCTCTAAACTGGGATATGATTTTAACATCTGTGGTGAAACTATCAGAAGCTAAGTGTTGCTCCCATGTATTTATCACCAGAAGTAGTATATTTATTCCCCCTTTTCTTAAAAAAAAAAATGGATTCCTGATTACCAGTGAGCAATCTCTTATATTATAAAATTCCAGAAAAGCTAATGATGTAAGGCCAGTGTCATGTCTGGCTAAAAGCAGTGCATTAGAGTGAGAATAATCCTACTGAAGTAAATGCGGTTTGGTTTACTGTCCATTCTTCTTAACATTCAATTTATTCTAGCATGATTTTAATAGTGGGACTGAGATATTCACTGAAACAAGGATGAAGGTTGCTACCCAAAAGACAGTGAAGGTTCAAGGGAAATGTGGCAGAAAATTAAGAGAGGATGAACAGTTTAGGTGGGTTCTGGTGCTATTACAGAAAAAACTACTTTGAGATCTAGTACAGGTGGTGAGTAAGTAGGTGGCCTCTTACCTTGGGCAAGAGTGAATATATTTGAGACTATTATCTTTCTTTGTTATCGGTAATTTATTGCACACATGATTTTTTTTTCAATAGCCTAGTGTGCTGGGTCTATCTGGGTGGAGCTAGTTTCCTCACAGCAGCCCATATGGTGCTGTGTTTGGAATTTGTGACTAAAAAAGTACGACTAACACACTGACATTTTAGCTGTTGCTGAGCAGTACTTGCATGGCATCAAAACTTGTCTTTTTCCCACTCTGCCCCCGCAGGGAGCTGGGGATGTGCACAAACTGGGAAGAAAGGCAGCCAGGACAGCTGACCTGAATTGACCAAAGGATGCTCCATGCTATAAAACCTTGTGGTCAGCCATAAAAACTGCGGAGAGGAGAGTGGTTGGTGTGGCATGTAGTCACTGCTCAGAGCTGGCTGAGCATTGATCTGCTTGGAGAAGACAGTGAGCAATTGACTTTGCATCACTTATTTCTACTCCTCTTTCCTCCATTTATTTCTTCATTTCAGCCCACAAGCTTTCCTGCTTTTGTTTTTCCAGTTCTCTTCCTCATCCCACTGGGAAAAAGAAGAGGCTGTGTGGGGCTTTACTGCCAGCTGTGGTCAATACAGCACAGAGTTTAAAAATAAACTTGATCCTGCATGGAGAGAAATCCCTTCTTCATTTCTGTGCCAGTTTTGCATTTTCAAACACATAGTGTGCCAGATTTGTTACGATCTCCAAGCAGATATGAGAAGTCATTCTCCATAGTCACTCTTCATCACAAGAATTTGCCATGTGAAGTCTGATCGTACCAAGCATGTGTTGCATCATCGGCGCAGTGTGTGGGCTCAGGTGTTGGCCGATGCCTTAAGGTGACTCTGAGCAGAGGGTCAGGCTAACACTTGTGCTTATAACGATGATACAACCTGAGCTGACTTGTCATTCCTTCCCTGATGGAAGCAATAGCTTTTTATGACATGTTGAACCTGTTCATTTGCAAAGGAAAGAGCTGTGAAGGAAATAGTGTCACGTTTTCAAAAGCTGCTGGGTTTGACATGTGCAACAGGCCAGCTGAAATCACTGTGCTTAAGGGGAAACTGGGAATCGTGCTCACAGCTGACAGATGATGCTTCCACAACTACCACTATTGTAAGCATTGGTCCTGCACTTCTGTCATTGCCCATTTAATACAGATATGTTACTAAACTTATGCCTCATTGTCAAACCACTACAAAATCCACAGGGAAGTGTGGCTAAAAAATTCCTCTGTCCTCATGTCTTGAGGCTGACAAGGACTGTAACTCTTGCGTGAATGATGCTGTTGGTAGCGAGAGAGAGGTACAGCCATGTGCTGCTGCTAAGGCATGTTTAGATGCTGTGGATACTGTGTGGGAGGTAACAGAAAAACAAGGGTAGAATGCAGATATCACAGGAGGGATAGTATAAATTAGGTATAAAAGAGAGACATTAGAAAACAATTCCTAGTGTTTCTTTGGTATTCTCATATGCATAGTAAAGGAGAAACCAATGTATCTTGTTTAAATGTAGAAAAAAGAAACGAAAATGCTTTTTTGCTGCTCTTTAAGCTGTATCAACTGGCAACACAAGCACCCATTCCATTTCTGAGCTCAAGAGAAAAAGCCATAAATCACATCAATCAATAAACCCAAATCTGCCGTAACCTTCAATAGATGAAAAATAACAGTAGCAGTAATCCTTACTTGATACACTTGTTGTGAAGTATCATCCATTAGTCTTCATAAAGTGCACTGAGATCCTCAAATATAAATGTACAACATGCTGTGTGTGGAAAACATGTTTGAGCACAGCAGTAAAATGACCAATACAGCTGAAGGCCCACATATCTACAAGTGTTGGTCTGATTTTCATTTAATTTGTATTGGTGTTAATCAAAATGGACTTACATGAAGTGATAGAAATTACATTGCTGTGATATATGTGAAACTGCAATTAAATTTTTTAATGCTATAAATTCATAATACCTACTTCAAGATGCTATAAATCTATAGCTATTTCTTCTGTAGGACATTTACAAATCTAATATAGACATAGGCCTGATCCTTCCACAGAATTATACCAAGCGGCATAAGCTGAGGATCTGTCATGAAAGGAAATTGGTTACGGAGTATAATGAGATTATTCACTGTGATAGAGATAGAGACTGTGATGAGATATCATGACTGTATTTCATTCTGCTGAGAAAAGACCTGATCTATAAGAAAATTATTCTGGTGGAGTAATTACAATCTGCTTTTCTAAACCCCATCCTCCAGCCTAATTAGAAAAAAAAAAAGAAAAAAATAAGGGGAAATATAGCTAGGGTTTGTCAGAAGCAAATTCAAGAGTTTCAAAATTTTTTTGAAGGATATATAGGTATTTGCTAACTGCTTGTTTAGTTGACAGTAGTAAGTCAATGTACAATTAGCCCTATGAAAAACATTCTTACTACTTTAAATTTAAGCTATTTGCTTCTTTGTTTCTTCATCTTTTCTCCTCTATCTTTTTGTCTTCCTTCATTCTCCTGTGGTAGACCTTCTCTTTAATACACAACTTTCTCTCTTGCCTGTTTATTCCCCCTTCACACCTGCAGAAAAAGCAAGAAAATATCGTCCTGAGAAGAACACAAGCAAGCTAAGGATATTCTGAATAGAATGACCCTGATCTTGAATTTGTGATGTTTAAGCCTGCAAAAGGCTCCCATTGCTTAGAAAGCAGGAGCATCAGCCCTTGGAAAGGCAGGCAGGGCTTCTGTTTGGATAACACTGTGTATAACTCTCTTTCCTGTGTTGAAAAAAACAGGATTTAATGAACTCTAACAACTGGAAAAGCCACTGAATTGAAAGTGAAGAGAAAGTTAGCCTTGACCACCAAAGCATGCCCTGATTTGAGAGTGAATCCATCAGATGATACCTTACAAAGAGAGATTCAAACTAAACACTTTATTTTCAAGGTTGACTACCAAATACTTGTTAAAATGAAGTGGTTTCATTGACTAGATGTTCCTGTCCAAAACAATTTGTACAGACCTGGCAAATCATTAAGTGTTTTCTATTAGTAAAAATAATGAATGTGTTATAAGAACTCCTCAAAATGAACCTTTGACAGTGATTTAATAAACGGACATCTAAATCCTAGTGTTTTGAAATACAAAAAGGCATTGATAATATGTTTTATTTTCTTCCTTTTTCTTCAGATGTGAGTTTCAATGTTACATGATTTTGTGTCCCAGTGTATAATTGAAGAGTTGTATCTCAACTTCTGGATTTAAATGACTTTATAAGTAACTGAACAATGCTATTGTTTGGATCATGCTTCATTCTTGACTTTCACTACTTAGTTGTTGGGTTTCCATGTGAGAGAGATAAAATACATTCCACATAATTTGTTTTCAGTTTCCTGTGCCAAAATGTTAGATTTTTTTTCCCTATCTTTTTGTCTTACTAATCATAAGAAGACATGAGTCCATGAGCAAATAGATAACAAACCCGTGAAAATATGACTCGATTGATAATAGTGATATTTTATGGTAATCTTGCATAAAACTCTAGGAAAATATATGGAGTTGTTACTTTCAAAACACATTGAAACTTTGATCTCTAAGAGAGAAAGAAATTATGTATAACTTCTGGTCCTACATGTTTATCTTTGAACACTGTTTTGTTTTCCAATGGAATTAGCAGACAGTTTACATATCACGCTAAATATCTAATGGCATGCACACATGTATAATAACTAATTACCTCCCCTTTACTTTTTTTTCCCTAGGGCAACCAAGATAATAATAGCAATTTTTTTGTATATTTTTTCAAGCTTCATAGTGATTTGGAAAGCCCTTGGGCTACATGAAAATTAGAGAATTACATTAATTTATTTCTGTCAAATTAAGAGCATTTGAAAAGACCTAAATATGGCATTTAAGATCACCCTCACTGTATCTTTATTTTAATAAGTGAGGGCTTATTTTTTCCCCTCTCATGAAATTAATTTTTAAAGTTTATACTTTTATCATATATCTCCTGGGATACATCTGTGAAGGCTCATGATTCTCAGTTGAATTCTTGTTGTAATAGGGACAAGACCTTCCTTGCTGATAGGTGAAGACACGACAGCAATCACATCCTTCTTCATGTAAGGAAACAGTTATCCCATTGTTCTCTGTTTCCAGAACGAAAAGAGAAGTTGCCAGTTTGGAAGGACTTTTGGAAGAAAAGCCAACATGGCAAAATCAGGGGGTCTGTGGAAGTATTTCTGCTGTCTTATTGTGATCTGTGTGATGTCTTGTACAAATGCAGTGATTGGCATGCACAGAGATGAAAAAACCAAAACTGTTCCTTCCTCTCTGCAGTCTGTTTTGTCTTTTTACATGCAAGACACAAGAGGACTCTGAAGACAAGCAGGTCTTTCACTTTCACTAAGGCCTCAGAATTTTTCCTGGATTTACAATTCTTGGCGTTTGATACAGGTGTCTAGTTCAAACCACCCATCTCCCATGTGTTTTTTCCATGTGGTAAAGAAAGGTCCTTTCTGGTGTCTTCAATAGCTTTATATTCCTTAGAGATGAATTGTACCTTAAAATTTTAATGGAGTCCTCCAGATGAAAAGGAATACAAGAAATTAATTTTGCCCATAACTTTTGTCTTGTTTCCTAGCAGTTGTAGCTGGTGGTGCCATTGTTTGTGAGTTTGGGGAAAAGGCCGTGCTCAGGGCAATGTGATTGGCACTGTACATGCTGTTGCTTCAGTCAGGTAACTGTGATCTGAACTCATTCCTGTTCTTTTAAATCATAGGTCTACCAGCTGGGCACAGGGAACAACAACATATGCAGCTCTAAAAACACAAGTCCGTGTCTTTCCCCTTTGTGACATCTGTGTTTATGGAGAGAGAGGAATGAGCCATACCCGAAAAAATAGTTTCTTGTGTTAATAGCTTACCATCTGGGACTATTGAGGAGTCCTAGTCCATTTAAGAGAATGCTGATGTTGAGAAATATATGCAATATTTTGTGGACAATATCATATTTGTAAACAAAACTTTAAAAGTAAGCATCAATTCTGCCTTCCAGGGAAGTGGGTAACTAAACTTCCAGTGACTTCCATGAACACAGGCTTGTGCCCCATGTGCATTTTTTTTCAACTCAGTTCAGCATGTTCAAACACATATTACAATAATCTAATTGCAGTGCAGTTCCTTCCAACCACCAAGTGTTACTTTAATTGCATAGCTCATATTTACAGTATGTACAAGGCCTTAATTTCCGTCAGCTCTGTGACTTCCAGAGTGACAAGGCTATTGTTTTGGTGTGCTGGTACATCTACCATGAAAGAACTGACCCTTTGCATTTCTGGCAAAATGGCAATGCTTTGCCAGACCAACAATTTAAAAGAAAAAATGTAAGATGGCAGAAGACCTGCTGGTGTGTATTGTTCTTGAAGGAAAACTCCTTACTCTGATTGGGGGGACATTGGTTTAACAAACAGCTTGAAATAGCAAAAGCCCATCCACTGCTGTTCCTAGCAGATGAAAATAATAAAAGTACTGAAAATAAATGAGGCACTCAATCTCTAGAAATAACCTTTTGTATTCAAAGATAAAAGCTTAAGAAGCTGGCTAGTTGCCAAACAACAAAACGAGAACTGCAGTTGAAAATTTATATACTCCTTTCAAGCTCTGTAGTCAGGGTCATACCATTAATTATAAATGACAGCATGAGGTTTAAAAACAAATGGTTTCAATCTCACCTTTAGGCAGAAACGAAGCAAATGTTTTATTCCCATGGAGCACTATGCTGGCATGTTCCAGAAGGATTAAAACAATCTAAAACTGAAAGCGGGTGGCATTTCAGGGGAAAGGTGGTTCTTGACACTTTAGTAGCTTGATGATACCCTACTGGCATAATAATTTATGTTGTTATCAGCTCTTTATTTAATGGTAAGCAGGATGGATATTAGTGCTTTTTTAAAAAATTAAATACAGTACAGATTCTGAATGTGTTTCTTCTCCACCCTATTTCCTTATGTAGCTACTTGTATTTAAATTTCAAATAAAAGACTAAATACAACTATGTGATTTTTTATGTTCCTTACCTTCTTTTTCTAAACCTGGAAGTCTGACAAGGTCCTAAACATAGGATATGCCATTTGGGGATAGAAGATTCAGAGCTTATGAAATTCCCATCTCGATCTGATCTGGCAGACCATCTAGCAGGAGGCTAGGCAGGACTACCTTGGATGTCTCAAGTGCCATCAGATGCTTGTGTTTAGACCACCAATCAAATTTTAGAAGTCTATACAAGGCCCAAAGAAGTAAAAAAATCAGATGCACTGTGGGTATTTTCTGAAAATGATATAGATTTACTCATGCAAATATAATTCAGATTCTGTTCTCAAAATTGACAGCATGAAGAGATTTATTCTTTAAAGTAACAATTTTGAACAAACTGTCATGAATCACTTGTTTTAGAGAAATACCTGGCTCTTCACTTTAGGCCACTGCTTCCTCATATAATGAATTCTTCCAAAGTATGATTTCAGCATCAGGAATAGATGCATTCTATACTTCTCACTCTCAGTCCTGTCAAATTACTTCCAAGGTACACAGTCTATTAGAAATTGGGGAAAATTTGCTAAAAATGGGATGGGAATACTCTTTAGGAAGTTACATAATTGTTCTCCCACACTCTCATGGTTCATATCTCCAGCAAGCTTATTTATTTATTTATTTATTTATTTATGTATGTATTTAATATCCCTAAACAATCAACAATCATTACTAAGCTCTCTGCATTTTCAGTTTTGTCACCAGATACGTAGCATCTCCATTCACCATTAAGAGATCAATTCTCCATGTGGAAACTTGCAGCCCACAATACCAGTCAAGGGCCTGTTCAGGTGATTATGTGCAGCATTACTAAAAAGGCTCTGAAGTCTACATGTTCTCAGGGAATTCCTGATGGCTTTGTGTGATTAGTGTTTTTCACAGTGTGAAAGGAAATGCAAGGACTTAATTTCTGCTTTCCATAGAGTGTGGAATAAAAGGTTTATTCCTTGTTGTTGTTCTGTAAGACCAGATAGGTAGACTTACTAATGTGAACACTGGATGCACAAGAAAACTTCCTAATAATAGGATAGCAGACTTTCTAGGAATCCAGTGAGAACAAAATTATTTTCTTTGTGTGCTTAAACATATGAACATAATTGTTTTCATCATTCTTTTATTTCTTTATCTGGGAAACCCTTCTTACCACCTAAAACTGTAGGTGAAGAACTTTGTACCGAGTATGCTTTTCTAGGAAAGAGTTGCTTCCATCTGCAGTCTAGGCAGAGGTTGCATGAGACTGGAATGTACCTTTGAGAAATTTAGAAGTAGGTGGCAGGCATTAGCCTTGAGATGGCTGAATAACACCATTTGCAAATAACTACTGTTTGTTTTCTACACAACAGCTGTGAGAATAAGGGAAGGAAAGTATGCCAAAAATCTGCAAGCAGGGAAAGAGAAGCTATCAAGACATCCTGAACACTAATTTTGCTGCCAGGACTCAGCATGAAGAATTTATTTTACACCTGTTTTGAGGAAGAGTGGGAATTTTTGGTTTTTGGTGTTCTCTGAAGATATTTTTGGCTGTAGAAGAGGTATAGGTCTATAGTAGACATTTTACCTGTGTGCTCTCACAAATTCTGAATTGTGGGTCTTCAGATTGAAAGGCACAGATTATTTCAGCACCTGGGGTTGCAGGAGTGAAGGGTTTGCCATCAGCTAGGTATCTGCTCTATGTGGTCTGTGGATATTACAGCAGGGCTTTAGCTGATAGGCAAAAATAAAAGTGCCTTGTAAAATCACAGAACATGACTTTATTGTCCTTACAGTGCAATTGGTACAAGAAGTGCCAAAGCTGCAAACACTGAGAACATTTAGAACACTGAGAACTGCAAACAATAAGAGTTTAAATTAAAGGATGAGGGAGATTTAACTCAATAACTTGCAGCCAAGAAATGGTCCAGAGCTGCAGTGAACAAGCATATTTCTCCCTGTTAGGCTACTTGAATACCAGGATGGTAAGACATTGTCAGCAATGAAGTCTGGAGGGTCCCAAGGGTCTTACTGGAAACATTTTGCCCTAGCCAGGCAATTTCTCTACTGTGTATGTAAAATGCTATTGGAGGAAGCAGGAAAGGAGTGAAAAAGTCAAGGCACCACTAACTGTCTATTTTTTTATTCATGTCCTGGAAGTTCATTTTCATATTTCTTTTTATTTGTTCTCTCTTTTAATGAAAACATCTTTCTCTTCATTCTTGGGGGAGAAGATTTTACCTGAGTTATCCAGTCATGTTTTGCAAAAGTGTTTAGAAATTCCACAAAATTTTCCTCTTTTCCTCTTTTTTTTTTTTTTTTTTTTTTTTTAAACTCTCACAATTGTAGACTCATAGACTCATAGAATGGTTTGGGTTGGAAGGGACCTTAAATATCATCCAGTTCCAACTCCCCTGCCATGGGCAGGGACACCTTCCAGTAAACCAGGTCGTTTTAATTCCCTGTCCAATGTGGCCTTTATATGCAAGACCTATTCTACAGGTATTAGACTAAGACTGACTCTGTTGTTTGAATGAACTGAAAATTGCAAGTCTAGAACTTTTAACACAGGAAAATCAATAGAAATTTATTCTTATTTGTATTGTTTTTATGTTAGCAAACATAATATCTTTGAGTGTTCAGAAGTGTCTTCATATTTTCTCAGTCTTGAAATACCCTGAAGATGGCAGGGTCTTACCCACTAGACATTCTTCTTGTATTCCTTATGTCTTCACATTGCAATCCAAGTTTGCTATCAGAATATCAGTGTTACTAGTGGTTTGCTGCTGTGTCTAATTTCTTTCAGTGGGGTCTTAGGCCTTGTGACCACATGTCCATAAATAGTCTTCCTTAAAGAGCTGGAGCTGTAGAGGGAGTTCTGATGAAACCAGGTAAGAGACTTCCTCAAGAAGTCCTGATGCTGGAAAGTAACCTCTGTGACAAAGCTAATGCCTAAAAGCTATCCAGCAAAGTGCGTGCTATTGCTGCTTATTAAACAATCTAGAAAAATGCATCTTTTGGGGAATTAGAGAGGAGACAGCAGTAGCTCTCTTTGCAATACTGGAGTACTACCAGAGAACTTTTTATCTCTCCTTTCCTTCTGTGTCAACTATTCTCAGCCCAGAGTTTACAGAGTCAATAATGTTGCTTTGTAATTTTAGGCAGTGTGTGTCTGTGTGCATGTGTGAATGTCTGTATGGGGGTGCGTGTGCAATTGGAGTCTTTGTGCCTTGCAAATTGCACTGGGCAATGTTGCCTAATATTTCTGCAATACATTTTTTGGAAAATGTGAAGATCACATTGACAGAGGTTTCACTGCAAATAAAAAGAAACCTAACTAAAATTTGTGGTGAACCTAAACAGAGTGGCTAAGATTTTACTGTAATATGCACTGATAATATTTCTACTGAAACGAAAATGCTATTCTAAGATCCATCCTGGTATGAAGCTCATTCTGACTTTCCAAATTAATTCCCTTGGTGAATGAACCACAGTGTGTATTTTGTACATGGTACAGAGTAATACATTCTCAACTCCCAAATCTCCCCCTCTGATAAGGATTTTGAAAGTTCTGCAATGTGGAAGTGAATAAATGGAATGGCTCTGGGAGAGGAAGGATCCTTGGAGGGGGGAGAACGAAGGGTAAGGAGCTGAATGGCAGGACTGAGAACTCAGAAATGCACACATTTTTCAATCATGCTGAAATTCTCCAAATAGACAGCTACGATCATTATGCAGAGTGTGATTTGCTCTTGAAAAAGCAGAGTGACTCTCAGAGGAATCCACATGAAAGAACAGCTATTAAACTCACACGTACAGGAGAAAGAACCCATCTATATCCCCTCTTACATCAAATGGCAACATGCAGTCAAGTTGAGCAGTTGAACAAATAAAATGGTAGAGTAGATTACCACAAGGGACAATGAGTATGCTGAAAACAATTTGGGAAAATGTCTTAATGAAGCAGGAAACCTGTGGAAGAATGAGAAAAATAAGATTAAGCTGAAGAATCGAAGGGAAAGCTAATAGGGACTGTGCCAGTACTGAGCAACTGGGAATGAGTCCCAGCTTTGAGGTCACTTTGGCTCCATCCCAAATTCATGTCAGAGTAAGATTTGAGTGCATGTCAGTCCTCCCCCACACTCTGGCTTCCATGTGAGGGAAGCCCTTGTAAGAGGGCAGTCAAGGATACACAAAGCAGAGCAGAAGGAAAAGGAGAGCAGAGGTGTGGGACCCACCCGCTCTGTAGCCTTGACCCGGTTGAATGGCATTTGAGATAAATGCTGCCAAATGTCTGCAAATGGATTCACTTTATGGAAACCTCAATGTCTCTGACAGCTGGAGCTGTTAAGAGAGCTATTAATAGAAAGATATCAATAAAGGAGTGATATATTGCTGGCTATCTTGAGTAAAACGTTTCCATTGTATACTAATTACATTTATTACAGATATGTGAATTTTATGTACTGATTAGGCTTGCAAGTTTAACCAACCAATAATGATCTTGACAAATAAGATGAAATAAATATGAACACCTCATAATTTTGGGATAATCCTTAAATTATGACTGGACAGGCTAATAAACTTTAAATATTGGCCAAAATGATGTCAACACAGAATATGATATATCATCCCACAGAAATATGTTAGCTCAATGAACAGAATTGAGCATCCTAACATCTCTTGCATTCACTCCTATCAGGTTTTGGCCCCAAATATTTTTTTTTTCTTTCTGAAGATTTCAAAATAGTAGTGCACAGTTGGTCTGTCCAGAAATATTTGGCCTGATTCTTCATTGCATCGTGGTTTTGGTGCTGGATGGTATCTGTCGAATTACTTGTGACACATTCCTGCTCTAAGTAAAAATTCATATAGTAAACTCAGTGGAGTACATCTGAGTCCTGTACAAAGAAAAGAATCCAGCTACCTGATTCTGGGACTGTAGCATTATGCCTAATTCTGTTAAAGATTAGTGTACCAGTTTTTAAATAAGTGTTTTAAGAATAATTGCATGCTTCAGCAAAGTTACCCAATATGGAGGCGTAGTTCTCTCTACTTGCTTGTTAAAACAAATGGTACATTGAGTTTCTGTTCTACATATTGCCACAAATGCAATTCCTATAGAGATGTTTATTATTTAAATTCTGATTTTGAATAAAGTCAGTGAAAACTGTGGATTTCTGTACATAGATCTTTTGTGGCACAGAAATTTCTTTACAGCAGAAAGAACACCATGATGCAAAATACACTGCAGTCACTGGCAACTAAGATTAACAGCTCAGGTGTCAATTGCACTGCTGACACATTTTCACTTGGAGGTTGGCTGAGTGCCCCGGCTCATTTCACAAAACCCTCTTCAACAGTAACATTCAGATTGTAACAGCTTTCACCTTCCATCCATCTGGTTGAGATGATGAATAAGCACCAGGATGGTAAAGGCCCCCAAAACTTTAATAAAAAGCACTTTTGATCCTCTAAGCTGTTTGGTCCACTAGGGGCCTCTTGCTGGGAGAGTAGGGACATACCTGGTAAGCACAGTCTGCTGACCATGTTACCAAAAGAGATGTGTTTTCTCACATGATCATTTTGCCATCCAACCACTGCATCTCTGCTGTAAGTAAGCCTGTTCCCAGACACACCAGATGGGAACAATGTTGGAGAACACTCAAAAGGAGCTCTGCATTGAATAAAATGGGGAAATGCTTCCATGGGCATGCTCCAGGCAGCCCTTATGAGAATGTCGTGCAGCTGTGAAAGTTGCTGGCAGATTAAGATACTGGGTGTTGAAACTCATGACAAAAAATAAAATTCTCAGGCTGAGGCACGGCACACTGCATTTGGCAAATCTTAAACACTTGTAGTTTAGTCATTCAGCTTCTTTCTCCCACCTCCTCCCTGTGAATATTCATGTGTAGTCTTAGGCTTGCTTACTGCCTTTTCACGTTGTTCTTCGTGGTGGGTGCTGTGACTCACGTTGCTTGCCTCAGACTCCTTTCTCCTTGTTCCCCCACAGCTCCTCACATAACCTCCCCCGCGCCAAAGACACCTCCCTCCATTCATTTCCTATAGACTTCTGCAAGGAGTTGCTAGGTTTTTTCTTCCGCAGAAGATGCAACACCCCACAGAACCATCAAAACTTGCTGTCCTTATTCTCTGCTGAGCCATATGCAACGGGGAGCTCCTCCCCTACTCATCTTAGTCATCCTCTGCTACGACACAGCCATCTCTGACCTCACTTCTCTCTCTGTGACAACTCCTACGACACCTACATACAGGAGCTGACGCAGCGCTCTGACTCTCCTTCCTGTGACACAATCATCTGGTGCTTCATCCCTTCTGAGTTAATTTTTGTCCTTCAGTGTTGCTGGTGCTGCCTATGCAGAAAAGATTGCCCTTTTTCTCAAGGAGGAATGCTGCTCCTTGTTGGATCTCCATGTTTATGGAGGGTTTGAGTGGGATTGTGACTTGTGCTCAGAGTGTTGCTGAGCTCTTGACAATGAGCAGAATGCAGAATCGTTGTTGAAGTGTCTGCTACCATGTCCTTTTCAGACAGTATTGATATGTGCCAGAACCAATCTGTCACTGATCAGACGATTATAAAATGGCCCTAAACATGTGATCTGAGCTGAAGTTAAGTATAGGAGAGCACAGGTTAAGAAAAACGCCAACCTTAATGAAAAAAAGAAAAGAATGTGGTTATGAAAACAGTCATTCAGTCAGTGCAGTTTTATGACTGCTTTCTAGAATACACTAAAGGATGAGCTCTGTGGATCAAAAGTAACTTGAAGAAAACAGAGCTATTCCAATGTCAGTCAGGTCAGAAATCAGCACCAGTCATTGTCTTAAAGATAAATGATACAAGCTCATAGAAAAACATAAGCAGTTAAAATATGAGACTTGGAGAAAGCAATGAAAGGATGAAGCGATTCAGTGGATTGGATGAAGCGATTCAGTGGATTTAGCACAAACTTTAGAAGCTATTACACTTTGAAAAGATTTTTAAAATAGAGTGGGTTTTTTCTTATACTGATTTCAAGAACTTCAGATGCCTTTAATTTAGTTATTAGTTTGTGTATGGTACAGGTTCAGTAGCTCAGCACTGGAGTGGTCCTATGCTTCCTTTACATTTTATTGCACTGGGTAAAATCGCTCTTGCTTTCAAAGTTAAGAATAAAAAGCTGATTTTTTCAGAATTTTCAACTGAAAATAGTCACATTTTGGTGAAACTTTTTACTGAAACTTAAAAATCTATATTTTTATTATACCGGTGCAAAAGAGACCAGTTTGTAAAATGGTAAACTTGCGCCCTAGGCTTTTATGCTAAGCTTGTATGTGCATGTAGAAAATTGCATTTATACTATGAATCAATGCAAAATAATTTTGGAGAGAATAATGATATAAAATTTTTTTATGTGTGACTTTTTGAAGAAATTTTATTTGGGTTTATTCCAAGCTCTACTGTACAGTGCTTCTTCCTGGCAATGGGCTACTAAAAGCATACATGTTCCATAACTCCTACACTTCATGCTATAAAAAGCTACAGAACAGCATCCATGTGATGCCATCCGTAGGGATAGTACAAGAGCTTGTTGAAACCTTATTTTTATTTTGAGATGTCGAGTGGAAATATTTTCTTTTCTACATTTTGGTATAATTTCAGTTGACCTCACACTAATAAAAAATTAATCTCTTGTTCACAAGATTGAAAAGAGAAAGAGCCAGTTGCAAAATATTTCTTCTGATTAAGTCAGTAGACTTTTATAGTTTGTCTCACCTGAGACAGGTGCCTTCTGCTGCATGATGAGAGAGCTGTGCTCTGAGTCAGGGGCTTCTGCCTATGTTTACACATGGGGGCTTGGGCATTTCAGAGTAGAAATAATTTTTTTTTAAAAGCGCTTTGAACAGCTAACAGCTCAAAGTGACCACTGCACTTCCATCAGCAGCTAAAAACCATGTTAAAGAGAAAAGGCATGGAAAATACATAAACACTTTAGTCAGGATCTGTTTAGGATCAGATAAAGCAGGATTCAAAAAAGTTATCACATGAACAAGACACAGATTGCTGAAGCAGTCTAATCACTGGAGAAATGTTTGCAAAGCTACTAACTTCTGTAAGAGTTGCAAAAGGAGCTATTGCAGTCCTCTGAGTTTCTTTACAGTAAAAAAAATTTACTTAACTCTGTATTCCCTTAAAAGGTTGGCTATCTTCCATGTTTCAGGTAAATGTGTGCTTTAATATAGCTGTGTGGCAAAGTCTACAAACACCAAATCAGCTTATATGGAAGTTCTCAAGTAGTAGTATTTTTTTCTCCCCAACAACTTCATTTTAAATGCTTAGTAAAATATTTGGCTGTGAAGAAATTTTAAGCAGTGCCTCTCCCATGGATTGTATAAAACCAGTCAAGTCAAAATGCTCTTACATGGTCACGTTTTGTGGTTTTCCTTTATAAACTGACACAGTTGAGGGTGTGTGTGATGACTATTTGAGCTGTTCAAGTTCACCCAGTATTTAGGAGTGGTTGATACTATTGACTTGCCAGTAAGCTATTTTATGCATATATCTGAATGCCATTCATGAGAAAAGGAACAGCATCAAATATAAATTGTGTTTTTACACAAAAAATTGTTAGTTTATTCCCATTCAGCAGAACAAAAATCTTCTGTATATTTCCTGCTACTACCATCCTACAGGCTCAGCTAATGCAACTGGGACAGTAAAGGAGACCTTCTGTACCAATTAGTTTGAGCTTTTTAAACAAAATTATTCACTTCAATTTGTCCCACAGATGGATGCATCATGGGTCCATAAAAATTCCTATAAAGATTCTTTTCAGGCTAGGAAAAGAATTTCAGGGAAAGAGAAAAAAAAAGATTTAATGACTTCTAAGTTTTGACTTAAAAGAAGTGTTGTCTAAGTCCTGGGGAACATTTCAGGGAGAATTTGTGGAGCTAAGGGCAACTTACACTTAGAAAGCTGTGTGAGGACCTCCCAGTAGGTCAGAAATTAGTTTGGGATATTGTCTTTTCAATGTTCTCTACCTGCGTACAGAGATCAGAAGACCACATCCATAGAGTTCCTTTCAAAACTCAAACTTAAGTACTTCCCTTCCCTTCCCTTCCCTTCCCTTCCCTTCCCTTCCCTTCCCTTCCCTTCCCTTCCCTTCCCTTCCCTTCCCTTCCCTTCCCTTCCCTTCCCTTCCCTTCCCTTCCCTTCCCTTCCCTTCCCTTCCCTTCCCTTCCCTTCCCTTCCCTTCCCTTCCCTTCCCTTCCCTTCCCTTCCCTTCCCTTCCCTTCCCTTCCCTTCCCTTCCCTTCCCTCTCAGAACACACCTGTTGAGGGAGTAGTGGCGGGACAAATGAGTACCTTGATAAATCTAGGATTAGGCAGAATGTGCAAGAGAAAGTACCTTCCAGAGCCACATAGGGAGAAGGTGGAAGGTGTCTCTGTCCCTGGTCTTGGGGCTGGAACTGAATGATCTTTAAGGTTTCTTCCAACCCATACCATTCTACGGTTCTATGATACCATGATTTCTATGATTCCATGATTCTATAATTTTATGAAGGTCTGATGTGTGTACAGATGACTGTTCCTAGATATCTGCTGAGTCCATGATCCAAACTGCAGCCCCCCAGTTCCAGCCTGGGTTCCCAAGGTTTTGACAGAGGTTTTAAATTCCAGTCAGTCTTGCTTCAGGAGCCCAAGCTTCTGTTTGTCATTGAAAAAAAGGGGTAAATCAGCTTGTTCAAAGCTCAGTGGTATGGCAAGAAGATGGATATAGGTACAAAAACTAGTTTATTGCAGCTATCTGAGATAGTGCTTCAGTCACTGCAGTGTAGGTGTTTAGGGGTCTCACTTTAAATTCAAATTAGTAAAGAGTGAAAAAGGAAGGGATGTTTGCATGTATGTGTGTAAGAGACTGTTGAAATAGGTCACCATTTGTGTGATACATTTGTATCAGAGAAAGGGTGAAATTTTCAGACTAGATTTTATTTTGGTTTTTTTTTTTAATTTTCTGAGTGCTTGCCATGAAATCGAAATGTTTCTTTAATTCAGCTTTTGACAGATTAGCAAGTGGTTTCTTAGCCTACTGGCATATGCTTAGGTCAGCAGTAGTAAGCAACATTTAAGAATATTGATCAAGTTTTATCTTTTCTTTAGATTCCATTTATATTACTTTTGGGCTTTAAAGTATTTCTGTATGTATCAATTACAGGAAAAGCAGAGTCTCTGCTTCTCTTTGGACATCACACGGCCATATGAAAGAAATGATAACATTCTCCACTCCTAGAATTAACTAGAAATGGTCTGAGTCATACATTTGGCATAAGCAAAAATGTTCCCAAATTAGGAAATATTCAAACTCTGAGTTTTTGTTTCAGCTTATTATAAAGCTGTGAGCTGGCTGTGAATGTCAGAAACAAATCCAGATTTTACCAAGCTCTGGGACTGCTCAATCCCAAGATATAGGGGTTGTCTCTAGGTCCATGTCTAGATTTACTAAATGTCTGATCTGATTTCCTAACAGCGTAGAACTTCACTGATCACACTGCCTGTTAGTACCTACCTAATAAATACTGAAGTGGCCAATTGCAACGAATCTGGAAAGAGTGGTAGGCACCTCAGAAATGCAATGTAGTACAATGCCTACAAACATTGTTAGTGATGGATATGGAATGCTCCATAGAGCATTCCCAACACTCTGCAATAGGCATTCTCCCTTGCTTAATGTGCCAAAAGACCTAGGAGCGTAGCTACATACATTAAGCAATTTAGGGCATTCAGGTGCCTAGAGAATTTTTCTACCAAAACCCTACATGATTAGAAGTGTGAGTGCGACTAGATGAGGTGGCAGCATAAGAGGAGCTAAAAGTAAGCTTTGAACTGAAGTTTCTCTTGAATGGAAATCTAATGAAACTCAGTTAATGTTGTCCAAAATGAGTAGCTAAGAATCAGAAAAAAAACCCCAAAACAACAAGCAAAGCACATATGTATGTTAAGAGTTGAATAAAAGTTTTTGAAGAGACACAGGTATGAGTTTACAACATACTGGATTCCCAGAAAGTTGTAAGGCTGTACGAGAAGTCAGATATGTTATGAGATCATCATTTCTGCCTCTGAACAGCCTGTACCCTTGTAAGTATTGCAACTCATATGTTCCATGTACAAGCAGACTTTCTAGAGCAGACTTGATAGCACGGTAACTTGTTCCAGGAAAACAGAACCCACAGAAATTTTACTCTTGAAGAAATATAAGACAAACAGAAAAGGAAAAAATCCTATCAGTAGTAATATTTGTGGAAAAAGGTCCAGGAAGGTAAGAGTGAGCAAGGGATGTTTCATGAAAAAGGTCTTATTATCCAAATAATAAATGACAACATTTTGAAACCATGTAGGATGTAGGAACAATGCAACAATGTAGGAACACTTCAGCATATGAGTGAATTTACCAAAGCTCCATTGTAATTTTCAAGGTTTACAGCACACGTGCCTAACTTGCTCCTTGCAGACTGGTTCATGCCTGCCTGAAAAGTAAAATAAGCCTAGCAGATAGCTTCTAGCCATTATGTCTCAGAAGTTCTTTATCCATATTCCCATTTTGTGTCTAGGTAAGTTCTCAAGACAGAACAAATTCATTTCATATATGACACTGGTGATCTGTATCTTAATCTTAGGTAATACAGACCCTGGAAACTTTGGGAGAAATTATCTACCTGAAAAGAAAAAAATCCTTGTATGCTCCAAATCTTCCCATTAGCCCTTGATTCCTTGATGGGTTTCTGTTTTAATCCTGCAACAGCAGCAACACTGTGTTTCTAGAGTTTTGTCCCCTGGAGCTCTCAGTAACTGGTGAATTAAAGAAATAATAAATAAATAATAAATTAAATAAATAATTGTCTCTAAGGAGCCTCTACTACAGGCAATGTGCAATAGCACAAGGGTTTTCCAAAACATATCAGGACCATTCCCATTCATGATTTACCCAAGCCTTTGGTCTGAACTCAGCCTCACTCTACATGTTCCATTAGTACTGTAGGAAGGGTCTGGATTGCATGTAGATAACCATGGATAGGTAAAGGTGTATAGACAAACACACAAAAATTTCTTAATTAAAGACCTTAATCTAAATCTTGTGTGGGTCTGTTGTAGATATCCTCCCTATAGATGTCTAAGGATCCTTCATTTTAGCCTAAACATCTGCTTTCTGGAATTCTCTCTGGGCTCCAGCAGCCCCTTCGGAAAGGCACAAAATTCATCTAGGTATTTGGTGATATTTGCAGCCCCATACGGTTGTTTCACATACTGTAGTGCATTTCAGATGACACAGCCCCAATATTAATTGGCTGAATTTACAGATGAAACCTAAATATGAGTATGCTGCTACTTATCTTTGTAGCGAATCTTCTTTTGTGGCTACTGTGCTATTAACATTTCCTATTTTTCTGTGCCCAAGACAGCAATGATGCTTGTCTTATATACATGTGTGTACCTCCATTTGTCTTTCAAAAAAACAATTAGAGAGGCATTCTCCATCAGGTCAATTGAAAAATCTGAGTCGTGTAAAAATGGAAATATATAAATGTTAATTTGATGTCTCTGATAAAACCTTTCACAATCAAGCTTTCAGATCTCCAGCTAATGAAATTTGGCTAAGACTAAGTTGAACCAGGTCAATCTATCAACCAAAGATTCAACAATATGATTTTAAACTAAGAGCAGCTTTGGCTTCTCAGATCTGTTGAACTTGAAAGGTAGTGAGCTAGATCTGGACCTGTTCAACCAGACTGAAGCAGTAATCAGTGAACTCAATTTTGCAAAAGCTGGTGTCCTCCAGGATATCTGCATCTCCATCCAATTTTACAGTGCTCTGAGCATAGCCAAGAGTAGTCTTCTGCTCATGTTGGCATGGGAACACATAATCAGATCCTCCAGAGCCATTCATTCCAACTCCATATAACTTATTTAATAGACAATATTTTAAGTGATTAGGTGATTTTGCAAATGCAAACCTTCAAAAATTTCAACACTTTTTTAACTGATAAATAACGCGTGATTTTTAGTACAACAATGGCTCTTGACTGGTAGATGTCATAGATGGCTGAGCCATAGAGTCCTGTTGAATGTAGTTTCAAAACTGAAAATGTCTAATTATATTTTCCTATTGGTTAGTGTTTTATGAGGATTTATCAAGATTAATTATCACGATTGTAAGCAATTTGCCTTTGAATAACGTGAATGTAAAGTGACTTCTTGAAATTCACACACTCTATTTATTAAATACAGGGGGTCAGTGCCAGTTTTTGTTTGTATATTTGGAGCATTCATCAGTCACGTTACTGACATGTAGTCAGTCCTCTGAAACACAACACAGCAAGTTCAGTTAAATTCAGACTGACAGCGTGAAAAGAAAGTTGGCAGAACACAGGGTCCCGTTGCTAAGCAATGCTTGGCAATACAACACACGCACATTATGGTGCTTGTGATGACACCATGAGGAGAGATGTTTTCAATTTAATGAAAATCCATCATTTCAGAGGAGATGGGGTGGAGCAGCAGCAAACAGGATGAATGGATGGGAGATGTGTCCACAGGGAACTAAATTTTGCTATTTGTTGCATCAGCATGAATACACTAACTTCATCAGCAGTGCTCTGGATTAACTGTGGAGTGACTGTAAACATTTCTAGGCGTTATACTGAAAATGTTTGTAAGGTATGCTTAAAAACCAGTCTACGTGTTTCACAGTGCTTCCAGCATACTTCTTTGTCACTTCAAGTCAGCATGAAAATTACAGATAGTTCTACCTGGCTGTGGACTTCACAGTCAGAGTCATGTTCCTTCAGGTTATTGCAGCCCTCAGCATGCCCAATCCTTGAATTCAACCCAGAATGGTGACTGTGTGCTTGGGCCTGAGGGGGAACTGCCCACAGAGTTGAGCAAGTCCTGGGACTGTTGGGGTAGGGCAGGAGGAGGTGGAGGAGAACCTCTTTACCCACTGAGGAGTCCTCACCACAGTCTGACAGATGGCTGTCTTATCCTCCCTCCACCTTCCTTCTCTGCTCTGTCCTTAGCTAGGCATCCTCCCTGTGCTTCCAGGTCCAGCCCTGCCGCCATACATCCTGCTATAACCCTGAATAGATGTTTAGCATTTTGAGACTTTGCCTGCTTCCCCTCTCTTCTCTATCCTACCAGTCTACTTGGATTTTTCATTCAGGTTTTTTTTTGTAATGCGTCATTTTCACTCTGAGCTTACTAATTATTTCACATTTCATAACAGGACAAACCAAACTTACTTCAGCTCTGCAATTTTTAAAGTTAACTAAAGTTTAAAGTAACATTTCATGCTTAGTTACATACAAATGAAACAGAGTGAATTCTCAACTGGTATTAAGTCAATGACAAAAATTATGTTGACTTTATGTCTATTGCTAAAAAATGGAAATCAGGAGTCCTTAATAGTTCAGGAGTCTCGTATGTCTTCTGGGTATATCCTGGCAAAAATGTCAACTGCATTATCCTCCTAGTTTATTTTGCCATTGTTTTTACTGGGAGCAAAGCCAGACCTAAGAGCAGGAAGGGGCCTGTGATCTGGACAGCACGAGATTGCTTAAGAGATGACCAGTCTGAGTTTTCATTTACATCTTCCAAGTATAGGATCACAAAATGATCAGGGAGGATATTTAGGAAGGAAAGATCAGCCAGCCATCAATTCTGTGTTTCCAAATGGTAGATGGCATCTCTATTTGGACATCTTTACTTGAAATATGTTCAAATAAGTATGAAGATTTCAAAACTGGTTATTCTTTGTTCTAACAGCTGTAGGAGAAGCCACGTAAAGTTAACTCAAGCTTTGCTCTTGTAGGTGCTGAAAGCTCTGGCACAAATCAACCAAATGTTGAAGAGTGCAACTTAAGCACAAAAGAAAACTCGGTGAAGCATAGGAATGCATGAGAGTGCTTTGCTAGATCAGATCAGCATGGCTAGTGTGTCACAGGATAGAGCCAGATGTCTATATTTTAAAATACTCCAAAATCTATGTTTCTGTAAAAGAGTCATCACCAGTTGCAGGAGAAGTTAAATGGCATTAGAGACAGGATTTTAGGCAGTATTATTCGTTGTTTTCACTTCATAGTTTGTTTTACAGGTATTTTCCAAGCAACCTATTACCTCTCTCTCTATTGAGAGGTCTATTGAGATAGAACGTCCTTTATGATACAGTATTCAAATATGTTTTTAATTGCACTTATTTCAATGAGAACACAGACACTTGCAGGCTGTGGCCTGGCTGTGCACACTGTTGAATTGCATGTGGAGTGAGTCTGTTCTCACAGGAGCAGAGACACCTGTGCAAAGATGCACCATCATCTCTGTCCTGTGCCCTGCACCCTGCTCTGAAATTCACTCCCTTTCAATTCATGTCTCTTTCTTACCTGAAACAGGTTAATCAAGTGATTTTGGGAGCTTATAGGTCTTCCTGCAGTATTGTTAGAGGGATAATAAAAGTCAGGGAGAATCATGGCGGAAGAATTCTTGGTAGAAAAAAATCATTTTTTAAACATGAGGATGGCCCTGTGGCTTTACGTTAAATAATTTGAAGAGCAGCTAAGTCTGAAATCTGACTTTTAATACCAGATTTGTTATGATATTTTATTATTAAGTTGTGGTAGTGATTTTCAAACCAAGCTAAGAGAACACTTCACTTTCTACACAGTACTGCATTTGAACTGGTCATACAACATTTTCCCCCTACCTTTCTGATGAAGAAGAACATATCTTAGAAATACAACATCTATGCAATGTAATCCTTATATACATCAGCAGTGATTTTTTCCTGTTATTTTGACAGCTAAGCAAAGAATATAGTGAAATTAATCTGATATTACTGCAAAATGTATGCCTCTTTAGATTGTATAAAATATAGATATTTGATTAATTTATTTTATAGTTACTTGTGATTACTTGGTTAATGAACTGTGATTACTATCTTTAAAGAGCATCTCATAGAAATAAAACAAAGCTTCTGTGTTCATACATTTTACATTAAGATCTCACCAGATAGAAAGTCACAGTTCAAGGATAGCAAGTTCCAATCTGAGTGATTAAATACAGCTGTAGGGTTCTGTTTTTCTTTCAGAGGCAAATGTGCTATGTCTTCACTTCCAGCCACTCCTCCCTTATCTCTTTCACTCTACTAACACCTTTCTGTGTCTTTTCTTCCACTAGATTCCTTTTTCATGTCTTCTATCATAGTCTCCCTCCCCTCCCCCAACCCCTGAAACACTTCACATACTCTGCTTCTACCTTCTATTCATTCTTTTAAAACTTGATACACCCTGGAGTCAATAATTAGCATATCATAGTTAAACGGAAACAGTAAAAAAGCAGAGAAGAACAAGAGCCAATTGTGAATAAAAGCTGAAAAACCTTTGGAAATTATTTGCCTGTGTTAATTGTAAGCAAACTGAGGGATTTTTTTTCTATCCTGGACAGTGTTTTCTACATTGTTAGTGACGACTCAATGAATAATTGCTATGTTTTCACGGAAGGAAATGTGGGGTTTGTTTGTTTGTTTGTTGGGTTTTTTTTGAGAATACTATTTTCAAAACTTAAACTGAAAGTAAAGAAATACTAGTTTCTTAGGAGCCCTTCTGGGGAGGACCAGACCTGGAGGTGCTTAGTTTAGCTGAACTGGTAAAACTGCCTAAAGAAAGTGCCAAAGTTCACAATGCTGTTAGCAGAGACAGAAAGGTGCTCTTATTTAGCTGATTAATTAAACCAAAATTCGAAGGTGGAAGCTAGTAAAAGACATCATCTCAAAGTTAGATACAAATTTGTGTTAGGTGAATATGAGATTCCTCTGGATGCAGTTGAATCATAGAACTAGAATTATTTAGATTGGGAAATACCTCTAAGATCATCAAGTCCAACAGTTAACCCAGCACTGCCAAGTCCAGCCTTAAATCATGTCCTTTTTACTACCTCCAGGAATAGCGAGTCCAGCACTTCCCCGATTAGCCTGTTCCAATGTTTGACAACCCTTTCAATGAAAATAATTTTCTAATATCCAGTCTGAACCTCCCCTAGTGCAAATTGAGGGCATTTCTTCTCATGCTCTTGTTACTTGTGAGAAGAGGCATACCCCCACCTGGTTACAACCTCCTTCAGGGAGCTGTAGAGAGTGATAAGGTCTCCCCTGAACCTCCTTTTCCCCAGGCTGAACAGCCACAGCTCCCTCAACTGCTTCTCACAGGACTTGCGCTCCAGAGCCTTCACCAGCATTGCTGTCTTTCTTCAGTCATCAGCACTGAGGTCAGGCTCACCGGGCCATAGTTCCCTGTATACTCCTTCCTGCCATTCCTGTAGATGGGTGCCCCATTTGCTAACTTCCAGTGGACTGCAACCTCCCCACTTGACCAGGTTTGATTAAATTATTTAAATTAATAAAGTAAATTACTGAAAGTGGTTTGGTGAGCTCTTCTACCATCTCCCCCAGTACCTTGGGTGGATCCCATCCATCCCCACAGACTTCTGTAGGTCTAAGTGACGGATCAAATTGCTGACTATTTCCACTTGGATTATGGGGCTTCTTTCTGCTCCCTGTCTCTGTCTTCCAGCCCAGGGGGCTGGGTATTGGAGCACAGCTGCTCTTACTATTAAAGACTGAGGCAAGGAAGGTATTAAGTACTTCAGCCCTTTCTTCATCCACTATGTTTCTGCTGCATCCAATAAAGGATGGAGATTCTCCTTAACCCTCCTTTTGTTGCTTTTGTTGAAGGCACCTCCATTGAAATAAACTGACATGTCCTTGTTGAGGTATGTATCATGAGGCACTTAAAAAGGAAGTAAGAGTGAGGCATCCCAGTCAGGGGAGTTGGATGTCCTTCTCTTTGCAGGACACAGTTATGCACCGCTTCATGAAGAAGTGATAGTTATGATAATTTTTCATCTACATATCACAGAATCACAGAACATCTTGAGCTGGAAGGGAGACACAAAGATCATTGAGTCCAGCTCCTGGCCCTGCACATATCCTTTACTCCAGGCTTATGGGAGACAGTCAGAAAGAGTAAACAAAACAGGAAAGAAATGATCTGCACTGCTGCTCACAATCTGACCTCTCTCATCCCTGGAAAAATCCTATTTTCACTAGAGACATCTTGTATCCTTCTCTACAGATGGGAAATGCATCTGTTATAAGTTAAGTACAAAAATGAGCCCAACCAAAGCGATAGGTAGATACTGAATAAGTTGCAGGATTTCCTGAAAAAACAACGATGTTCTGTGAAACTATTGCCCAAAAAATGGATGCCAGTTTTTTCACAACAGAAAAAGCAGACTTACAGACTCACCAAATTCAGGGTTAGTTCAATTTTTTAAAAAAGAAAGCACATCTCTAAAGCAACAAGCAAACTTGAAAAACTCACAGACATTGAAGTGAAACAGTTCAGGATCAAGGTATCAAGGTTACCCGTTCCACAGCTCTAAACCAAATAATGGTTTTGAGCCAAGAATGAGCCATGAACAATGAACAAAAAATATATATACTCTGAAAATCAGAAATTTGTCATTCTCCCCAATTGTACCTTTTTACCTTTACAAATATTTTGTGAAATTCCACCTCAGTTTTAGATAGCATCTAATTTCTACTACAACGTACAAAACAAGGCTTCATGCTTCTCTAAGACTACCATTACAAGGAGTCCTTGTTATTATCCATTGAGTAATAAGAATAAAGGTTCTCCAGGCAGATGATTTTGGTAGTTCAAGAGTCTGACCTGAGGCATATCATGAACCAGGACATTGTCTGATTTAAAAAAAACCCCTTCATACTTATTCTGAATTTTTAGGCAGGATGACTAGGAGGTTATGTAAATGTCATAGCTTTTATAAGGCTCTTCAAGGCAAATTAAAATCTTTCAATACTAAAGTAAAAGTGAAAAGAATAAGAAAACGATCCAATAAACAGTTACTGTAAAGACAAGCACTTCATCCTTTATCATGTTGTATGCCAAATCAAGGCACAGCTAAATTCAGTTTCTGTATTTTGTTCCACTTAGTGGAGGAAAATGCTAATAATGCTATCTAGGCCCATTCTTTAGCAGACTAATAATACTATGCATAATCCAGATCCTTAAAAGGACTGAGTTTCCTTAACACATTATACTTTCCAGTAGAACAAGGTGTTCTTGCTGATGGAAAAATAAAATCCCTCCTTATAAAAAGACAAATATTTCTACCTAATGCTTCCTCTTTGAGTGAAGGTGGCAGGAATCATGCTCGTTGAACATTTCTGACAGTGAGGAATGCACACTTCCTGGAACACATTAGGAGGAGGGCCAGAATTCAATACCACTAGTGAGAAAGTGCCTACACATCTCCTTAGGTCAATAAAACACAAAGAAGTAGTTGTAAGTCTCTCTTAGGGGAACAAGATAAGACAGATAATGACAAAGATACCTAATAAATTTCTGTAAATAGAAGGATAGTCACCAAGTATCACCATCACTTTAATTAAATCAGCAATTCAGAAACCTGCATGGGGTAAACTGTAATACCCAAACCCTTTCTGTTCCTCTCTGGATACTGGTAGGGTCCTTCCTTGCTACGACTTAGATTAGCAGGTGAGCAGCCCTTGCTAGAGGACTTTATGGAAGTCTAATACATTTACTTGTGTGATTCATCAAGAGGAGCTTAATCTCAGCAATAAGAACCAGATTTTTCATCTGATGGGTTTAGTGTCTTGTACTTTTACCATTATTTGGGATGGGGGAGGGGGATATGTCTACCTAGTGTAATAAGAATAATGCAGTGAAGCATCTGAATAACAGATGTCCCATCATCAAAAAGGGTAGATGCAAGAGAGGTGTCAGGTAAGGTCAGGTGAAGAATCAAACCCCACTATAATTATTTTTTTACGTAAGATGAAGTGAAAAGCCACATGAAAGCAGTAACTGGTTCAGCCTGTAGCAACTTGCCTCCTAAAAGGATTAGATGGTAGACAGAACACCACACTAGAGCTCTGCTCCTTTCTCTGGCTCCTGCTGGTAGCTCAAAATTGCTTCAAGATGTTGGTTCTAAAACTTTAATGAATTCTTTCCTGTGCCCCTCAAGGCAGCTGGGATTAATGGGGCTGCTGCAGCTGAGGGAGCCCCCAGGGGAAGCTCTCTGCCACACATGGCACAGCACCCTCATCTGGGGCACTACTTAATCCCAGAGTTGAGGGCATATTTGCAGTTTGCCACCATACAAGCAAAATGTTGGGTTCATTTCTTTGTGCAAGTGCCTTGTAATAGCTGTGTTTGTTTACAGAGCAACTTGGCACTATTTTGCCCAGAGGTAATCTAAGACATAAACTGGCATAAACAAGTGAGGGAGTGGAAGGCACAGACTGCTTGAGTTCTTACATGTGGTGCTGCAAACCCACCTTGAAGAAACTTTTATGAGTGCCAACCTGAATTAGATTAGCTGTACAACCAAGTTTGATTTCAAAGAGAAACATCTCAGCCATACATCTTAACAAAAAAAGTGGGCATTGCACAGTTTGTGTTCTCCTTGTGCTTTGGAGCTTGTCTGTATCAAGGGAGAGGGGAAACTGCACTCTTCCAGTCTCTCTTACTTGATCTTCAAGGGAGGCAAAACATTGTTTTTCTTGGTCAGGTTGTCATGAATTGCAAAGGCAGTGTCCCTTCAAGCTACTGGTTCAGACTAGAAATTCAAAGGATGGGATTAAAAAAAAATACTCCTTTAACATATTTCTCCAGTATTATAATAAACCCCCTCACTGCCAGCAGGCAGGGATTAAAATTCTGTGCTAGTGTGAGTGGAATGGAATTTGGAACAAATAAACAAAAATAATCCTGGGCACAATTCCAAGAGAGTTCATAAGAAGAATGCCATAGAAACAAGTGTCTGTCAAAAGACAAGGGTCTAAAAATGAATTGATTCAGCTTTTGGTGCCAAGAACATTTGACTCTAGAGAAGAATCTTCATCTTCTTGACTGAAGTTCCAACCATAGATTGTAAATAGTGGAAGAGTTTTAAAATGCCTCTTTCTGGTAATGATAGAAGTGAGAATACCTCTGCAACTAGCAGAACATGATCTATTTTAGGCTAGTTAAAAAGAAAACAGAAGAGATTTTGAAGTGTCCAAAAGTAAAGCCCTGAGGCTAATCTCGCTAGGTAAATGTAATAATACAAAAATTATAGCTAAAAAAAGGGAAACAGTCTAACACAGAGCCAAGGGGAGCAGACATTGCCAGGCTGGCCAAAAGCAGGAGGATGTCATTATGGATCAAGATTTTAATATTTAAAATACATAAGTGGGTGTAAAACTCAAAGGTGGGATATTTTTTCATGCGCTTTCCCAAAAAGATGGGTTTCTTGTAGAAATGAAAAAAAACAACACAAACCAACAAAATTCCAAAAAGAAAAAAATATTGTTAGTATATAAGTCGTTAAAGCTGAATAAAAAAAGAAATAAATACAACATGTACTTTATTTTATTAGGAACTCAACAACTGTTACAATAAATTTTAAAGAGAGACAGATGAGGCAGGAATTAACAGATAAAAGCTTTCTAAGAGAATACGCGAAAGTGTGGATTGGGGTGTAATCCAATGGACTTGGATGAAGCCACAAATATCTGCAGAAAAAAACCATGAGAAAATTCCTTCAGCCCTCAAGGGCATTGAATGCTCAGAACAGCCTTCAGCAAAATGGGGGATACGAACACCATCAGTGAAATTGCATTAGGTACAAGAAGGATCAGCTTTCCAGGAAGTCTGTTAGTTAGTGGATGTAAGACACCAAGGATACTTGATGCAACCTGCAGCCCTAGCTGTCACATTCTGAAGAAATCATTATCAAGGTAAACAGCTCAGATCACTGCTAAATTTTGCTTTTTGTTCTTTTTGCACAACTAAGTAAACCAGTTGTACACCTCTAGGTTAAAGAAAGATGAAAATAGTTGCTTGTTTCTGTATGTGCACGTCCTGAAAAGGAGAATTCTAGAGAATTGCATAATTGTGCTGGTGTCCCAGGGTGTTAGCCAAAGAGCTGGTTTTAATTGCCATCTTTCTAAGTATTATGTTACATTTAGTCTTCTTGTATCTCAATTTCCTATGTGTAAGTCAGAGGGGTTTTTATACTACGACGCTAGAGATTTTTTTAGGATGAAAGTTAGAAATGATTATGAAGTACTTCAATTTTGTGGCAACGTTGAGTAGACAAGATTCAATAGACCTTGTAAAAATAGGTCAGATTATTTGTTGATAACTTAAATTCCAGAGACATAAAAAGTAAAGGTTTTAGATTCATCATCATGGCAGTTGTAAATAACAGAAATTATGACAGTAGTGGATGAAACAGTGCTCTCCAAAGTTGCCCTTCTGCCACCTCGAAAGTAATGGTTCAAGAAAAAAATCTACTCCTTTATAATGCTGATATTTAGAAGACCTCAAAATGATAAGAAGCAGAATGCAAGTATTAGTACAACCTTAGAGAAACTAAATGCACAGACTCTTTAAATGAAACCTTTAGACATGTCTGAATCTTGGCCATCACTCCAAAACTTAATGCAAGGGTTCAAGTGCCACTGATTGCAGTACTGTTTCCTTCAACTTGTTCTTTTATCTTATGCCACTCAAAAATGAACATTCACAGATTAAAATCCAGAGGTCCTATTATGGTTTCTCAATTCCTGTACCTCTTGCTGAGAGGTTGATGGGGTTTTTTAAATGCAAATTTCATGGCAATGTACTGTAGAAATGCAGAATGCTTCTGCATCATTCATAGTATGTAAAGCAAGATAAAGAATGTCTTGTTATTGGATATCCAGTTTGCTACCCCTCACCATGTTTTTTTTTGGTTGAATCCATAGAAATCCTTTTTTTAGCACTGGTTTATTAAACCACAAAATTTCATTTCATGGGATGCCTTCAGGATTAAAGAATATGTTAACAGCAGTCTGTTCTTTTCACCTGTCCCCAAAACCATGTAAATTTCAGCCACTTCTTGCCAGTGTGCAGAGCCTGGGGAAGATCTCTCATCCTTTGGTATTTGCAGCCACCCCCACTTGCAGCACCCACGTTTCTGCTTTGCCACTGGTGCTGTGTGGGCAGGCAATTGGTATGTGGCTTGCCATCTCCATCTATGGAGTGGGTTTCTAAAGCTTCATGTGTCTCATCTACTTCGTTCTGCAATCCACCCCAAACCTCCCACCAGCCAAAAATCAAAACGCTTAATTCTTTCCACACACCTCCTTCAGGCAGACTAATGATCTGGTGCTGCTTGTTTCTTGATAGGAGGGTGCAGCTCCTCCAACACAGTAACCACCTGATTATATTGAATAGTGCCTTTCAGATCCCAAACCTTTCACAGCGTTTTCTACAACTCCCTGTGAACTGCTCTTCACCATTGGTAAACAAACCTGTCAATGTAAAAGCTGAAAAAAGCCTCAAAGTCTTAATTTTCTCTGTACCTGTTTATGTCAGGTCCTTCTTGGTGAGAAGAGTATTTTAATTTACAAATAATTTCAGGGTCAAGAAACTCTTGGGTATAAGCAGATATGTTAAAAGTGCCCTGCTGAGATTAAAGGTGCCTTGTATATCAAATCTGACCAAATTACGTTTTGAAATGTCCAGGACATTCCATTCTGTAAAAAGTGATTGTGAGTGGAAACTTTGAGCAACTTGTAATAATAATAGTGGTGCTGAGTACCATTATGTACCAGTATAACTTCAAAAACAATCCTTTATGTGTCTATTATTTTTATCACAGTTTCTTTGTTTTCTGTTTCAAGAACTTACAATTTATGAAAAGACGGTGTGAAACCAAATGCAAGGAATTGTTTCCAAGGACAGCCATAAACATTTTTATCCATGCTAGGATTACTCTGTGGGTAAAACTGGAGTGTTACCAAACTCAGCCCATCTGTGTGGAAAAAGGCCTCTCCTTTGCAGAGGTCTAGCACAAATCCCAACCACCAGCTAAGCTACCCTCTTACTGTCAGTATTTGCAGCTCCAAGTCTCTGTTTCATACACAGATTCACACACACACACGGTCATGAGAGTGCTCAGCTGGGATCGTAAGAGGCTGTGGGAAGGGAAGTAGTGGAGGAGTATCTGAAAATGAGTCCTGCAGAGAAGACACCCGTACTGAGAGTGGAGGATGAAAGCATCTGAGCTGGCCATATCACAAACACGGCAGTGGGCGCTGACCCGACACAAAAACATCTCCTTACAACTCTGCATATAGACACACACGTATGCATGTGTAAAACAGTACCATGTAAGCAGGAAGTTTAATAAATAAATGAACAGTTGTAATATTTACAGATGAAAGACATTTTCAAGTGCAGATAATCCACACAAAAGCATATCAGGTTCACCCTGCACTCCATCTCTGGTCCTTACTCTTTGTGTCTTTCTAGAACATATTAGCAATATGCAGGTTTAAACAGGATCAGTTATTTCTGTTGCTGACTATTTAAATGTGTATATATATATATATATTTGTTTAAATATATTTAAATATATACTCAGTGGTATATTTTGCCCACAAGATTTATGACAGTCATCCAGAAATGTAAAAATGTAGGTGGTAGGAAATACTGAGGGTTTCTATGGTACTGCAGCATTTTAACAAAATTATTTGGTGTCTTACAATCCATGAGAAAGACAGTTTCATAAAATAGATGATGACTGTACTTTAAAGGCAGTTGTGATTTACCCACCCATGGGCATTGCATACATGGGCACTAATATGTGTGTAGGCTGCTTAACAGGAAGGATTCCTTCCCCATACATGAAATATAGATGTCAAAGGACAAGAGTGTGAAAATCCCACTCACACCCATAAACAATTTTCTGAAGACCACTGCTGTGGTCCAAATGTGGGTGTAATAAATGATTATATAGTAATGGGATTACTAAGGTGAACAATTGCTCAATGATTATGGTAAAGAGTTCACTACTGGCCTGGAGGGCCTGACTGGCACACTTCTCCTCTGGCTAAACAAAAGCTGGCATCTTCTTCTGGGGCAAATTTGAATACAGTCATTTACTTAATTTGTTCCATGACACAGTCGTGTCATTGGAGATTAACATTTCTGTCTTCATTAAAACCAGTATTTGCTTATATTAGCAAGTTTTTCACTGCTAAAGAAATCTGGTCTGCTGAGTGCCTTACTAAACATTCAGAATAGACTGGTGATGGTGGTAGTGGTTTATATGAATAGAACACAGGTGTGATAAAAAGTGCTATTAAAAATATTTGATAGTTGATGTAAAGCTGAGGATTTGGCTGTATAGTCCACTCATACTTTTGCAGAGGTAGGATCTGTTAATCATGGCAAAAATATAGTTTGGAGCTGTTTAAATAGATTATTATATATTGCTACTTCAAACGCGTTCTGCAGTTATAACTTGATATTACAGCTGGTAGTGGGGTCCGAGGCTGTGACCCAGGAAGAGGTGACCAGTCTGGGGAGATGGTCCCGAAAGGAATCACCTGCCCAAGGTCCGGTGTCTTCCTCTCAGCTGCTGGCAGAGGAGCCCTTGCAGAAGCTATCAGCTCGTTAGTGATTATCAGCTCGTGATTTCAGCTCAGCTCTGCAGGGCAGCCTCTAGGCCAAACCAGACCAGAGAGAGAGACGAGAAGGCTCGTGTGGCTGGTTCCGCACGAAGGGAGCTTTATTGTGGGTCCCCTCCAGCGAAGGGAGGCCAGGGACGAGCTTTCTCCCTACAGAGGCGAATTGGTCTTCTTTTATAGGGATACAGGGGATCAGCAAGGGGACCAATGGATTACAGAGGGTCTGGGATAGACCAGTGGGTTACAGAATGATCTGCATAGGGTCTCCCAAAGGATTGTGGGTCTACTTTTCCTCACCATGACTCAAAAGTAGTCACCTTTCCAGGGAGTCCTGCTGGGCGACTGCAAAATCTCTTATCTCAGCAGACATCCCTTCAGGGCAGTGGCTGGGCATATCCCACAACTTGATATAATTTTCTACATCTTCCTGGAATGAACTGTTGGAGTAAATCCCTGAGTAATGTCTGCGGCTACTGGTTTTCATCTCTGCAAGAGATAAATTTGAATCTGGGACAAAAATTATATGAATGAACATATGGCCAAATTCCAAGGCTGTTTTACAGCCTCCTATAGTACTTCCTTCTCAGACATAAATATAGAAAAGTTCATAGATACATGCCATCTTGTTCTGTATGGGCAAATTAAAATGCCCTTCTTTTTCCAATAGTCCACATAAAGCTCTACCTGATGGAATGTGTCAACACAACAGGAAGCTAAGACCTGAGGGGAGAGAGAATGAGTTGGTTCTCAAAGACTCTGGTAGAATCAGAGCCATGAAGGAATGAGATTCAGATGCTCAGGCAGCAGCATGTCCTACCAAGGCAGCTGAAGAGTGGCACCTACTTGAGCCCAGCCCCGCGGGAAGGAGTACCTGTGAAGCATTACTGCCTCACTGGTGCAGTGGGCCCTGGAATGGTGGAGGTCACATCTTGCTGGACATGCACTCACTCACCCTGTGGTCTGTGCCAGTGGATCACCCTGTCTCCTAAGCATATGAATGAAGCTATAGGAAGCACGAGACTGTAAAAGTTAGAGGGACTGGGAGCGATCAGACTGAGCAAAAGCTATGCCCCAGTTTTGATTCTCATACCAAATGCATGATGAAAATGGAACTAAAAAGTGTCCTAGAAGTTGAGGGAGATTTGTGTATGGATGGAAGTGAAACCAACAATAACAAATCAGCAAATTCTGATTTAGCTGTGAGTGGATGCCTGCCTGCAGAATGGGATCAAGAAATGGAAGTGAAGGAATCTGTACCTTGATTCAGAATAGCCTTCTAATCAAGTGCTTAAGGCCACAGTTTTCTTCTCTAAAAAGGTATTTCCTACTAGTCTGAGTTTAGGAACAGAAACCAAGAATGCTCAAATTCTAATGTTGTTTTTGCCACAAGATAATGAGTGTGGGAAAGGATAATTAAAGGTATTGATTAGCAAAAATACAAAGGTTCCTTCCAGCTGGGTAACACCTTGTAGTTGCTAGGCATAGTATTTGGATTTTGAAAGAAGACAGTTAAATGCACTTTGAGACTCTCAGATGTATCTTGATATTTCTTGAAATATAGAGAACTCCTAGCTTCTGTTATCTTCAGGAGCAGTTTTGGTTGTTGAACACAAGTGGAAATCATTCAAGCATAAAGACACAGCTTCTTAATATGAATCATGGAAATATTGATAGCTAATTGTAATCTGAGTAAATAATAAATACAATCATATAGTTTATACTGGATTAAGATGCTGTGTAGTTTTTTGCTCTTCTTTTTATTTGAAAACAGTCCAATACTGATAACAGCAGACAGCATTCATGACAAAGGAAGAGGAAAGATAATTCTTCAATAGCCATCTGAAGACAAGCCTGAGGTTTGCTACATCTGCACTCGTCCTGGCATGAAAACAGGAACCTTAGGTTGATTACACAGACCGCTGTCATGTCCCTATTGTATATTTTACCCTAGGCACAAAATAAATTAATATTTTATTAGGCATGCATCAGATTGAAGAAAAGTAATGGTGGAAGCAAGGTGATGGAACAGTCATTTACATTCCCATGAGATTCTTACAAGTAAACAAGTAAATTGCTCCAAAAAAAAAAAAAAAAAAAAAAAAAAAGGTGAGAGTGAACTTCTGCATTCCTGGAGTTATTCCCAGGGTCCCAGGGTACTCTATCTACCAAAGCTCATGCTGTTGTTGGTTGAATTTAATAGACGTAGCTTTTGGACAGCAACGATGTATTCTTTCATAGAACAGAAATACAGACCTTTCTTCTGGTCATAAAAAGGTTGATTAGTGGAAATATGTTAAAATTATAATCTCCAAATGCAGATGAAAGAAATTATATAATTAGTAAAATGAAGTGCATGTTTTAATTAAAAAAAAAAAGAAAATCTTCAACTTGTGAAAAAATCTTTAAACAGCTATTTTCCTAGCATGACCTTTTTTGCTTTAGATATTTTATGTAGTCTTCTGTGGCAGACTTCCACCCAGTTGTAGTTTTTGATTAATTTCTTTGGCAAATAAAACTAGATGGCCAGTGGTCTGGTTAGAGAGCTTAAGAGTCAGAAGTGGGATTTTGTTCTTTTTTTTTTTTCTTTCAGTCTAAGGGTTAGATCCTTTCTGATATAATTTTGCACAGTATTTCCTTGTGCTGAAATGGACAGGTCTTTGAACAACCTAATCTGATGAAAGATATGCCTGTCTGGCAGGGTGACTGAAACAGATGATTTTCCAAGGCCCCTTCCAATACAAACCATTCTTGGATTTTGTGAAATCAGGTATGAAATACATTTGGCTTTCATTATGCCTATCTTAAATTCTCACCCATCACATGCATTCCATTACCTTCCATTTGCACAATCTCATCTGCAATTGGTGTGAATTTGGTGGGAAACCTATTTGTCAGAAAGAAATCCATGTTGTTACAGTCATTGTATGACCCTTTAAATGGCAGCAGCCATTTTATCCCAGATGTTTTTTTTAACTACAAAGCTTGAACAACAATACTTGTAAAATCAAATGCAGCAGCAGAACGTCAGAATGCTCTGACAAAAGTATAGGTGAATAATAGCAAAGAAACTGGTATTTGATGACACTGATAGGATATGATATTAAATTTAACTGTAAGAGCCTAACTGCAAAAGGTTACAAATATATTCCATTATAGCATTTGGTGTGAAGATTATATAGAATTTATAGGCTTTTAAAAGTGCTTTGAAGTTTCTGCTCAACTTAACAAAGAAGAGATACTTTTACCCTAGGGCATCAATTATGTAGCCACTGTGCTTGTGCAGCTTGGGATATAAATGTTAGAAGAAGGAGGAAATAATTTTCTCTGTGATTTTTACTAGTCCACATAGTTTTGTAGTTTCAGTGACAGGGAACCTTAGCTTTTCAGATTTCCAACTGGAATTTGGCTGCATGGAAGTAAACTGGTCAACCTACTTGCACCTCTTGGCCTCTTCATTATTTCTATGAGAACAGGTCTCCTTCACATCAAGCAGTGGGGTTTTATGATCTGACATGACAATAGGCTTGTCAGATTCACTTCAGTGCCTGGTAAGCTTATGGAGAAGATTATTCTGGGAAGTACTGACAAACACCAGAAAGACAACCCAGTCATTGGTCCCCCTTCATCAGGGGAAAGTCCTGTTTGTCAAACCTCATTTCGTTTTATGACAGTGACCCACCTACTTGACCAAGGGAAACTAGTAGATGTAACATTTTGGATTTCAGCAAAGCTTTTGATACTGTGTCTCATAGTAGTCTTCTGGAAAAACTGCCCAGCACAGAGCTGGATAAACACATCATGTGATGGATGAGCAACTGGCTCATGGGTCAGACACAGAGGATTACAGTGAAGGATTATATCAGACTGGTGACCTGTCTCTAGTGGCGTTCCACAGGGCTCCATCCTAGGTTCTATGGTCTTTGACCTCTTCATAAATGACTTGGACACAGGACTAGAAGGGATACTAAGTGAGTTTGCAGATGATACAAAACTGGGAGAAGCCGTCAACTCCCTGGAGGGCAGAGACGCCCTGCAGAGAGACCTTGACAAATTAGAGGGCTGGGCAATCACCTACCACATGATGTTGGTGTTTTGCACCTGGGATGGGGTTACTCTGTGTGCATGTACAGACTGGGGAATGAGATGAAACAGAAAGGGACCTGGGGGTCCTGGTCAATGGCAAGTTGAACCTGAGTCAGCAGTGCCCTGGCAGCCAGGAAGGCCAACCCTGTCCTGGGGGGCATCAGACACGGCATCGCCAGCTGGGCAAGGGAGGGGATTGTCCTGCTCTGCTCTGCACTGGGGCAGCCTCACCTCGAGTGCTGGGGGCAGCTTTGGGTGCCACAACATAAGGAAGACTATTGGAAAGAAAACTGTTAGGGACCATCAAAAGGAACACCATGAAGATGGTGAAGGGCCTTGAGGGGAAGCCATAGGTTCCATAGTGGCTGAGGTCACTTGGTCTGTTCAGCCTGGAGAAGAGGAGACTGAGGGGAGATCTTATTGCACCCCACAATTTACCCACAAGAGGAAGCTTAGGGGTAGGCACCAATCTGTTCCCCCAGTGACACCACTTGAGGAAATGTCCTGAAGTTGTGTAAGGAGAAGTATAGGCTGGATACTAGAAGAGGGTTCTTCCCCCAGAGGGTGGTTGGGCACTGGAACAGGCTCCCCAGGGAAGTGGTGACAGCACCAAGCCTGACAGAGTTCAAGAAGCATTTGGACAATGCTCTCAGGCACATGGTATGACTCTTGGGGATGATGCTGTGCAGGGACAGAAGTTAAACCTCAATGATCCTTGGGGGTTACTTCCAACTCAGGATATTTTATGATTCTGAGATTCTGTGGTTCTAGGCCTTGACATGGATTTCACAGAGAAGCTACACTGCCGAAGCATTGTGTTGATTAATTCGGTTTTACCCTTTCTCCATGGTTTCTGTATGCTTTAGAGGATGGAAGGAACCCTTTGATGCCATTTTTTGGAATGAAATTACTTCTCACCTACAAAATCATGGTAAGTGCATCTGAACAAAGGCAGAGGCCCAGGGTGATTCATGTACCATGTGCAAAAACATAAGCCCTCAAACATACACCAAATTTTCACGCTTAGTTTACACATGACCTGTTGGAGGGTGAGAAGGGGAAAGAATAAGTAGAACATGTTTCCATCTATTTAGATCTTTGGATCCTTTATCTCAGCTCTAAGTTAAGCTCTCCAAGACAATCTCCCATCTTTGCATGTCTGATTCAGCTTTCATTCAAATCAACAGAGAGATTCCCATTGAGTTTGGTGGAATGTAGATGATGCTCTTCTGATACTATAAATCAAAATTGCAATGCTCATTTATTGTGGTTGTGAGCACCATAGCAAAAGGCTGTGTCAGCCAGCCTTGTAAAGCCTAACATTATATGGCTTGTAAATTTACCATAAAGCTTGACCGGAGACTAAAGCTTGTCAACAAATCATATGGCCTTGGTAAGCAGTTAAGTTTCTTTTTTTTTTTTTTCTTTTTTGTTCAAAATAGAAAATAATTTGAAGTGACTATTCATTAAGTTTAAAGTTGCAACAAAATAAACCATGGGTTTTATTTATATATTGATTTTTTTTTTTAAATTTTCTTCTTTGCTTAATCTGAACTCAGAGCTTAGAATTTAACTCTGGAGGCCTGCAACACCATTTCACCTTCAAATGTCATAGGAGAATTGAGAGGATTATTTGCAAGAAAATTATCCTGCATGAAGAATCTGCTTTAATTCCTCATGCAACAGTTTGTGAGACGACTTGAAATGAAGTTGTGAAAATAGTTTTCCTGTGTTCTCGACACTGCACGTTTGTGTGCATGAATATATTTACTGTGCTGTTCTACATTTAAGTTTACCTTGTTGTCCACAAAAATGTGATAATGAGCTACCACACTACGTCAAAGATGTTTCAGCTGTGGATAGGACTGTACAGTTGGGCACTCCAGAACACTAATAGCATTCTGTCAGAGTATTGGTTTAATATTCCCAATGATTTTTACAGTGAATACACTTAATTCCTTTTCTCCTAACATTTGCTCATATATCAGTCTTAGAAAACATATTGATAGGTTATATTTATTTTTCTTCTTGAGGTCCTCTGAAAACTTTTGCCAGTTTTGATTTGTTTCTTGCACAGAGATTTATGTCTCTCATAGTAAATTACTAGACAACATGCATAAAGAAAGGTAAATTAAGTCTTTTGCTGAGGTTTATAGAAAATCACCTTGGGTTTATGTCTTGTTTTATGTACTGTTTTGTGCATTTAGCACTTCATAACAAACTGAGTTGCCTTTCAGGAAGATATCACCTGGTTAGAAGGAACAGAATGGCCACTGTCTTTGAGGGATCATAAGGAGATGCTGCTCATGAGAGAAGCACAGTACCAATTCAGATTTCCCCTAAATGCTGGGCATTTCTTTTCTAGAGCCTCCTAATGAATGTGGCATACTCTCCCCTCCTCACTAAACCAGGCACAGAAGCAAGAACAGAAGCAAAAGTGCAACTGCTTTTTCTATTGCACTCCCTCTCCACACCATTTTTCTCATGAGGCACTCCACAGGGTAAGTGATCTTTCCTCTCTTGAAGGCAAGTACTGTTCTCAATACCCCTTTTTATGCTAACCATGTAATATGAGGAAGAAGGAACTATTTAGTCTTTCCTTCCTTTCATGTCCAGGATGCTGCCTCCAACCTATTTCTGTATAAAGCTATTTTCACTTAAATTGAAATGTAGTTGATCATCCATCTAAACACAAGCCAGACTTGCTGAAGAATTTAAGAGGTCAGTTTTTTCCTGGCAGCTAAAACCAAAACAATAGTAAAAGCTCAGCTCTCACTGAAACTCTCTTCTGGTCACTATAAATACTATGGGAAAGAACACTAGTCCCAGTGAAAGCAAATGTTAAATACTATGGTCTGCTACAGAGCAGTTAAGATTTGCTTTCAGTTTTCACCATTCAGTCACCTGAAAACCCAGAGACACCACTTGGATGCAACAGGATTTTACCATTACTAAACATGCACTATATTTCAGAGGATGTCAAACTTTCACTCCAAGTGTCATTAAGAACAATTTTCATAACAATGAATTCCTATTCTCTGACTTGTCTCTTTCCAAAGGCCCTTGTATGTTTCCTTTCCCCTTGCACTAGCCCCCTACACCCCCAGTATTTATGGACCTCAAATGAATCTCAGTCAATTTCTTTTACTTTTTTTTTTTTTTGCTTGGAAGATGGCTGTGTGAACTTGTTTCATTCTGACATTTAAAAACACATGATGACTGCTGACATTATTATTATCAAGAATAACTGAGTAAGAAGCTTTCCAGTAGCTATCTAGCTTTTGTGTTCCTGGGTCTTTTTATACTATTTGATTAAAATTTACCATTATGAATATAAATGCCATTATTCCTTTCTAAAAAGATTATTGTTGTGTCTATTTTTCATCAGTATTGACCTTGTCATTTTAATGTGACAGAGACTTCATTCATATATAATCACACTGAGATATAAAAGTGGCCCATGAAATTAGGCCCTGAAAAAAAAAAAAGACAAGACTATGACCTAGATGTTGAGGAAAAAAAATCAGTTTAGTTTAAAGGTTTTTTCACATTTTGTTTGGTTTTTTTAACTACTGCAGCATAATGAACAGGCTGACAAATTTATCACTCTCTCCTGAAAAAAACCAAAACAGCACAACAAATAAAAAAGTCCAACAAAAAACCCCAAAACCCAAAACCAAACAGAAAGCAAACAAACAACCAAACCAACAAACAAACAAAAAACCCCTAAACCCCAAGAAAAATCCTGATTGGAAAGTCCTTATTTGTAGCAATGGTTCTGGCTTCCTCTCTGTTCCAGTTGGGTTTTGATCTACAGACAATAGGGAAATATTTGCCACTTATAAGAGGAATTCATTTTTGTGCTAATTCAGTCTTCATCTCAACCCAACTGTAAGAACAGAGACCTTTTTCTATACCTATTTTGTTTTGCAGCTTCTCCAGTAAACTGTTTTTCTTTTCTGTCCTGCATCTCTGACTAGTTGCAAACAATGCAATGAGGTAACAGAATAAATGTGATATAATAAGAGCAGAATCTGAATTTCTAAAATTTTTAATACCTTAATGACCAGAATAACTGAGATAGCTACTGCTGTGGCTTTGAATTTCTACATTCATTCATTCATAGATTCACAATGAAAGAGTTTCTCAGCTGTTCTCATTATCATTGAAAGTGCATACACATGTCCTCCTACTAATTCATAACCTATGTTTGCCAGCTAGTCAAAGCATGAACCAAGCTTATTTCAATTTTAGCAAGCCTTAAAATGGGGCAAGATTTTCTCCAAGCTATTTTTATTTTTGGAATAGATTTGCTTCACTGGATGTAGGATGCTTTAAATAGTAATCCAATATCAACTCATCTTTCAAAACACACAAAAAAAGAGCTTTTGTTAGTGGAGATGGTAATTAACATGTAATCCACATAAAAATTTTCCAAATTTACTTTATGTTTGCACAGGCTTACATGGCTAGCTTAGAAGCTATGTCTGGAAGAAAATCAAACACGGGACTTTCTACACTGATTATTCATCCACTCTCTCCTGCTGGTTATAGCAGAAGGGAGCCTACAAGAAAGACGGAGAGAGACTATTGACAAGAGCATGTAGTGTCAGGACGGGGGGAATGGCTTCGAACAGAAAGAGAGTACGTTTAGATTAGATATTAGAAAAATTTCTTGATTGTGAGGATGGTGAGGCGCTGGAAGAGGTTGCCCAGGGAAGCTGTGGATGCCCCATCTCTGGAAGTGTTCAAGGCCAGGGTGGATGGAGTTCTGAGCAACCTGGTCTGGTGAAAGGTGTCCCCAACCACGACAGGGGTGTTGGAACAAGATGATCTTTGATGTCGCTTCCAACCAAAACCATTGTATGATTCTATGACTGTATGTGTCATCTTTACAGACTTCAAGTGTACATTTGGAGGGAGGGAAGGAAGGAAGCAAGCAAGGAAGCAAGCAAGCAGGGAAACTTAGGTATTTTTCATTTCACAAACCACCCAGCACTATTTTATACAAGAATTGACACAAACATCACTGTTCCACTCTGTGATATATAGTGTGTTGTACAATTCCCATTTACCAAATGATGTAGTTGCATGTCATGACTGTGTTATATGCTGAATACATGTTTGTATTCAGTCCTGTTTAAAATCTCCATTGATGATCTGGATGATGGGATTGAATGTACCCTCAATAAGTTCTCAAATGACAGTTAAGTTGACTGGGTCTGCTGGAGGGCAGGAAGGTTCTGTAGAGGGATATGGACAGGCTGGATAGATGGGTTGAGGCCAATGATATGAGGTTCTATAAGGCAAAGTGCTGGCTCCTGGCCTTGGGTCACAACAACACAGACTGTAACAGACTGGGGCAGAGTGGCTGGAAAGTGGCATGGAAGAAAAAGGACCTGGAGGTGCTGGTTGACAGCAGCTGAACATGAGCCAGCATGTACCCAGGTGGCCAAGAAGGCCAATGATATCCTGGGCTGTCTCAGCAATCGTGTGGCCAGCAGGACCAGGACAGTGGTCACCCTCTGTATTTGGCACTGATGAGGCCACACCTCGAGTACCATATTCCATTTTGGGCCCCTCACTACAATAAGGACATTGAGGTGCTGGAGCATGTCCAGAGAAGGTGAACAAAACTGGTGAATGATCCACAGGGTAACTTCTATGATGAACAGCTGAGGGAGCTGGGGTTATTTAGCCTGGAGAAAAAGAAACTCAGGGAAGACCTTATCCTTCTCTACAGCTGCCAGAAAGGGGATTGTAGCCAGGTGAGGGTCAACCTGGACAATTAATGACAGGATGAGAGAACATAGCCTCAAGTTATGCCAGGGGAGGTTCAGGTTGGACATCAGGAAGAGTTTCTTCATGGAAAGCGTTGTTGGACATTGGAATGAGCTGCCCAGGGTGGTGGTGTGGTCACCATCCCTGGAGGTGAAGAAGTGACTGGGCATGGCAGTTAGCGCTGTGGTCTAGTTGTCTGCGTAGTCATGGATTAAAGGTTGGACTCAATGATCTCAGAGGTCTTTTCCAGCCTAAATGATGCTGTGATTCTGTGATTCATAGCAGAGCACCTAATTAACACGCTGAAGATACTGATCAGTTATGCAACATATTAGACCTTGGAATCTCAAGAAGGCTCTCTTATGCAGATGGGAGCAATAAACTTTTGTGCAGTCAAGAGTCAGGAAATGCCGTAGAAAAGGCTTCTGCTGTAACTGTAGTTGGATGGGAAAAAATACAGGCCCTCCTGTGCATGCCAGGTAGGCTATATTCAGAATCTACTTAATCAATTTCTTATAACATTCAAAAGACCTACTCAGCAAAAGCCTTCAGTATGAAAAACTTGGATTTACAGTGCTCTAAAGCCTTTAATTGTTTAATTATAATAGCCTACACTTCATTATAACCTGCACTATACACAAACTCTTTTTCTTTCTTGGAAGGCAAATGGAAGTGGAATGATCTTCAAGGAGACAACAGGCCTGGAAGATACATCTTCCAAAAGAGAAATTCTGGAAAGTAGAAGTGCTTTATTATGTGGGATTAGAAAGTCAATAATTATGAAAACCTAAATAAAAGCAACATGGATGTTTCTCTTTCACTATGGAAGACAAACTGGTTAGGTTTATCTTTATTATGAAGCAGTTTCTTTGCATTAATTATTTCTTGAACTAATGGGGAGCCAAGAGACAGTCTTTACAATGTGGTATTCAGAATCCACAGGTAGTATTATTCATCCATTCTGTGTATAATACAGAACTTTTATGGATTTTACACCTTTAATTCTAATTTTTTTTTTTTTTTTTAATGTGTCAATATAATTCAGCTGTATCTCACTTATCTGGTCCATGTTGACTATATCTATACAAAAATCAAACTATATCAGCAAATTTTGGCAGGCATTAAAATGCAATTGTCTGTACTGGAAGTTGCTTGAACAGCCCTTGGCATTGTTTTTGTGTAAGCCAAATAATATTAATCCGAAACAGTTTTGTGAAAAACTCAGTGTTAGCACGGATCTGCAATAATTATCAGGAGGCAGTTTGGTCATTTTTAGGTATGCTAAATGTGCTTGTAGACATGTGTCTTGGGGTGACTTTATGATGTTGTATCCGCTATCACCTGCTCTATGCCAGACATGAATCCTGTGTCTTTCTGTGTCTTTAAACTCTTTCTCAGGGCAGGGGGGAGAGAAGCCAGGTGAATTTTTCAGATTGGTTTTGTGCTCAAGGGCACATCCTCCCCTGCGTTCCTGTGACAGAACTCAGGAAGCACTTCCCTGCTTTTAGCCAGCTTTCGGCTCCTTTTCTCAGCAGAGAGATGGAGAGTTAAACCTCTTTGTTTTAGCTAGCTTCTTGTTCGTAGCTGAAGCAAGGGGTTTCCTGGGACTTTGGCTGCTTCTTCTTCTCTTCTGGACTGTTCAGCAACACCAGAACATCACTGGGAGGTCTAACACCCCAGCTGAACCCCAGCTCTGGCAAGAAAGCAGAGCCATCACCTACAAAGAACTCTGAAAATACCCAAGTTTTCTTCACAGTGAGAGGTTTTATTATCTAACATCATTCATTCTTTTTTTCCGTGCCTGCAAGCACCCTGCTTGCCTGCATGCACTCTGCTTGTTAAATAAATAGTTTTTTTTCACTTTCCTCCGAGGAATTTTTTTCCAAACATGGTGGGGGAGGGGCTGCTGAAATCTGCCTTCTAACAGAAGGATGTTCATTTTGGATGTTTCCCTCCAAATTTGCCTAAACCAAAGTGATGGGGATGGTCTGTTGTATAGTATTAAAAATGCAGATGTGAGATCTCAGAAAATATTTCTTAAAAGAAAAAACAGTAGTCACTGATACTGAGAGAAGTGAAATTCAGATTTTGGTCACACTTAAGCATCCTAAATTTCATTAAGAGCAAGTGAGTCTTTCATCTAATACAGTACATACAAGGGATGTGGTGGTTTGTTGATTTTTTTTTTCTTCAAATCTGGCTATGGGGTGGGTGACAATTTGACAATTATTACTGTTAAAATAAAACATAAATATTAAACTAATTCTGAGGATTGAAACCTCTCTGTCTTAATCTCGTGTGAATTTCTGTGATTTTAAATGAGGAATGCCTCATTTGAAGCTAATGAAGTTACACAACTGTGAAAGCAGAATGTGAGGACTTAGGTTGTTTGGATCCATTTATGTTGCTAAAAAAAATGTATGGAAATGAGTGAAAATATTGGACCACTGATCTTCCACAAAGTTCATTTGTTGTTTTTTCCCCTGCATTTTCTTCCAATGGCTCCAGCAAGCTGCACACAACAATACCTGTCTTCCTTAGTTTACATCATCTTCTGACACCATCGGGCTGTGTGTTTTCTCATGTGCTCCCATGCATTCCAAAGACAGAACATGTACTCTTTTTTTTTCATTATATAAACACTGTTCCTGTGGTCTACAATGCAATCCTTGCAGTATTTTTGTGAGTTTGAAAAGAACCTCCTATCTCTTAATAGCAAAATATAACAATTGAATCACAGGCTACAGGGGCAAAGGAGGATCAAGGGATAAGCCATACAGTGAAGGTATGGCTGTTCTCTCTGGATGAGATAACACTAACCATCAGAGAAGCGAGCCTTTCCATTTCAGTTAGCCTGGGGTCTGGGAACTAGACCTTGTAACCTTGTGTTACTTGGTGACATGAACAGTTCAGCCAAAAGAACAAACAGTCAAGATACCAGCACTGGGAAACACAAAACATAGCACCTGACAGACTGAGAGCAAGAGAAATCGGGAGCAGAGAAGTGAAGAAAAGATTCATAAAAATGGAGGGGATATGTTTATAACAGAGGCAAACTTTTTACGTTAGCCAAGGAAGAAGGAAACAGATTGCAATGTGGAGGCAGATACACAACATAATTAAAGAAAGGAGTCACTGAAAGGAAGAGGGATTATAAACTCCTGACTGAGCAGAGTATTTGTGTAAATTATTTTTAAGAATACTGACGGAACTGGGACAAGCAAATGCATACAGTTATTTTACTGCAATATGCAGATAATTCTTGTACTAGCTTAAGTAAAGACTTAGTTAAAGGTAGATTTGGGGATCTTTTCATGTTTAGTGACTGTAGACATTTGCTGCCACATGATCCATGATCTTACAGGTATGGGAGCGGATGGGCTTAAGCTTCTTGTAAATCATCCACTCAAAACTACGGCGATGATCTAAGGCAGCTGTGCTGTGGCATCCCATTTACGTGAAAGGCTAAAAAAAAGAGTACCAGAATATGTGCCAGTGAGCAAATGGATCTGAGAAGCATGCAACGAAATGAGTCTTCAGAGCACATAATTCAAAGCCAGAGGAGGCCTGAGAATTAGCATGAATGTATCCAATGGATCATAGTTTTATTAGGATTTTAAAAAATATTAGCTATCATTAGCTTTTGAAAGCTACATGTTTATTATGAAGTTCTATTCTTTATTGCAATAAACTTGAAATACTGCATTTATTTGCAATGTGCAAAGACAATATCAACATTCTTTTTTTTTGCTTAATGAGGAAATGAAGATAAAAGAGATAAAAATTTGAGATAAAGAGCTTTGTAGAGTCAAATTCTCAAGATTACATGGAGATAATGATAAGGTTCTGTGTAGAACAAATCTCACAGACTTAATAGAAATAAAGAAAATCTTGTAAGGCAACTCTCTACCTCATTGAGAATGTCATGCCTAGTAAACATATTTGCAATGTAGAAGTCTGACTGCAACAAGAGCTGTAAAAGTCATTATCTCCCATCTTCATCAGAAGGATGTCAATAAATTGACACTTTGGATTCTCATGCTTCTAAGCAATATAAGTGGTTTTTGTGTTTCTTCACACCTACCTCAAAGTAGAAACATTAATGCAAGACATGCACACTTCTCAGTGGAACACAGACTTAGAAGGGTTACCTCTGTGTAGATACAATCAGAATTTACTGGAAGATGCTGGAATATTCCCCACTGATTATTGTCGGCTGTATTAATGCAATTACAATGGCTTGAACACTTTGGTACTTTCCAAGGACCTATTTATATAGCAGTCTATTACTAAAGTCTGACAACAGCAGCCCAAATTATGATGCACTTACTCACCCTGGAGAGTACTTTGTACCACGAGCAGTCTCACTTTGAATAAAGCATTCACGATCTGGCCCATCATCCTTTAATTATAGATGTTTCAGAGAAGAGTGAGCATCAGGGTTTACTGCACTATTTATAAAACAAGCTACCAGCCAAACGTTGTAGGACTTCTGCAGCTTTAAAACCCTCAACATTCTTTCCCTTTAGGAGCTCTTCCACTGTGCACTTGAAGCTCATTTGAATGTATCAAGAACTTCATTGTACTAAAAGAGGCATCCACAGATGAGAAATAATCCCACTCTTGGAAAAATCCAGCAGTTAATTCAAACATCTGATTTATAGTTTCTGTTTTGGAAATTAAATACGTGTTTATTAATACTGACAATAAAGCATTCTGCAATCCTAGCATGTCATCCTACTGTAAAGCAGTTTAGGATGCCCTTCAAAACTATCATTGTGTGAGCTGAAATACCCTCAGAAATTAAACGATATCGGTCTTCATTGTCTCTTATACGAACATGACTACACCAAAACACTAATCTACAGAAACCAGATTATATCTGGCAAAAACTAGGAGGAAGCACTTTATCCTGATCTCTTCATTAACGGTGTGCTACAGCTTTGATTTGAAGTTGCTACCACTGAAGATTGTTTGAAGTAGGACGTGAGCCTGATGCAGCAGCTCTTGGATTCAGCTGCACTGAATCCAGGTGGGATTTTCTCAGTGTGTAGGGAGAAACGTATATGGTATTCCTGGGCACCAGGGGGAGGATCCATGATATGTTTCCATGTTCCACATATAGGTGGAAACAAAGAATATGTGTCAGAGATCTCCAACTGTTCTGACCTTACTTAGCGGTTCTTGGTTCTCTGCCACTATATCATAACGTAAAATATACTAGTTTTCCCCACTGGGCACAATTCTAGAATTCATGAGGAATGTGCCCTCCCTCTTAAACTTACTCTTTGTGGCTCAGAATTTGTACTGTTTTTGATGGATTTTCAGAGCTTTAGCATGTTATGTAGAGGCTGCAGATTATAGACAGTTACTAAAATACATGCATATCTTTCATAAAGTTATTTTCAGCTTTTACCCAATAAACATTCCTCTCCATGATAGTTCCTGCTCCCTAGATACTTATATGACCTTTTTTCCATGGTTTATAAGTGGGTCATTATCTGACATGTTCCCTTATCGTTATTTAGACTCACAATAGCCTATCAGGGTGAAAATGACTACCTTCCATCCAGAAGGAACGCCATGGCAGGCTTGTCTCTATTTCTTAAAGTTTGCATGGCATAATTCTCCTAACCATTAACTTCCTCTCCCTCTCCCAGTGGAAATCATTCACAGAGGTGAAAGGATTCTTCTTCAGAGTTAGGTTTAACACTTCCCTCCAAATGGGGGGCACTCTATCTTTGCTAAAGAAATTTTAGCAAAGTAAAGAAAATACTCTATAAGAGTATTTCACTATGTAGCCATGTCAGTGAAGTACAGCTTTATCACTCTATGATAAAGACAAATCAGTAAAGTTAAACTGGCAGAACTTCTAAGTGTACAAACAGCAAAGTCAGACAGATTTTTCTGTGGATGTAAAGAAAGGGCATGAAAAGCACAAATGACTGTTTCTTTGGTACAAAAGATATTTGCTTTGTGTTCTAAAGCAAAACACTGGATCAGTTCAGTTGTTGCTGTCAGCCTTTATCAGATCTTATTGACAGGAACTTGAGAGATGTGATAATTTCTTGAGAAATAGCTGGAGAACTCCACAGTGACAGGAAAGGGGAGAATGACACTTGTATTCAATGTTTCCACTGCCTATAAGGACAGGTGTGTGAAAAAAATTATTCTTGCTTGTGCTAGTTTCATCTAAAACGGGAGTAGTTCTTTTGCTCCAGGTGCTCTCTGGGAGCAGACTGCTCTACAAGGTCACAGTATAGGGATCAGAGACCCTGCAATAAATGGTAAATATCTCTTTGCATGAAAGATGATAGTCCCAGACCCAATGCTAAGCTGTCTAGCTTCTGTATGTGAAGACATTGCACCATAATATGAAGTGGAATCAGAAAGCCTAAGTAAGGCGCTGAACAAGTATCAGCCTAGTGTCATCTAACACAAAATATTAGGCACAGGGGCTTAGAGAAATTTACGTCATCTGACTCAGAGACTCAGTTCACTGAGTCCATCATAAATGCTGCCTTTTAAATACCCTGTTTTGGAGAAGAGCTTAGAGTGTGTAATAGAAATGACTTGATTTCTAATAATAGTCAATTAGAAGTTCTCTGTAATTGTATTTGGAAGTGCAATGTAAGTGCCTCTGCTGGAAAAAGTTAATTTGTCTCAATTTTCCTGTGATTTCTAAAAATAGATTAGAATTAAATGTCATGTACCTTTGGAATGTGTATGTTTGGTAACTAACAAACTCACTTTGTCACTGTTTATGATCTCAGAATTCTTTCCATGGAAACTATTATAAGGTCACTACTATCATCAAGCAGCCATGAATGCTGCTCATATTTTATTGAGTCCTTAGGAAAAGACTCAAGGCCTTAAAGTCCATTTGTGTCTTCAACAGGGGAGGAATGTATAGTACTTTTTGTGTATATATGGTTTCAAGTGGTTGTAGGCAGACACTCTTGGTTTGAAGACTCTAAGTCATGCATACTACCTCTTACAGAAAGCTACTTGTCAGTCAGAGAAAATTTGCTGGGTTCCTAAACTACATCTTTGTAAATGGCATATGTTTAAATGAAGGCAAAACCTGTAAGGTACTACACAATCTCAGCTTCCATTAGCACCTTTTAAGGGTATCCATAACCTGGCAGAACTGAGGTGTTCACTGAAAGCCAGATTCTGAATTGTCTCCTCTGAGAATACAGAGGTCTTAAAGTGAATGTACATGCACTTCCACTAGAAGATGTCACTGCACTGCCAAGCTGGTATAAAGGAGTACTCAAACATTTGGTGCAGGACTCATTTATTAATGTAAGCTGTCCCTGTGGAAAGGTCTGATATTTACTCAAAACCAAATAGAAAAAAAAAATACTCAAACCCTCAATATTTTTGCAATAGTTCTCTGTTTGAGGGCATTTTTCCTATTTCACTAGGTCCCACAGCATTTATACTGCCAGAACAGGGGACTCCATGGCACAAGATTTCACCAGTATACTGGAAATAAGAATGGTTTTAAAAGATTTATTCTATATGCATGATTATATATATAATTCAGCTAATGAGTAACAAACCCTTGCTGAAGAACTGCCATTGATTTATAGGATAGCACTGGCAGCAAAGGAGAAAATGTTGTCAATAGAGAACATATATGCATGAAGATATGTCATAGTCAGCAGAAGATAACTTTCATCAGTCAAGGCATTTGTTCACACTTTTCTACTATTAATCTGCTAGCAGGTTTTCACATTAGCTGAAACTCTTCTCTAACATTTGAGAAGATTTAATTAGAATAAGGAAGAAAACTGTGAATTTCAAGATCTGTATTAAAGCAAAAAATATAAACACAGGAATGGATTTGAGATGACAAGTTGAACATAGTGGTTTAAAATTGTTTTACTCAGAGTTGAAACAGAGAAATAATGATGAACAAATGTGTCTAAAACCTTCATTTGTTAATCTAATAGAAATAATACTTGCAGCTGTTTGCTAATACAGACCTTAGACAATATTAGTTGGCAGATAGTTTTATAAATAGGTATGACACAACATCCACCTTAGATTGTCAGAGTACCTCAGCTAGTTATAACAAAAAATGTGCATAATTTCTTCTTTTTTCCCTCCTGTTGTCCTCTTGTCTTCCCCCCAAATATTCCTCTAGTCTTACCCATCTTACATAATGATAATGAATTTCTGATGGTTTTGTTCTTAATAAAACTGTCTTTTTATATATTTCTTTTTCTATAAACCTTCAGAGGTGTTTGAATTTTCCATTTGTAGCACTTCAGGTTACAAATCTGAGTGTCTCTGAGGTATGGGTAGTTTTATGAAGATTGACTTATCTCAGCAATTTAACTCCTTTAATGTTTCTTACACATGCCATCTTCTGATTAATTTGTATTCTTTTGGGGGAAAAAAAAGGTTTCAATTTTTTAAAAGGAAGTGACAATAAAAAGTTGTAGTTGTGTGCCTCATTTCACGCACACATGTTTGTACAAGAAAGCTTAAGGGGGAACATTTTTATATATCTTAAATGACAGCCATTGAGTCTTATATAGTCTGATGCAGAAGTGTGTGGTGCTGCTTTGGGAAGCAAAGTGCCTAGCTGAACTATCTTTGCTACACAGACAAAACTAGAACAAGGAGCACCTTGTTTGCTTGTTGCAAACATACCTCCAGCAGTCCTAGGGCTCCATAAAGTACTGGGTTTTCTGTGGTATCTAATCATTGGATGGCACAATTTTATCAACAATGTAGTGTCAAATGCATGAAAATATTTTTTCCTTATTTTGGTGCTGACCATAAATTTGCAGTTATTTTTATTTTTTATCCTGCAATTTGTTTTCTTCCAGGCTTCCGAACATCTTTGTGACAGCAGTAGCTGTGTTCTTGAGAAAATAATTTATATCTGTGGCATTTTTCACATAGAGGTAGCCACAAGTCACACAGGTTTCCCGACTTTTTGAACAGTCTTACGGAGCCTGAAAGGGGCAGGACATACTGGTTTTCGGGGAATGATTGGAAACCAGGTGATAACAATCTATGTGTTCTCTGTTAGGAGTTACTGTAATACTGAGTATTTATTGGTATTTACACTATTCACACCATGTGAACTTTAGTATCCACTGGCTGGTGTTATCAGATTTGGCACAGAGATTAAGATCTCAAAGAGAAATGTTTTTCTGAAAGTCCCATTAAAAAAAAGACAATTTGAAGATAGATACCCTAAATCTGAGTTTAGCTTAATAGTATACACCTTTCCTCAGGATCTTGCAGTATATGTTGTGGTTTTTCCACCAGTCACTGTCTCAGACCACAGTCAATGACAATCTGAAGTGGTCGTCGGCTGCCTAAATATAGACATCCAGTGCCACATGAGATGCCCTAATGCATTTCTCCTAGCCTTCAGCTGCCACTTCAGAAGACCAGCGAGCCCTTATCTTACCATAAGGATGGTTCAAATACCTTATGAGTTACAAAGGACAGCTAAATCAAGCTCTGGATCTTCACTGACTATAGTGGGCTCTTCAGTGCTAAGTCTGCCTGAATTTGTACTAAATCCCAGCCCAAATGGGGGATGCCATTGCCTCATATCAATGCCATTTTAAACACTGCTTACTCACTGCTGCTCCAGAAGAATGCAAGTCCTATAAGTCTTGTCTGCTGGTTCTGCTCCATTTCATTTGGCTTCTTGACTAAAGGAAAGCTGCAATGTAATTTCATAGGCTTTGAAATCCATAACTGGAAGAAGAGTTATAAATGTCCCAACTCTGAAGAAAGTGCCAATAAAAGTTTTTAATCAAAAGTGAGGATATTGTGCAGAGGGTGCTGGGACTTGCCAATCCCAGAACTCACCAAGCAGCTTCTCTAACGAAACCTGAGATTCTGAAGCCAGAGCAAAGCCACTGCAGAAAGCCACAGCATCACCTGAGTGACCCCTTTTTTAAAATATAGGAGTAAATAAAAAGGCAAAGAGGAAGTTGGTAGTTAGCCAGGATGAAAAAATATTTCCTTATAGTCTTGACCATTACCCTGTCTTCAGTATTAATTTATTTGTGCCTCAGTCTTGAATTTTCCCCCAAACTCACTGGCTAAAGTGCACATTCAGATTATTCAGTCAAAACAATTAACATGTGAAGGACAATGACATTCTTCTGAGCTAGGACTTTCCATTTAAATTTGCCCTTCAAAGCAAGTCCCCAACCCTTACAAATAGCTATGGGGTTGCTCTTTTAGCAGCTATTGAGACGTAACTTCAGCAGCTCCAGGGCTGTGCAGGGGGCTGTCTGTCTCCGTTAAATTGAACTGGCCACTAGCAAGTACAATCCTCTGCCTTTTGCTAGAGGTTTATGAAGACTTGCCTCTAGTGGGTACCAGCCCTCTCCTGCCTGCCTTGGCTTTAACCTTCTCCTTCTCTCCAGGCCTGATTCTCACCTTGGTTTTGAGCTGAAAGCCCTATCCCTGATCCGCTGCCTCCCAGCCATTCCTTCAGATGTGGGTGCTATTTCTTGATAGCATCCCCATGGCAAGGGGAGGCAGTGGGTGATTAATTTGCTTAATTGGCAATCAAACTAATGGCCTTACTGGCAGCTGCATTTTCATCTCATAGTAACAGTCAATATAGACCTTGTTGAAATCTCTCTGGTGTGTGTCTCCAGAGTTGCCAGAGCTGTTGATTGAACTTTGTGTGTTGCTGGCATTTCCCTTCAAGATAATTTTCAATTGTTGCCCAGTGAAAGGAAATTATATAAACTGTTTTGTGGGAAAAGCAAGTACTGGCATATGACCCTTCTGCTTCCAGCCTGATTTCCCTTCATTAGTGTCTCCTAAGTGACAGGCACAGTGACAATTATGTGGACATTTTTGCTTTGGGACAGGCTGTTATTTCAAGGTGTGTGTTCTGCTGTGACCAGAGCAGTCTGCATATGAGGGAAATGGGACAAATGAGAGAACATCTGATTTCTGTATCCTGCCAAATAGTAGGGAAAATTAGGCTCCTCGTGGCCATACTTGAACACCCCTAGTTGTTCACATGTCCCCATGACTCTGTGAGTGCACATGTGGTCTTGAAAGACCACCAGATATTGTCCCCACAGATGTCTTCACCTATTAGAAGTCAATTTAGACTTCCCTGAAACTCAGTGGAGTAAATGGATGCTTTGCATATGTGATTAATTTGACTTATTTAGATATCATTTTTTTAAATGAGATGAATGGGTCCTTAGAAATGCCTATTTTTCTCTGTCAAGGGTGCTGACTGACTCAGACATTGATGTCTCCACCACAGATGTCTTTGGCCAGATGAATGCTCCCTCCATTGGTTTACAAATGTAAATGAGTGTTTTGGTAGCTACTGAAATATGGGACAGGACTAGAGGTAATGGGCTCCACCTAAAACTCAGAAGGTTCCTGCTGAACATTTGGAAAGTCTTTTTCACTGTGAGGATGACCAAGTACCAGCATAGGTTGCCCAGGGAGGTTGTGAAGTCCCTGTCCTTAGAAATATCCAAAAGCCATCTGGACATGGTCCTCAGCCATTTGGTGGCCCTGCTTGAGAACTGGGCTAGAAAAGATGATTTCCAGAGGTGCCTTCCAACCTCAACCTGTCTGAGATTCTGACAACTGCCTGTTCAGGCATCTCTATTGCCTTTGTAAATCTAGTATGAATGGTTATCAGTTCTACTGGTGATAACCTGTGAAAGAAAAACTAGTGTAAAACCACCAATATTCTTTCAAATAAATCAGTAGCAAAAATCTGTGTTATTGTGTAGCCAGCTTTTCCTTATTTTCAGAAGAAAAAAAAAAAAGCAGAGCAGCTGAAAAGGTCAAGCCTTCTGATTTTCCTATTTTAGTGAATTAGTACTCCTGAGTGACCTTGATTGACACTTTATGAACATTAAAAGCCTTGATAGTCTTTACTAATTGCCATGCTTCTCCACTCTGGGAATACTGCAGACCCATATCTTCCTTTATTAATTTATATATTTATTATAGTGTTGTTCCTTACACTATAATGTAGAGAGAACATTCATCAAAGTGTCAGGGGATCACCTTTTGAGAATAATTTTTCACACTGAGAAAATCTTTCTTCTGTGCCACACACTGGATTTTCTGGCTTTTCTGAGAAACTGCTGCAGGGGAGGTGGGCATGGGGAGGGAAGGGGTACCTTGCATTCATCTAAAAAAAGAAAACCCAAACCAACAGCCTCTGAAGATGTTTTGTTTTAATCACTGTATATGAGTAAGGTTAGTTCAGTATGTAATAACAGGCTGTCTTGACAACAAAAGGCTGAATCAACACAGAACATGAGTGGAATTATGCATGTCAATTATAATGAATCTCATTATGCAACACGAAAGTCTAATTCTATTGTAAAGGTCTGCAGTCTGCAGTTTTAAGGCTGATGTCAGTGCTGCACAATAACTGCCCTCTCATCCACCTCATAGCCATAAAGAATAAATATAAAGCTAATTTCTGAAGATTTTTATTATGCAAATTTCCTTGGGGTAAGGGAAAAAAAGATTTCTATTTTTTAATTAAGAAGAGAAAACTGTCCTGATCTTAAAGCAATTCATCATGTCCATGGCTTCTTTGGCTTTAACATTTTGCTGTCCACAGGAAAAACTGGTGGTTGAAAGTTCTCTACTTGTGTCAATATAAATCAAGAATGACAATTTATCATATTGTACCAACTCAGTATTGTGTTTATCAAAATAAAATAAAAAATTACATAGCTTTTAGTAATTAGGCTCTAATTTCTAGCAAGAAGGCTAGAGTAATAAAAGTGTTTAGCAACACCTTTATGGAATTACGGGGTAGCAGGGGCGTTGTTCTGTTTTTTGTTGCAATTTGCTCTTTTCCCCATTATTTATTGCATGTATTTTGACACTTGCAGATGAAATGTCTAGCTTTGGGAGTTTATTTTGCAGCAATAAATACAAAGGTAGATCCTCCTTTGAGAACATGTGATTGGAACACTGCTTGAGCTCTTAAATACCTTCCCATAATTCATTTTTGAATAGCGGATAACTTCAGCTGGAAGCAGGCATGTAACAGGCATTTTTATTTGCAGAAAGAAAACACTATTGTGACACTATGTGAATCCAGTGGAGTGGGAAATGTCAGCAAATAGTAGTCAGAATTCAAGACTTAAGAGTCTTCAAATTGCTATGCAGAGGGGTTAGGTGAGCTCATTACTGTGGGGAAGAGACATCTGCATCCCTTGCACTGAAGCTGGCCTGTGGCCATCAAAGAATACTTTGCAGAATGCAGCAGAATTAGTCAGTAACCTCTTGTGCTACTGGTTATTTTTGTTAGATGTTATGACAAAGTGATGCAGTTGACAGCAAAGCTTATAGGCATGAATACCTGTGCTCCAGGAGATAGGACTTTTGAATGCAAAACAATCATCAGTTCTGCACTGCAGTTCTGTGTGAGAATTCAGGGCTAGCTTACAAACAGACTTGTAAAATATCCATTTGCAGGTGCCGTAAATTGATTTTTTAAACTCGTCATTTACAGCAAAATTGAAATTAGACATAGATTTCAAAAGAGATGATCCAGAATTTCTTTGACCTCACATCTTATTTATAGATCATGGTTATTTATTTTTCCTTTTAAAAAATGGATGATAAAGAAATTTTCACAATACTGAAAGAAACTTGCAGTTATTAGAGCTAGGACAGTTATTCATTATGCAATTAGAACAACATGTTGAATTTTCCTCGTTTAGAATTTCTAACAGCTTTCATGGGAAAAGTTTGATTCAGGTTAAGCAGCCTGAGAAAACTTCCTAAAGCTGTCTGTGAAATTAATCATACTTTCTCTCTTCTTTTGAAAGCCAGCTTTACACTTGTTCAGCAGAATGCTACTGTAACCATGAACAGCACAAGAAATAGTAGACCTGACTGGAGAAAGGATTAAAGACAGCAATTTGACAAACAAATGAAGAAAACTCTTTTTAAATAAAAGGTAGTTTATTCCTGTTATTATTGCTCTTATTGTTACCATCATCTTCATTGGTACATTTCTCCTGAGTCAGGAGAAGGAAAAGAAAAAAAAGAGAAATCAGCATCCAGGATATTTCCTCAAAGACTGTGATTCCTCTTCAATTGCTCTCAAAGATCTGTGGAATCTTTGTTTAACATCAACTTTTTTGAATTAATTTTGTCCTGCTTTCTGCAACAGCAAAAAAAAAAGATGTTTTCAGACTTGGTGGAAGACCTCCTATTGGATAAAGACAGGGAAGAGGGAGGTTTTCTAGTGCCAGAGGCATAGAAGGAAAGCAGGAAGATGGAATTCATTGTAGGCAACTTCCAAATTAAAGTGGAGGTGCCTGGGTTTGCTGTGGAAAGGGGAATAAGGAAATGGGAGTGTAGTGTTTATACACCACTATGGTGTGTGTAGAGTACTTCAGAACTCAGGCAGATAATGTTCACACAGGAACTTGCACAACTGTTGTAGGAAACTATTTTTCACTGCAAGGGTGGCCAAGCACCAAGGCTGTCTGAAGAGATTGTGGAATATCCATCCTTGGAAATAATTAAAATCTGTTTGGACATGGTACTGGGCTCTAGGGGACCCTGTTTGTGCAGGGAGTTGTATCAGATGACTTCCAGAGGCCCTTTCTACCCTCAACCATTTTATGATGGTCCCACCAAATCAGCCAAGAGCTCTTCCTAACTCAGCTGCTTCAGCTGTTTTTATTTATGTCTATGGGGATCATGTTCAGCATCCTGCCACTGACGGTCTTCATGAAACTCAGGTTGAAAGAATCACTGCAAGTTAACTTGGGGATAGAGGTGGGTAACTACACTTTTTTTCCTGATGCTATTACCAACTTTATATTTTTGAGGTATTATTGTGGATGTAGTAGTGAACATACTTTCTTTTCTAAACTCTGCTTTATTTTTTCACTCTCTTCCCATGGGGCAATGCTGAACTCCATGCTGCCTCTCTGTCCTAAATTTCACTCTGCACACTGCATCACTCTCTTTGAGTGCAGACATGGAAAAAATGAGCCACTCTGTTTACTGGGAATGTCATTAATAGATCTGTGGCACAGAGTGGATGAGGACTTCACCTCACAGCTGGCACTAGTGTGTGATGCAGTCTACTGCAGATCACAGTGAGTTTCATGGAGCCAGCAGCTGGTGGGAGAGGCAGTCAAGCGCAGCAGCAATCACTTCTTTTTTTCTCATGCTTTGTCTCTCTGTGTAATAGGAAAACAGAAATATCAGAGACAGTCACCATGTCACTAACACTTATAGCTAATAGTCTGCAGGGCTAGAAAACCAGTATGAGCTCAGTGTGCTTCTAGATGCACTGCCAGAGACCTGCATTAGCCGACACTCTGAAATCATGACAGCTCCCAAAAGCAGGAGGAGCATGGAGGAATACTAGAAAAGGAAGTTCCTTCTGGCCCATGTGCCAAGTAGGTTCATCCTTAAAGGTAACTAACTGCTGAGATTCCTGAGCTGGGATTACCTGAACATTGCCTCAAGACCTGGCTGGATTTGCCACCAAAGAGTATCACTGTGTACAGGGTTTGCATAGCCAGCTTTGGTAGCAGGGTGGGAGCGACAGGGGTGGCTTCTGTGAGAAGCTGCCAGAAGCTTCTTCCATGTCCAGCAGGGCCAGTCCCTGGCAGCACCAAAGACAGATGTGCCACTGGCCAAGGCTGGGTCACTTAGAAATGGTGGTAACACCTCTGTGATAACAGATTTAAGAAGAAGGAAAATAACAAATTTTTGTGCAGATGTAATTGTGGCCAGAGAAAAGTGGGGTGAGAGGAACAACTCTGCAGACACCAAGGTCAACGGAGAAAAAGGGGGTGGAGGTGCTCTAGGTGCTGGAGCTGGGATTGCCCTGCAGTTTGTGGGGAGACCACAGTGAGGCAGCTGTGCCCCTGCAGCCCATGGAGGTCAATGGGGATGCGGAGATCCACCTGCAGCCCACGGAGGAGACCCACACCAAAGCAGGTGGATGCCTGAGTGGAGGCTGTGAACGCATCAGAGGCCCAAGGAGAGAGGAGCCCTTGCTGCAGCAGCCTGTCCTTGAACGACTGCACCCTGTGAAAGAGTGACCCATGTTGCAGCAATTTTGGGAGGACTGCTGCCTGTGGGATCGACTCATGTTACAGCAGTTTTCAGAGCGCTGTTGCTCATGGGATGGACTCACACTGGAGAAGTTCATGGAGAACTGTCTCCTGTGGGAGGGACCCCATGGTGGAGCAGGGGAACAACTCCTCTCCCTGAGCAGTGGGAGAAGCCTCGGGTGATGAACTGACCATAACCCCCATTCCCAGTCTCCTTGTGTCACTGGGGGAGGAGATAGAGCTGGGAAGGAGGGAGGGGTGGGAGGTGTTTTATAGGTTTTATTTTACTTGTCATTATCCTGCTCTGATCCTGTTAGTAATAAATTCAATTAATATCTCTAATTCTAGCCTGTTTTGCCCGTGACGGTATTTGGTGAGTGATTTCCCTGAGTCCTCATCTCAGCTTGTGAACCTTTTGTTATATTTCCTCTCCCCTGTCCATCTGCAGAGGGGACTGAGAGAGGCTTTGGTGGGTGTCTGGCATCCAGCCAACATCAACCCACTACACTACATCACAAGTTTGGGCCCATGTCCATCTTTGAAGTGCGAATAATGATCTAGACAGAGTATGTGGAATGGATTGAAGTGTTAGAAGAGTACACTTGTTTGCTGGTTTGTTTTTGTTGTTTTTTTTTTTTTCCCTGGAATTTCTATATATTGAAAAACAGCTAAAAATAATGATATCTGCAATTCTCAGGTATTATTATACTTCAATACCTCACTTTGGAATCTCGAAAGCTATTGTTAACCCAATAGCTCCTAAGACTCTTTAAGGAACTCTAATAGGCACCTGGAGACAAAAGTGTTCTCCCCCAAAGGGTAGCTACTGCCTGAAAAGGTCATTATAATTTTCTGTCAAATGAAAAATTAAATAGCCGTGTAAACTAATATTATCAGCCAGTGAATTCTTGTGCTGTCAGCAGCAGATGTCAGGTGCTGTACACTCAGATCATTGGTTGTATTCTCAATGCTGTTTTCTCTCAGACAATATTTAATTTTTGCACACACATTGCTGTACTAGAATGAAAACTAGACTGCAGGTTTCTCTGCTCTGTGAAGCTTTTCTTCTGATGCACAGACAAAGAAGTGCATAAGCCAAGTGAGCGACTGTAGACGAGCCAGAGGATTCCCTTGGGCATGGGCCCTCTCTCCCCAGGTCAGGCTCCCAAGGCTCGTAGTTTCCCGTACACAGGTTGCAAAAATATGTCAAAGGCATAAAGGCATCTGCAGTGAGGAGTGAATAAAGGACAGACTAATGAGATATCAGTGCAGACAATTCTCTTTGGTGCAAAGAGTCATCAGACTTTTGGGTAAAATAAACTTACTATCCCTGTAGGAAGCAGGATGCCCCAGTAATTAGGGAGTCTCAAACTTTGGATATCTACATGCCCATACTTGTCCTGCCACAGACCACTTCTATGACCTCTGGTGTGTCATTCAAGGCCAAAACCCTCCAAGTTTTTTATAAACTTTACCTTCACTGAACTCCAGTTTTGGCTGGCCCATCAGGTAAACAGAGTTGATATTTTGGAAGCCTGGCAGCTTTACATGTGTAGTTTTGGCTCTAATAAAAGATCTTGGCCAGTCAATCGGGAAGCAGAGAGTGTCTGTAACTGTCTAAAGAGACTGAACTTTAGTACAGACCTGGGTGCAGTCCTGAAGAGGAGGGACAGTGGGCATGGTCTGTGGGGTAGCTTTCCTGCTCCCTTCCCCTCAGACTGCAGACCCCAAAGTGGGCAGTGGTAACTGGGAGAAGAGGGGGAAGGGGTAGAATACATCTGCTGCCTCCTTCAGGAATGCCTACCTCATTTTAATAGGACTTAAAATACTGTCCATGTGAGGATGAGAAATATATTTGCCTCCCTGAAGCTGTTGTTACTTTACAGTGAACTAACTAGGTTTATCGGGCACATTTTTCTATCAGAAGTGTGGTATGTTGCATTGCTATTCAGAAAAAACTCTTATTACTTCTATTAAAATACATACACATACATAACAGTGAATTCTTCAATCTCCAGTGATATTCTTTTATTAAAGAGCAACACAAGAATTATCTGCCCTTTGCATTTAATCTGTGAAATGCAGTTGGCAGAAGTGCTTAGCAGAGGCTTTTATTTTTAGTTTTATGATATTGGATTATAGGTAAATGAAGACCATGCAGTACATCAAGGATATATGTATGTTAATTACGGAGATGAAAGATTTTAATTCAAGAAAATAGTCTTTGTTAACAAAAAATTGCAGATTTAACATTCTGTTTATGCAAAACCTCCACATGATGAAGCTCATGGTGTCCATCATATATAGATGAAAGAAAGCTTAGTGCTTAAGAAATAATAATTGTGAAGATTCTGAGCTGAGACATCTAGATCCAGCCCTGAAATAAACCTGAGTTTAGGGCGTGCTCTGTCATAACCTCTTATTGGACAAAGCAATGAGTTCTAGGCCACCTTTGGGTTTTGCTTTTCAGAAATTGGGGGACTCATTTTGACAATTATTTTTAAGAAGCAAGCTTCTTGTAAAACAAACTTTTTCTCACAGAACTGGTCACAATATAGCTGTAAGGCTGCAGGTGGGAATGGTCCTGGAGTAGGGGGAGCATGGGTAAGTAAAATTCCCTTCTATATAGATAAAACACAAACTCAGTCATTCAATACATAAATAATTGCTACTACTGACAGCTGGGCTGCACATAATATCTCAGAGGTACTTCTCAAATCAGCAATTTTAAAACAAAGTGTTTACTAATTCTGATATGCCCTCACAATTGCTGTGTTAGATTATGATTTGCATGCAAATAGTACAGTACAAAATATGAAAGTACAAAAAAAAAAAAGAAATCCCTGAAGAACTGATGTGTGAACACAAAGCTACTGAATGATGATTTATGCCTGGAATAATCGCCGTCATGAGCCCCTTTGGAGCATGCAGCTGGAATTAGAATTCCTGAGGAGGAATCCAGAGTGAAGGGCTGCAGCAAGGTCTGTCTTTTTCCCTTTTTTTTTTTTTTCCTAAAGAACAAAAAAGCCCTGTCTCTCCCTGTCTGGGAAGAATGGTACTGTCCCAGACAGAAAGGTCCCCATAGGCCAAGCAATTCATGTAGCACCAGGCTGCTGGGAGTACCAAGCTGTGGTAGGGATGGGGAGCAAAACCAGGGAAACTGCAGTGCATGCCTGGCAATTAGCGTGATATATATTGGCTTTGCTCGGCAGTCCTGAAGGAAGAGAGGGAGAAAGGGAGGAAGACAGAAAAGAGACAAAAAGAGAGAGAAAAAAATACAAATAAGGAGGAAAAGGAAAAAGGAAATAATTAGGACTACATAAGGCAATATTTCAAGACACCAAAATGAATGATTAAAAATACCAGCAGCAAATCAGTCTTTTTCCCAAGTTGTTTTATAAAATTATAAAAGTGTTGTTTGTTATTTTTCTTTAGAGAATATTCATAATTCTGATAAATCAATGTGTGAATAAATTCACTGAGTGTATGCAAGGTTCCCTGGCTGGCCGTGTCCCTGACTGCCTTTCTCTTTTTTCATGCCTTTTGTAACTGTTCTCCAAACTGCTTATGAAGACCAATATTGCACTTGTGGTTCTTTGAACTAAAGGATTCTTTTTACCCTATTTAAAAATCCCTTTAAATGAGGACAACACTGACAAGAGCAGGATAAAAAAAACCCACTGAATGTTCTTGTGCATCAGTAATAAAAACAAATGTTTCAGGATAGCGTTGCAGGGTGATGTATGGGGTTTTATGCTAGTAAAACCAGCAGGAACAATCAGTGTATATATCTGCATGCTGAAGGGGACTAGGAATGACTAGTAACCACCCTAGTATTATGTTCCTTGAAAAAGCACATCTTTTTTTCAACAAGGGAAAGACAATTTTATCACCATTAAAAACTCATGTTCATGAGAAGATGCTCCTTAGTTGTAACTGATATTATTTTAGTGGTATACCAGTCTGGAAAACGATCACAATTTTCCTGTTTCTCCCCACCCCCTCACACTCTGCTACTCATGATTTCCCAACTGTGTTCTCTCCTTTATTATTTTATTTCACATTTTATAGAACACTGTATTTTTGCTCTTGGTTAATGAAAACAAAGAGATCATCTTAAATTTCCTGTGATAAACAGTAGTTTAAAACACCATTATGATGGTTTCTCAGTCTTTAAAATCTTTCACCTTTTATAATCTTTAAGCCTCACTAACCATTAGTGCCCTACATATGCAATCATGATAAAAGCTTTGCAGAAAGAAGAGTATCAAATGCTTGGCAAACCAAATGAACATAACAAAATAATTCTACTAAATAATGTATATGCCTAAATACATACACACAAATTTATATGCATCTATACATGTATATATAGAGGCTTATGTACACATGGATGCATAAAGGCTTTCTCTTTTTTGTGGTTGATAGCTTAAAACACTGTTGGCTTCCCTGGATTTCAAATGATACTTGGAAACTCCTGATTCTGGCCTTTTGTGACACCTCAGATTGCATGTCCTGCTTCATTTGGTCTCTTTGACCCATGTGGAATGAGTTGCTCCAACTGATATTTCAGTTATATCTCAGTATTTACCCCAGCTAAGTGTTGGCCTTCATCACCTTCAGCAGGGAGGTAAGATGGAATGCCTTTTTGAAAAATCAGCCAACTGCTGCTCAGAAGCCATATGTCTGGGTCAGTAACACAGGGTTATGCTGCATAAGGGCAAATTCGGATGGTTAAGCTGACAGAACCGACAGCCTCACTGGCCCGGGGGTCTCCTCCTCCATCCCAGATGCATGCTGACGTCCCCTCATGCAGGGTGCCTCTGCAGCTTGTCTGACCCAGCCCTGACACGACTCTGCTGTCAGGAAAACCCACAGAAGTAAAGGCCTGGCTCAGAGGGTCATGAGCAATGAGTCATGCTCTGACTGGAGGATGCAACAAGATAGGTACTGCAGGGGTAGTATCCTTGGACCTGTGCTGCTTGACATCATTATGAATGACCTGAAGGAGGTGCCAAAGGATATCCTTGTTGAGTCTGCAGATGACATGAAACTGAGGGAACCAGTGGTAGGACTGACAGTCCAGGGCAACCTAGAAAGACTGGACAGATGGACCTCAGGGAATTTGTGCAATTCAGCAAGGAGAGGTTGTGCACCTGGGAAGGAAGAGCCTATTGAAAAGATAAAGTCTGGGGAATAGACTACTCAAGGAGCACCTCTATGGAAAAGGATCCCAGAAGGCCTGGAAGCTGGGCAGGAGCCTAGGAAAGGCTCCATTACTCCACTACACCTACACATATTATTTTTCCTGCCAAGGGACTAGGAATGATAACAATGCTTTCCTGGAGCTGGGATTAGGAATAGTGACTGGACGCTTCCCTAGAGTTCATTCTAACTTTTTGAATGTAAGCACAAAGAAAGGGGAAGATCTGAGCCCCACTGTTGTTCTGTAGTCTTTAAGTAGTGTTGAAATCCTTGCTGTCTCCATGTTGTGCTGCTTTTGTCTGACTTAGAGAGATTTTCTTCACAGTAGCTAGTATAGGACTGTGGTTTGGATCTGTGCTGGAAGCAGCTGTTGCTGAGCAGTGATTGCACAAAGTCAAGGTCCTTTCTGCCTCTCTCTCCACCACCAGGGAGAGGGCTAGGAGTGCACAAGGAGTTGGGAGAAGACACAGCCAGGACAGCTGACCCCAACTGACCCAAGGGATATCCCACACGATGTGTTGCCATACTCATCATGTAACGCTGGAGGAAGGAGGAGGAAGAGTAATGGCATTTGTCTTGCCAAGTCACCATTACATGATGAAGCTCATTTTTTCTGGGCATGCTGAACACCTGTCTACCCATGGGTTAAGAGGGGAAAGAATTCCTTGTTCTGCTTTGCTTGTGCACATGAATTTTGCTTTAACTGTGTCTATCTCAACCTATGAGTTTTTTCCCACTTTTACCCTTCTGATTCTCTCTTCCATCCCACTGAGTGGGGAGTGAGGGAGTGTCTGCGTGGGGCTTGGTTGACAGCTGGGATTAAACCATGACAGTTGTAATTGTAATCAATCATTGTTCCACCTGTTTTTTTTTTTCCTTCCCCACCGGTGGCAATTTAATGTCTAATTTCAAGTCTTTGGTAAAAATATTAAAAGAGAAACTAGGCTGAAAACTGACCAGCCAGAGATAAGCAATTATGTTTATTAGTATTTTATCCCTGTGTTCTTTGATGTCTCAGCTGGCTTTTAATTCATTTCACACATACATATTTTATGAAGTACTAATTTTTAATAAGAATATTGTGTAAGACTAAGTCTAACTAAGTTAAACTCCCAAGAAAGTTGAGAATCATTATGCCCATTCAGTTATCTGTACCAGCTAAATTGTCAATGAGGAACACCTTGTCAATAGCAGGTGTATCATGTATTGATGAATACTACATATATTAACTTACAATGATCCTTTTAATTTTAAGCTACAACTTTTCCCTCAAAATATACACACACACAGAGAACAGATTTTTTTCTTCTTCTTCACATCTACTTTGGATACTTGAAGCCCCATCCCTAAGGCTGATGGATTGATAACTCAGGTCAGGATTTAAACAGAGTTTTTGAGCTATAGGATTGCCATGCAAACTTCCTGACACTTCTATTCTCAGTAAGTATTTCTGCACAGGAACATTAACATCTTGTAAGAAACTAAGAAAATTAGAGTAGCACAAAGAGATGGGTTAGATGTTAAACTTGTGGAGGAAATATTTTGATATGGTTAGTCTCTTCCAAATTACCTCTCATCTTCCTCTTTTCTTTTCAACCTCCTCCAAGCAATATGATACACAATAGATGAAATAGGCGAGTAGGTTCTTTGTGACTCAGAACCTCCCTAACAGAAAAGGGAGAATGTCTGTTTTAATTTGCTGTGGGAATATACTGACTCAGCCTAACTCCATGACACTTCTCACTTCTTGCCTGGCCTGTATTCCTCACCTAGTCACTCCTCCACTCCTTCCCTCCTGGAACAAGTTAAAAGCTGTTAGCACTGGATTTCCTAATTACAGGTTTTGTGGCACAGCCTAAAGTTACAGAAATCAGCTCATAATTATTTGTGTTATATGTAACATGTCTGCAAAAGAATCTGAGAAACAATTTGTCATAGCCAGCCTGAATAACATGGGCACTTTCAGGAAAGGCTCATTCATCTTCCATGGAGACTTGATGCTTATAAACACATTGACAGCTGCAGGATACTATACATTAAAGAGAGGTTTCCATTGTAACCAAATCATACCCCCTTACCTGGAAACAAAGATTTTGATATTTATAACTGCTTAAAGTCCACAGGCATGTTTTCCCATGGAATTTCTGGAAATACCTCAGCTGGAAAACAGCAAAGTGTGTGTTTGATTTAGTATCTGACATGCTATTTTCACTGTGCAAATAAAACTGTATTTTTAAAATTTTTCGCAAAATATTATTTATGCGCTTTTCCATCCAGCTCAAGACACTAGGGATGGACTTACTCATTATTTTATTTATCACCATACCATTGATTTCCAGAGACACCATTGCCTAGTAAAAAAAAATTCAGAAAGCTATTTATGGGTGATATGACAAAGAATAAACCCCTAGCAACTTGGAAGCTTCCCAAGAAAATAGCAACATAATAATATGGCAGACCATTCTGTGCTAATTGTCTTATATCTTACTACATTTAGAGGCAATATGAGGTCTGTGGTTCCTGAAAAGTCATATCCTCCTCCTTTCAGAGTCTGAAGCAGGTTGATCTGGGACTGCTGTCCTGTGGCTCTTTAGTGAAATCCCTTGCTGCTGCAGTCTCAATCCATTCAGCATTTAAAACTTGCTGCGGATTTGGACCCCAAGTGATTATAGTATCACCAATCCCTTGAAAAATTGCTGCTTTGACTTACCTTGAAAACTCCTATCAGCATAGAAACAACCATGGATTAATCAGTTTTATTTGAAAAAGAAGAACATGCATTTACTTTGATTACATTTTTGAGTTCCTGAAGGCCAGATTTTGTTCCCACTGGTGTCTGTGGCAAAACTCCCATTATCTTCAATGGCGACAAACCCAGCCACTTAGTTTGCATAATCTGCAGAAAGTAAATATTTTAACACTTGTTATCTGTGATATTTAAGTAGCTAATAAAAATGTGCATGTAAAACTGGTTCATATTTATTTAAGCTTGTAAAAAAGGGACTTTCAAATAGGACAAAATATAGGACAAAACATTCTTTAAATGAAGACTCAATAAATAAAGCAATTTTTTTCCTCTCCTGCAACACAACATTCTCTCTTTAATAATGCTACAGAAATAAGGCTGTAAACCCTGAAAAAAAAATGTGGTTATTATGGCCATAAAATGACATATAATGACTCTGAGTCCTGAATTCTGGCACTATAACACACGCATATATTTTTATATAAGGAGAAGGTAAATTGACAAACTGTTCTACTTGAGCTTATTTTTGCAAAAAAACATATCAACCCAGTTGCTAATGTGCTATTTATCCATTAAAGAATGTTGCTATAGTTACAGTATCTATTGCAAAAATAGCATGGTAATATGAGAGAGAAGATGAAGAATGCAGAACAAAAAAGCTTTCATATTTCTAGTGCTTGTATTGTACATGAAAGTGAAAAACTTAGAGTAAAAAAGCCTTTGCTGTTGGCTCTGTTTTGAATTAAAGCCTTAGAATCATCCTTTGTACTCAGTGGACCTATTTTGTTCTCCATCTGGAATTACAGGAACTAACACCCATGACTCAAATAAACACTCCAGTATAAGGATTTAACTAAAATTTTCACTAAACAATTAAATGCGTGATTTTATAGGCAGATCAAAACATAAAAATTTGACTTAGTAATCCCATATTTCATTTGGAAAATCAGACAGTGGAAACAAAATTTTTTATCAATAAATAAAGAGAAACAGGTAATTGTGCAATTCCCATTGTAGACTGTCGTATTTCAGCCCAGAGCTACACCTTGTCAGTGTCTCACATGAAAACATACTAGAACTTTTTGGTGTCTCCACCCAAAATTCACTCTGGTGAAATAATTTAACTGTATAGGAGAGCATCACATCCCAAGTGCTGTTTTTTGAGGCAGTTTTGCATCAGAATTAAAATGTGCAGTCTAGTTATGTGTAAGCTATGTGTAGGCAGAGTCAGTAGTTTGTCAAACTCCTGCCATGCTTAAAAAACCTCTTCAATCTAAAGAGATTTAAAAAAAAAAAAGTCCAGTGGTAATAATTCCTATTTAAAAAAACCATGTAATTGTACTAGGCGTCTTTTACAGCTTCTGGAATCTACACAGTCAACCTCAGTGCAAATAAAACTAGGATTAGACTCTTCTTCCAAATAAAACACTCATGATGTGAGAGCTATTGGATTTAACTCAGGATAGGATGAAGCCCTGGACAAATTGAGAAAAAGTTGGTTAGTTACATCAGTCTTAAAACCAATTTGATATCAAAGATATTTTCCTCTGTGAAATGTTTGTAGTCCTTCTGTCTATCAGCCAAAAAGCAGTGGCTGAAACAATGTTGCTCTCAAAGTAATCTTGAGTACTTTGACCCTTCCCAGTAGAAAAGAGAAGCTAGAAAGTATGTAGGTAAAATCTCACTTTTGGATAACTGCAAAAAAATTTAGTCCAGAAGACTATTCTTCTTTCTGCTGAAATGTCACCTGTATATGTAAGTATTTTGAGGATATCTAATGCTTATGGACCTGCCATAACAAAGAAAAAAATATCCTAAAGTGAGATTGTGTCTACGTTGCCAGGTAATTTAGCTGCTCAGTTCATCCCCTAGTGCCTGATCATTACACTGTATAAATTCCAGTCCCACTGTGTTGTCTCTTTTGGAGACACCCAACTTAGTTCTCTCACAAATAAATTCTAGACTGGGTTTCTGTTTTCCTCAGACTCCCACCACTGAGCATTAGAACAAGAGCACACAGGAGACAACCCAGGGCTAACACCAGGCAGGGAGAATTCAGCAATCTGCTCTACAAAAGGGCATGCTTGCAGTAGTGGGAGTGCATGTCTCTTTGCAGCCCTTGTTTTGGAGAGGGGATCATTTGCTGGGGCAGATGCATTTATCAGTGTAGATGTAAGCTGTTGATTAGTCACTGTTTACTCTCCTGGGGCTAAGAGACTTCTGCAGGCTGCTACCTTAGCACTTGCTCCTGTTGCCAGCTGTTGTGTCTGCAGTTTGGTTGCTATGACTTTCCCAAAGTATTAACTCAGCTGAATGGAGTATCTTTTGCCCAGAACCTGCCCAAGCCTGGCTGAAGTTCACAGCCCCCCACCTATGTCACCAGAGAGGCCCAAGCCATAGTACCTTTGTCATGTGGAATGTCTTTGGCAGAAAGAACAGCAGCTGATCTCATTAGAAAGGGTTAGCTGGTTGTGCCTGTCTCTTATAGCTCTATGGCCATAGATTCCAGATTTGGACTGGAAGAAAGAAGTTCTGTGACTTCATTTCCTTATGGACATGTCCTACCACGAAGCAGTGAATGAACCTAGAGTACATAAATCCTCCACCACTCTTACTGGAAGTGTGTTCATCATGTTCCTGAGAAAGGGAGAGAGCAAGTGGACGAAGCATGGTTAGATCTCAAGGCATTCACTTGATAGAGCCTGACATAATATATACATTTTAGCAGTGGGCTGAAATTGCAAAATGCATAAGCAGTCTGCAGGACAAGGTTTAGAGCAAGAATAAACAGCTTTAGAAGGAAATTTGTCTGCAGAAGGGGGCAGACAGTTTTGTCGTCCCTAGTAAAGACATTGAAAGAATAGTATTGTGTAGGATGGTGAGCCATTAGCCAAAGATGCTCAGTTATTAGGTCTGTGTTTGTATTTGTCTCCAGAAACTGAAAAATCTTGTTTCTATTTTATCTGAGGAAGTCAGAATAGCCTACAAACCTCCAGTGAATCTGTTAGATGGAGTTCCTTCAGCAATCACCAGTGGGACTGAGGGACAGTCTGCATAGCTAAAACACAGTACTCAACCAATGTATCTGCATAGCTGTTGGAAACTATGCAGATGTCTGTGGATGGTACTGTATGGCTGTCCTCCACTGACCAGTTTTTCTCCATTCATAAACAAAAATTCATTGGAAACATAATAGGAATTTATGTACCTGACAGGAGATCGAAATCTTGGCTTTCACTCAAAGCCATGTACCACACTGCAGTGCACACTGCAAAAAGGACTGCAACCCAGTCTCTTGCATGAACTTTCTTCACAGAGAGGTTGGAACAGACCAGCTTTGATTGTTGGGCCATGCACAGATTTTTGTTCCTTTCTTGATACCATGTACTGCAAGTACCAGTGGGGCTGCCGTGCCAGGTAACCCCCATTTCCTACTCCCAGGAGGAACACTGGCAGCAGTGGCAGCTCTCACTAACATTGCTAGAGTTCTGTGTGACTCAGCTCATCCCCAGTCTCCTCTCTCAGCCTTCATCTTGTGCTGTGATGATGGCATGGCTGAGGAGCTGGTGCTATCTCCTCTGTTCAGCTATTTCCAGAACTCTGGTATTGGAACATGTGTTTTTTGGTCTCAGCACTACAATGGTTTTGGTGTGCTGTAATAGTTAGAAAATGGTCTCACAGGCTTCCCTTACCTTCAGTTTAAGAAGAATTTAATTGTACTGTTCAACAGTTTGAACAAAATTATTTAAGAACAGCCAGAGAAGTTAAGTTTATTTTATAGTAAACAGGCAGAAATAAAAAAATCTAATGCTTGAAAGATACCTACACTCAGGAGAGACTATATATGTACTTTACTTCCATTTCTTAAAAATACATAAAAAGAATTTAAAAAGTCTTCCAGTCTATTAACAAGAAGTTTTTGATTCAACTGCTGTCACTAATTTCCTGTAGACCAATAAAGCCATTTGCTTGTTTGCATGAGCTAAGTAAAAATGTTATTTAACCCTTGGCATAGTCTAGGGTTTGACACAATGCTTTCAGACAAGTAATCATACTTACACCCTCCCTGGTAGCCATTTAGCACCAAAATTACTTTATAATAAATATATTATTTAAATATAGAGCAATTCATTCTTTATTGGTTGGATCCTTGAGGAACATCTCTAGTGATTTTTGTTAGATGGCATCTTCTCTTTGCCATGTAACCATTCATTGCTGGAATTAATTTTGCATCAATTCCCTGATACTAACTATTTCCTACAAGAGTCAAAGACTGCTGTAGAGGTATAAAGGTTTACTCCTATCCAGCAGTGGTGAGTGACAGGGCTGTTTTCTGTCCTTTTGGAAACCATAACAGGCTCACCATTTCTACCTTGACCTCATTGTGAATTATTTTTCAATTCTGTCTAAAACAGTTCATGATACAGAATTATTGCTAACGTCTACATGTGCGTGTGGTAATCAAACTTCTACACTGCACTGCAACTTGTTTTATAAGGATACTGAAAGGTAGAGAAAGCAGGTGATACTGGACCTCTGCTCTTTGATCAGACGAAAGGTTAAAGGAGATTTCCCTGTCCATCCTTTCTTGGCTGTGCGGGCTACAGGTCTCTCTGAATTTTCTGGCAAATGTTTTCTAAGAGATTAAAATCACCATTGGTTTTTGAGTCATTGTGTTATGACAGCACTGCAGTTTAGCAGGACTTTGCTATTGCCATAAAAGTGTGGGAACATCAAGAAGATCAGAACACAGGCGGATTTAAAATAGACTGAGGATATAAAAATCTATTAAAGACCTTCTCTCTCCTTCTTCCTCAGAGTGAAAAATCAATAAAGTAGTATAAGCCAGATAGCACAAAATGTACAACTTCTAGACCTCCAATTTATGCACAAAGTGACCTTGACCTATTCTGTAATTTCCAGTCATTAATTTATTATGTACCTCTTCTCACCATATCACTCCAAACCACAATGAAAAACAAAACTTAAGAGCTGGATGTTTCCTTTCTTTTAAAGAAGCAGATTTAGCATGGAGTAAGTTATTATTTACAACAAAGGTTGATTTTTTTTTTCCACAATTCACAGTCTGACTAAATAATGATTTACTATCTAGAAACTAGCTGCAGAATACATTAAGGAATCATATGACTGTAGTGGTTTGGTTCGAAATATCCATTACTTATTTTGCTTCTGTGAGATAAGAATTAGGAGAAAGCAAAGCAGGTACAAAACTTAAAAGAATATAAAGAAGTTTATTAACTGACCTAAAAGAAAGTAAAAACGTCAGACTAAACCTTCAGAACACTTCTCTTCCCCCCACCTTTCCTCCTTCTCCCACTGACAACGTAAAAAGACAACCCTTGAGATTTTTTCAGTCAGTTTACCACCTCTATAATAATCTTTTTCAGGTCACTTAGGGAGAGGAGTCTCTCTTGCTCATGCTATGGAGACATCTCCACAAGAAACAATTCTCTCATGGCTTCAATGTCACAGCCAGACAGCTGCCCGGGTTGGTTCTCTGCTCACATGCAAAAGTCCCTTCCCTCGTCTTACAGCTTTCTCCACAACTGTTTTCGAGGGTTCAATCTTGAGCTACTGGGGTACCATTTTAAGGATGATCTGTTCAGAAACAAAGGTTCTCTTCACCCATCTCTGGGAGCATCTTCGTCTCTAGGAACAGAGGTCTTCTTCTTCCCTGGGAGCAAGGGTCTTCATCACTTTCATCTCTCTCTGTTCAAGCTTCTCATCAAATCACAGCTACTTCAACATTTGCTTATTTCAGCACAGGTACTTTTGCTCACAATTGCAGTTTGAACGCTCCACCCCCCCATGCTTTCATGAAATTTCAATGGGTACTCTGATGTATCACAGTCCCATCACCATAGCTTTACAGCAGATTTTCAGCTTCTAGGTTTGAAGCATCTTCTCTTTTTCCTTTCTCAGGGTTTCAGCTCTTCCTTCTTCACTGACTTTGGTGTCTTTATGGTGTTTTCTTCACGTGCCTTCACCTTTCCTCTTCCTCCGACTCGGGAGAGGATTGATGTCATCTGTTCTGGAGAATCTTACAGCACTAAGAGTTAATCTCACCCGGGCCTTGCAGCTGGAATTTGCCTTTTGCTGTTGGTCACCTATTTCTGCCGGGTGGCGGCCGGAGCTCGTTTCGGTGTAGCATTTTGTTTCAGTGTTTATTTTGGTGTAGCATTTTATTTCAGCGGCTGCACTGGGAGGGGCTGGCCGAGCCGCAGGGAGCAGGGCTGCGGATGGAGCAGGGCTGAGGATGGAGCAGGGCTGAGGATGGAGCAGGGCTGCGGATGGAGCAGGGCTGAGGATGGAGCAGGGCTGAGGATGGAGCAGGGCTGAGGATGGAGCAGGGCTGAGGATGGAGCAGGGCTGCGGATGGAGCAGGGCTGAGGATGGAGCAGGGCTGCGGATGGAGCAGGGCTGAGGATGCAGCAGGGCTGAGGATGGAGCAGGGCTGAGGATGGAGCAGGGCTGTGGATGGAGCAGGGCTGCGGATGGAGCAGGGCTGCGGATGGAGCAGGGCTGAGGATGGAGCAGGGCTGCGGATGGAGCAGGGCTGAGGATGGAGCAGGGCTGCGGATGGAGCAGGGCTGCACGGCTCCAGGGTGGCTGTGTCCCGGCCCGCACTGAGGGGCTGTGCCGGGTGTCCAGCGAGCAGAAGCGGCTGAGATCTCAGCCGGGCCGCGCTGAGCAGGGCCTGGCCTGGCCTGGCCCCCAGTTACCTGTCCAAAAGCCGGCAGCAAGAGAGCTTCCCTGGGCATTTGTTCGGTCTTAAATGTGGATCACAGAGGCCTGTCAAGCTTCTTAAGTGGCATAAAAAAGTTGCCAATATTCAAACTAGCCAGCTGATTGGTTCTGTCGGGTCTAGAGGAAGCTGTAAGCACCTCTTAGTAAAGAATCACTTCCGTGGCTGATGGAGCCTTCTTTAACTAAAAACCCAAACTATGCTAAACCATGACAGTGACTCTGAGATTTCTGAAAATGCTATTACTGTCTGTACTCTACCTTTAGCCTGACACTGCATTCTGTGATATTTTCATGAGTATATGATCATAAGGAAAATGAGGAAAAGGTATGTTAAGGGCTTGTACGGGACCTCAAAGACCACTTAGTTCCAACCCCACCACCATAGGCAGGGACACCTCCCACTAGACCCGGTTGCTCAAGGCCTTATCCAACCTGGCCTTGAACCTCATAGATTGGTTTGTTATATAAACTGAAATCAGAGGAAGAAAATAACTTCCTCTTTCCTCAGGTAATACACAGAAGTAAACTACGTAATTTAGCCCATACAATGGATGATAAGTTTAGTTGAAATAGACATCAGTGTTTCAGTGCCAGTTATAATGAACAGAGTGAATGTATGAGGGTGAAAAGTGGGAAATTCTGTTTCACAGAATTACAGAATGGTTTGGGTTGGAGGGAACCTTAAAGACCATCTAATTCCACCCCCATGCTCTTCCCACTCCATCATGGGCAGGGATACCTTCCCCTGGATCAGGTTGCTCAGGACTGTATCCAACCCGGACTTGAACACTTCCAAGGATGGGGCTTTCACAACTTCTCTGAACAACCTCTTCCAGTGGCTTATCACCCTCATCATGAAACATTTCTTCCTTGTATCCAATGTAAATCTTTCCTTTTTCAATTCAAATCTGCTACTCCTCATTCTATCACTACACTCCCTGACAGAGTGTCTTTCCAGATTTCTTGTAGCCCCTTTTAGTTACTGGAAGGCTGCTATAAGGTCTCCTGGAGCCTTCTCTTCTCCAGACTTAACAACCTCAACTCTCTCTGCATTTCCTCATAGGAGAGACATTCCAGTCCTCTGGTCATCTTTGTGGCCTCCTCTGGACTTGCTCCAATGGGTGCCTGTCTTTTTATGTTGGAAAGCCCAGAGCTGGATGCAGCACCCCAAGAGGGTTCTCATGAGAGCAGAGCAGACCAGCAGAATCACCTGCCTTGCTCTGCTGGCCACGCTGCCTTTGATGAAGCACAAGATATGGTTGGCTTTCTGGGCTGCAAGTGCACATTGCTGGCTCATACTCAGTTTTTCATCCCTCAATACCCCCAAACCTTTGTCCCAGGGCTGTCCTCAATCCACTTATCACACAGCTTGCATCCATGTTTGCAATTACCCCAACCCAGATGCAGGACCTTGCACTTGGCCTTCTTGAACTTCATGATGTTCACACAGTTTCTCATTCTTCTAGTCAAACTTTTCTGTGTTGAGTTTTCTATGTTGTCTAAAAGTCATCTAATGCCCAGGCCATAGTCCACACCATTCCTTTCCAGGGCTGATCTAGACCTGTGAGTGCCTCTTTTCATTAGGATCTACCTTCATTTGCCCATTTTGAGCAGTTAGTCCTGTCCTGTCAGTGACATACCTATTGTCATCAGATTTATTATCCATTTTATTTTGAGGAGCCCTAGACTAGAATTTACAGGAGGTACCACCACCTTTTTCACTTATTATTTGAACACAAGATGAAAACCAAGAGGAGGCAAAGATTTCCATCTATTCTTATTCACAGCCTATTCCCCAGCCCCTGGGAAAAGTCCTTTTATGTTTTTCCTTTTCAGTTACATACTTACCAAAAGAGTGGCTAAACTTCAAGAGAAGAGATACAAATAATATTCATCCAGTACAAGTTCTTCACCAACAGAAGAGCCAGATGCTAAACATCTGGCTGGACTACACTCCTGAGCCCCATAAGCTGCCTGCACAGACAATACCAGGGACACACCAAAGAGAGAGGCACCGGCACTCTCTCTGTTGGTTTCCATGTCTCCATTCTGACAGAAGAATTTAGGCAATTCTGTTCAGGCAGATTAGATGCTTCTTCACCTTCCCCTTCTTTCAGGAACATCTTCCTAAATGAGGTTGCCTGGGTTAACATCTTGGTCAGGTTATTCTGCCAAGTATGTTGTCTTGATCTTACAACAGCTCCACTTCAACGTGAATATCAAAAAGTCTCGGCACTATTGTGACTGAGAGTGGCAGAAGGTTCTGTTTTCAAGCACAGCTCCTAAAAGCAACTATTTTATTCTGTTAAATTTCAAGTTCTTCACCAAACTGAACAAGCAGGTAGTGTAAAACACAAGGAAAGATATTTTTATATTAAGAGCAGATACTTCCCAGAATTTTCCAAATGTAGTTAAACATCACTAGTGAAGAGCATGAGCAAAAATAGTTACCTGTTATTGATGGTGTGTGCTCTGCAGATGGGAGGCTAGCGGGAAAAGTGTCCCCCGCATGTATATGGTGGGGTCTTACATGTAGGGGCTCAGAGGGATGTGAACTACAGACAGCCTCAAAACTGTGCTGCATGAATATCTGCTTCTTAAAATCCCCAAATCGGCTCAGAGGTTTGCCCTCATTTTCAACAGGAGCTGGATCATGCTCCCTGAGACTGCTTAAGAGCTGCTCTGCACCTCCAGTACAAAGTGAGTGCATTCTTACTGGGAGCCCTGTCGCTCCTATTCACTGCCTGATGCACTAAACCCCAGGGAAGTTGTTTCTGGGTCAGTGTCTTGTGCAGTTGTTCCAAAATCCTGGTCAGGAGTATGGAGGGGAGAGACTAAAGACTTGCCAAATGTTTTCTGATTCCCCTCCATCCATATGCTGGTTAAAATCCATAGAGGTTTTATCCTTCAACCTAGCCTTCTGCTGCAGTATTGATTGGTGCTCCCCCAGAATTTGGGGATCTATAAATCACACATATCTTTCACTTTTACTGTCTAAATGGAAACAGCATATGAAAAAGATATGTGTCTCTTTTTGCCTGACCCAAATGAAGCTTTGCAGGAAGAGCAGCATCAGGCCCACACTGTTTACATTTTCATTCCTGATGGAGGAATGTCAAAACCTAGTTTTCTTCAAAGGTAGCCACATGCAAAAACAGGACTGCTCTGGCTGGCTGGAAACAACAGGTATAAATAACCTCCGGTGTCCGACAAAGCAAGAGCCTGGAAAGGCTCCTTGGATTGTTTTCTGCACATCAGCCTGTGAGCTCTGGGTGTTTTAATGCTCTGTTGATGCCACAGGAGCTGATAGAAGCAGGGACAGATTACACTGAGAAGGAGGTAAACAAGTTGTTTACAACTCAGTGAGGCTGCAGTGTATCCTCCTTACATCGGCTGAAAGGCAATGAGGGCTTTGGCCACTGGGCTGCTGATGGGAAAGGATCCCTGGAGCTGCCAAGCTCTGGATCCAGAAATGTCTGTGGGGCTTCAATAACAGGAAATCACGTGTGCTGTCATTATCAGCTGCTGAGCGAGACAGATGCACCCAGATCAATATCGGTATCCGATATCAAAGAGCTATTGTGACGATACACAGACTTTTGAACTAAACAACAAAACTATTTTAGATTATTAGGGCTGGCAAAAATCCCCTGACTTTCTCTTTTCTGCTTTTTGTTTTTCCTTTCTGAGGCAGTGAATTCATCACAATTAAAGGAACTGAAAGTCCTCTCTACCCAAAGTAACGTTGATCATTATTGATCTAATGAAACTCTGTTTGCTTAAGGTTGCAGTGGGAAAAGGCTGCCAATCAGCAGTCTACCCAAATCTCTTCCAATAGTAAGGGGTATCTGTTCGCTCAGCTGGGGAACTGGAATATCCTTCAGCATAGCTGAAACTGGAGTAAGTTTCCCTTATTATGCCATGTTTTATGCTGTCTAAAAATACAATTTTGGAACAAAGGAAAACATCTCCAGGGCTCTTGTTCCAAACAGGACTTGGGCACTGGAGAGGTTCTGCGCAGACACAAGCGCCCTCCCTGCACTAACATTAGAGCTGTGGGGGTCTTGGTCGAACTATCACTGCACAACAGTGGTGATTACTGCATTAGGCTTTCTGTTCCTTGTCATTTGTGTTGTCAAATAAAATACTTTTGTAAACCTATAGGGTTTTTTTTATGTTTACATACATTTAAATGTTACAAATGTGTTTGTATACAAGCAAGCAATTTTAGCTCTGTGCAAATCATACCCTAAGCGATGAACTCTGTTTTACAGGGAAACATCTCTCTCCTGATACTTCAGCCCCATTTTTTCTTTTAACAGCTGGTAAATAAGGATATTTTTGAAGGGTCTTTTTCTCTTATGCCTTTAAAATCATTGCAGGCTGTAGCAGAGAATTCAGTCGTGCTCAGGCTGGGTACTTGCAGAGGAAATTTACAGGTAGAATCAGGGAGCTTATTTCATAGTCCAAACACAGATATTTTTGTTATGCAAGGACAGCCGCTTCAGAAGGATTCCTAGGATACTTTGGCCCCTCTGATTTCAGATAGAGAAGAATCTGTGACACATGAGAAATGCACCGAGGTGGATCACGCACTTATTTCCATTGCTTCAGCTGGGTGACTGCTGTGCTATTGGGACTTCAGAAAAGAGCCAACAGATAAAACAGATATTTGCCTTCTGCCAGTTCTGCTGATGGCTCAACTGCTTGCATTACACGCTCTAGCTTGTAATTGCATTGCTGTGTTTGCGTGTGTATGTAAACTGCTCACATAATCTTGCATATCCTGATAATAGCAGCGTATAAGGATGAGATAGTACAGTCTGCACGCTAGCCCATATATACATTTCTCTTAAGTGTAAGTCAAGTGCTTGAAGGGAGATAAGCAGATTTACCACAGGAAAAGGTCCAGCCTTGATTTTGTTCTGGTCTGAGGTGTGGCACTGTGTTGAGGGAGGTTTGCAGTTTTCACTCCCTTTGGCTTTGTACCAGCAATCAATCAGAGCATGAAAGACTGTCTCTTTTCAAAGCTGGGAAGAGACTTGGGAGTGGTAGCAGAGTCTGAAGCAAGGGCTTTTCTCATCCATCCACAGCTGAAGCACTCCTTCACTACTTTTTAAGATTACGCCTTTGGAATCACCTGCCTTTCAGGCAGTCCTGCCTAGTTTCCAGTGCTCCTTCTGCAGTAATTGAATGGGGGAGATGAGATAGACCGGCTGCTGTTTCCTCTCTGGCCGGGAACTGTTCCGCAAGGAAAGAGTTAAAGCGCACAGCTCCCGGCGCTGCCCGCAGCGGAGCGCCTCTCCCCGCGCCCCCGGCCGGCACCGGGCGGAGAGAGCCTCGGGAGTACAAAGCTTGTCTCCCGTGATAAGATAGACGAGTCCTTAATGCAATTCCTCAGATACCCAGGGGGATAGCCATAAATGCTGCAGAATAAACAAACAGAGGGAATGTGAATGGAGGCAAAAGAGCGAGTCCTTGGAGCGGACGGCAGCGGCCCCCGAGAATAAACAGCGGCACACGCGGCCCCGGGGCCGCCCCTCGCCCGGCCCGGGGGGAGCCGCGATCCGCCCCCGCCGCCGCCGCCCTGCCGGCACCTCGCAGCCCTCCCCGAAATCCCCCTGCCGGCTTGCTCCGAGCTCGGGCTGCGGGGTCTCGTCCGCCTCCTTTGGATGCACCGGTCTATTTTTACAGCTATCTGAGAGCCCTGCTTTCCTCCGGCAGACCCACCACTAATACTATTACCCGACAGGAGAAAAGGAACGAAGTTGCTAAAATAACTGCGCATCACCGAAATAGAAGGAAAAGGCATTTTAGGTCATGCAATCCGTGCCCTGGACGGCAAAGGTTGCTCCCTACAGAATAAGTCTGAGAGGACTGTAGATCGGCTTTACATTGAGGTATTGTCTCCTGCTGAGGAGGGTTTTCAGTCCGTTTGAGTGCCTTTCTTTTTTTTTTTCTCTCTCTCTTTTTTTTTTTTTTTTTTTTTACTGTAAGAGAAACACTGACCAAAATCATAGTATGAAGTAGCACAGCTTCATTAGTAACCGTTTATCCCAGGCAAAACTTAGTTTCTTTTCCTTTTCTCCTTTTTTTGGCTGTTTTTATGACATAAAATCTTGCTCTCTGCAATATAGAAATGTACTGCAAAGTCATTCACACAAAATGTAATAAAGTAAGCTTATTGTTTCCCAGAAGAAGATTATGTTTGAATTTCTCTAGTCTCCTCTTTTTATTTAACCTGCTGTCTGGTTCACTTTGGCAGGGTTCAGCTGTGAAAGTCACACAAGCCCTGACTGCCCTCATAATCATATGTTGGGTTTCAGACTGTTAACGTGTTTCAGTCAGTGAAGCAGATATTCCAGGGCTTCTCTGATCCACTTTAATTGTTGTAAAAGTTGATGGTCATCAAGTGACCGTGTCATTCCCTGGGTGCTTACTTCAGTGTGTGTCCTGCCCTTCTGACTACTTATTCTCTCAATTCTTTATCTGTGAGGATGGCAATCACAAGGAAGCCAGCCAACCTGACCAAGGAAGAATCCTCTCCACGGCGAAGCCTAGCTGGAACCCCTTGAACCAGTGAAAGAAAATTGGAGAGAGAGATGGAAAATAACATCTGAAATCCTGGTGTTGCCAAGATTTCCTGTACCTCAGCTGAGATGATTTCAATGTTACAGTTACACCTGCATTCCCCGATCTGAGAGCATTTCCACGTTTCTGAGCCAGCGTATGTGCTCTGGCCATATCCTAACTTCTAATTCTACACCAAAGCCAGACCTGCACACCAGCTTTCTCCAGCCTGCTTCTGTGTGTCAATGGAAATGGAATCCTGTGGGTGAGGGCTGGCTGGGAATGATGGCATGCTCCTGATGGCAGTTGTCCACCCCCATGGAGCACAGGAGTGCTAAGTCTAGGTGTGAGTCTTTCCTTCTGTCCCTTCTGATTCAGTGGAAAGGCAAACAGATTAGCTTAAATAATTGGCTCTTTAGAGCTGTTAGACTTCAAAATGGAACAGAGAAATAGTGCTTGCAGACTCAGGAGCAGGTAGGAGGTAGTTTAAGAAGCTGCTTCTTATCAGCTCTCAGCTATTGGTTTCTGCCTCCCAGCTGAGACAGTGCCTGACTGTGCCCTAATTTGGATGTGATAAGGTTGGGCCAAACATGAAATCCAAATGTGCAAAAGCCATCAGGAGAAAAGTCTTCAAAACTTTTTTTTTGCACAAAGATTAAAAACCTGTATCATCAGCAGAGGAGGGAGTTTTGAGGAGAGAGCAGGAACAGATTACAAACAGCACACCTCTGCCATTTGAGATAAGGGAAATACCCTTTGTTGTTTGCAACTCAAGGCTATAGTACCTTTGACAGACAGCAGAACATTTCTGATTTACTGTAATAGAGCAGTGGTAAACATACTATATAGGTAGAGTGTTAGAGTGTTTATCTATGTGGTAAGTTTTTCAGTTCTAAAAAATATTTTTTTTCCAAATCTAATCAGGTTTACAAATAAGATAACAACATGGGGGGTATGTTACTATGGGGGTGGATTCTGAATTAAACATCTTTATATTTAGGAAAGAAACAATAGCCAAGAGACTAAATTTAGATGATAATTCATAGTATAAGCTCTATGGAGTGTCAAGAGAAGGTAGAAGGGAAACAATATTTAAAACTATTCCTTCAGCTGGAGACTGCTTGTGATAACTGCATAGTTATCATTGAGAGCACTAGTCCCAGTAGAGGACAAGGTGACCTGAACCCTGCTAGAAGGTGAAGAGCAGAAAAGTGAGGCAGTAACTGTGAACAGCAAGGGGAAGTCAGGATATCAGAGCATGCACAGGCACAAGAGAGTTAGAAAAAGAGTTGAAGAGGAAAAAGCAGTGACAGCAGGTCTACGCTGAACTTCTCAACAAGTAGTTACAGATGTTCAATGGGAGAGAGAGCTAAGTATGAGAAGGTGGAAGAAGACAAAGAAACTTACAGAGACTGGGACAAAGCAATGGGGGTTAGATACTACCATTGTAAATTGAATGATGAAATACTAACGACAAGCCAGAAAAGGACGTGCAAAGATACTTATAGCAGAGGAAGCTATCTTGTGCTGAACTTTTCCCGGATGGTTTCAGTGGCTAGGCATTTGGCAGAAAGGGGAGTTGAATATTGCTGAAATTTATGATAGGGTATTTTCTAGGGTTTATTTAAAAAAAGGAAAGAAATGCGGAGAAATGCATTTATGTCTTCTACAGCTATTTTTTCTATAAAAGTGTGACTTAAGCCCTTTAAATTTCTGTTTGTACCAGCACTCCAGTGACTCACAGGGTCCTTCTAAGTAGCTAGTCTGTAATAGCTCTTTCCAGGCATCTGCTCAAACTGTATCCAATTAAAAAAATAGATCTGGGAACAAACTGCTCCCAGTTTCAGATGGCTGGCAGGTATGGATTCTACTTTCATAAAAAGCTTATTCCTGTGCTCAGTTCTCTTTATGGCAGCTCAGGAAAACGATATCATGTAACTTTCAAGTCATATAACCTTTAAATTTATTTAACGTCATCTGCAAATAGCATTAGAACGACCTCAAGTCAGTAAAGAAAACAAGATAAAACATCTCAGAAACCTAAAATGTGGTGACATACCTCATTAGGAAATACTGCCAAGAGTTCTTGTGAGATAAGTGCATCACATTTCATTGGTTTTGGGGATAAATTATATTGATTTCTGCTAAGGTTAACAGACTTCTTGTTTTCAGTAACCACAAAACAAAAACAAAATCTTATCCGTGGTGATACCTTCTGCCCCATGAGATTTGAGAAAAAGCTTGGAGGCTCCCTTTCTTAAGATCCATTCACACGTAGAATGGTGCAAGGTGTGGAGCTCTAATAATGGCATAAAGGTAGAATTTTTGGCACATAAATGTGCTAAGGCAAACTTTTACTCTTGAACCTCCCTGCAATTTGCAAGAGCAAATGCTGCAGGCAGTGGAGCAGCAACAGTGGGGCAGGCAAGTGTTAGAATTCACACTTGTAAAATTTATAGGGACCAATTGGTTTTGCAGGTGTACTGCCTAGCACTTGTGTACACCCAGTTGCTGGAGCAGATAATGTGTGAACTGGGAGCTGGAATGAAGGTTGGGAACTGGGCAGTCAATACCCACCCTGGGGCTACAGCAAGGGGCCTGCCTTGAGAGGCAGAGCTCTTGGCTCTGTCTATAAAACAGACCCTTATATGGTGTCCAGCTTGGCACTCTGAAATGTAGGTATCTCTAAACACTGCATTTTCTTAAAAGGTTAGTCAGGAAAAAATGCATATCCTTAGAAAATGTGTACATTTAAGATAGAAGCCTGGTATGAGGTCTTTAGCTAATGTAACTCGTAATGACGAGTCAGACACTTTTCTTTTAATTGTCAGACATAATCTCCAGCTCTGTATTTACTACCCATCTGCTCAGAGGGTTATACTTGCTAGCAGATTTACTGGGGGAGTGGAGCAGGGAAGAACAGGAGTGGGAGAGGTGTTGGAAGGAAACAGGAGCCCCTCCTGTGGCTGCTAGGACTGAAGAAGCCCTTGTCACTGTGCATAGCTCCTTTCCCTCTTCAGGCTGCAGAGGAAGGGAAGTGCAGCTTCTTTTGAAAATCACAAGACAAAACTTTAACCATTAGATACTCTCTGGTCACAAATTAATTATCCTTCATTTTTTAACGTTCTCAGAAGCACAAGTTTGTAAATGGATAAATACATTAATTGATCATTTCCATTTTTAATGCTGACTGCTATTAAGCATGATACAAATTGATCATTGGTATAGCAATGTTTAGAAACAGTATTTCATTAGATTTTTCTGGCTGCTGTCTTTGTTTCCATTTCTTATGTTCTTTCCTAATAATTTTTACTGATCAGAATGAGGAAATCACTCACTGATTTCCCCTTTATAATGGATTTCATAAACATGGCTTCCTGTTAAAAATATATAATTATAAAATAGTTTACTGTTGATTCTTAAAACTGATCACATAATTTTACTCCATCTATCAGTGCCAATTAAGCTTCATAGCACTAACAGCCTTTAGGTATCAGAATGAAAGAATCTTTGGTTAGGTGTAGCTTATTTGATCAGTTATCCTTCACAGTTTCAGATAAGCTGTGTATCAAAAGTTAAATAGCTTAATGAAGAAGAAGGAAGAAGTGCAATCATTTTAGATGCTTCTCCCTAACACTGAACATCTGAGGACAGCAGCTATAACATACCATAACATTCTAATAATTCTGCATGAGAAAGAGCTACTTTAAGATTCTTCACAACCAAATCTCATGTGAAATATAGCTGTGAATACACAGATCCAAATCCAGGATATACAAACCCTGCTGCGTGGAATGCTTTGTCACTTGAACCTCCATATGCTGCAGATCCAGTTTAGGGGTGGGAGGGGGGAATATGCTATCTATTTGCTTTCTAAATAGATACCAAGCCACTGAGAAACTGAGTGTAATAACTCATTTTGAAACCAGGCAAACAATTTTGTGCAAAACCCATGCCACCCCTCTCACTGCCCATAGTGGTGAAGAGGCAGAGTGGGGCCTGGCTGTACCCTGGTGCCTGTGCTGCCAGCCCTCCCTCCATGTAAACACCACAGGGTCAGAATGCTGATGGAATTTAGGTTCATGCTGATGGAATTTGGGTTCGGGAGCCAGCCTTTGAGGGGAGCGGGAAGGAGCAGCTGCTTTGTGTGACGGGCTGTCATACAGAGCTTACTTAGCTCCTTTGAAGCCGGGGAACCTTCTAAGGCTGCAGAGGCTCCCCAGGAAGCTTGCAAGGCTCAGGAGTGAGGCTGGAGGGGAGCTGCCAGGCAGCTTCTCCCCGGTGCTGAGAGCAGCCGTGGATGCCACGTGTCCGCAAGCAATACGATGCCGACACATCTCGCCCTTGCTGTTGTGTGGGGAAAAGCAGACTCAAAACACATATGGCTTCTGTTCCTCCTTCAGAATGCAGCAATTCACATGCAGAAATACCATGTGCTGCTGCATTTATGGTAATTTAACGTTTTTACATCAATCTTAAAACTGTTTTCAGTGTGTGATGGTAACTCTAGTCCTGCTTTTTGCATTTCCACTCAATTTGACACAAGAATCCTACCTAGGCTTTCTTTTAAACTTTCATGGCCAAGTCATCTATCAGGATTGAATTAGTTTCTAGTGACCACGTTTTGTTCAGAGCATGATAAGACACCTGCTCTTCCCAGCTGTGTCCCATGGACAACTCTATGCTGATACTCACCAATAGATAAGAATTGAAAATAACTTTCTAGCTGAGTGCTCATGAGGACAAGTCAGAAAGACTGTCTATAAATCAAGTTAATACTTTCACCTTCTTTGCAGATTTATCTCATTTTAAGATATCCTGTATTGCAGAGAGACTTCCTTAAATTGATTGGTGAGAACATCATATTCCTTTGGGACAGCAGCAAGTGTCTCATTGTTCCTTCACTACCGGTCTGTGTCATTTTGTGAAAAATGCAGTCTTGATTCTGAGTTTCCTGGAGCTCTATCACATAATGTTTGTCACACATTCAAGCTAAAGCTCTGCACCTGCAAATTCTACTTAAAAGAGGGAAAATACAAGGAAGCCTATGTGACACACACATTAACCCGGGAGAAATAAATTTGACTAAATTGCACCAAACTGTCATTCTTTTGCTACCAAAACCATTTTGTGCCTGAAAACAGATCTAATTGTCAGAACTCTTTGAGCACAGTGAATAACACTTTAAATAGCCACTGATCTTCATATCATTAGTTCTGTGTAAAAGAAACTGAAATGCCCTTTAATTATCCAGCTGCAGGAATATATAAGATGGTACTAAATTTTGCTTAAGTACAGACTATTGCCAAAAAGAAAGCCAAAATACATAATTGCATTGGCATTAGCATTCTATAGTTGTGTGATATCAAACTGCACAATGGCTGGAACATTCTGTGAAGGGCAATACTGTCTGGGTAATGTAGCAGAAACACTTATCTAATAGCATGCCCTCCTGTGCCCTCTGTCAGGGCGCCAGCACATTAGTCCTATTATCAGCCTCCAAATACTGGAGGCTTCCACATCGCTGCTGCTGCCAAAAGAAACAGTCTTCCCTGTTACAGGAGCAAATGTCTGTGCACATAAATGAAACTGAAGAGTAATTAGATTACAGTGTTTCCAACTGACCCCCATGCAACAAAATATTCGGGCTCTCTAATTTACATTAATAAAGATTCCACTACATTTACAGCATGTTTGGTTTAGTTCACAGGTCAGGCGTTTTCCATAATACATTCTAAACAGACTATTTCAGTCAAGTAGGGAAGAAATGTCGAGGTGACTGCTCGTAATTATCTTTGAAAGCACTGTTTGTCTTTTCCTTCCCCTGCATTATGCAGGTTTTTTTACATGGGGTTAGTATTTGATGGGCTCAGGGTTTGTTTATTTATTTGCTTTCCAATTTGAACTGAATAGGTAAGAAAATGAGAAACAGTAAAAAATACCCCTCCAACCACCACCATCACCACCACCACCACCACCACCAAAAAATCCATCAGAGTTATTTAATGTATTTAACTCCCTCATTAGGAACGCATAACAACTGTCTGTCATCGTGTGACAGGCATATCTGAAACAATTCCAATTAGTACAAGAAAAGGGGAACCAGGTTTTTAAATGAGATCTAAACTCCACACAAACAACCCCCTCACCAGCCTCAAATTAAAGGAGATGCCTTGCTTTAATTATTTTTAACAAAACAAAAGCCAGAATGCACTTTTCATGAATAAATCTGGTTATTGATAAGCACTCTCATCAACATCTTAGAGTAAAAAACGTCTGTTCATTGGAGGACATGTAGTTGAATTCATATTAGCTTGTTTAAACAATCTATGTAATACTGAGCCCATCTTTTTTAAAATAAATCAGTGATCAAAGAAGACAAGAGCCAAGGGAGGCAAGTTTTTATATGGTTTAGATTTTATGTTTGTAAAATTCCAAAAAAGTTTCCTGAAACCTGAAATAATATTGAACCCTTCATTGTTTTGTCTCAGTTTAAACAATTCTTCATAATTTGAAGAACTTGCAGGTGAGGAGAAACAAAACAAAGTATTTTACTATTTTAGATTAAGGATTGCCATATTTATAAGATGTTTCCATCCTACAAACTATTCCTGGAACTTCGCATGGGAAAAAACAATTCTGATGCAAATAAAAGCTGTCAGGTATCAATCTGTAAATTGCTGTCACTTGTCAGAGATCCTAAGGAGCACTCCATTTAGGAAAAGACAGCTTCTTAGGTTATTTGATGAGTTCATTTTAAAAGAACCAAGGGTTCAGCAACTAATTTATTTACAGTGGTGAATTATGTTTCTGCAATCTTATGAAAATATGTGTTAAAAAATAGTGTAATATGACATGACACCTTTTACACACATAGCTGTGTTGTGACTTTAAAACTGTTCTTTCATGTGTTTCTGAGTGTGTCATTATTGACAGTACAGTTACCACTGTTACCTTGCATTCATGTGGCTTCAAACCTGCTCTTAAAATAACTGAGAAATTTATTTCTCGCTTTTTTGCCCTAATCTGCTTTAATACTGTGAACAAGCTGTGGGTACTGGAGAACACCTTCTCTTTCTTTAAAATAAACCTTTTTTCCGTCACAGGAAAGGCTAGTAAGGTGTCAGAAACAAGTTACTGAGAGTTAGCAGGCCTTGGTATTATCCAGTGATCTGGAAAAGACAAGAAAAATGCATTGAATTACAGGTTAAGGGCAAAGCCTTCCTTATCTGAGCAACAATGACTTTGGAGAAGAAAGAAAAAGAAAGAGAGAAAGAGAGAAAGAGAGAAAGAGAGAAAGAGAGAGAGAGAGAGAGAGAAAGAAAGAAAGAAAGAAAGAAAGAAAGAAAGAAAGAAAGAGAAAGAAAGCCAACACATTTATTAACTCTCCTTTATAGAACCAACGCAAAAGCACTGGATCAGCCTCCCTGTTAATCACTTCTTTAGGAGAATGTGCAAACACCTCACTTCCTAGCAAATAATTCCATGCACACTGCAAGGGATGAAGCCTGATTTCCAGTGATTCCTGCTCATAGTTTTAGTTTCCCATACAGAGGTTGCACTGTCAACACAGTGTTACCTCCTCTTTTTTGCTTTAGTTAGCTCTGGCTATTTCCATACCACCTCCTGCATTTAAATCTCAGCACCTCTTCCCTTCCTTGAAATACATACAACTTTTGATATTTCCTATGCACACCACAATATCTGCATACTTGTTCTTTGTACAGCCTGGGACAATAACTATGGCTGTAGTGTTTTAAGACTTGGTCTTTGGTAGGACAGCAAACTAAAAATGCACTTTTAAAATTTTCCCTTGGCAGAAGGAAGTGCCAGGGATAATGCTGAGGAGATGTCACCAGCAGTGAAAGTGGGAAATTTATGTTTAATTCCTTGTTCTGCTCCAAATATTCAAAACATCCTTCAACAAGTTATTTGACAAATGTTTTCTATATGAAACAGGAACATAAGAGGAATTTTATGCTTGCTATACTTCCAGTATTGCACAAGGATGACTATGGTGATGAGGGACAGATCAGTGAAAATGCACATAGGGAATGCCAGACAAGTAGAGAAAAAAACCCAACAAACCTGATGATTCTATCTTCTAAAGAGGCACTGGGTTAATATTTAGGAAAATCTATTTGCAAATGAGTATGTTTCATCCTGCTATGTGTAGACTAAAGTATTTTCTCTGCCTACGAATATTCATGCAATCAATTTTAATTCACCTGGAGGAGTGCATTTATCGTAACAGAGATGGAAATTCATGTGTGATACAGTATTTCTGACTAAATAATGCAAAGACTCGCTCAGGCTGTTCTCACCTAGATACTGGATGCCACTCAGTTGCATGATTTAAGGATGTGGATATTCTGAGATGAGAAGAAGAGCAGGTGCAAATGCCAGTGGCTCTCAAGGAACCTCAGATACATCACCCCGCTCAGGCAGGAGCAGCAAAGGGAGGTGGTGTAACACAAGGACAGTGATGGTGTAGTAGAAAACTCTCTGTTCCAGTGACACATTTAATGTGTTTAAACCTCAAAGGCAGCATGATGTGCCTGTAGTGTGGTACAATACCTAGGGAGAGGGATCAGTCTCTAAGAACAGCTGGATGCATTGTGTGCTGAGGTCTGAAATGATCTTCACACTTCTGTCTCTCTGCCTGCAAGGTGAAATTGTGGCTAGCCCTGCATTATTAAAAGGCTCAAGGTTCTGAATTCATCTTGTGTAATTATGGGATTATTGAGGGTGCCTAAATTAGGAATGTAGCCACTTCACACTCTCTCTACAGTCCTTTCTAACTATGAGATATAGGGATTGTCAGTAGGCAACTTGTCCATGTAGTTTTCATTGCTGTACATTGTGTGGTGCTCTTGATGGACGGCCTCTTATCATGTCACCCTTGCACAGTCCACACTGAAGATGGTAGCTTTCATTCAGTCTCTTTTCTGACTGGTTTGAAAATTATTTTTATGCTTTATTCCACACTCCCCAAATCATAGTGTTTTCTTTATGCTAGCCAAGTACCCTAATTTTTATTCTTGAAAATCAGCGTGTGAAATCCTGAAACAGCCCCATATTTGGCATATTCATTTTAATTTACCTACAGAAATAACCCATGCTGTTGCATGCTGTATCTTACTGTTTTTCCTCTGGGCTATTGTTTTGTCAAGCCCCATAGTTACATTCCCATTGGAGACTCATCCATTAGCTTGGTGAGGCAGGAATTACAGCATTTATGCATCTCACATCTTTGTTAATATAACTAATGATGTAGCCAATCACACAGTGAGATATGAGGTTGCTGCAACTGCTTGGTGAAGCGAAAAAAACCACTCTGAGACCTGAATTTGCACAATAAGATCCAGTTCAAATAAGTCCAGGGTTCTCATTTGTTATGCAATTAATACAAATACACAAAAATTCATAACAATAAAAATAGAGGTGGATAAGGAATTGGCTGGTCACAGTCAAAGAGTTGTGGTCAATGTCTTGATGTCTGAGTGTGACCAGTGACAAGTGGTGTTTTCCAGGGGCTGGTATTGGGACCAGCACTATTTAACATCTTTGTTGATGCACAGTGGGATTGAGCCCACCCTCAGGAATTTTGCTGATGACACCAAATTTTGTGGTGTGGTCAACATGCTGGAGGGAAGTGGTGACATCCAGAGGGACCTGGACAGGCTTTTGAAGTGGACCTGTACAAACCTCATGAAGTTCAACCTGTCCAAGTGCAAGGTCCTACACATGGGTTGGGGCAATCACAAGCATGGGTACAAACTGTGTGATAAGTGGATTGAGGGTAGCCCTGAGAGACAGGCTTGAGGCCACTGGTGGATGAAAAACTGACTATGACCCACTAATGTGCATTCATAGACCAGAAATCCAACTGAATCCTGGGATTCATCAAAAGAAGCATGGCCAGAAGGTTGAGGGAGGGGATTCTCCCACTCCACTCTCATGAGACCCCACCTGCAGTGCTGTGTCTGGCTCTGGGGCCCCCAGCTTAAGAAAGAAACTGACTTGGAGTGAGTCCACAGAAGGGCCACAAAAATGGCCAGAGGGCTGAAGCACCTCTCCCATGAAGACTGGCTGAGACAGTTGGAGTTGTTCAGCTTGGAGAAAAGAAAGCTCCAGGGAGACCTTTAGCAATTTTCAAGTACCTGAGGCAGGGCAACAAGAAAGCTGGAAAGAGACTACCAGGAACTGAGTGTGGTGATAGGATGACAGGTAAGAATTCTGAACTGGAAGAAGTTAGATTTAGATTCGATATAAGGAAGAAATATTTTACAATGAAGATGTTGAGACAGTGGGACAGATTTCCCAGAGACATTGTGGATGTCCCTTTCCTGGGAGTGTTCAAGGCCAGGTTAGATGAGGCCCTGAGCAACCTGGTCTGGTGAAAGGTGTTCCTGCCCATGGCAGGGTGTTTGGAACTAGATGATCTTTAAGGTTCCTACCAACACAAAACTGTATCTAATTTTATAATAAAATTAATGATCAATGTTAACCTATAAACAGTAAAAAGAGGCATACCTGTTGACAGTTCAGAATGTATAGTCTGGCCAGCTGCAATCTGAAGTATCCAGATAGGACATCAAAGGTAATGCTGTAAGCCTGTATAGTGTCTTGATATTTTTACTTAGAAGATGAAATTTTGCAAGTTCCAATTGGAGTTAATATGTGAGTTGTATCAGTGTGGATAATAAATGATGACCTGAACATGCCTGTGGGTGTTGTTGCTTCTCCATTGTGGTTGTTCTCAAACTGGCTGCAGACAGACTTCTTTTCTGAGCAGTATATTCTATAGTTCAATCAGAAGTTTTGACTAAGATAATTATGAATCATCCAATCTGGTTTATATGTTTGGTCAGACTAAATTACCATTTTTGCAGCCTTTTTTCATTTTGTGCAAAAGACAGTCATTTCCTTTCAAATAGATGAGCCTACCAGAAAGTAGATCTCACTTTCTAACTACTGAGCCACACTCATTTATAAAGATATGGTCTCTGTGTAATTCATGAGCGCATAGATGTTTTCAAAAAGTGGTTGTAATGGTCAGGTATTTAAAAGATACTAAATAAAGGGTTTGCAGGATTTTTTTTGTGGTTTATCAAATACTACTGCCTGCTGGTTTATGACTAGTAATTCTCATTAATTTGCTGCACTGAGATGATTGAGTCTTCTAAATGTACAATACTTCTTTTCCAGTCTCTGTCCTGTTAACTGTCTTTGGAGTCATAACTTGATAATGCTTCGATTTATATTGAAAATAAGGATTAATAAAGCTGCATGCCAGAAGGACAGGGTTAAAAAAACCCCCAAAGAAAACTATATGTTATATATCCATCACCAGGTTCCATTGTCTAACATTACACTTATTACATTCAAAGTGTTTGAACTAGTACATCCTTGCATTTGGCAAGAAGCAATAATAGAAATAATGATTTTTTTTTTCATGGACTTGAAATATATTAGCAAAACAATGAAAAGAGAAAAAAAGGCAACAAGAAAAAGACATTTCACTGCCTCCAATTCTAGAACAGGAAGGTTTTTCCTGTACATTGTTAGAATTTTTTTTTCCAGATAACTGACACTGTAATGTGCACCAAGGAGTGATTCTAATATATCTTAATCATCCTTAAATTCCTACAGTTCTCTTTGTAAACTTGACATATGGAAACCAGTTTTCAGTCTATATAGATTATCAGATATCATACTCAAATATACATATTTTAAATTTTTTTTCACTAGAAAGACCACACTGACTTCTTATCTGGAGCTGGTACTGGACCTTTCAAGTACTTCCTAGTCTAAAATAATTCCCACAGAAAAACTTTACACAACATCTCAAAAGTTTCTAAATTATACCATTACCCATAATCCAGCATGTTCTGGACTAATCAAGGCTGTTCAATGGTGCCCAATCTGGCAGTGAAAATTGCAGCAACCTGAGTTTTAATGAACTTTAAGAGAAATTGTTAAAGTTGAGAGAACAGCCTGGCATGGAATTCAAGAGTAATTACTCCTATATTCTGGTAAAATAATTTAGTCTCACCAGTATCTAACATGAAATTACAAACCATGGATAAATGAATTACATTTAGACTATTTATCTTTTATATTCATGGTAAGGTTTCTCCTCCAAGAAAAAGTATAGCAAAAACATGTGACTTCACTAGCCAAAAGAAACAACAATTCCTAATCAAATTTTTCTTTTTTTGAATTTCCCAGAAAAGCTGTGAGGTGTATATGACATAGCTGTAATAAAATCAATCTTCATCTTGCACAGATGAAGTTTGTTTTGAAGTTTTGTTGAAGATAAGTTTTGTTCTCCTTAATTAATTAATTCATTCAAAGTCTATCAGAAGCATGGAAACCTTCTTGCTGTACACAAGCAAGGAAAATATACCTCATCCTCTGCTAAAACAAAGAAATACTGCAGAGATACCAAATATTGCAGCAAGAATACTTCTTGCATAGAAATTAGGCTTTTCCAACAAGACATTTTTCATTGGAGCTTGCTTGCTTTTTACCTTGCAAGACATTGCAGGCTTTCTGAGACAATAGCCCCTTTTCTTCTGACAAGAAGACAGAAAAATATGTCACTTCCTCAATAATTTCCTAAATAGGACTGATTTTAAGATGAACACGTTTGCAAGGAGAATGATTGGAGACTCTTGTCATTGGAGTTACAGCTCCAGCTGTAAGCTGCAGGTGTGATGACAAATGCTTGCAGTATCACAACCTGATGCCATGTATTTCTTTCCCTTATTCAGGTAAATAGTTCTTATTAGTCACACCGAAAGTAGTGGACTAAACCCTGAAGGTTTACTCTGTGCTTCATCAGTTGTCAGGCAGCCTCCTTGGAAGTCAGAGATAGTTTGCCTGGGAACTGACAGAATAGTAATTTATTAAAGCCCTTAAAATTGAAATATATTCCTAAGATTTGCAGGATCAGGCCTCTAATTTAGCATGCACTGAAGATGTTGAGGGAAAGCTGGTCATTCAAAAAGCTGTAGAAAGGCTGAGCTGGAGCAGGCCCAATTCCAGGAAGTGCTTGCCATATCCCTGGATGTTGTGGGAGTAGTGTAATGAAAAGTGACTGATGTAGCTTGATAGAACACTTTAAAATGACACATTGAGCTAGATTCAGTGAAAGGGTAATGGACAGATGGTTTTCATTTTCAGAAATTTAATGGCTATTTGACATTCTTTGTCATTAGTGATCCTGTTTAAAACTTTATTGAATAGTGATAATTTTTATTTCCTGTTTTAACAGAACAAGAACTCTACTATCACTACAGCCAGCAAAGCATATGTATTAAAAACCTCTACTTCTCAGCAGAATGACTGAGAGCTTCTTTGCATACAAAATATTTGCATTAATTTTTAGCAAAAAGTTGTGTGAAGGGAGAATTGGTTTCTTTTTACTTCCTCTGGAAATCAGATAAAATGTTATAAAATGCTTCCTATTTTTCCTAAAAACCACACCTCTCCCACCACCCCAGACTAATCTAGTCATTCCTTTTAAAGAAAAATTCACATTCAATTTTATCCAAATTTTTGTCTCAAATTTCAACTTTACAGTGAAGTTCAGGCTACAAAGTAGTAGAAATAAAATTTATGTTATTTATTTCAGATATTAAATAATTAATTACATATTCCTGAAATTCTCCTTATTTATATTTTTGGTCTTTATATTTCATCTGCAGATTCTGACATCTTTAGAAAGTGTCAGGATATCAACTCCACTGCATAGGGTGCAATCAGATTCAGAAGACAGCAGCAAATGAAGTGTTTTTCTTTCATGAAGACACAAAACTCCACCCCTTCTTTCATCAATTATATTCAGAATGGGCGTATATACATGGCTTGAAAAATGAAATTAGTCTCAGTGAGTAACCTGAGGTCCTTTTTCAAAACATGAAAAGACATTTTATTTGGACGTTTTATAATGTTCCAGTAAAAATCTGGATATTAATTTTTTTATATTGTTTGCTGATTTATGCCTTTTCCATATTCCGACAGAAAGCTCATGACTGCAGCAAGGTTAATGCTCTTTTTTTTTATTTCCTTGTAAAACCAATGCTGCTTTATTTGCTACAGAACAAAAAGGTTGCTCCAAACATTTAAGTTGATATTAGGAGATCTACAAGCTCTTACAAAGAGACAAGATTAAAAGTTCAAATTTGTGGCCTACTGACTCTGTCAGTGTTCTTTTGAAGCATTATTGTTTACTGATGGGTTCATGTTATCAGGCAGATTCCATTTTCATTATTTATAAATGGTACAAGGCTTATTTCATTATTTATTTATTTAGATCCCATGTTGTTTTTCGAGTTAGTGAGTATCCGGGTAATTCCTGGAGTGTGGTGCAGAAGGACAGATATCAGCTCCACATAGCTCCCCCATTTTCACTGAAATGCATCAAAGCCCATCTTGGGTATAGGTTGCTGGCTGGCTGCTGGCAGGAAATCCTTGGTGCTGTAAGATTTGCTTCTGTCCCTCTGCATTGAACACCCCCCAGCTGCTTTGCTAGTGAGCAGAGTGGGAATATGCTTTCCTAGCAATACAGCAAATCCAGCCTGGGTGGGCATCTCCGAGTGGCCCTGGGGCTGCTTAATCCTGGAGTGTGGAGACAGCTGGGAGTGGGAGTGAATGTGGGACAACCTCTGTCCTTTGCCACCCCCAGCATGACGGGCTCCCAGATCCCCATCAGAGTGCTCCTCTCTGCACTGCTGAGTGTGACAGCCTGGCAGTGCTTTCTGAGCAGGAAACCCTTCCTCCCAACCAGAACACCGGGCTCACATCCAGGCTGTTTCCTGCTAGCCCCTTGGGTGGCTCTCAGGCACAGGGGGATCAAGCTGGCATGGCAGCCCAAGCACATGGCACTGGTGGGTGTAGGAACCAGGTGCAGGACTGGGCCCAGCTCAGCAGAGGTTTAATGTATTGCCACAAGGATATCCACGCTCCCAAGGGGGTGACCAGAGCATGGCAAGGGCCAGCTGTCCCCCTGCCCCACACTGCTCCTTTCACAGCCTGACATTGCCATAACCTTTGGGAAGAGGCTAGCAACTTTTCATTCCCTCTACCAGGTGTCAGGATGGCAAAATGACACAACTGAGTCGAAAGTTTAAATATGTTTTGGAAATACATGTTGGAAAGAAGAAAAGTCTCCAGGTTTAATGTGAGGCATGAATCTGACAAAAAGGGCTTCCCTGCCGCCTAGGCAAGTGCTATCAAGATTAAAATTTTTTCTGACAGTAGAGGCCCTTCCAGATTAAATACAATCACACAACAAAGCTTGTCAGCATTAACTAGCTGAAATCAGTCAGATCTCACTTGTAGCTGGCTGGAACTGAAAAATCAGTGTAGAACAAAGATTTATTTCTTTTTAAAGCAAAGAAGGAAACATTTATGGAAGAAGATCACAGATAATGTTAAAAGATCTTAAGTACTTTTTTTTATTTTAGAGTAGTTCCAATTTTCCTTAATGATTTTTTATGGCTGACAAGTCACCATTGCTACTTATATAATTTAAAATATTTGCATCTGTAAGCAAATAAGGATGTTATTAGCATGTGGATTAACTCTTTTACTTTTGCAGTGAATGGCCTACTGATTTTTTTCCACAGTGCTTTTACAAGGGCAACACAATTTTCGGTCCCAACTTGAAGAGATCATCCTGTACACCTCTTCAGTAATGTCTCTAGGGAAGCTGGTAGGATAAATGCCAGGGGAGCTGCTATTACTTCCCTGTAGCATGACGACCTCTTCAGCAGGAATAATTGGCTCAGGCCAAGAACTTGCTTCATGTATATGGCAGATACTGACCCAAGCTGGATTTGAACCAGCAGCTATATGATTTAAATAGGAGATGAAAATTGATCTCAAAATAACCTCAACAATCTAAGCCAAGAAAGCGACAAAAGGATGAATGCTTAGCACTGCAGAAAAATAAATATCCTCTTTTAGAAAACAGACCTTGTCACGAGAACCAAATGCTCATACATCATGTAGTAGCCTAAGTTGAAGAATATGCCTCTGCTGGTAAACATAACAAAAACAATAAGAAATGGTTGTCTGTTTGTATATTTTTACAATATTATGTACGATGTATCACATATCACATATATAATGTGTTCTATCTCCCAAGTTTAGCAAATATTCATTGAGATCTTTAGTGAGGGAGTAGCTCCCTGAATCCCTGGATTGTATTCCTCATGGGAAGTTAGGGTCCCCAACAAAACTTATTTAGCAGATGAAAAAAATGTGACAATGGTCCCACATTCCAACTAGACAACTAGAGTGGGTGAAAACCATGTCAGCTTGTTGCCTGCTTGTTTCCTTGCACCTTCTTGGAGACTGCTGCTGGACAAGCTACACTGGCGCCTGATGTTCAAATAGTCTGTCGCAGAAAATTCAGGGGTGAAGAGATTTTTCTCACAGAAAGAGTTCTAAAATGCCTTCAGACAGGAGAAGTAGGTTCTTTGCAGCCCCTGTGACAAGCATTTTAACTGTACAAGGGGATATGTTCTGCCTCTGGAATCCAGTACATAAATTACAAAGAAAATAATAGCTTCAGTCCAAAGGACTATCCACTAATCTCCTTGTTTATATCACAGGTAATATGTAAGTGCTTTTCAGAGCTAATCCTGTCAGCTGTAGCATAAATGCAAAGGCCAATAAGATTACTTGGAGATGAAGTATTTTAATAGCATCACAGAGTCAGGAAGTAAACAGATTATGAAAGGCAGCAATTGGCATTGATTTTATTTTGCAGCTTGGCCTGAATGTCCTAAACTTGATGAGTCTTGTAATCAATCTTGTTTTCATTTTGCATGAGATTTTAGCTCATCCTGAGGCTAAGAAAATAAGCAATTTTGAAAACCAGAACATTAGACCACAAATCATGAGAGGGAAGAAAACCACAGTGTAAGACCCGACAGTGGAATCCTCTTTTCTGGGCCTCAGAGGTACCTGACTGGGTTCGAAGGATGAATCTGTGAAACAGCTGTGCAGAAGATTTCTGTGATGATGTTCTTCTGGAAGCACAGGCTCTCCAGATAGGGTCAGATTCTGGAGATGTGTTGCTAGACAGTCTCCAGGCTTTTCCATCTCCAGATTTGCTTTTCTCCCTTTTTGTTCTGGACAATTCCCAGTCAATTTTGTTGTGGTTTTAATATGAGGACTCACATCTAGAACAGAGATACAAGCTTTCATTCTTCTGAAGGGAGTCTCATTTGTGCAACAAAACTGCTTTGCCAATCAAACTGATTGAAAGGGACAATCAAGGAAAAAGTCCTTCGAAACTGCGCTGTTGCTTCAAATGAGAACACTAATGTAGAGGAGGGAATGTGTCCTAAATTGCCAAATCAGTGAAATCAATGCCCTGATTTTCATCTTCGTGGTCGTCATCCTGTAAGAGCTGTTATTCATTGCTCCAATACTACTGTGAAAGTTCTTTACAACCTTCATAGAGACAGAGAACTATTTATCTGCAAGAAGGACTATTTTGGAGAGCATGGGAAAAATCTAGATCAACAGACTGCATACCAGAAGTCTGATTTTCTTCCACAGAAATCTTGAGTGTGGTGGAAAAAAGTACTGTGTTTCATGAAATTGACTACCATGACTAAATTAAAAAAAAAAAAATCATACTCTTTCCATAGAACAGGAGCAGTTGACATATCATTTGCCACAACATTTTTCTCACCAACGTGTTGGATTATGTTCAACATTTTGTCATAAAACACATGAAGTCTGTATCTGAGACAAACCCATGCTTTTCTTCCTGTGGAGGTACAGCCACAGATTTCCACCAGTGTTTGCAAATCCAGTAGATTTTAATATATTTTATGAAATATAATTCAATTATTATATATATTATTATATATTATTATTATATAGTTCAATTTGAAGTTCAACCCTTCCACTCTGTCCCTGCAGCCAGATGATTTGTTTCTGTGACAACCTGCTTTTACCTAAAATTTATGCTAAATCTGCCAGTGCATCCATTTTGTGTGGTTATATTTCCATTTCATATTCCAGGCTAAATGAGAAGGCAATTTCATTCCCCTTAGGTTAAGAATAACCTAAACAAAGGAAGCTACTGCATAAGAGTGGGCAGGGAGTAGCTTATAAAATTTAACAAATACCTTTTGGTGCTGTGAAGTAAGAGGGATTGGTTAAATGTGAAAGACAACAGCAGAAACGTACTGAGCACAGGCAGAAAAGTAACAGCATACTAAGAAGAAAGCAAGAAGGAGGACTGGGTGCTGGTGAGACCATCAGCCCAAAGAGTGTAGGAGCAATGCAAAAGCAGTTAAAAACGCTCCTGAAAATGCTAAAACTCTTGGAGAGAAAGACTTGCAGCAGATGACAAAGCAATGCATCCTACTGACTTTGCTACAGGGTTTAGGGGGATTCGGCCGTATGAACCTTCTCTGCCCATACAAAGGGTTGCACAAAACAGGTATCTGACTCCACCATTAGTTTCTCCTAACACAGAGAGCCCTGAAAAACTGTGGCAAGCAACCATTGCACGGGTTCAGCTCTGTCTTTTGGGCCACTCTCATGCAAGGGGATGGATGAGATCTGGCATTATCCAGATTTATAGAGCATTTCAAAGCATGACCTCCACTGAAGCCTTAGCACTTGATTTCATGCTTTTAATTTTAATGCCTTTGGAATTTTCAGCTTCCTCAAGTTTTTGAATCAAAACTTCTGTATTTTTTTGCAATGCACTACTTACCTTAAAAACTGTCCCAGAACTGGTGTATAAATGATTATTCCCAACTGCAAATTATTCTCAAACTCTACTTTTGCAATAAATATGTAAGAAGCAAATGAGTTAAATGTTAGTTTTGTAGGGAAGAAGGGTGGAGGAACAAAGTAAAACTGCTGGGAAGGAGTGGAAATCCAGGATTACACAAATAATTTCTTCTGTGAATTTGAAGTAGATACATGCTATCTGAGAGTCTGATTTTACCAAAAGGGAAGGAGTAAAGGAAAAATGTCTTCAGTATATGTAACATTTTGAAGAAATGTTTCTTTCAGCATTACAGAAGACAGGTAATTTCACAGCAAGTGTGTAGTATGATGCTGTCTTCATTCCTTGTGAGAATCCTCAGGCAGGGAATACATGGCATGTTATACAATAATGTATGAAAAAAAAAAAAGTGCTTTCACCACTGATTATTTTATAAAAAGTTGGTTCTCCCTAGCAGCTCTAACTATGATTGCTCTCTTGACTTTACTGGTTAACCATTTCTCTGCAAGGTTGTGAATTTTTCCCCTAAGGCAGATCAATGCTGTAATTTTAGCACCATAATTTTATGGAAGTTTTTCAGCATCGCTGTTTGATTTTCAAGATTAGTTTTGAAAACTGAATAAAGAAAGGAAAATAGCCCAGGAAAATTAGCCTCAAAAAGCACTTTTTTTTCTCTCTTCCAGTTCTGAGGAATCATGTCATCACTCATCCTATGCTTACTTTAAGGAAGGCATCATCCTTTTGAAACTTTTAGAGATTCTTCTGCCTGAAGACTCTTTTGTTTTCTTTCAGCAGCTTGTTTCCCATACCATCTCCCTTCATCACTTTGCAAAGACTGTGGAAAAGTCTTTCCATCTGACACAGACCCCTATTAGCATCTGTGCACTCTAACAATACAGGGCACCAGCTATTGTCCCTTCCAAGGAGGCTGGGCTGGTGTCCTGGCACCCAAAAAAGTGGGTCAGAGATTTTTATGTTTGCACTGACCTGCCTGACAATGTCAAGTGAGGTCTCAGTGATACCACAAAAAAGTCTCCCTGCTGTTCTTTTTGTCCACAGTGGAAAGCAGGGGTAAGGTGAAAACCTCTACTGTAGCCTCCTGTTACTGGCCAGAGGTTTACTACTGGACTGAGCATTATCCAGTGGCATCCACTACTTGGTTTATTCCAATTTATTATTCTAAATCCCTGTCTGGGTCAGTCTACTCACCTCTCCTTCCCTTTGTGCTGAAGAACAGTTCACCTCTTGTCATCTCTTAGCTCACAACCTGCTTGTGGAGCCCACAGGGAGACATTTAAGTCATTCCAGCACATTCACAATGGCTTAAAGTGAAAAGAATGAACAAATGCAAGCTGGAATGTCTTTTGAACCTCCTTGTTAATGGAATAAAGATTTAAGTCTCCAAAATTAAAAACAGATAGGTAGCTACAGTACTATTAACCCCTGCTTTGTAACACTTCTCTTACAGTCTAAAAATGCCATCAGTGTTTCAGTACTTATGTTATCTACGTTAATGTAAAACATCAGTAAAGCTATCAAAACAGAGAGCCACCACTTGAAAACTCCTTGATGGCTAGTCTGTGCTGTGGAGTATGTAATTCATGCCATAAGGTAATATGCAGATGAATTATTCTTCATTGGAACCAGTTGGGTCCTTCTGAAATTACCCATCTTGCAAAGCAAAGCCATAATTTTCAACACATACTGGGCTGAACTGTGGCTCTGCCAGGGAAAATGCATACCTCATATTGCAATTATAGGCTGAGGGAATCAAGTAGCTGAGTCTTGGTGTAAGGTGATCAACAGTCACTGCGATAGGCAAAGGGCTATTCTGAAAATGATGTAAATTGATTCCTTTTTATCTATTAAACATTAAGTACTGTACCGCTGCTGGTGGAACTGCAAGGGAACAAGCTGTCTGTATTGTTATTTATAATACTGGTGATGCTCCACAGAAATGTAAAAATATAGTTTTAATCCTCCCATAGTCCTGTCAGGTATGCTACTAATTATCCTGGCTTATGCTGTTGGAAAAAGGGCTCATACATCCTCGTGCCAGCTTGCTGAAGCAGCGTGTTTTACAATATGGGAAAGCACTCATTGTTTCCTTTCATTTGTAGAAGTGTATATACGGAATTTCATTGTAGCTACAGCAAGAAAATAGGCAATCTGTTTTAAACATGTTGGTATAAAAACTGTGCTGTGGTCTGGCATCTTCACTTTCAGCTGAACTGACAAAACTTTCTCAAAAAGCCTTTCATGCTGCTTCAAGTATTTCTGTCTCTACATCTTCTTGCAATACAATACTCTGTGTATTATCTAGAGAAGAACACTGGTCCACAATCTTTTCTTTGTTTTGGGTTATAATTTTTTCTGAGCATTTTCTATTTTGACTGTTATGTTTATCTTAGCTTAATGATGCTGGGACAGATTTTAATGTAAGCTCCAATAACAAACCTATCATGTAGTTAGAATTCTGAGACTGAATTTGAACCATAAGCAATAATCTCTCTGTTAATTTTAAAACAAAAATAACCATTTTGAGAAAAGTGGAAATTTATGTCTACATGGGATATAAATTTTCACTTTCCCCTATTTATTTTGCACATCCATGAAAATAAATAAATAATACTAAATGTAAAGAATATTAAGCACAGGGTATGAAATCTTTGCATGAATTGAAAAGCACTGGAAATTATATCAGTGTATTAGCATTTATATGACATCGTATACCAAAAGTACTTGCTTGAAAATAGTTAGCATATGCAGAGTAATACTGGAAGCCCTGTGTGCTCAAAAAACTCGTGGGACATACCAGGAAAACACAAAATATGGGATGTGAATCTAAAGAATGTTAGATCTCTTCATTTTTAAATGTACATGTAGCAAGATTTTCCAGCAAAACTTATATTTATTTCTGAAGTAGAAAGTCAACCTGAAATGGACTCAAAAATTAAGGACACACATAAATGAAATTTAGAATCACTTCAGGATCAAGTGGTTACTTACTGAAAAGGAAAAATAAATTTTATTTCCGTGTTGCTAGAACTTCAGGCAAGTAATGTATACAGTTCATGTACATATTTAACAAATATTTTTCCTGAATGACAAAATCAATATTCACTGTTCAAGGCACATGACTTTTATGTTGTACTACCATTAAATATCCTGGACAACAAATTCTTTTGGGACTCTATGGGGTAGCAAGCTAGAATAAGCTTCTCTGAATAAATGGTCTTATTCTAAGCATATGAAAAGTCATATCTTCCTCCTTTTCCCATGGTTCTTGGTCTATGTGCAAGGACCAGCTGGTGAAAATCAGGGATGCCAGTTGAAAGTTTATGAACTCCTCTTAAAACAAATAAAACCTGAAAATAAAGGTCTGCAAAAGAAATTAAGAGTTTTGATTTTGAGATATATTTCAGTTGGGCTGATTTTAAGGTATTTTCATTTAAAAATCTAAAAAAAAGTCAAAACTCTATATGAATATATTTCTTCTACAGAAACATAATTAAAAAAAAACCTGTTCAGTTCTGATCACTCTTCCTCTACAAATTCTTTTCTTTTTCTCCCCCTGGATTTGCAAGGAAAGGCTGAAACTGTTTGGTCTGGAGAACAAAGGGTGCAGGGGTAACTGTGTATAAATACCTAATGGAGCAAATGAAGATGAGCAAGTCAGGCTCTTTTCAGCAGTGCTCAGTGCCAGGACAAAGGTAATGGGCACAAATCAAACCTCATGAAATCCAGTACGAACACAAGAAGATAACCTTTTGTTGTGGGTGTAGTCAAACACAAGAACAGGTTGCCCAGAAAGGCAATGGAGCCTCCATATGTGGAGATATTTCAAGCCTGATTGGGCGCAACTGGCAAGTGGCTCTATCTAATGCTGCTTGGGTGGTGGGGCTGGACTAATCATCTGGAGAGGTCCCCTCCTAAACATTCCTGTGATTGCAGCACTTCAGCCATGGGAGCTATGCCATTAGGTCTCTGTGATCCCAATGAGATTACAGCATTGTGATTGCCTGTGGGTCTCTAATTCAGCCTCTAATTTTATAGCACTGCATGCTTCTGGATTGTTGGTTTGCTTTCAAGCTACCAGTTTGAACTCACTGCAGTGAATCAGGATCACTTCTATCTAATAAATGTTTGCTGACTGCTGTAAGATGGATTCTGAATCTTGCATTTCCTTCTGTAAGGCATCCCTAATAATTAAAATGAAAAAAATTCCAAGAGATTTTTAAAAGCTGTGTATGTGATTTAATTATATTAGTCATACAGAAGAGATTTTTATTGTCATAGTAACTAAACCAAGCTTCTTTTTTCCCTCTTATATTGCCATAGTAGATTATGTTAATATAATACTTCGTCTTGTTCTTGGAGAGGCATGTCTGAACACTTTTTAGGATATTTTTTGTTGGGACATACGTTCTACAGATTGCTGTTCAGATGTAATTCCTCATCTCACAAATGTTTCTTGAGCTTGGCTTTACGAAAATGAATATGCCATAAGAGCACAAGACCCTACTCATCTGTGCAGAAATCAGTGTAAAGATTCAGGTTACTAGAGCACTGAAACTCATACTTAAGTCTGAGCTGGAATTCAGACACATACCGGGAATTAAGTGATGGACTGCTTCACCTGATTTAAGATCTAAATATTTGCAGGACTGGGGCCTTAGGATTGGAGTTGCAACCAAATCAACCAACCATGTTCCGTGTCTTGGGGTTATTTGTTACCACCAGTTTTGTTGGAAAACACCTTTGCTATCCAGTATCCACTGATACTGGAGCGTACTGCAATGAACTTTTTATTTGAATTGTCAATCTTTGTTCATCCTTAAACTTATAAGGAGTTACTCTGAAGTAATGAATTTTGCCAAGTTTTATTTTACGTTTACATTGTACCTTGCTCATAAGAAAAACCAACCAATTTATTATAAACCTAGCAGACTGTGTCTTGGATTTTGATTGGTAGAAAATCAGTCATTAACCCAGGAAAATCAGTAATTTTCCTGCACAGCTGCTCAAACATGCTGGGGAATTTACTATGGAAAAAAAAAAGAGGGTGAAGAAAGATATTATCAGCATTGTAAAACATTGATTAGAGTTTATTATACAAAATAATTACATTTAATCAATTATCACAGTTCAAAAGTGATTTCTTGGGGATTATTATTACCTAATTGTTATTAAAGATCTTACTACAGATGGCATATGCAGTTCATTGCTTATTATTACTTTTACAAGCACAGATGGCACGGTACAAGCAGTAAGACTAGCAGACAGTGATCTTATTTTCCTAATGTAATAACAAATGAATATGAAGAGGGATTTTTTTTTTTTTAATTTTTACTAAAGTGCTGCAAAATAGCTAATGGACTCAACTGTTCAGGTCATTTTGCTTCAGTAACAATTTCTACATAGTGCCTGTAGAAGCCTGTCCAGGATATTCTCAAATTAATGTTACATACTCAAAATATTTGCCTTATGATGCTCATTCCAGCTTGCCTTGCTCTACCCTCTGCATAAGAATCAGTTTAACTTGAACTCTGTGAACTCTATTGGCAAAAGTTCTAAGGCATAAAAATATCAATAACAATCAGATAAAGAAGGAAAGGAGTTAGTTCAAGAATATTTTAAAGCTATTTATTTAAAAAGAGAGTGGTAGATTTTTAAGAAATTAAAGAAATAAAAAAGATACTTATGTAAGAGCCAAAAAAGTCCTTTCAAACTAGCAAGAAAAAATCATTTCTGCAAAAGATCAAAAGTTTGTTCAGGAACAAAAACACAGCATGCAAGTTATACTTTTATACCTTCCTTTCCATCTTTGTGCCCTAAGGGAGGGGTGGGAGGATAACTGATTTTATGGACTGTTCACTTGGATAAAATGGATCCCTATAAACAAGACAAGTGTGCTGTGATAAGTACAGATTAATTATTTGGCCAAGTCTATCCAGTAATTATGTTTCGGACTTACATTCTCTCTCCAGGTCTCCATCTCTAGGAAGCAAGCCAGTCATCATTCATGGTACAGTGGCATTGTCAAAATACATAAAACCTCTTGCACTCCTAAGGCTTAATTACAGAACTCCTGCATGAGAGCTTTTATAATCAGTGGTTGCACAAAGCTGGAACATGTTTTCACTCTTCATCTTAGGTCATATTAAAAATGTATTGTTAAATCATGCCACTCTACTTCAAAATATCCTAGTCATATGTCTCAAAAGGCAAACAACAAGGCTAAGTGTTATGATTAGAGAAATGCTATTGGACTACTCCAGTATTGAAAAAGAAGGAAAAATATATCTCATGAAAAGAAGAGCAAACATTACACCATGTGAATTATAGATAATACAAAAATAAAATTAAAAAAGAAAGAGAGAGAAGAATCATATATCAAGATTAAAAACCCAAAAATTTCCTGATAAATAGGTGAAACATGGGAATACACGTAGACATAGAATTTTTTTTTTTTTTTTTTTTTGCAGAGGGCATAAATCACGGTAGCTATATCCCTAAGTATGTGGCAAATAAAAGGAGTGAAAGCAACACCATTTTTTCTTTAAATACTTGTGTGCCAGTTCTGCCATTACCCTAATTCTGCCATGCACTGATTATGTCCCTAATTTAAATTGGTAGAATGGCACTTCTAACACTTAAGTTTATTATTAAAATCCTCTAACATTCTCTGTTTCCAACCCCTTCTGGGCCTGAATCAGCGTGCCAAGGCATCAACAAAAAAAATGCATCTGATCTTCTGAATAAATTTTTTAATAATGAGATCAACATTTGTCCTTATATATGGTATACTTACAAGGTCAAGAACTGTTTAATTAGCTTGTCTTATTGAATCGCTACTCTACAGCTGAGCTGTGGTAACTGGCAAAGTGCATACCCTAGTAGAATCCATTTGGTGAGTAAAATCCATTAGCAACCACTAAGAAACTGTGCATAAGAAAATCACCATCAAGGAGTTGTGGTTTAACTGGTGGTTTGATTTAATGTGTTTCACTTATTACAGCTTGTCAGAGAAGCAGTCACTTGTTTAGCCACAATAACATGATAGCTTCCATTCTATGGCCATTTCCTTACACATTTTCCATTAACTTCATCAAAGAAGGGCTTGGTTCCACCTGTCTTACATTAAAAGGGTGCTATTTTTGAATAAGCATGCCAGAAGAGCACCCACATATAATTTCTTTCCCTAACATCTTACTTTAATTGAGAGCAAAATAATCTTGCCTTTCAAGCTCTGAAGAATACAGGAAATAATACAGACTGCTAGGTGGGTTTAAAATGGCATATGTCAGGTTCAGAGGGTAATAATCAATAGTTTGAGGTGTGGCTGGTGGTCAGCAATTAGGAGAGTACACCAGAAACTGATACTGGGGCCCTTATTGTTTAGCCATAGTCATTAAAGACCTGGATGATTTTGGAGTGTACCCTCAGCAAATTTAAATTGGAGGGTAAGATTACCGTAACAAAGAGCAGGCCCTGATAAACTGGAGAATGGGACCAGCACAAACCTCATGAAATTCAGCAAGGAGAAGCATCAAGTTTTGCGTGCCAGGTCATTCAGCCCTGTGCAGTATTATGGTCTGGCAGACAGGTGATCAAGAAGGAGTCACACTGAAAGGGAACCTGAGCAGAGTCAGCTCACTCTCGTCATGAGAAAGGCAAATTGTGTGTTGAGCTGATGTATGGTCAAGGAACATTCATCTGATCTGTAGATCTTATCCTCCGGTTGCTATTGATGAGGTTACATCTGGAATATTTTGTCTAGTTTTGCACCTCCCCGTTGAGGTGAGCTAGAACTGAAGAGGGTCTAACTAAAGGCTAAGAAGTAGGACATGATGTCGAGAGGATGAAGGAGATTGGCTTCTTTAATCTGGTGAAAATGAGCTAAAGATGACCTAAAGGAACTAATTATACATAAATGTAGGGCTGCTTCAAAGATGAGAGATGAGGTACTCTGTAGTATCAGGTGAGACAGAAGGGGCAACAACCACCAGGGAGGTTCAGGAAAGACGTTTTAACACATAGGGCATTACAGCACTGAAGCAGGTTACCCAAACAATTATTAGAGAGTTTCATAACTTGACTGAACAAAGCTGTGGCTGACCTGATCCAGTTGCTTCCTACTTTGACTGTGACTTTTGAGCAGAATCTCCATAAGTCCCTTCTACCCAGCATTTCAGTGATTCCTATGAATGCTATGATGTGTCCAGCAGGAGAGCTATGTACGACTCAGGTAAATATTTTGGAGTTCAGTATCAGTAATACAATCATTTTCAGTGCACGAAACTCATGACATCAAATGTCCAACAACAAGTGGTAGAAGTGCAACCAGGAGGAATTACACTGGTCATATATTCCATGGTCATGGCTCAAATATAAGAATACCCCTCCCAATATTAGCCTTTTAAAAATTAATATAAAAATTTTGAAATGAGAAAACATAAAAGAAAAATCACAAATATCTTCTTGAGTTTATTTCCTATGATGGTAAAAAACAAGCATGCAAACCCTTCATTAGATTTTCTGTTATCTAAAGATACTCACTTTCTATTTGAAGCCTGCATGGTGCAGTGCTTTCCCAAAACCTTTAGTCATCTGGATAATTATATATATATATATGCAAACAATAAGTTTCTATAAAAACTGTTGAAACCCTACAAAATATCTTTTTATTGTTACAGATGTTGTGGCTCAGGGACAAAACTAACCTTCATAAAAATAATTAGGGAAATGTCAGCTTTTCAAAAAAATATTTGAAATTGTGAAGGATTTGAGACAAACCAGTTTTTATTGGAAAGCCAGCACTTCTTATCAGAACTAAGATGTAAAGATTTCAATATCCAGATGTGATTAGAAAGTAATCCCAACGTTTTCTGTGGTTCAAGCCTTTCTGCAGTTAAATGTTTTGTTCCTTACAATAGAAGCTCATAGCACTTCAGAAAGAAGAGGCCAGAATTCTGCTGTAAGGTTTTAGGCCTAAAAACATGGTATAGATTTATAATCATTAAAATAAAAATGAAAAAAAAAAGCCCATCAAACCAACTAACAATGTAAAGTAAAGCAAACACAAAAGATCCCGTTGAAATACCTTTTCAAGAGCAAAAGTAATGAGCTGGGTTCCTAGCACGTGCACATGTTCAACAAGAAACAAAAGAACGTTCATGTGTATAGCTCTACAGGCAAGCATGGCAAACAGTTTTCTGTGACTATTTGCTCAGGGTTTGTTTTCTTTTCAGCTGAGCTTTTTCTCTTTTTGTATTCATTTTCAAAAAAGACTATGGATTGTTACCATACATCTTGGCCTTGAAGCTGCCAGAGTAATTATTAGCAAAACTACTTGACACATGAGAATTTGTGCACTCTTCTAATCTGAGAACAGAAACAACACCATATGACTTGTCTGACCAGTCACAACTAATCAACACAATGAGAAAAACAAATATCAGGCATTGCATAAATACAGAAAACTGTTCACAAACAGTCTCAACATTACTGTTGCACAACAAACACTTACGATCTGCTCCTAGATTGTTCAGTATTACAAAGAAGGAGCCTTAAGGTGATGACAAACAGTATTACTTTCTTTCTGTTTCGTTTGATTTTGAGCACGTGTACCCTTAAAGGAAAATTGCCTCCTTCATGAAGTCTTCTCCATTAGAAAAATAACAATTCTAAAAGAAGCTTCACGCTAAACATTCAATTTAATACTGATTAATCAAACATTCCTTGCACTGAAGATCACCTTTCTTAAGTCTAGTTTACCTTCCTCACATTCTGTTTTTATGCACATAACTGTGTATACACAGTAGATGTACGTCAGGACACCAGTTTTGGTATGATAAAGTAGAGCCACAGCTTTGCTGCAGTCAGTGCAGGGAGATTGCTTTTAGAAAAAGTGGTTTCTCCTAAGTACTCTAAAATCCCCACACTTCCTCGAGTCTTGCTCCTGGACACAGTGAAAGGTGTGGATAGAAAACCAAAGATAACACCTGAAAAAGAGTGACAAAGGAGACATTGCTACTTTAATGCATTGTGGGTTTTCTTCTCTTTGGTTTGCTTTGACTTGCTGTTTGGATATTGCTGTGCTATAATGATTATTCTTAAAATGGTCTCGCTGAATATTTATTTCATGCTTGGCATCAGTTGCTCCACTGGGGAAATTTATAAGAAAATTGTATTCAGACACATATTTTTCTACTCAAGGAAGTCTAAAGCTAACTCTTGTGAACCAGATATTCACTTCAGAACAAAACTGTCCTCTTCTCAAGTTCTCGCCCTTTTGAACTGGATGCGTCACGTGTGGCTTGGGAACTGAAGACCACATATGAAGTGAGGTAGATTACTTACCTGTATTCATCTAGAATCTGGAGAATAATTTCTATAGAATAAAATCTAGATATCCCTGTATACGGGTTTCCTCATATGCTTAGTTCAATAGACAAGCTCAGATGGTGCCTAGCAATTCTAACACAACTAATTAAAAACAGGGGCTTTGATCTGAAAGCAGAGTGTTCACTTCCCCACATTTTTGATAAAACACTAATTAGAGCACTCCTCAGTAGAAAACTTTGGACAGAGAAAAGTAATACCTCTGCTTGCTATTTACAATAAGCCCCAAGCTAGAGAACATTGACCATATGCAGCCAAAACTGTAAAGGTCATGAGGTCATCTGGTAGAACTAGGAAGCCTTTATAACCTCTGGTTTCACATAAAGCTAAAGGTCTGTTATAGTCACACTTGCATATCTGGATCTACTAATTGATGTAATTTAAAAAGAAAACCATAAATGTGGAAAAATTGCTACGGTAAGTGCTTTCTTCCTAAAATATCATTTTGTGACTTACCTAAAATATTTTAACTCTGACTTTAATCAAATCTGTACAAAATATATTGGTTATAGCTCAAATGAGTTCTGTAAAACAAAATATATTTCAAGCACACATCTGTTAATTGTTATCAAACCCCCATTTAAAAGTAAGTAAAGAATTTAATGTTGAGATAATTATTTAATATTTCTTAAAAAAGAGATTTGTTTCTAGTGAATCAGTATGTGATCAATAACCCATATTTTCAGAATTTTGTGTGTTGATTTACACTTCCTTTGTCAGAAATGGTTCAAGATATTTCCAGTTTCATTTGTCTCTGGTGTTAGGTGGACATTTCTTGAACAGTTCACATAGAAAAATATAAGTTTTATCATCACACTGACTGCAAAATGTATTCCCACTGATGCTTCCACTCACTCCTGTGATTTGAATGGTTTTGGTTTCAATTTGACAAGCCATTTTGCTGGCAGTATGTTTGGCAAAGCTAACTGAGTGAATTGAAATAACTTTATTCCCCCTGTCTGACCTGATTCTACAATCTTAAAGCAGTAAAAAGCAGACTAAGTGTGTTCAATATTAATATTGTGCTCTCAATGACCTGGGGTAAACATAGTGAGGAGATCAGATGTACAAGGAGTTGCTGTTTTTGCATACCCAGTCAGAGCAGAAAAGCTTCAGTAGCTTTAAAGAAAGCATTCACAACATCTTTGCAATGCAAGCTTGACTCACAGAACATACTGTGCATTGAAAGACTCCCATCTAAAGAATAATGAGCAGGCAATCTATCTTTGAAAAATATGAACAAATAAGGGGCACCATAATACATTTATTTGTAGTGTGTAACAACTAGGCCTAGGAATAATTTCTAATTGCTTGTTTACAAAAAATCCAGTTGACTGAATACATTTTGAAATGGGCTATTAATGTCACTACATATGTGTCACCTATAAAAACTTGTTGACTGCAACTATGTCCACTTATTATCTTCAGAAAAAAAGTAAAAAACAAATGGTGTTATAATTTATCCATTTAGATTCTAGTATAGAAAATATTTGCTGACTCTTCCTGCAATTAATTTAGTCCATTATTTAAGAGAACTTAGTTGTGCATACTTGTTCTGCCTCTTGGATGGAAGAAAGCGTTCCACAAGGAAAGAGAAGATTCTGATGCCTACCAACCTCATCACTAATACACTGCAGCAGTATTTGTTTTTCCTTCATGCACTTCATGATGAAAAAAACATTATTATCACTGAAAGCCAACATGCATTTCTAAAGCACACCTAAACCCACAAAACCACAAGGTATGGCTTTAAACATTAGTAAACATCTCTGTACTACAGTGCAGACAGTACTATAAGCAAAACACTGGGATCTCTAACAGCCAGAGATCAGAAAAAGTGTTTAAATCCTTGCAGGAGTGCACAGGAGCAATTTCCCTGACAACACCAAAGACCATGTATTTAGGCTTCAGAAAAAAGGCTTTGAACCCCATTTGGGTGAGAGCAAGAGATGTTAGTCATAACTTAGTCACAGGCATTTGATTAAGTAGGGTCTTGGCAAAAAAGCAAGGAAGAAAGAAATTTCCCTTTTTCTCTCAGTCTCTTTTTCCTCTCTAATTTCCATTGCTTCTTTCTGTCCTTCTGCATGACTGGTATGCTCAGCTTTTGTCATTCCCTCCATACTTCTCCTGTTCAGTCAACCACATCCCTAACCACCTAGATAGCACTGACAGTTATGTGGGCCTCATTACCACTGCCTGCAAGACAATGCCCAGAAAAGCTTGTATCAGTCCTCGGAGGTTGCAATCTAAAATGAAGTCCAAACTGGAGATTTCAAAAACACCTGCTCAGCTACTGTTATAAATATAGATGTGTCTAATTTGGTCAGCACCTTTGGTCAGGTACATAAGGTGAAGAAGCTGCCTCCATATTTTTTTCTGCTCCTGAACAAAGATTTTGTCCTGCAATGTTCTACATATGGTAAAACTGGTTTACTATATATATATACAAGCTGCTGTACTGTTATCTCTTGGTCTTTTTTTCTTTTTCTCTTTAGGATGGTTATATGCCTTTATCTTGGTATTTTATCTGAGTATATTTTAACTAATTTTGGTATGATGTAGTAGTTGTTAATGTCAATAGCCCAATGTGTATTTAACTTAATTTGTTGGTTTGAACTGCAGCAAGCCTGGGGCAGAATTGATACGCTGCACTTATTAACATATAGAACACAACTCTATGGAAAAAGGTAATTCTCTAGTTAGGCTAGCTCTTAGCTGGGGCATACCATGCTGTGAAAAAGAACATCTTTCTACATTTAGTAGTTCTGAAAGCCTTTTTTCTTTTCCATTCTGGAATGGAGTAACAAAAATGGAAATTGTTATAGAATCATTCTCTGAAAATAGCTGAAGTAATAACATGGAGATGAATTCAAGTTCCATAGCAGGATAAACAAACAAAATCCCCAGGAAGCTAAACTTGATGAACACTAGTAATGTTGCAGTACTTGTTATTAATATTAAAGCTTTCTCTATGTGTTATTACCTGAGCTATGTGATTCACTGTTTAATTAGACACACACAGAGCAGCAAAGTATATTGTCTCTCCCATGAAAATTTTGAAATTTCAAAATATTTTCCATTCCACATCAGGATAAAAGCTACAACCTTTGACAATCCTCATTTAGCAAACAATATACTACCTTAGAGAGCACTCACACTGAGATGAAAGTACAAATCACTTCCCTTATTTAGGCTGACTTATCAGCTTTCAACTTAAAGACCACAGAATTGCTCTAGGCATCAGGCTGTGCAATATTCTTGTGTGGCAAGTCAGCAGACATGCTCTTTCCACTGCCACCCCTAGTTGGGACTTTCTCTTCAAAACGTATATATATGTATTTAAATTTTGACTAGCTGTGAGATCAAATTTTCAAAAGGCTTCTTTAGGTTTTGTGATCTGTTCTTTAGCTAGGGCCCTCTGAGACAAGGTTTGCTTTGGGAAGGTTTGCCAGTGACTGTTGTAGATGGCATTCTTTTTGCAGCAATATCAACTGGAGATTTTGTTGGTTCTGTGGCTATTGTTGTTGCTGCATTCATCTTTCTTATACAGCCATCCTGACACTTTTAGTTCAGTTTCTTGTATATAAACACTTGGACTCAATTAACCACAAGTAGATATTATTTCTAAGGGTCTTGGTTTCACAGTACAAAAATACTTCCACCTTTGGATGTAAGCTGATAATAATGAGAGGTCAAGTCAATGAGGAAACTTCATCTTGAACTGCTGCTTTTAAATAGTTTGAGGTTATTTATTTGGGGATTTAAAAATTTATTTTCTGGTGGCTTTGTCTATATATTACCTTCAGATTAACGGCACAGTATTTTGGAAGATACCTCATTTATGTACACAGTGAAAAAATGTGTCTAAGAGCCACAGCAAAAAAGCCTGCATGCAAAGGAAAGTAATCTCTAATTTACCTGTGTAAGACATATCACCTGTGACAATCTTGCATTCTCTGGTTGCCATACAGAGGCACTAAAGCAAATGAATACTGTTTCCTGTTGTATGTCTCACTTGTCACAAGACAAATTTGTATTTGTATTAATTGAAGACACTGAAAAACAATCTCTTCCCAAGAACCTCTTTCAGTCATATTGATGTCATGCTGTTTTCTAAGAAAGGAAGAGACGCTTGGGGTGAATTGGTGAAGAGGAAACCTGAGTAATCACAGAAAAGTCATATGTTCCTGTGTTTATGCAAACAAGCTCATAAAGTATCTGACAGTGAAAAGTCAGAGTAGTTTGCTGCATACAAGCCTGTCTTCAACTTCTGCTGACACGGCTAAAATAGCAAATAAACAAATCCAAAATCACTCCTCAGTAAACAAAAACTGCTTTATCATCTTTCAGGATGACCTTTATTGATTATCAATCACGAGAACTGAAAAGACCAAAAAAAAGAGTAAAATACCTATGATATTATTAACATACAGTGGCTACAGGGCCTGTTTTCCTAGAACAACCCCATTGTTTTTTGCATTTCAAACAGTTGCTTGCAAAGTTCAGCTTAGTAATCAGGATAAAAGGGAAGTGCAGATTTCTGAAAATATCGGTAGCATTAAGGTCAAGAAAATACTAATTAATACTAATACTACTATAATAGTAATAATAATAATAATAATAATATCATCAATAATAATCAGCCTGACCAAAAAAAAAACCCAGAAAATCCCATTAATAAAGGTATTCAAAACTGGTATGAGATTAATCTCAGTTGAATCATGAGATTCACATGGGTGAATTCAGAATGATTCTGTAGTATCAAGAGTACATCCATGCAAGAAATGCTCTAGAGCACTTGTCTCTGCCATTTACATTAATTTTATCTCTGAATAGTTTTACCAACTTTAACAATTGCACTGGATCTGGCTGGAATGGACTTAACTTTCTTCACAGCAGCCAGTATGGTGCTGTGCTTTGCCTTTTGGGAATTCTACAACAGCTTTAATAACACCCCAATATTTTGGCTACTACTGAACAGTGTTTGCACAGCATCAAGGTTTCCATTCATCCTACACACATCCAAAAGTGAGCAGGTTGAGAAAAAGGCAAGATGCTGAGAGGAGACAGCATAGCAGACCCAGATAGCAGACTCAAAGTGACCAACAAGTATTCCATACAACGTAATGGCACACTCAGGAAGAAAACCTCAAGGCAAGGAGGAAGAAAGACATTTTTTGGTGATGGAGTTTGTCTTCCCAAACAAGCATTACGTGCGCTGAGGCCCTGCTTGCCAGGAGTTGGCTGGACATCTGCCTGCTGATGGGAAGTAGTGAACTAATTCCATATTTTGCTTGGCTTATGACCACAGTTTTTGCTTTCCCTATTAAACTGTTATTATCTAGATGCACAAGTCCTCCTGCTTTTCTTCTTTTTTTGCCCTGTCTTGTGAGAGAGGGAAGTGAGTAAGCAGCTGGGTGGGTGTTTGGCTGTTGGCTGGGGTCAACCCACCACAACAGTATTTCCAACAATTTATACAGAGTCCAAGGGAGTAGAAATATAGAGCAAGCATTTGAGTCTCCTCCTGTTTTACCTGCAAAACATGGGTATCCTTTAGGACCTATTTTGAGCTGAGAAAAATAAAAAGTATTTATCTTCTCAAGTCACATTTCTATGTCACTTTATTATATGAAAAGACAAGAGGTTTACTTTAACATGTCTTTTCTAAAACACCTTTCATTAAAAATACGTTTGGTTATATGGGTCTTATGAAAATTATTTTTTGCAGCTGATCCAAAACAGAGCCAGGGTTTATGATTATTGTGATCATGGCGTATCAAAGCTGTCTTTAAATCTGGCAGTGTACATACACAATTGTATCTGATTTAGGAGTAGGTGAGGGCAGGCTAACCTCTCATCTGGTTCACTGACACCTCTGGGTTCAAGGGCAGAGTTGGCACCCCACCCCAAAATTCTCATCAGCATAGTTTGGCTGTTTCTGTACCTCAGGTAATTGGTTTAAAACTGATTTTGGAATATTTATGCATAGGCATTTTGTATTGACCTCTAAGTATATCAGTGAAAAAATGATTATGAATTAAAAAATAAGAACAATATTTACTCAGAGTAGACATGCTCAAAGCACCTCTCACCACAACAAAATGGTTCATTTAGATTCCAGAAAAGATAATGAATTTTCCCCTTTGTTCTACAAGGTAATGGCAGATTGTCTGACTTAGTGTTCACAATATCTACACTCATAGTTAATCATTGACTACTGAGATGCAACAAAGGAAGTGGAAGCCATCACATAAGCAAGCCTGAATTTTGCTGTGTAATAATACACAGTCAGAAGGCCCTTTTGTTGTAGCAGATGGCAAAAAGTTTGAACTTGAGCTCAATCAGAGCTCAGTGCCTTTGAGTCCTTTCATTATTAACCACGGGTTGCTTTTGTTTTGCCAAATAATCTTACTACTTACTGTCCATCCATGCTGTACCATTGGTACAGGAAAAAACTGTTGGTTTTTTTTGGTGTGTGTGTAAGTGAATTATACTGTCAGGAGTGGGGAAGAGAAACATGTAAATTGACCTTTTTGGATGTAGATGTGGGTATTCTTTTTCTCAGATTCCAAAACTCAGAGATTAATTTTGTCTCTTGAGCAAAAAGATGTGATTCCCTCTTCATAGCTGTTCATAAGAATTTTTGGCTCTGATAATCAAATCCATACTTAACTACCCTGACAGTTTGCCTGGGATTCCTCAGTCTGCCAAAAAAATGTCAAATAGCATTGAGTGGTGAGGGGCTCTGAGATCCATCAGCTCATTCCTCTTCTGAACCTGAAGGCAATACTGAGATAATTGACTCTTCATTTGGTATTGTTTGCTCTGTAGTGTCATCTAAGCTACTCTGAAAATAGAAAGCAACTTTTGCTTTCTGTAGATACAAAGGGAGCCCTAAGTCCGCTTTTATAGATTATTACTCTGATTCAGAACCTTGAGGTCTTTTAGAAAGCACAGATTGTTCTTTACCTTTCAGTGCAGGTATCTGAACTGGTGTTCATGTGTATGTTTATTTGAATTGTATTTCACCTGGCACAAGTTACTCCTATTCATCTGGAGGCTCTTTTCATCTTTTGTGAACAACATGGACATTTAGTACTAGTACCAGAGATAATATCAGATACACAGCTGACATGAATCACTCTAACTCTACTGAGCTGCTCAATTACTTCTGTCAAAGTTCAGCTCTTAGACTCGTTGGCTGCTTCCTTCTGCACTATGTTAATATCTACATAAAATAACTTATTTCCTGCTGCTGTTCCATAGGGCATCTTGGAACCAACCATAATCCCCTCTGAAGCAACTAATCACAAAAGCTTCTTCACCATGGCATGGAGTCTTCATTTGCAGATGTCTAGATGTCAAAATGGCACAGAGATTTTTTGACTGACGGGCTCTGCTGTATGATGAGGAAGAGTTTAGATAAGCCTATTAACCTGGATACATTTATCTAGGAGTTGCTGTTAACTTGCCCACAAGCTTATGAAAGTAGAGAAGGAACTACTGCAAAAAGCATTCATTTTTGTGGGTAAATACAAACTTGTGGTCAGTCTCTGATAGCTACTTTAAGGCAAAGAATATTTCTTTCCCCATAAAGAATTTAGATCAATGTTATCTCATAGGTGTGCCTATGTCTAGCTTTGAATCCTTCTGATGCATAAACAGATATGTGCATACAGTATGAGGGGCAAAAGCAGAGTTCCAGCTTGTCCTGCAAATTCTCTCGATGCCTGGAGAAGAAAAAGGACCCCTCAAAGATATTTCTTCTCCCAGCTGATTCCTAATCAGGCAAACCAGCCATGAACACTTTAATTATAATTAGTTTTGAGTTAATAAGGTTTTGCTTTCCCCAAATTGTTCAGAATATCCCTATAAAAACCTAGCAGACAAGCAGGTTTTTATTTTAATTGTGTTTGCTATTAAAAACAAGGGCTTCACATCCAATTGCTCTATCTTTCCCTTGAGTGACACTTGTAAGGCTCATATTTAAACATTGTTTAAACAAGTCACAATCACACTGTAATGATAGCTCCAGGACCTTCACTTGACAGTGAAGTTTAGAGATGCATCTAGACTGGAAAAAAACCATCAGAGACACTTGATAGTTGTAAGTAGTTATTATGAATGCTATAACTGCAGCATTCAGAGCATATTGGGCCTGAATGTGTCCTTCTTTCTTTAGGTTCTTTGCTCTGACTGAGAAATTTTTCACCATGAGTAGCTGTTTTAAATGTAGCTCCAACTTTTTGATGCTGTTTCATTGACAGCAGTAGCTATACCACAGAAATACATTAAAGGGGTCCACAGTGATCCATTCACAACACTGAGGAGATGAGCAGCTCATCACAAATATTGCTCCTCCTCTGAAGTACCTGCTTCTCTAGCAGAAGGCCACTTCCAGCAGAGTGAAAATATTTAATAGAATTCGATCATCTTCATACCAGTTCCTACCCACAGTGATCCTAGCTGCTTTGTATTAGAGATTTGATCTTCTTAAGGGGACTTCTAGGATACTGTAGAAGTACTGCTCTTACTGTTTTCACTTTCCAATGGTAATTTCAGCCATTTGGTGTCACAGAGCTGAAAGGGACTTATCGTAGGTCCAAGTACAATCGGCTTGGTGTTGTGGCTGATGAAGTGACTGTATTTGATATTCTCTCCTTGTGTGTTTTAGCTACACTGATGCTGACTGGAGCTCTTGCTTCCTGGGTTTCCATAATTTTTGGTCCAGCTTGATGAGCTAACTATATCCAGGGTCCTAGAACAGCAATTAATGTAAAAGGTTTCTTATCTTCAGCCCAGATGGATTCAAAACTGGGTGGACAGAATGATAGACCTACTCTTTACTAAGGACTATGGACTTGCTCTGAGTGTGTATTGTTATTTTGTGGACAGAAATGCCCACAGGCTTTCAAAAACAACAACAGATGGTCCTAAGGGCACTAGCCACTTGAGGGTGTTTGCAACAGGTTATTGTATGTTGAATAAGGCACAAGTATTTGCTGCTTTCCTTTAATTGCTCATGTCTCTTCTTTATCCACCTCCAAATCATGGCAGCAGGTCAAAAGAGACACAAGTTCTCAGGGTTTTGTGTGAAGAGTGCTTTGCTGCTTGAATGTTTCTTTTCTTTTGTTTTCTCCTTTTATTTTCTTCATCAAACCAGTTTGGCAGAGATTACCATTTCAGTCTTTTCTGCTCTGCCCTTGGGAGTGTTTGGAGCTCTTTTCCTCTTGAGAGAGGGGGAACTGCTGAAGTGGGGTAGTGTTTATAAACAAGACTGTGTTTTTCTCCCACCATTTATGTTAGTGGCTATGACCTAGAAGATTTAAGTATGTTTCCTGGGAATATGAAATAAATCTATTAAATGGAAGTAAAATTTTTGATACCTTGTACTGTGCTTTTCAGGCTTAATTACATATATTTATTTGACATGTCTGTTATTGTGAGCACTAGGAGTCTACATAATTCTTTCACAGTCTGTCACCTCCGTGTGATCTGCGTAAGTTCTGTCAGGAATGTTGACCTTGTGCTGTCCTCATGCATCTGTGTCTGCCCAGGTCCATGGTGACCCTTTGCTTTCACACGAACAGAAATAGAGTGATAAGGAAATCTGTGACATTTTCATCCTACTTTAAAATGTCCACAAAGAATAAGAAGAATTTATTTCTTCAACAAATAAATTATAAGCAATTTTCTTCCTAAGATGGAGCAAGACATACTGAGGCTAGGAAACTGCATGGTGTGTTCCATGGCTGTATTTTTTGAGCAGCATTGCTTTTGGATTCCTTTCTAATTATTAAGATGTCAGGAATAGCAAATCCAAAAGGTCTCTTTCCACAGTCATGGAAGCAATGCTTTCTCCCTCTCTTTCCTTCCCTACAGAATTACAATGAACTGATCATGGATCTATTAATATATTTGCATCTTTTTTGAATATATTAAATACTTGTTTCATATTTACTGAGTAGTCCAGTCACTGTAAATTCAACTAGATCAGAAACAAATTAATTAATATACCAATCTAGAAAACAGAACCACAAGTCAAAATGAACATTCCAACTGGTATCCTTGACAACTGGCTGAATATTCAGATGTTTAATTCAGCCCCTTTCTACCTGCTTGTGGTAAGCACCAGGAACACAGTACCTTCTGCTTTATGGACTCCTATCCAGAACCAAATATGTTTCTCTACTTCAGACAAAACCATGTTTGAGAATCTTGCCAGCCCATTAATGCTTAATGCAACCTTCACTGGACAGCAAAATGAGCTTTCTGAATACTCTCTGGGAATGATTTTATGAAAAATCTAGCCCAAAGTGTCAAAATGGTTAATATCTTTATAGCTGGAGCCGAGGGGAAGCTTATATCTGAAACAGAAAACCTTATGCTCTTAGGTATCTTGCTATAACAATTATATTAGCAGGAAAAAAGCTTTTGCTGTAACCTTTCCATACATTTCTAGAATTTATGATAAAACAAACTATCCTTGGGGTTATCCAGTAGAATGAGTGGAGGCTACGGAGGCTGTTCTCAACAGCGTGTCTGCACTACTACAGAAATGTCTAAGGAAGCCTCAGAACAGCTTGCTCAGGTAGTGGAATGCATCTACTACAGGCTCAAAGACACCTTGTCTCCCAGGAGGAGTTCAGATTCCTCCAGGAAATGGTTTGTCACTAGTATGCCTGCACTGCAGTTCCAGTGTTCCAGGTCCCCAGAGAGCTCCCTGGGGAGGGGTGCCACACAGCATGACCTCGTGGCTATGGATGTGTGCAGGAGGCACTGCACTGCCTCCTCCCAGCACAGCTTTGGCAGGGCTAAAGCCTCAGAAACCACACTCACATACAGCTCTGCTGCTTCGGGACCCAAAACAATATTTGTGTGAACAGTATCTGAGACAACCAGTCCTGCTGGAGCAGAACTGGCTCCATTTGTGACACAGCCAATGCACAGCCAGGCTGAGCAGGTGCGTCACTGGTGTGGGTGCTCTTGAAGGCAAGCTAAGGCTCACAAGCTACATTCAACTGTATGCTGACTGGATGTTACCTGAGGACTGGATTTAGCATTTTGTCCCCTGGCTTTCTCTTACTTTTTCCATTAGATTTCAATTTTAAATTAGTGGAAGAAAATTTTCAGACTGTATAGGTAAAGCAGTGCCTCCTATTTACAGCCTGTGCTTGCAGGTCACTTTTCACCTCTAACTTGAAGAAGTCAGCCTTTCCCTGTGTCCTTCTAGAGCTCAGCTGTACCTAATGATGGACAATTGCATCTGGAGGGGAGGTCCCTGGCTGGCCATTGAGGCATTCATTACACAGGCTACACTGGGGAAGTTGCCCATACAAAACCTCTGAGGAAAGAGTTTTCAGAGGCACCAGAAGTGTGTGAAGCATTTGTAGTAGTGTACTGAGAAGAAACTTTACCTTGTTAAGGTAATCTTAAACCATTAACAGTTTTCCTAGGGGAATTTCTTGTGTATATTCTGCTAAACATTAGGAAAAATTGTTTGCACTATGCCCTGGTTTCCTTCTCTGTTTTTCTTTTACTTTCCATCCTCCCTCACTTTTTTTTTTTTGTTTGTTTTGGTTTTTTTTAGTGCACTAAAATAACTAAAATAGCTCATACATTGTTTTGGAACTTGTAGTACTTCTGTTATGCAGCAACTTGCCTTTAAAAAGAGAAGTTTGACTGGCCCAGCCTTCGAGGAGCTGGAAAATAAGGACTTATGCAGTGCAGCATAAAAAAGAGATCCAGACTCAGCCTCGTAAAGAAAAACATCTAAACATTTATGTGATTACTAGGAACAGCATATTCTCCTGTACCCATGTGCTTCTGGATGCATTCCAAGATATTAATAGCAGTAGTGGCAGGGCTGTACATTATATTGTTATTTCCTCCTTGGAGAGAACAGAATGTTAGACTGTGAGAATATGACATGGAAACTATGTGAGTTGGCTGCCCTCTTCTACTTTATTTATTCTTTCTTAGATCTTTCTGACTTTGGAGCTTTTGCAGTCACTTTAAAAGGGATTTTCTTTTTGTCCAGGAAGATTACTGGAACTTCTACTCTGGATCAGATGATGGACATTAACCCCGCTTTCTGTCTCTGTCTGTTGGAAACAGAACAGACCCGAGTAGTCAGTAATGTGTTAGACAAAGGCAAGATCTTAAATTTACTTCCCTCTTGAGTTACAACAATGATAAATACATGTCAATAGGTAAAAACATCTATACGCTTCATTATTTTTAATCTTATTTGTACAGAAATAAACATTACACTTTCTGATAAATGTCCTTTGATTTTATCGTCTATCTCACTGAACTAGTCAATGACATTGTCTTCCATGAGATTGATCTAGGACTCAGCTAAGAGCAGATCAAATACTGCAAAGAGACAGGCTTAAGAAGCCAGGCAGAAAACAGTAATTTAGTTTTTTATTATTGTTAGAGCAAGAGCTGTCCACTTCCTGAAAATCTGGCATTCTGTCACTAAATGGGAACCCAAGTGTCTCTTAAACTGCCTTAGTCTGGATGGAGTCTAGCTACATTTTCCAAGACTAGGTTTTTAAATTCATGGTTTACCCAGCACCCCAATGAGGAGGTAATGCTTCTGCAAGCTGCAGCTCCCTCTTTTCTACACCTTCTTTCCTTTCCCATGTTTTCCTGCCCTTTGCACCATGCTGGCTCTGGCACCAAAACAACCATCCATACAGTGCCTTGAAAAAGCAGATAAGGGCATTGATCCAGTTTGAAATTAGCTGTTATAAGAGATCAAGCCTGTTTGCTGCTGCTTTTCACCACTCAGCCATACCAGGTTGCACTGGTCAGGTGCATAGGGTGGAGGTGAGGAGGGTGAGGGAAGGGAGGAAGATAGACAGAACATCATCTACATGCAGAACTACTATTTTATGCTGTTTAAAGTATTTTTTAAGTATGGCCTAGGACACTGTCAAGACTGCATTTCTTGGCAGAACTTTTTTTCTGGAGAAGTAAGATTTTACTTGTTAGTGCCCCTAGTCCCTCCAGGTTTAGGAAAAAAATCTGTATCTCAAGACAGAGAAGCTTAGCATATATATGCTCTCTGTGAATGGCAGCCAGTATAAGTTTAGAGGACGTGTAAAAGTAAAATTACTGCAAACTAGAGGCAATGAGGAAGGGATAAAGGATACTGACAAATTGTAGGTGTATGGTAATAGCTGGCAAATTTATTTGTACCCCAGACTAAAGGATTGCTTCTCTTGTTCTCCAGATTACAAGAAGAATCTGCAGATTAAGACAGTAGTACCTGTTAAATGTTGAAATAACATAGCATTTCAGGGGATATGCATTCAGTAACTCACACAGTACCTTTCAGTTTTCCAAGCAATGTTATCTGTTACAACATGGTAACACTTTGAAGGGCAGATGCTGTCTCACCATAAATTAGTAATGGGGTGGAAGGGAAGATGCAAACTTTTGGTTTTCATTTCTCTCTGATGTAAAAAGGGAGCAATCAGCAGCTGCTATTCTCTGAAGACTGTGTGGCTTTTTCTCCATGGGACAGATGGTACAAGATAAGGCTTCTAACACCGCTTAACAGAAGCTGTTTCCCATGGACAGATTTTGCTATGGACAGAATCAAATTGTATAGCCCACCAGCAGAACATCTAAGGCACCAAACTTCATGCAGTTGTGTTTATACAGCTTATTGGAGGTGTTGTTTGGCATAACCTAACCCCTCTCCCCCTGACCTGTCATCATCATTCTAAATTTAAAAGCCTACAAAAAATTGCCTAAGTTAGTCAGACTGCCTCTAAAATACTTCTGTATTTTGATTTAGAAAGAGAAGGTGCTCACCTTTTGTTCATAGCAGAAAGTACTACAAATGCAAAACTTTTGCTTTCTGAAAGCAATCAATTTTTTCTTGTTATTATTTAATTTTCTCCCAGTATGAAATCACCTTGAGAGTCCTACTCATTATTTATGTGATAAAACAGCGCTTCTGTGTTCCCTTTAAGATTGTTCCATTAGAAGCACATTACTTTTCTGCTTGAATGAAAAAATGCTTGAATGCAATTGGATCTAAACTCTCTGATGCAGTTTCTCTTTGGGATCTTGCTTCAGGTTTCTTTGCAAAAGCTGGTCCAAGACCAGTTCTGCATTGCTGCTGAAGCGATTCAGGGCACTTTTGGAAATAGCAACTGATGTGCAGGTTTAACACCATATGAGGTCTGTCTCAGAGTGTTGGGAACTACAGAGCTGATGTGCAGGCCCTTGCCAGTGCAGCAGAAAAAGGACTCCCTGGCTCTGATGCTTTCCAAAACTTGCTGATGAAAGTACCCATTCAGAAGATCAACCTCAAAAGGCCAGTTTTGAGTTTCTTGGTAGATGTGAAAGGAACTTAATTTCCTCATAAACCAAGTATCCAGGCATCAAGAAGATTCGTGAAATGATGATACAACATTTAGTCTTGTGGATGGCATTGTGCAATAAGGCTCATTGACCTTTTTACTTTCTGCCACTGTTCACAGTGTCTGACAGCAAGGAGAATAAGATGGCATATATGCAGGACTGTAAAGCCACTTAATGCCATGTATGTATTTTTAGTTTGTTTGTTTTGGAGACTCTTTATTTTTATTTTAAGTGAAGTAATGCACTCAAAAAATATTTTAACATCTAATTGCCAAGGTACCTTCCAAGATTTTGCCGTTCAGTATATGCACTTCCAACAAATAAAGTGTCACCCTTGCAGAGTGACCTCATCAGAAAGTTACTTTTGGAATAGCAGCTGCAGCAAGTGTTAATCTAGAGAATTGTCAAGGAAATAAGGGGGACTAACTTACTTTCCTGGAGTGTAATTTAGGATTATATTAAGTATTCTAATAATGTGCAGACCCCAGCATCCAGAAGCTGTCACAGGAGTATCAGAGGAATCAGGGTTTGCATAACAACAGGAGGGGGGTATCCTTGATGTGTTTCCTCATGTTCTCTTGTTCCCAGTCCTTCCTGTGACTGGAATGTAAATTCTAAACCATGGCAGCAAGCAAACCCACAGAAGGCAGCTGGCAGGTGGGCAGCAAGTGGTCAAGACAGCAGGAGAACACCAATACATTTTATGCCTTAATACTCAATATAGCTCTTAAGATATTTCAGAGCATGCCCAATCTGTACACAAGACCATGGCTCAGATGTCCAAACACATGAAGAATGAACATGTAGTCTTGTATCTGCACATCACTCTGCTTTGCTAAAACTCTGTTTTTGAGTGCTTAAAGATCTGTTTAGTCAAAAGAAACCTCAGCTAACAAGGTGTTTCTTTTTTTGCCTGCAAACGGAATGTTCATTAAAGACTCTACTGTGATGGTTTTGATGGCCAAAGTGACCTTCATCTGTACAGCTCACACATATGAATTCACCACATAACCTTGTTTGACCCTAGAGGGTCCTTTTGAGGGAAAGGGGCTACTGCATGCCCAGTAACCATTCTGGTGCTCTGCAGAATTAAATGTGTTTATAAAGTTAGATAAAACATTGTGTCTGTGATTATTTTTTTTTTTTTAATCAAAAAGAATTTAGAGGCAGCTAAATGGGAAGAAGCCAAAAAAACACATGAAGGAAATAGTATCCAAAAAGCCTGGGACATGCTAGAAAAACAGCAATCAAACAGGAATGATAACACAAAAAATCAATAGGAAAAATGACATACTGAATCCAATTAACTTTGAATTGATTATAGAGAGAAAAACAAAACCAATTTTGACTGCTCTCTCCAATATTTGATCCTGAGAACAGTGTACTTATTTAAAACATTCTCATAATCAGTTTCCTTTATACTGTGCTTTTTCCTCTGAGAATGTGCCTTACACCATATTTGTCATTTATGTCAGAACAAAATAAAAACAAGAAGCTGGTATAATCAGTTTTGAGAACTCAAGTAACAAAAGCACAATCAAAGAAATGAAAGGATAATTAGTAACAATGAATAAAAAATGGCAGCTTAAAGCCTCTTTCACATTTAGCAATATGTCAGAGCAGGGCTAAGTAAGCAGAGACAATGAGAAAAATGCTTCTTCTCAAAAGAGTGGAGGACAAATTCAGACCACAGCTAAGGTCTAACCAATATTTCAGTTAAAATTCTTGAGGTTAGAGCCTAACACCAAGTATGCAGAGGCATTTTTATTTATTCACTTAACTGCTGCTTTTCTACCTTCCATTTCCAGGTGATCAAATTGCTCTGACTGCTGTAAAACTTTTTACATCAAGAAAAGGGTCCATATAAAAATGTGGATCAGACAAGTGGCTAAAAAAGTAAACAATAAGGCAGTGTCCAGACCTTTTAGGACCTTAAACTTCATAAACAAGATAATTAAAAACAACTAATGACAGACAACAATTGACTAGCATAATGAAAACATCTGTTCTACTTTTGAGTTCTTATATTACTAGTCTTGAAGATTCATTGACTTTTTAGGCAAAATGAGGATGATGTCAGTATTAAGAGGTAAAACTCAGAAAAATGGGTACATTTAAGACGTGCAGTAGTACAAATTTCAGTGATATTTAGCAGAGAGAGCTCTGAGGATGCTGCTCTTCTGTTTCTTATCAACTGTACCAACTCACAAAGTATTTTTATTAACTTACTGGGCTGAGGTTAATCTCTTCTCACATCTAAAAGCTAAAAGTTGAGTATAACCTAAGCTTGTTGTCCAATTTGATTCTGTTGTGAACAAGAAACATTGGATGCCTAAGGCAGGTATCCAAGGATATGAAATAAATTGTCCTTTAAATGTGCTTTGTGGTGAGCTGTTAACCCATTGCTTTTCCTGTTTCACATTGTTCTCCCACTCTCCCCTGCCCCTGGCCCTGGCCGCTCCCTCGGGCTCTCCCTATTGGTTCCTGTACCCCAACTCCACCCAGGTACCGCCCCCTGGCCCCGGGTAAAACCCCCCTGCGCCCGGCACATGAGGTCTCTCTGCCTCTGGGGATCGCGGGTGCAAGATGTGATTAAAGTCCTCTCAGACCCCTTTGGGAGACCCTTCCTGCCTCCTTTGTCATCACTGGTTGTAACACTGATAGCTGACCAGAGCAAGATTGCAGGAACATCCAAAATGGACTACGGGATGCGACCGGGTCGCATTGCCCTAAGCAGCCCTGTTGAGCTCTCAGGAAGCTACAGCCTGCTAAGGTAAATCTAATGATTATAACAGTGCTTGCTTCTCAGACAGTGTAAAAAGCTTGAAGTGCTCATCTCACTGTTAGACAGTTAAACTTAAGTAAGAGGAATCACAGCTTGACATTCAAATCTACAAAGGCATCTGTTGGTGTCAGTAGTATTACACTGAGAGATCTGGCTTCAAAATGCTACAGTTCATGAAGTCACTAGCATTGGACACTGTGATAAAACATGCAAATCCATGAGCATTTCTTGCAAGACACATTCCTGAAATATCTCTTCTCTCGGGTTTATTTCTTTTTTTTTTTCCATCCTCTCACTCAAGCATGGCTTCACCATGATAATGTATGCATATAAGGGCAAAAATAAACAATGAACCTGTGTAGTTACAGGGGAAAGCATGAGGAAATCACCTTCATTATAAAAAAAAATAATTATTTTGGGCACCAGAAAAACATTCTTACTTTTTGGAAAGGTGGAACTATAGAAAAGGAAACTGGAGTTGTAGCAGTGTGTAACATACTGGTGGCATGTAAGAGCAGGTCCTGCTCTACTCTGCACTGGTGTGGCCTTACCTGAATATTGTGTGCAGTTTTGGGCTGAGGTCACTTGGTTTGTTCAGCCTGGAGGAGACAGAGGGGAGACCTCATTGTGGTCTTCAGTATCCTCGTGAGGAAAGCGGAGGACAGGTACCAATCTCTTTGCTCTCATGCCCAGTGACAGGACTTGAGGAAGTGGCATGAAGTGGAGTCAGGGGAGGTTTAGGTGGATTTCAGGAAAAGGTTCTTCACCCAGAGAGTGGCTGGGCACTGGAACAGGCTCCCCAGGGAAATGGTCACAGCACCAAGCCTGACAGAGTTCAAGAAGTGCTTGGACAATGCTTTTAGGTACATGGTGTTATACCTGGTGTTGTCCTGTGAAGGGCCAGGAGTTGACTTTGATGATCTTTGTAGGTGCCTTCCATCTAGGCATATTATATGATTCTACGATTCCACGATTCTATGACCTGTCAGTGAAGACCTGCAGAGAGTAGATCCTATTTATCCTGACTCAGGACATGAAAGGATGATTTGGCTTGCTGACCTCTGACATCCTATTTGTTACAATATGGTGAAAAGTCTTCTTTGCGTTTGAAACAACCCTGAGCTTACATAGGACATATAGAACAAGGTCCAGCCATATTTTATAATTCTCTGTCAGTGCTGCAGAATAGAGACTGTCTTTATTTCCATCTGCCAAGACTTGAGCAGGGCTGTGCATGAACTGAGGTGTTACTCAGTGTATTTGGAAAACTTTAAACTGAAATATTGAAATGGAATTTAGCAAAATTTGAGCAGCTGAGCAGGATCACAGCTTTAGGCTTGGATGTCTGTGTGTTCTGTGCAAGTCCCAGTTTTGGTAAGTCCCTTTGGCTCTGCCGATGTTGTGGGATGTGAAAGTGCCTGCCAGCTTCTGCATCCCTGAAACTGAATCTAGTCACATACCATCTGCCTTTCCTCCTCAGGCTGTGGTCTTCAGCCAAAGCATATTAAGGCATACAAGAAGACAGTGACAGCAAGTTTCAACAAATCCCCTAAATGAATGGGGAGTTCAGGACTGGGTGAAGGAGGGTACCATCAAGGACATGCAGCACAGGATAAGTGATCCCTGAGGCCATATGAGTAGAGACAATATATTCATTGTTCCTGCGCAAGCCAGTAGCGGGTATTGAAAGAGGGATATTCTGCCCTTCAGTATAGGCATGATCTCTCTGAATCTGGCACAAGCAGCTGCCCAAAATTAAATATGCAAGTAAGTAAAGCTTCTGAGGAAAAGAAATGTTTTCTAATCAATTTCCATTAGATAGAAAGATGTTATGGATAAGGAGGTGGTAAGCTTTTCTGCTGGTGAATTAATACACCTATGTCATGACTATCAATTGTTGTCAGAAATGTGTGCGTGGTCTGGAAGACTTTTTTACAAATTGACAGTGACTGGTCAGGCTGAAAGCAGGTGTATCTATTTGAATCTGTTCTGACCTTTGGTTCATGGCATATGTTCATGTTATGTCACATTACCTCATCACATCACAAAAGCTAAATGTCATGCAGTGTCACATTCTAACCTAAGACAGCTCATCAGCTCTACTGTTGTCAGATTATGTGTAATGTAACAAAAGCACAGTAAATACAATGTGCTGTATATTATTTTAGCAGTTATCAGTCACATAAGAAGTTGAAAGCAATATTCATGTAAATGAAAAGATACAGCATAATTTCTTTGGAAACTCTCTGGGGCTTATTTACTGTTATTTCCATAGACCATTTTTCTGTGTGTTAACAAAGCTTTTGAACAATTCTCCTCAATACTCAGAACTGCAAGCCCTTGGAAATCTGCTGTTTAGGACTCCCTGAATTATTACCATGTTTAAGGTGAAAGTTGCGCCTGAGGGCAACCGGCCAATAAACCTGTCCTTGCCTTCTGCTTGTGGGATTGCCCTTCTTATCACACTCCTGCTTTTGTCAGCCTATGACTCAAAGCTTAGTAACTTAATCAAGCTTGTGTTTATAAGGCTTATGTCATCTGAGTAGGAAACTGAAGCAATCCCTTGTGACTTAGGGGACCGGTCACATGCTTGCAAAAATGACTGACTGTGGAGCTTCACTGCCAGGACATAATTTGTTTAGATTAATGGCTAAGAAAAAACTGTGAGTGATACACAGGTTTGGATAAATTATCATCAGCCTATGGGAAGCTCATAAACTGGGAAAGAAGTCAGGCAAAGAATACATTCATCTTACAAACTAATTAAGTAATCTCTCCAGGTCTACACAGCCCATGAAATGCTAGTGTTTCATAAGGTTGCATGTGGTCAAAACAGTAAAGCTTTAATACTCTAAGGACAGGTAGTTGCATGCAGCTGCAAAATGACACCTGGTGGCCCTTTGAGAGAGTGGCTGTCATGATTTTTTGAGACAAGGGCAGAGGGGTGGGCAGGTGCAGTTGCTTTCAGAAGACCTTTGCTTCTGGGGACTGATAAGTTGTGAAGATCTGGACACAGCAAATTTTGAAGTAAATGCTTGTGAGTGTTCATCTAACTACTCACACCTAGCTACCTGTGAGTACAGACAAGTGCCATTATAATGACCATGATTTTGTCAGGCCACATGACACAGATCCATTTCTTTCTCTCCTCTTCCTCCCACTCCATGCTGTGCACGTAAGGAAGGAGGGAAGGAACATGCAGGATTGTGTCCTTCCTGCCAGGTTGTGTGTTAGGATATTCCCTTTTCTTGTTCCTTCTATGCTCATGCATTGCCTACTGTCTCACACACAGAATCATAGACTCATCAAGGACCAAGATCATTGAGTCCAGCCTTTGACCAAACACAGCCTTGTCAACTAAACTACAGCACTAAGTGCCATGTATGGTTGTTTCTTGAACACTCCCAGGGATGGTGACTCTACCGCTTCCCTGAGCAGCCTGTTGCTAGGTCTGACCACCTTGCAATGGGGTGATAGGGGCTTTGGAAACAGTGGGGAGCATTAGACTTGCATGCAGCTTACCTGTTTTAAAAGTCTGGGTGCCACGTAGCATTTGTCAGCATGGCACCAAAGAGAAATAGGAAATGAGAGATGGGATTCAACAAGGGAATGAGGCTTATGGGGTAGCAACCTTAAGGACCAGCTCCCTTACATGTCAGATCCTTCTGTGGGAAATGCTGAGCATCTGTAGGCTCCCCAGTAGTCCAAGAATCAAAAAGTATTTGTGGGTTTCCAAAGACTTCTTGGAGATACTCAATTTCTTTCATGATAGTGTTCCCCTATCACTCCCTCCTTTTGCCTTCCTATTCCTCCTTCAGTTGAAATGTCTGATACTTACTAACTAAATCATTAACTGAGTTAAGCATTTTAATAGGCTAAGTAATTATAACCCATGGTCATAATAAATGATATGAAGAGGGGGGTTTCAATTAAGAAGTATTTTCCCACCGCTGTGTAGCATATGACCTTCAATGTATAAGCCATATTTCTCACTCATTCTGCCACCCTGAGGGAAGGAACTGCTTCCCTTTATATATATATTAAAAAAATTGCTAATGGTGCACTGTAATCACATGGCTGCATTTGAACAAATCTCATTCCAGACTTTCCCTGGAGGGTTTAATTATTCTGGTTTGTGCAGAATTACACCCAGTTGTAATTCTGTGTGTCTGACTGCAGCTGCTAGTTCATTTGTGCATCTATTCTCCCAACCAAGTGCACATAGAAATGCGATGCAACATTCATACGAACAGCTTAATGAACAACTGTAAATGGAACCTCTCAAACAACAACTATATGTACTTTTCTGCAGACTAGCAGATCAAAATTGTGAGCTACTCCTTCAATGTGGGAAGAAAACATGGTCTCAGCTCTTTTCATTATGCAAATTAAGTTTTTTTTTTTTTTTTTTTTTGTCACAGATATTTAAAAAAACCAAAAATTGGAACGGAGCTCCTTCCCTGATATCCTCCCATTAAAGGCCCTGGTCGAAGACTGACATCTGCTACCCTTCTATAAATCTAGAGATGATACCTGGATTCCAGCAGAGCAGTTCAGGATTTATACCAACTTCAATTATTCAATGAGAGCTAATTTGGCCTTCTAAATACGTAATTTTTCTTAGTGAAAAAAAAATCTATTAATCCCTCACAGCAGTCACTGATTGTGGCATTTTAACAGTAACAGCCAGCATGATTGAATGTTTTCAGTGCTTACTGACAGATGGTCATTGTGTTACAAAACAGCCTCCAATAAATAATGACCATATCCACATGAGAGATGGAAAATAGTTCTCTATTGTCAATCCTTTTTTGCTGCACATAATGAAGTAGAAATGTTTCTTCAATTCCATTTTATTCTGATACTGAAAGGCAAAAACTTCAATTTGAATGAAAAGTGACAAGAATTTGAAAGCAGAAATGTTTCAAGTTTTTATTTGTTTGCTTGCCTCTTTCTTCGCATCTAATAAACATTGTGGTTACTATTATTCAATTCTTATTTCAAAGTTTACATTTCCCTTCAGGTGCCAGTGAAACTTCTTTTGAAAGATCACAAGTAAGCTCACAGCGAAGATATGGTTTCACAGTCACAAGATGACAGGTTTGAAACTTACTCCTCGTAATATGATGAGCATGAGTGCACACTGGTCTGTATGACTGGGAAAGAGGCTTCATTTTAATCACAATGCTTCAGAACATAATCTGTACTAAAAGTTTATGTCAATCACAAGCTGTGAATTTATTACAGTTACTAGTGATGCTACAGAAGTTATGACTCTTATACTGTAAAAGAATCTGAAGCACCAAGTGTGTTCAATAAGTACCTCAAAATTTTAGTACATGTCTTGTTGTACACTAGGAACAGCACAGTAGAAGTCTGACTATTTTTGCCTGGGTAGGAGGTGAGAGTCAGATAAGGGGAACAGGTTGTCTTGCATCAGGTTGTTGATGAATAAAAGGAGTATTTTCACAAGCACTGAGACTGGCTTACTGAACACATGCAGACTTCAGATTTTGAGAATAAATTGTTGATCAGTAGTTATCCTGATTTGCACTGCAAAAAGTCTCAGCGATCCAACTGAGCTGAAGTAGAATGATGAAGCACAACTAGAAAAATTATTGCACAGCTATTTGTTTACATGTTGATGGCTCAGGAGTTCTAAAAGTAGCTAGACTGGTTTTTTGTCTTGAAAAGAGCAGGTAAAGCTAAACATACGGAGTAAACATATCTATGAAGCAGGAAGGACTCCTGTCAGCTCTCAGAACCAAACCATCCTTCAGCAGTAATTTTCAGCCATGTCTTGCACAATCTACAGCAATAACACTCATGACTCCCACCAAATCTTTATCTGTGCTGGACCTGATTGCTCACCTCTTCACATTTGCACTTCACTACATGTTAATGTTTGAGGTTTTAAACTGGATTATTTTACTGACTCTCACTTTGTAATCAGGGGAAAAAGTAAAACTTCCAAAGCCACAAGCATCTTGCCTACAAAAGTTTTCAGGGCACACTTTACATGAAGCTCACTACTATGGAGGTCAATGATCAGACTGAAATCAGAAACTTCTATGTGTCTGAATGACCCCTTCCAGTTGCCAGGGGTCTTGGGTCACAGCCTGTGGGTTTTATATCCCTCTATGTGTTTACATGTGTTTAAATTAGGAATTGTCTGAACTAGGTTCTGCAATTAGAAACAAGGAGCTGTGCTTTTATTAGAGGCTATAATGAGTTCTCAGAGCAAGTCACTTGACCCCAAAAAGCTGTGGGAAATATTTTCAATGGTGGTTCCCACTTGTTTCTGATAATGAAGTAGCCTCTTCAAGACCAACTAATCTCAGTAAAGGTGAGAGGCATTCTCATATCTATTAAGTAACCATTTATAATTCAGAAGAACATTTATGAAAGCAGCAGCATGTCTTTTGTCTTCTATATTTAGGACAACATTCAATGCTTAAACTAAGTGAGCGCTTTTGCTACAACTTGTTGTCAGTTTGAAATCCTGTGGGGAAATGAGTTCATGGCTTCATCACCTGTTAGAAACCTATCACAGCTCACCCTTAGCTAGCAATCTCATTGACCTCAAAAGCTGAATGATTACAGACATTTACCTTATCATATTTGAAATGTGGTATTGTAGAATCACACAATGGTTTGGTGTGGAAGAGACCTTAAAGATCATCTAGTTCCAATGCCCCTGCTGTGGACAGGGACACCTTCCACTACAGAAGGGAGCACAGATTCTCTATCCACCCTGGCCTTGAATACTTCCAGGAATGGGGCATCCACAACATCTCTGGGAAGCCTGTTCCAGTATCTCAACAACCCTCATAGTAGATATCTTCCTAATATCTAATTTAAACCTTCCCTCTATCAGTTTAAAGCCATTACCCCTTATCCTGTCACTACAGCCTTTGTAAAAGTCCTTCTCCATCTCTCTCGTAGCCTCCTTTAGGTACTGGAAGGTGCTCTAAGGTCTCCCCAGGGCCTTCTCTTCTCCAGGCTGAACAACCCCAACTCTCTCAGCCTGTTCTCATAGGAGAGGACTGCCAGCTGTCTGACCATCTTCCTCTGGACTCACTCCAACAGGTCCACGTCCTTCCTGTGCTGGGGGCCCCGGAGCTGGATGCAGCACTGCAGATGGAGACTCACAAGAGCAGAGTAAGGGGTGAGGAGCACTCCCATCGATCTGCTGCCCACACTGCTTTGGATGCAGCCCAGGACAGGGCTGGCTATCTGGGCTGCGAGTGCACATTGCCAGGTCATGTTGAGCTTCTTGACAATCAACCTCCCCAAGTCCTTCTCAGGGCTGCTCTCAATCTTATCTTCATGTACCTTCATTTCAAGGCTGCAACAAAGCAAAATGGATCTTGTAATAGCAGTATCTGGATAAAAAGATGGCTCTTGGCAATTTCATGACCTTTTTTCTTAGGTCTTTTCCAGCCTAAAGAATTCTGTGTTTCTAAGATTCATTGCCGTAATTTAAGTATGTCATTTTTTGTAGCTTAAATGTATGAGAAAATTTATGAAAAAAGAAAAGCAACACAGAGAGAGACAAAATCACTTGCTTCCTAATTTTCAACTGTCATGATCTTGTGAAACTACTTTCTTGTCCAATGTTACCTGTGATATGTTCTCTGATTGTACCCAAACAGAGCTAAATCTTGCTTTATTTTCTCACAGAACTCTCACCCACCTATTATTTCCATGTATGAAAAGCAGAGGGAGACATAGGAAGTATTATTTCTCCAAATAACACGATTTGGAGCTATCATGGACTGTACAGGGAAAGGAGAATGTTTCTAACACGTGAAGACATATAATGGAATAGAATTTGCAGGCCTTTTGTCAAGCTTGAATTGAGAATCCCAGTGTTCCTATAAGGGCTTTATTTGTAGTAACACCTAAGGAGAACATGTTAAGTTTACAGAGACATGCACACACACATTCACAAAGTGTATCTCTATGCAATACCACACTTATGACAATACAGCTTTTTTCATGCCAAGTGCTGTGTGCCATAGATCACTGTCTCAGTACAAAACACACAAACTCCACCAGAGTATACTCGGTTCCTAGACATGGTCTTCCAAAACGGATTTTTTCCCTGCCTCTCTGGAGAGCTTTGAGTCTTGAAGCCCTGTTGCGTGTCAGACTGTGGGCATGCTTTTCTCCACTGAGGGCTAAATGAGCATCTCTTATATTCCCATACTGTGGGAAAACCTTTGGCAGTTTTTCAGCATCATTTTGAATTCTGCCCCAGCACTCTTACCAGCTCATTTGAGTTTGGTGCCATCCTTGGTTTTATGTAAGTTCTTCTTGCTCAGGCATGTATTCAAATAATAAATATTTGGAAAAGAAGTGAGTCTCAGATGCCTCTTAAGAAGAGATCCAATGTGGACTCTCTCCTTCCTGCCAGTTTGCCAGTGATTACTTTCTTGGAACTTATTTTCAACCACCTCTTTACCTACTTTATTGTGAACCAGGGTTGCTGACAGCAGCCTATGATCTAACTGATGAAATATGATTCAGATAGGTGGACTTCATGTCCGGTAACAAAATAGCTGGGCCACTGGGTTCAAAGTGTATTACAACAGCATAAAGTCCAGTTGTCAGCCACATAGTAGCTTTCCTTCAGGGTTAATATACTGGGGAAAATAGTGTCTTTATTAATGAGCTGTACAGTCAAAACATTTGTGCATAATACACAGCAAATTCTGTGTATGCAGCAAGATGAAGAAGAGTCAATGCTTCAGTAAATCTCTGGAGGACAGGGCTGATGTGTCTGGATGCTGGCAGCCTGAAGAAATGGCTGGCAGAAGATTAACATTGTTCAAAAACAAATTAAAATTTTGGATCCCCATTGGAAAACCCCTATGCAACAGAACAGGGGGCTGATTGGACAGGAAGCAGTTTTGTCCACGGGGACAAGAACTTTCAATAGTCTGCCTTGGTGCTAAAGGAATCCAACCTTATCACCCTCTCCAACTCCCTGAAAGGAAATTGTAGCGAGGTGGGGGCCTGTCTCTTCTCACAAGTAAGCAGTGATAGGATGAGAGGAAATGGCCTCAAGTTGTACCAGGGCAGTTTAGATTGGAGGTATTTAAAACACTTGTAGATATGACATTTAGGGACATGGTTTAGTGATGAACTTGGCAGTGTTTAGTTTACTATCAGACTCAATCTCAGAGGTCTTTTCAAACCTAAACAATTCTATGCTTCTCCTCCCTGAGTACAGTGTCTCTTTCCTCATGAGAAATTTGGAGTCAGATGGAGTCAGGAACTGGAAGTCTAGAACAGCCAGTATGGAAACCCAGTTTAGTCCTGCCTGCCTGTCCAGAGACAAGGCACCTAAAAGGCAGTCTTGTGTAATTTCCTTATAGGAACTGACAACTGACTCCTCAGCAGGATCTGGCCTTTTATTTCTATACAGGGATTACATAAAATACCAGATAAATACGTACCTTTTTTTTTTATTATTTTTTTATTTTGTATCGGCAGATCTTATTTGAATGTTTGGCAGGACTCTTGTAAACACACAGAAATAAGTAAATTATCTGTGGGCCGTAAAAATCAGCTGGGGTCAAATCCTGAACTTAACTGAAGATCTTTGTAAAATCATGGACTTAAACTAGACCCACATTCCCCAGCTACAAATCAACATCTCTGTTGAAAAAATAAGCCTGCTACAGAGTGTTATATTTGTCTAGAAAAGTAAGCACACCTACATGAGATATTTGATATAAAGGGTCCATCGTTGTGCCTTTTATCAACTAAATAGAATGTCTTTCCCACCTCAGAGAATCTAAGACTCTGGATGTTTGTCTCCCCCAGGAGACAAAAGATGCACTCTTTTCAGACTGCATGATGTCTGACTTTGCTAACTCCTCATGCCTGATGAGAACTCAGGGATTACATAGGACAGAAGCTTAAGGCAGAAGGAAGTCTTTAAACTTTGAGAGTTACTTTTGGGACATTGTCTTGATCTTTGATGATATGGCATCTAGCATGTTACTTATGATAATTCTAAAACCCAAGGAGCCCCAGTCACAGCATGAGCATAGAAGATATGTTTCAAATGCACTTATTTCCATATTGCCTTTTTTTTTTTTTTCCCTTTTCTAACTGCTCAATTCAAATTACAGACATAGGAGCTATATTAGTAAAAGCTAGACGTGACTAAATACTTTCAGTAATCAGGTTACTAAAATATAAATTTAGATGACTAGAGGGGTAATTTCTATTCAAGATACTTTTAACTGCATTGACTGATTGTGACTAGATTCATTAGGCAAGAATTTAGACCAAATCTATATTCAGGATACTGGTCAGAACCCTGAGGAAGGTCATGATACCTGAAAATTTCCAAAGCACTCACCCAAACTTACCCATCCACTGACAAACGTTTTCCTATCTTAGTCCTGTCAGATCAGGCAACTCTTTGCCTGCCTATCTGATTGGTAAGGCTCAGACCACTCTTTTAGGGAGGGTCTGCACTAAAACCAGCTAGAGATGGTTTTAATTCAAACAAACCACATGGAGCTGTCTTCCTGAAAGGATACAAAATCAGGTCCCCTAGTTCTTGAAATAATTTCAGGACCACCAAGTTGTACTGTGTTGTGAGACAGAGGAGCTGTATCTGCATAAAGAGTCATTTAGTAGTTGTGGCAATTTCGTTGCCACAACATTCTAGCCTAATGGTTTGGTGACATTTGGACAGGGAGAAAGTTGCCTTCCAATATTCATTGTTGGAAACATGTGAGTAATTTATATTAAGTGTTAATTAGAAAGAGTCTGCAAAACATTTCTCCCCTTTTTCTGGGAGTATATGACAGATTCAGCACTTTTCTTTCTGTACTCTAATGAGTACTCTCACAGGAGACAGGTGACTACATGTCCAGGTAGGCTGAGAAGGGGCTAGAGCCCAAATAAAACAGAGTGAGGGCACGAGCATTAGCTAATAACTGTCACATGAACATTGTTATGACAGAAATATACCCATGCTTGTCAAATTTTCCTTGTTGATACTTCAAAAGATCTCAGCAGTTCTCCTGCATTGCAAAACAAATATCCATTAGTGTAGTCTTTTCAGAGAAGAGTGGATTTATGAAAAGGTATGTTTGTGAAGAGTTGAAATTATGTGTAAGTTCAGACTGCATCCAACAAATACTTTCAGCTAGAAAAAGTGAAAAAGATGTTGAAATACTGAAATATTCTATTTCAGCATTTTAAAGGACTTTTTTTCAAAAATTAATCATAAACGCTATGCTGTAATTTCATTTAACAACTTTTTTTTTTTATCATAAAAGTCTGATTGAGAATTAAGCTAAGTTGACAAGAAAGGAAATAGGAAAGTGCTAAGAGGGGACTTTATTCATATATATGAAAATGAAACCAAGCTACTTAAGGTTGAAATAAATATGTCTAACTAATTCAAGATGAGGTTCTCTTTCAAAAATCCTCAAAAAGTCAAATCATGACTTGACCGAACTTTTGCCTCTGACACTTCACAGCAAAATGCATGATTTGACCAGATCCAGCATACATTCATGGGTTGGTGAAAAGGCCAAACCACAGTGGAGAGGACAGACAGTCTTTGCTAATGATCTAATTCTCACAGCCACAGTGTAAGCCAGCACTGGGATTTATTTATTTCTTCTCAAAAGGAAAATCCTGAATATACAGAGAACAGCAGAACTGGAAGAAAAGCATTTCTTTCTATTTTGTTAAGATATTGTCAAATAGTTATGCTCAGGTGGTGTTCTCTTTTTAAAAATTTTATATTTAAAACACAAAACCATGAAATATTTAATACCATTCTGGAAAACTGATTTGTACAGAGTTTAGTTACATTTATTATTTAACAAGCGAATGGCAAAACTTACTTTAAGTTCCTCAGAGCATTTCAGATATTAGCAGGCTTTATAGAGATAAGAATAACAGGATTACTAGGGATGCCAATACTATACAGCAGAATTAAAAGCTACAGTTAATATGGCTATTACTATCACTTTAGAACTATGCTACAATCTATTATGCTTTCTTAGCAAGTTAATGAAATTCTTTGTCCCACACACAAAGGATCTGCAGTATAATAAAGTTATTAAAGAAAGTAATTAAACCTTTTAGAATAAAAAAGGATCACTGGCAAAAAAAAAAAGGTAAATGCATTTCACTTACTCAACAATCATACTATTGTTTTGTAAACAATACAAATTTTTAAAAGGCTTATCACTTCATGCTGTACACAGATCTTTTGAAAAATATCGGTGCATGTATTTCTCTGAACGTCTAAATCAGTTTTTAAAAACAAAGTTTTGCTTAAAATTTGCAATAGGAATGTAACTACAGCAACTAAAAACCACCAAGTGCTATTTCAGGAGTAACAAGTAAGGTATACAAGCTTTATAAAATTTCTCATGCCAATAGATGTTGTTTTTCTTTTATTGTGGCTTAATATGGTTTCAGAATTCTCTTGGCTTTAAGACCAGTAACTTTTTAAAGTGTAATACATATCTGATTCCTCTTACCTTATGCTGAAAGTGATTTGTTAGGCGTTTCGGTTTTTCCACATATTAAAAATTAAGCAATAAGGCACAAAGTGGAGGAGTGATTATCTGATGATAATCCCAGCATCCTGAAATTGCTTTATTGCAAATATAAATATATTTTAGATTGTTCACTGGATATTAGGGGCATTAGCACGCCCACAGAGTTTAATCTTCCCCTTTAGAATATTAAATTCATAAGGCTTTTTTTTTGTCTAAGCTATTTTTTAATGTGAAAGACAGGACTTCATATACTCAAGAAATACTGTAATTGGCTGGTGCATACTCCACTGGGGAGATGAATTTACAAGCACTGTACAGTTCTGCTAAAACTACTTCTCAACACTTCAAAATGTCAATAGTATATTTTCCCAGCCCTGTAAACACATTTTGATACACAATATAAACTTTAATGGTAGTTTTAAGACACCTCTGGGGGTATGGTTACTTAAGCAATAAGACACAGTAGGGTGTGAATTATGGTATAATAATTCCCTACCAACTGCATTGTTAGGCACGAGGCCAAAGGCCAAGGGACCAATGAACACATTAGGTGTGAATTATGACATCATAAGTCACACTGTAGAGTGTCTTACTGACATTAGAGAAATATTTAAAACATGTTTTAAAGCAAATACTTTAGTCCTAGAGTACTATATTTTAATGGAATATCCTGAAAAATCTTTCCAAGTAAAAAGTTAGCCTTTATGTAACCTGGAATTAGAAATGAAATTGAAACAAAGGAAAACAAAACAAAAAAGGTCTTCTAAGTTTGTCATATTGCACTGTGGTGACACGCTTTAAAGAACAGCCCCAGAAGATATATGTCTTACCCAAGTTTGTAAAAAATAGCACAAAGGCCTTCTGCACAGGGGATTATAATCTGCTTTTCTCATTGTAGAATCAGATTGCTTGAATCAGGGGTGTACTGGCTTCTCCCATGTAACTGTGTTGATGAAACTGCTAGAAAACCTACATACCTTTTTTCCACACTTGTTCATACTATTGTAATAGGGCACAAGATGGACTTTGAACAAGTAGCAGAAAAGTTCCTTAAGACCCCATTTGAACTCCTGCAGCTGAGGCTGCTCACCATTCTAACACAACTTTTAGTAAGGACTGCAAGTAGGATAATGTAAATTTATACTGTTTTCCATTTTAAACTCCGTTTGACAAATGCATTTTCTCCCCTCTGGGTACTCCCTCATTCCAAGAGCAGCAATGACAACAGTGTCATCTGGAGATACACAAGCTCACCTTACAAATAGCTCAGTGACTGGAAGCAAGCTCACTGCAGCAGCAGGGATTTTGGCTTGATCTAAACTGGTTTCTCAGTCAGTTTTTACAGCTTGTCTTAAACTTCCAGGCTGCTGTGGATTGATTGCTACCAGTGGCTGAGCCAGCTAGTGAGCATTAGGGTTGGCAATATGATAAAGCTTGTGGGAGGGCTGTTTGCCAGGCCCATTTGGGGAGCGATAAGCCTCAGGGCATGTCTGCGTGTCTCAGTGCACTGAGGTGCTCAGCATTGCTAGGCTGGCTGGGTAGATGCTGTTGTGGCTATGGATAGGGATGCTGTGCCATGTAGGGATAACAACCTGCATCCTGGAAGCAATATAGCTGCAAGGTCAGGTTAATTAGCTCTGCTGCATTCAGTTCTGGAGCCATTTAATTTCTCACTCACAGAGGGATCTCTGTGTGTCCCTGGTTATCTGAGGGAAAAAACAGAAACCTCAGTTCTTCCAGGCACAGCCTCATTCTGACAGAATAAGAGTTGTTTTCTGCATAACCTCACTCATAGGGGTTACCTGCCCCCCCAGATAAAGTCATTATCTGTGGCCATTTACATCAGTCAGAGGTAAAATCTGGAGCCTAGAGTTCCTCATTCTCCATGAAACAGAAATGACAAATCTTACATAGAGGACTTCTGTGAAGGTAGCAGTGGTAACAAAGTAAAATTTTGAGCTAACTTGGTGTCTCCCCTTCCTTGTCCACTCAAAATGTCTGTTTTAATCTCCAGCAAGGGAAGGGGCTTAATTCTGCCTACTGCTTGATGATACTCACAGGAACAATTTGAGTTTTGCTGCTTTCCTGTATAAACAAACAAACAAGCATGTGATTGCTTATTGCTATTCAGCCTGATTGAAACTTCTGTCAAACATGATGGAAAAACCTACACCTCTATGGATTTTTTACTTTTCCAACAACTTCCAACAAAGAGTGAGTTCACCAATTTAGACCTAGCTTACACTTGAAAATACTTGTTTTATATCCACTTGCAAAACTGGAAACACTTTTTCCTGGATCTCAATAGGAATGGGACAAACAACCAAGAAAAGGGTTCCACACTGCCTCTACATACTCCAAGAACTTAAAATAAGTAGCCCCAGAAAAAAACCTTTAAATATATATAAATTACACCTTTTAGTGGCAAAGCAGTATTTCAAAGACTGCTGAGCAATTACTAACAAGTTCTCAGCAGCATGTTTTTCATAAATTAACATTACTGCTCAGAACTCATGTACACTAACTAGAATGCTGCAATTTCTGAAACCATTTCATTACATGAAATTTGAGGTATAAATGCATCACTGTGCTACCATAATAAGGACATAATACTTTGATATACCCATCTCTGCAAAGCCTTCGGGCTTGTAACAGTAAATCACAGACCTATTTTCATACCTCATTACCATTATGTATCTTTCCACTGACACCTGACCTTATGCATAATCAGGTATGAATCTCAAACCACACTTACAGTCTAAATGAGTGCCTCATTATTTTACATAACCCAGAATGAAATAAGATTTGAGATGTAACTGCAAAATTCACAGTTCACACATTCAGAAATGCAGGTTCATCAAAAAGAAGTAATGGTCTCTAATTTGGGACTGTGAACAGCACCAAATCACTACTGCTCATAGGAGCTTTGCAAGAATTTCAGGATTGGATTTTAGAAAGGATATTGCCAGTTCTGAAAAAAATAACGCATTGTTGAAACTGTTTGGTATGTTGTTAAAGATGAACTATGAAAGAAAAATGCAAGTACTGAATTTATTACCTGTATTTTGAAGAAAGAACAACAGCACCAATTGCATGAAGTTATAAAACACCAGAAATAAACATGTAAATAATCTCCATGGAACACAGACATCTACAAAGAAATATATATATATATATATGTATACATGTAATATAATAAACCCATTCATTAGGGAACAAGAAACATATTTTTGTACTGTATAAAACAGCTGTACAGTGTGCACACAGACTTTCCTGATGTCTCTAAAATGTCTGTCAGTCACTTCTCCCCATCATCATTTGCTTAACATAGTTTCTTCATTGTCCATGGGAGAACTCTAAGTGACTGTTTTGTACTTTTAAACTAAGTACTTACAGTGCAGTTTGTCTCCATATATATATACACATGCATACATATATATACTCACCAGTGCACACATATATGTATACATGTATATATATGAAAAGAACAAACACACACATGTACACACACACGTGACAGATCAAAACAGCTCCTCCATCCTGTGCTATCGAATTAGTGCTTATAAAAAATCCCTGCACGTTTTGTGAAGGGAAGAAAACTTGCTGATTGTGCAGATTGAAGTGATTAGATGGTTCCATTCCTAACAGTCTGCAAACACACATCTGAATCATATGGTGGTGTCCCATATGCCTGAAGAGAGTCTGTTGCAGGAGGTATCTTCTACCTTCTTCAGCAGTGTTGGCTTCTTACAAGGGGGTGGAGGTGGGGCTGTGATTCTTTGCTCAGTGTTGTGCAATATTTGCTGCCAGTCTTCTCTCTCTTCACACAGCTTTCTCCTCCAATCTAGAAGCTCTTGTAGAGCCACACTCTCATTCTCAGAAAGTCTAAGCTGATGAATAACCTGTGAGAAGAAAACAATGATAGCAATAACAATAATAATAATATGTGGATAAAGAAAACAGATCAAATAAGCCTGTTAATAATTTGAAGCAACCTTGTCCTCCAAAAGGGTTTTAAACTCTTTACACTGAAAACAAAGAACATTAGTGATTTAGAATTGCCCAATTGCAATCTTATGTCTGAAAGTCACAGAGCCTGAAGTCACAATGTCTGAAGTTGTATGAAGCAACTGTCAAAAATGAAACAAACAGAAAAAAACTCCCCTGTGTCGTCAAAGGGTACATGAACAGAATTCTCTGAAACACACAAAGCAGACTGCCTACAGCTGCTGCAGGAGTAGCAAGGTTTGTCCTATAAATATAAGTACCCAAATAGCCATAACCATAACCTTTGTTGCATATTAGAATCAGTAAAGCTACTTGTCAGACAGGTGTTATCCTTAGAAGCAGGGGCCAGTTCTTGTCTTCCTCCAGAGTATACATTAACAACTTCAACTGTAGTTTCAGTCAGCCTGAATCTATTTATAAATTCATTCTGAAATAGCCACAGTTCTGTACTAGATTCACAATCCACCCAGAAGAAACTGTTCCCTTCCTTTTAACTCTTCTATTCCAGTGACTATTTATTTTGTTCAAGTCAGTTTGAAGCCCTCATAGCAGCACAAGTCCATGAAGCGACGAAGTCCATCTCACGGTCCTTTAAGACTTACTTGACACCTATGTTGTACAGCAGCCCCTAGAGCAGGTACTGAGATCTATTGGCTTAGGAGCTTTCTGTAACTAGAAAATATGAAACAAGCCCATCATAACATCTAATAGCCCACAACCCGTATCCTGTTACCTTCTTTCTTAAGAACCCTACAGGAGCACCTGTTAGAGGCACCTATGGCATGACTAAAATGCCCACACTTCACCTCACACAATGGGCTCATGTAAAGGTTGCATTTCTCTACTTGTCATAATGAAAGATGACTGCATGTTAGTTATGATAAAGGAAATGATGTGCAGTGCCCTTAAATGCTCATGAGACACCCCACACAGGATTAGTTCCAGTTGCAAGGAAAGCTGAGTGACACGAAGGGTGTTTTTGTCACTGATAGGCAATGGGGTTCCTGGGGTAGAAGACTTTGCTATTGCCTGTGGCTCCCGCTGTTCCTTCACAGAACAGCAAGTACCTGAGTACAGAGGCTTACCAGGCTTTACACTGCTATTTCAAATGTGTCCAGTGCAAGTCAGACCTTTCACATGCACATGCTGTCAGAGAAGGAATAAGCCCTTACATGGATATGCCTGAATATCTGCAGGGAATTTGCTTAATTTCTGGTTGGTTGATACTTCAAAGAGAAATGCCTTAGCCTATATTATGCCTTAATAACAGCATAAATCAAGCACAGTTTAAAGTTCTGAATTTTTTTAAAAAATGAAGAAAAATGAAAATGTTTGAAAGACTTCATTAAGTGTATCTCAACTGCATATCACTATAAAATTAAAAACCTCTTTGCTTTTATATTTACACAAAATGCAACAGGGCATCTCAGCAACTCAAGTGAAAATTAAATGTTCCACAGATAGTGCTAGAAGAATATCAGAGACAAAACATACTTTTTCTTTTTTTCAGTGGTTTATAAAAGATTAGAAGACAAAAGTTTGACTTGGAAACAACTTATCAAGAAAGACAGGTCAGGTGGCTTTATCCTGTAGAACAGTTGAAAAGTTTGTGAGTCACCATGGCTTACTCACGGCCAGTTGCTGTAGTTTTTTGTGCATTTAAATTATGAGCACAATCCATTTTAGAAAACACATAGATTGGAATGCAGTCTTCCCAATTTGGACACCTTATTTGTACCTAAATATAAGACAGTTCATGAACTGTGCTAGGCATGCTTCTCAGAGAGGTGCTGGAACACACAAGAACCAAGCTTTGTTAGATGGTCATTGCAAGAGTTACATATGAAAGAGTTTCAGAGATAAGTAATCAAAGACATGCCTGAACACTGCAGTATAAATATAGTTATTAAAAAAATAGGTATTTTGAAACTGTGTAATTGGATGTGCCCTGGTGACAAAAGTTTGGATAGTATGACTAATGAAGTCTGGAAGAATTTTCAGATTGAGAGATGGACAGAGTGTTTGGAAAGAGACAGTGCCATTGCTGTTCAAGGAACATAAAGGCACATAGGGGCAGGGTAAGGAGTGAGCACATTTTGCCTGGGCAAGGAATTGACAAATGCATCCTGTTTATAGCTTGTAGGCACTGAAGAAACTTTATTATACTGGCCCTGCTTATGCAAGCTGTAAATTAATATAGGATCATCAGTTTCACTATAGAGCTCATTTTCCAGTGAATAGTGGACAAAAATTGGTCCAGTTCACAAATAAGCGTACATATTTTATTGTAATTTCTTAGGCAGGGATGGAAAAATATCTCAAACATTTATTCATTATGAAACTGATCTGGTAAATAAGCTGGAAAACAACCTGCATGAAGGACATGAGATGAAACTGCAGTCGAAATGAAATGGGGGAAAATGCACAAGAAGTGGCAGAGCTCTAAACGAACCAATTAATTTAATTAGATCTCTTTGAATAACATGGTATCTTTTCTCTTTTTCATTTGTGATTAGACTTGTGACAAGCTGAAGATCTATTATACATATTCATTATAGAAAAGGTTGGCTGAATAATTTTACACGAAGCACAATGTAAAACAGTAAGCTATGTTTCCTGATTATTATTCTATATCCTGAGAAGGTATTTTATGAAGGGTGAATGATGTGTGTGGGAATTAATTACTTTAAGACTACTGATCTTTTGAATGGACACTAAACAAACAACTTCAACCAACTGTATTGGCAACAACAACTGTAGACCAGGATTTTCCTGCTCAAAGTCAATGGTCAATCAGACATGGTATACAGCATTTGGGCTAGACCCACAAAACATATAGTATTTGAATAACTGGCATTTAACAGCTCTGCCTTTGGGTGGAAACACCATCCCTGTGTTTAGTATCCAGAGCAAACAAGAAAAGCTGAAGTGTCAAAGTCACACACAAAAGAAGAGCTTGTGGAGTTACCACAGCTATTAACTGGCAACTGAAATGGATTGAAGGATTTAAACCAGATCTGTATTTTCCACTGCAAAATATGGAAAGATGGACAAAATAAATTTGTAATGAGCAGCCCAGGGAGGAGCTTTCAGAATTAATTCTTTCCACTTCACAGCCCAAACACTCAGGCTGTAGCAGCAAGTGCTCTCCTCCCGGCATCAAGGATTTTGGTGGGTGACAGAACACAAATGACTCAGTTCCATCACAGCATGCATGGAAGGACTTTCATCATTCTCTAGAAGTTAGAGCATATTGGGAAATTAGAAGATGTGGATTCAACTTCTCTGTATTGGTCCTAGCTGAGATGAAGATCATTTTCCTCTTTGCATTGGTAACTAGGAAGCAGCTGATAACTCTCCAGTGTTCTGGCATCTGTTGAACAGAGCTGGCACAGCCTCAGTGCTGTCTCTCCAACATTCCCACCTGACCAGTAGGCTGCGGGTGGGCAAGATCTTGGGAGGGGACACAATTAGGCCAGCTGACCCAAACTGACCAAGGGGATATTCCATACCATATGCTGTCTGCACACCTATAAGAAAAAGGAGGGGGAAGGGGAGATATTCATTATTTAGACTTTACCTTCCAGAACAACCTCCACATATGCTGAAACCCTGCTTCCCAGGAAGTAGCCAGACACTGCTTGCTAATCAGAAGTAGAGAATAAAATATTTTTGTTTTATTTTCCTTTTCCTTTGCTTCTTGCATGTGCACAACCTTCACTTTTGCTTTAGTAAACTGCCTATATCTTGACCCATGAATTTTTTTCCATCTTATTTTTTCCCCCTGTCCTGTAGCAGAGGGGAGTGATAGAGCAGCTTGGTGAGCACTTGGTGTCCAGCCAGGGTCAACCCACCACAGTTCTTTCAGGTTGAGGAAGAGACCAAGTTCCCACATGCTGAGAGAACACTTCAAGTACAAGGGGTGGACTCTCAGTGCAGAGCAGAAGGACTCTGACTCCTGTGCTTTGTGCTGTCTGATTAGCGTGCTAAAGTAAAACCTTCAGAGAGAGTCCCTTGTGGTTTTAGTGCACAAAAAAGCACAGGAGACAGAGCACTTTGGTTATATGCTGGCAGTCATGAAAATCTTGGAGCACAATTTTGCCTATACACATTTGAGTATTGCATAGTCATTGGAGAATGAGGCTCTGAACTTCCTTCTGGATTTAGGCTTCTAAATTCTGCCTAAATTTCACTGTACGGCCTAAAACAGACATGCTGGATTTCAACTTTGTCTTAGAATCAAGATGAGTTGCTATAAGGTAAGTCAGTAATTTTTTTTAATTACAGTCTATTTCATATGCAAGTTAAAAATTCAGCAAGTGTTTAATTATAGAAACTAGAAGGTTTCATATTTTAAATAATTTGTGACAAAAAGTATGCCAGATAAAATGATTAACTAGCACATTTAAAATTAACTTTGAGTTATTTAGAGATTTTGCTCTAGAATCTCAAGAAATTAATTCTTCTTTAAAAGATCAAATGCTATAACTTTACAGAGGATGTTTTGTAGCATTCAGAAGCAAAGAATTTATATTCTCTGTTTGTGTGTCAAATGCAACGGAGTCTTAATCATCAGCCTATGACTAAAGGGCTTATTACATAGTCTGACAAACAGGGATTTATTACTGGTAGATTCTTTTCAGTATTTCACCTCAGTTTGCTCCCTCATTGACCAAATGTAGGGTTTACCTTTTAAAAAATATGTGTATACTGCTATACTAATTTTTTCATTCGTGAATGCACTCTTTTTACTAGTATTCATCAGAAATGAAGTACTTAATTACATATGATAATTACGTATTATTTAAAACATACAAACTATTTCCTTTGCACAAAATGTAGCACTTCATGTTGTGTTACAGTTCTTAGTTGCTTCTTTAAATTTTAGTAAGATTCCTGCCTATAGACGTATAAGGACAAGAGAAAATCACAGCACAATTTAAGGACATGCAAAGCACATAAACCTGTGTTGCTGAGACATTTCCCTTTTGTAGCTAGTTCATATTTTTTGCTTGGAGAAATAATGCCAGCTGTTTTCTTCAACAGATTTATCAATGTTGGTGCTTTAAAGTAACTGTCAGTAAATGCTCACAGTTAATTATTGCATCATTGATTTTTCTCTTCCATTAGCGAAGTTGAGGTCCCATCATGGAATCTTTGGGACAACTGAGTTCAGAAGAGCAATGATTTTACCTTTCTAAACTTTGATCAGGATCTAAAGTGAATTATGCAATAAATGTAAAATGTTTATGATAAATTATCATAATTATTTTAGAAATGAAACTGCCTTGACAAAATCCCTGTTTACAATTTCTTTCAGTTTGTAGGCTGCCTAAATATGAAAGCCAAATAAATTTCAGCCAATAGGCGATTCACATTTAATTTTATTACAGCCCTCAAAAGCAGTTCATAGACCCCAGTGGATCTTCTGTGGATCCCTAGTTTTAAAGACAGTAAAGATGAGGATGTTCTGACCTCTTATTTCAAAATTAAACACCATTTCATTCAGTAATTCAGAAAATAATTATTACTGCAAGCAATTATTAGCAAGAGCAACGTATTTTGATTCAACTTGTATGCAACTCCCACAAAAATGTTTCTAACTCATTTTAATGGCTTCATTTTTTAAATTTATTTTTTTTTTTTAATCTCATAAGCCCTTACACTGACTCTTTCCAAACATGCGTGTCACAACTTTATCTCCAACCTACTGAACAGGCACACTGCAACCTCTCAAAAAATCCTAACACTTCAGGTCCCAACAGGTATGTTTGGGGTTTTTATAACGTTAAAGAAAGAGCAGATAACAGGAAAGAGCAGATAACAGCAGATAACAGAAACAGCAGATAACAGTTCCACCAACTACTGAGTCAAGGAAAATTAAAAATCTGTCAGTCTACATGTTATTTACCAATATAATATTCACTTAAGTATATAAGGGGAAAGTGCACAGTAAGCCAAGGGTGTGTTAAGAAGCCCAGGTAAGCATTCAACATAAATCAAATCAATATGTAAATTTGTGTTTGATTGGGAAACCTGCACTGGCCATGTAAGACCCCAGCAGGGAGCACAGAGCAGCTATGACAAATGAGCTTACATGCTTCAAAATTCCAATTAAAATCTTCAAACACGAATGTAACACCGGGATCCAAACTGATTCATGGGATTGTCATGTGAGTGCTGGGACAGGCATTTTTTTGCAGTAGCAGATCCACTGGATGTAATAACTTGATATGTGATATACAATAATAAAATTATTTTAGTTAATTGTTCTTTTAAACTGCTGATGATTTTTCTTTGTGTTGGAACAACTTACAATGTCCAAAAAAAAGGCTCCGAATGGATGTCAAATGGGTTTATTGGAAAGGAGAAAATGGCAAAGAAGACAGGTGCTCTGTCTGGTGCAAATCTGGAAGTGCTCTGGAGAAGGCATGCCAGCAAAAAATTAATGAGATCCATAACTGAAAATACATTGCATTTGCTTTTTTCTAAACAGGAAAATATCTGTCTCAGTTAAATTTTCGTATTACATCAAAAGAAGAAACTAAGTTTAGAACAGGTGTTGTTATATGATGACATACCAAAGGAAGTAATAACTTGGCTGAACTATAAATATTTGGGATAATCTTAAAAGTAACTTTGTATTTAAAATAAAATTTAAAAGGGACTTCATTTATGAACAAAAATGCATTGCCACTAGATTCAGTTAGAAATGTTTTCCCTTCTGACAAGCTAATTTACAACTCTCTGTTGGATTTTTTTTTCAAGGGACAGATTCAGTTCTCTTCCAAACATTAGTTGTGGAATGATGCTGGAATTGGGAAATTGTTGTGTCAGAGATCATGCAGACACAGGTATCTTTGATTGCCCAGTCTAGCCCTCTGCTATCTCATGGCACTTGGAAAGCTCTCAAACTTCATCCTAAAAAATTAATTCCACTGTTTTCCTGAGTTTCACTTTCTGATAGGATTTTCCAGAAGAATTAATGAAAGAAAAATGTGCTAAGGATTACTATCTACAGAATGAACTCTGACTCCAGAAGCCCTTCCTCACAGGCCACTGGAAACTGAGAGATCATACTTGCAAAAGGAACATCTCGTATCTCTGTCATTACCCTGCATAGCAGAGCCTTCTTGTTTTTATCAGAAAGAGAATCTCAGCCTACACATACCTTTACTGTGCCTCAGGCTGGATATTTGACATTCTTCATCTAACTGCGATTCTATTTCTGGTGGAAGTTGTCTCATTTTCTGCCATACTGTTGTAGTTTCTTGTAGTCTTTTTGTTGTTGTTGTTCATTAGGTTTTTCTTTGGTTTTTTGTTTGATTTGAGGGAGAGGGAGGTGGTTGTTTGGTTTGGGGTGATTTTTTTTTATTATTATTTTTTGAAGTGATACATTTTAGTCACAAAAGCTGGACCTGTCTTCCATACTTTTGCATCATTCAGTGAATGTATCAATATTATCAAAAATATACCAATAGTTATATCCCGATATTATCAATGAATTATGTTAGTCATCCTCCATACAGACTGGAAGTATCTCAGCAATCAAACAAAGATAATATATCTTTGCAAAATAAAATCAGCACACAAAACCTGAGTACAACTGTAATTTGCAACCTGGTAGAAAATATTAGCATAAGGTAGACAATGTTCAATAATATATAACAGGCACACTGATTACCTGAGCTGGGAATAGAGTTGGACAAATCTATGCATTCAAAACAGGGCTGTACTTTGTTTATTTGGATCATGTGGCTTTCAATTTTAATTTTTTTTTTTTTTTTGCTGAGTTTCTTTCAACTCTAGATTCCTGATTTCAACTAAAAAGTGACACATTCCCAGAGTGACTAAAACATCAACCATCAGCAAATACTGAGGGTTTTTTTCTCCAAGGTAATATTTATCCCCAGATAAACTAATCATACAGTGCTCTTTAAAACATTCAGAGCATCCCCCTATTTGCCTCTGATGCTTGAGAAAAAGAATATGTTCATACAGCAACTGTGTCTTTCTCAAGATGAGTTCTGGAAACAAATCCTTTATCATAGAGGTTTTCGGAACAGCTGACCTAAAAATGCTGATACTGCTTTGCACATAATCTAACAAAAAATATCCAACAAACTAAGTCATGTTGCTACTTAATTGATCACTGACTTTTTATGGCAAGATATTTTATCCGACTAGATAGAGATTATGCTTGCCACAATGCTTGCAAAGCAATTACAAAAACAATCATCAGCTCGTATCTGCTGTAGTTGGGCGTCATCCTTTGTTGTATAGAAACACTACACTTGTGGTCAAACAATTTATTTAGCAATACTCAAACAATCATTTAATTTATGGTCTGTTAGCATTCCAAACCTCTGCTATCTGTATGTGGCAGTGTGTGACAGCAAGAGAATGAAGGGCAGAGGAATTTATTCCCTCTCACACTGGGCACTTCTAAGTGAGAGGTGTAGTCACTCCACAGGCGCTGTCAGTGGGGTGGTGGACCACACTCCTGCTGAGCTCAAATTTGAAGCAGCCTTTTAAGGTGAGCTACTGACCATTGTGACAGCCAAAGCAGCCAAAGAAAGATAATTACACCCTTTAGCCAAACACCAGAGCTTGGGAAGGGCACAGGGATACTCAGGAGGTTTTGTTCCCTTCCCTTCTACAATGTCATCTAGCAGGGGCAAATGCAGTGAGGATGAAGCACTGGAGACAGAAAAGGGGCCTGGAATGTGCAGGGAGCTGGCTGTGACATCAGCTGGTTCAAAGAGGAGGACCTGCACTTTCACCCGTGGAGGTCACAGCGGTCAGACCTGGGCTATACCTGCTTAGCAGAGGGGCACCAGCCCTCCAAGAGCCCTTCACACATAAACACAAGATAATGTACTTACTGATGAATTTACACTGTGCATTACCTCATACCATTTAATCTATAAGGCACATGCTTTTGACTCTAAGTCTTCTAAAAATAAAGCCACAATGTGTTATAGGACCTGATTTTTGTTGCTGTGTGTGACATTACAAAGAGTATTCTTTGGCATTACAGTCAAAACAATAAACAAAACACAACGCAGGGGGGTGTACTGATTCAGATCAATGATAAGTATATAACATTCTATGTCTTCTCTTGGATGTTACATGTTTACAAAGGTGTTAGTGTTTTTTTTTTTTTTTTATTACACCAGACCTCTTTGATTGTCACTTTTTGCTTCAAAGATGATCAAAGACTACTTCCAGCTAATAGACAAACATGACAGACAACAATAAGGAATGTTAGAGCCCAGTGTTTAGAACTGTGACAATGGGTGGGGGATAGCAACACATTGCAACACATTTTTTTAACTTTTGAACAGTCAACAAAAGAAGTGATTGGCAACAAATATTAAATCAAGTAGGAACAAAGAAGACCTTTGAAACCATAATGAATATGCAGCTCTTTTTGAGGGAAGAGACTGCTGAAAGCAATGAGATTTCATGCAATAAGATTCATGGCTTAAGCTGTAAGGAAACAATAAATACATATTTCACAAATATGAAAAGACATTTCCAATTTAACATTGTCAGATGTTGGGTCCTATATTACTGCAATCTGCCAATCTGCACCATGGGGTTTAAACAAAAGAGATAAGACTGCAGATCTTCTAATATAACCATATGTGAAAAAATAACCGTGATTTTTTATCTCACCTCTTTGAACACATGACAGATAAAACATATTTCAGACGTGGGTAACCAAAATCCTACACCAGGGTATGTCATATGTCTGATATTACTTAACCTACCAGGATGGCAAGCTGCTTGTTTATTTGTGTCTTGTTCTGGGAGCATTTCCATAGGACTGAATGCACGTAACATCATCTGATTACAAATAAGCAAATATTCAGCCATTCAGAGCTAAACTGGACAAAGAGGCTTTGCATCTATCAATAGAAAATTTTATACCTTTCTTCTGGGACAACCAAATCTTCAAGAGACTATGGTTGACACCCAGCTTGCATAAAATGCCTATAAACATAGGCAATCACTACAATTATTTTTATTTTATGGAACATAAAAGATCATATTGGTAAGCGTGTGAAGATGAGTATCACATCTGGAACATCACAGACTTTCCACTTTCTTCCTCCGTAGTCCTTCTTTACTGCATCACCCTCTGTTCTATTCTTGGTTCTTTTCCTCCCATTCTTATCTTCCTTTTAGGTTTCTTTTTTCCTCACTTTGGGTTGATTCCTTCTCTCTGGCTCTTCCTTCTTTCTTCTTTCTAAATCCCTTATTCCATTTAATTATTTACCTTCTCTCTCAGTTTTTTTATTCTTTTTCCAAACTTACTTCTTAGAATCATCCGTTATCTGTGCCTGGTTTACTCCCCACTCCCACCCCACACATATGCTTATTATCACACTAGTCTTTAATCTGTCCCTCACTTCCCATCTGTTCATTATCTCCAGGTTGTCCATCTCATCCTGTTACAGACAGACCATGTTGCTTTTTGCTGCCCACATAAGAAAAAAAGAAATCTTTTAGCTGGTCTGCTTTTCTTCATTCCACTTTCTCACACCACTTCCCACTTCATAGTGAATGGTAATAACAAATTTAAAATATCATTGAAAGAAAACCAGACTCAAAACCCTGAAAAAACCCTCACAGTCCTGGATCTGTGAAAAAAAGACAGGGCCACTTAGCTTTTATATGAGGTATAAATATAGAGGCTTGCTTTTATTAACTCTATTTCATCTTGCTGCTGTTGCAGACATTCCAAAGAATTTGTATGTTTCAATGGTCTTTATTCTCTGTCTTTTAAACATAGACACTCACAGCAGCTGTTGAGAACAGAGGAATCACTAAAAAACAGTCTGGAGAGAGCCCATTGGACTGATTAAGGAACTGGGAAACACTCTGAGTAAAAGAAAAAGAGCACAGGAGCAATATCTTTTATAGGTTTTTTATTTTAGAGGAGGTTTTGGGTTTTAGACCCTGCTAAGTAATTTCAACATCTGTGGAGTATCCAGTATGCTTTGGGATCACTTCCTAGACTGTGACTGAATAGAAATGACTCTTAGTCATATCAGAATTTCCTACCTAAGCAAGATTATGGCAAAAATGACAAGAAGAAACACCTCTTTCATTTTGGTGAGGTTTTTGCCTCTGGACAGAAATTATAGCATAAGAATTTGAGACTAGAGATCCGGGCACATTTGGAACTGCCAAACTGTTTATACAAATCACTGAAACAATTTGAAACAATAATTATTTAAATAATTTTAAACCTGTAATTTAAAATCAAGTTTGGAAAAGGAAGATTCCTAGTTTTCTGCTGTTTGGGGAGCAAGAGGCTACCAAAACATTTTCTGTAGAAGCTGAGTTAGAGATATAGTTGCTAAAAGTTTTCATGTAAAGGTAGATTAGGATATTGCTTCTTGCAGTACCATTCTACTGTAGATTTTTGATTTAAAGTTTTGAATATTTCCTTGACTAGAATGTTTTGGTTTACAAGGAAAGCACAAAACACAGGGAAGCTAGTGTGCTGGGTTGGGGAGGAGAAAATGTGTGGCTCTGCTAGCAAGTAGTTTCTGGAATATCTACTGTCTGAACAAACTAAAGCACATGAAACATTTTAATAAAGGATTGACCTCCAAATTCATGGTTGAATTTTCATCTTCACTGAGAATGAAGTTACAGTGTTAGGTATCTATATCAGATGTTATCTGTATCAGATGTTGGATTCTTTATGTTTTTATGTGATATTATTTTGAAACCTATTGATAAAAGCACTTGGAAATCTACACCTGTACAGCCACAAAACAATATGAAGAAGAAGGTATTAGTTTAAAAAACCCATAGTTTGTTGTTCTTTTGACATATAAGACCCTTATTTCTTTTGAAATAGTTTTCATTTCTGAGGAGACAAAAATTAAACTTTAATACTTTTATAATTTTCTGACAGAATAAAGTAGAATTTTATTCCATAACTTTCCACTGAGAAATATTTTGTTAGTAATTGAATTTTCCAATTTTTGTCCTTTTTCATTCAGTAAAAATTGCCCTTTATGTAACCACTGCCCTAGAAAATTAGCATTTTAAATAAAATAAATTAGCATTTATTTTTCTCCTTTTTTTTCAGCAGACTTCATTTCAGGATGATCAACTGGACAATATTTTATGCTTGGTAACTATTTTCAAAAAAGTTTGTTAAAAAATTGATCTGTATGCTGCATGTTGACAGATACTGACCTGAAGAATTATCTCTGGAGTGTGTAGGTTTGCAGTGTGCAGGATGTGTCAGGCAGTGATGCAGGTAATTGGCACCTGATATGACAACAGGATGGTACCGTAACCACAATGTCTAAACTCAATTGAATGTATGTGAGCCTTGAGATCCTGGGACAAAAATGAAATGAACTAACCCTTACTGTCACTGCAGTAAGGAACTAGCAGGGAGATATTAAAAAAACTCCATAAATGTTGGAAGCTCCTGAAAGCTAGTGAACCAGTTTCCTTTACCTGAAGTGACAGTGTCTGCCAAGAGATCCAAGGACCTACATCTTTCTCTTTAGAGCAATTAGTCAATCAGTACCTCCACAGACCTGTGAAAAAGTATGTCCTACTTCACACAGCTGTGCAAGGATTACTTTAAGTGATGAGGTTACTACAGTGAAGCCTGGCAAAGACCTTTACAATTGGCTTGTATGCTGTTAGAGTCACTAGCAGCATGCTAAGAAATGTCAACAGTAATTAAACCCAATAATTTTCAAATATATGCCATGCTTTGGCAGTGGTGAGGAATGCTTTTCACAGCAAGAATTCTCAGCCCTGTGAGCATAGAATTTTTTTAAGATTTTTTTTTTTCTTTTTACGGGAAGAAGATTTTTTCCTTTTTCTTTTGGCAACACCATTTTGCAAGATGTTTATTCATTAGAGGATTGTATCAAAAATCACAGAACTACAGGTTTCTTCTCTAAACTTGTCACAGTTCTTACTGGCTTGCGTTTAAGGATTGTCCCTGCATATAATTCAGAGTACATTTCATAGAATCTATTTTAAAAATTTGTGAAACACTTTGGCAAAACATCTAAAAAATTACTGAAAAGTGACATTTCAAAATACTGAAATGAAATTGTGTTCAGGTTTTGGCAAGTACTTTAGGAAAAATAAAAACCACAAGTTTGCAAATGGTTAACAACTTGCTTCTAAAATAAAATATTTAAATGTTGCAGAATAATTTCACAGGTTCCATTTTCAAAGAAAAGAAGAAGACAATGGCTCTCCATACCCAGTTAATTTAACTCTTTGTACTGCATTGATGTAATTTATACATGACTGTCTTGATCCAGGTAAGCTTATTAGCAACAGAGGTGTGAGGTGCTTCAGGACAAAGGCATCTCGCTGTGTGAGGTTTGTAACTGGACCAAAGTCAGGGACTTGGACTTTCCATTTGCTAGAAAGGTCTCTTTGGCCACTCTCATATGTAATAAGTATTTGGTTGATGTAATAAGAATGTAACAGAGACAACTGAAAACATCCTCGTCCAGGATACCCATCTGGAGACAGTAGAACTGCAAGTATTTTTTTCATAATAGGGTCAAAGTCCATTTTTGAGAGTCTGAGAGGTATGGTGAGGGCAAAAATTTGTTACTGTGTGCAAGACGGATATGTTCCTATGTGTGCCAGGGCAGCCCTGGCCGGCCTTACTCAAGGGATAAGTGTAGTGCTGAGTGCTGTCTTGGCACAGTTTTTCTACTCAGGATAGGCACTGTAGTTATGTGCTTCTGACAGTAAGGTAAAAACCAAAAAAGTGAAAACTTTTATACAAATGATGTTAAAGGCTGAATCTTGCTCCTGCTGGAGGCAAAGGCCAAACATTTGTTTAACTTGGCTAGAGCCAGTATTTTGTTGTTATGAAATGTCAGCTGTCCCCCACAGACAACAGGTAGCTTCTAATGTGATAAAGCACTTCTCTCACCTTCTGGTAAAATAGTTTGGAAATTTTAAAATCAGTTAATGAGAGGTTTCTGTTGAAAAAAGTCCTCTCAGCTCCAACTTGTTTCGTCATTGGACAATATTTAGCTTTACTGTAAACTTCTTACAGTCATCTCAAATAAATAAAATGACTTGGAACTACCCTTTTAGAAAAGTGGATTGAAGACATAAGGACAACAGGAGAGTACAATAATGACATTTAAGTGAAGTGATATAATAATAAAATTTTTGAATGCCCTCATGCCAGAATTGGCTACTTAGAAAGTAAAGTGGTTCACATTAGATACAAAATGCTGAAGAAATAATTAAGAAAATATCTTATGAAAAATTTTATCCCTTTTTGTTCACTTAATGACCATCAAAATTAATTCTATGTTGCAATTTTTAAATTACTTTAACTCACTAGAAATTTTAAGAGAACCGATGCAAGCTTCACATTACCTTAGTATCTATTGCTGTTTTAACTGATAGATATTTTGATTTTATTACTTATTGGTATTTGTACAAAACTTGTGAAGACCATTTTTGAAGTCTTCATCGCTTTTATATAAAAAAGGATGATATAATTATGCATTTAATTCTACGAGGTTCATGCAAGTGTTTCTGGTATGAATGAATCAGTATCTTGAGAGAGATAACATCTTGGTCCTCTCAGGGTTAAGAGACGTATTTCCTGCCTGAAAATAGCATCCTCACAACCAGCAACAGTACATTTCATAAACTTTGAACTCACTGTAAGAAGCTTTCAGGATCATTATTCTTCCAGTAAAAAAAGTTATTAGTAAATTCATTATTGTCTTTAACTCAATAGAAACCTGTAAAAGAAGTCTGCATTTTTCAATGCCAGTACCCAAATTTGAATCAAGAGACAGCTTTCAACATGCACCTACTATGATCTTTTCCTGTTGTAGTGGTTCCAGCAGATCATCAGTGAAATATTTACCTGACTAGTGTGGCTCTCCCTGTGTCTTTGAATCGATGAGCCTGCTGTAGTGCTGGCTGACAGTCTTGAATATTCATTTTCCTCTGGTAATCCTAAAGCAGAAGAATACTAATTTATAATCTGAGATTTATCCACTGGTTTATTTCAAAATAAGATTCAAAAGACCTTGATATGTTTTACTAAAAAAGAAACAAAAAACCCCAAATTACACATTTGCCTGAATATTTACTATTTCCATGCTTACTGAAACAGAACAATTCTTTCTAACCAAGTGGGGGTAGCATAGATAGGTTGAAAGAAGGAGCAATTGTAACTTTACCTATACACTGGCCAGGGATTCCTCCTGCAATGCAGAAATCCCTGGCTCTTCTTCCCCTGACTCATTTTCATGGCAGAAGCAATACAAAGGGAACAAAAACCACGCCTGCAGCATTCTGCTCTCAGTTTAGTATCTCTGTTTCACACAGGAAGTCAGTATTAGGTCCAGGATTCAAAACTTCATCCCCTCAGTACAGAGCACGTTTTTTGTAAGTCTTATAATTATTGTGCACTCTCGATGTGGGAATTAGCTGTCCAAAATTAAGCTGTGTAAAACCAGTCATCCGGTGTAAAACAGCCAGGTAGTCTCCAGTAATCAAGAGAAACAAACACCTCTGCAAAGTGATTCTATAGTGAGGCTCATTGCTGGTGCTTCCCAGTCACTTCTGCAGCAGTGGGAATACCATTCATATAGCACTGCAGATGATCCGAAAGGTGGGATGAGGGGAAGCAAAGGCACAAGCAGAAACACAGAGAGTCCACGATAGGTGTTTTTAAGCACCTCACAAACCAGAATCACAGACACCATGGTAGGTCTGTGTATTGGGTCTAGCAGAGCTGGAGATCATTTTTCCCATAGCAGCCCTCATAGTGCTGTGCTTGTGGTGGGTTGACCCTGTGTGGATGCTGGGTGCCCACCCAAGCGGCTCCATCACTCCCCTCCTCAGCTGGACAGAGGGGAGAAAATATAAGGAAAGGCTTGTGGGTTGAGGTAAGGACAGGAGAGACCAGTTACGGTCATGGGAAAAACAGACTCAGCTTGGGGAAATGAACTGAATTTATTTATTACCAATCAAAATCAGAGTAGGCAAATGATAATTAAAACAAAGCTTACAACCCCTTAAAATCCCTCTATTCTCCTTTTAGTTTCCCCCTTATAACAGTGCCTTCCCACAACTTTGTAACTGGGGACAACAGGTTTTTAATTTTCTTTGTTCTTCTGAATATCATAAGATCATAAATATGGATCTTTTTCTTCATCATCTGGGCCTCCTCTGAACACATAGACAATGAGGAAGGTGAATCTGTTTCCAGCTCAGGGAATCTGACCCTGTTGTCTCAGTAATTGGAACTATGTGTTATTTTGAGGTGGGATTATCACTTTTTGAAGCTGAGCTTCAAATATTAGGTATGTACAGGGGCAAGGTGTGACATCCAAGGCCTCTAGTGTACTGTTAGTCTTATAAATTATATGTAAGTTACCATTATTGCTTTCTCACCTACATTAAATTCTCTGTACTCCAACTAAAAATTCTCCCTTCACAAGATCACATGCTTTTGGTCAAATTAAATGCTTGAAATAAATTTCCCTCTAAAAAATCCCATTTTTTGTGAACACAAACCAACACCACTTTTTCAAATAATTTCCTGAACTAATAATTTATTTACATGGATTCAGTTTGGATGCATCTCAAACAAAATAATAAAAAAATATCCAAATTTTAATGCAAAGTACCTTCTAAAAGTAGGTGCTATTCTTTTAATTCAAATAAAAGCTAGAATGTAAAATATTTGCATAATTCCAGACCACCAGAAATGAATAAAAATACTTTCTTAGGCCCAGCAGCAAGTTCTGAAAAATATATTGATTTTGCACTATGTTAATACATTTTAGGATAGACTGTTCAGGACAGCCTTGAGCTAAGAATCAGGTTATCAATGATTTTCTGTTTATTTCTGTAGAAAGCACTTTGATAAGAGGTCTTATCAAATAAGTAAAGTTTCCATGTACAGCAGCAGCACGTTGTCACAGACATGGCAAGCAGAGGCTTGGTAGAGTTTGGAAAGAGAAATGGAGTAGTTGATTACATACTAAGAGCTTTCCTTTACATACACTTAAGTAAATATTAGGATACCACAGCTTTGCATTGAGTAGGACCTTGTTTAATTCAGTCCAAGGTTGGAAGAATCAGTTTAGCTGGGCTAGGGGCAAAATTCAAGAACCCAAGTTAATCAGGTGTTCAGTCTGGAGCACAAACTACACCATCTGGATTGGGCTTTCCTGCAACTATTCTCAAGTTATCAAAAGTAAGTTGAATTTGGCTTTTTTTTTGGCAAAATTAGGTTTGCTATACATAATCGCTGCAATTGTATGTGGTACTGTTTTGGGTGATGTAGGATCACAACTTTCCTCACTGCAGTGTAAAAGGTTATTTCAGGCTTTCTGATTACTCTGTGTGTTTGGCAAAAAGCTCTTTCTTTCAGACTAAGAACTCTGGTAAGTGTGGAAGATTTGTGGTGGAGAAGTCACAGTTTGATAGCACAGAGCTGTAGAAAGGTGCTGCTCCTCCTATTAAAAATAAATTTAAAAAGAAGAGCAATACATTATATTCATTAAAAAAAATGAAAAAGCAACTTCTATTAAAAATCTGAACTCAAAGGAGTGTTATTTCCTTAGGATTAATGCTTTTAGAACCTTGAAAGATATTCTGTCACTGCTCTTGTACTATTTATTATTGCAATGATAAACAATTTTTCATTCACTAGTAGGACACCTATAGCAAAGGGAGATCCTGATTTTCTATCTTCTGTCCCATTTGTATCAATTATAGGATCAGAATCTCAAATCTAAGTCCTCCATGCCTTAGGCTGCTTATAGACTTAGAGCTGAAGTAATTACAAATACCTTGACAGAGGCTGTTTTATTTTCTTCACATTCAGCTTTTATTGGAGAGGGCTTATCAGTTCACACATACAAAGTTAAGCCAGTTCCAGAAACAGATATTTCACAACTCAGAAGATTCCAGCCTGGCTATATCTTACAAAGCTCATTCAAGGAAACACTTCAGCAATTTTATGTTAGAAGAGATTTGGGATTAAAAACTGCTTACCATTTGATACTGAATTTCCATTTTCAGCAGTCACAGAACTGGACAGTGGATTAGATGACTGAGTTCCATGGTTATTTGCATTTTTATCCTGCGTTTCTGATCCAGAATCTGATATATTTGGATCTTCCCTGCTCCTCAAGTTCAGATTAGTTTCAGCACCTGACAGAAACAGAGAAAATGATTGTCAGTTTCCTATTAACTAGTGGCTTTCACATGTAAGTAGATGAAAACTAACACAGAGAGACCACATTACTTTATTAAATTAAAAATGTGGAAGGTTTAAATCAGTGATTTTTGCAGATTTTTTTTCTTTTTTTTTTTTTTTTGGCTACTGTTCCACTTGTAGCTTTTTAAAGTTTCGGGAAGTGAAAGGCATTACGAAATTTCATTTGGATTGTTTCTTTCCACACAAATATCAGTAGCTACAACTCATTAAGTGTTTGTATTGCCTCTATTTTAGATTTATTTCACATGAGTTTACATACCACTGTCATCACTGAAATGCCTTTCATCATTGCACTAAGTGATACTAGCAAGAGATATAATGTGATCTCATCTTTTTCTTTTACCACCTCTCCCACAAGAAACAAAATGGCTTTTGAGATTAAACCATAGTAGCAATATTCCTCCCAGCAGATCCTCCCTGTGGCCATTGTTTACCCAGCCTCGGGGCTCTCCAGCCATCAGCTGTCATTTTCTATAAAGTGCCAGGTTTTCATGTCGGAGCCTTTTAGTTAAATTTCTTCAAGACATCAAGAGGAGGCCTGATCCTGTAGGAGTTCCAAAGCTCTGTACAGTGCACATGCATTTGTTCAAAGAGAAGGGCAAAACAAAGCCTTTGTCTTCTTTCCCCTCTGACTGACTGCACATCCATGCAAAGCAGAACAGCTCACAGCAAAGTGCCTGGAGCTGGCTCTGAGCTTGCCCGGCTTTGTCAGCCCAGTGCTCCACAAGAAACAGGGCTCAGTCATCAGCTGTGCCCAAGTGGTGCTCCCCACTGGAGTTCAGCGGCCAGGGACACGCTCAGAGCTGGAAGACAAGATGGATGGGGATACTAGGAGGGCCCACACTGCAGCACCTGTATCCCTGTCTATCCCCACTCCACTCCTGTGTGACAGGGCTGATGAAATGCTGCACTGGCAAAGTTAAGCATTTTTTTAAAGGATTTCTCTCCCTTTTCTGTGTGTTGGTTTTTTTTTTTTTTTTTTTTTTTTTCATTTTTGGGGTTTTTTGTGTGTGTTGAACATACATGCATATTCTTTCCTTGCCATAGTCAGGTTTGGTTCATGGAAGACAAACCTGAATTCAGTGCTTTCTCCATTTCAGTCTTCCTAACTCTTTCTGCCCCCTCTGAGGCCTGGCCTTAGCTACAGGGCTGATGTATTATGGCTGACCCTGGTGCAGAGGTCCTCTTGTAACACTCTAAAACGAAAATTTTCCTTCTATGACAGCTCTGAAAGAGTTATTCCTTGATTTTGGTTGTCATAATGACAGCAAGAACCAATGGAAGTCAAAAGACTAGCTATTAAAACCAACATTACAGCATTCACCCATACTTCCAATAACATCCTTAGCTCTCCCAAAGATATGATATATTCTTATAAATCTCAAGCACATGGAAATTTTTCAAGGGAAAGGAAAAGCATTTTTTTTCACCAGGTAATAGATACTTAACCTGAAGGTTTTCCAGCCTAATGTTGACTGTGCTGTCAATTTTTCATTTTTTGCCTGAACTAAAAAAAAAATCCACCTGATTTAAAAAGCACCAACATTAGAACTTAATTGATGAAATGAAAACTATAAATCTATTCTGGTTACCTCAAAATATTTCATTTAATTGAAAAGGTCTTTCCTATTTTTGTTTAGCTTTCAGTTATCTAACTCTGAATTGTTCTTAATATTTCCTTGTCTAAAAAAAATCTGTCTTGAAAAGTCAAGAAGTTCCTTTTCAAACTGTCAGATAAAATATTTCCATGTTTGCTTGGTTTTTGTCCCTCCCTCCCTTGCCCTCATTTCCTGATCATTATTTTTTGCCAGATCTGATTGGATTGTTTCAGTGACAATGTTTCATAAAATGGATCTTTAGGCAAATTTTTTATGCACTGAAAAAATTAGGCTAGCTCTACCCACAGTAACTGACTCAGGAGAGTCTGAGATGGAAAGTCTGAGACGGAAAATGCATACAGTACAATTATAAGAGCATGCCTGATTTAGCTTTTGTGCAAGCAAGTTGACTGCAAAATGCATCTTTGCAGCTCATTTTAAATTTGTCTGAAAAGGAAATGTCACTTTTAGATGTTCATAGTCAGTGCACTATAGATCGTAATCCACCTACATAATTATTGTGCCACCTTTTACATAAAGCTTCTTGGGGAAGTGGCTGGGATCCTTATTTTTCTTGATATTCGAAAGATTTATTGATTTGCCTGACATGTATAATTCATTTGAGAATGAGCAAGTAGAAAGAATTTTTCTTGCATTGCTGTTTGCAGAAGCCTTTTGTTTCATAGGTACATTAATATCTTTTCAGGGCATTCATGAAGGGCTCTTGAAAAAAATTACATTTTCTTCTTTGTATCTGTAGAATTAAATACTACAAAGAATTGTGGATAGCTAGAATATCATACTAAATTGGCAGAAATAAGTAGTGGAATATATGCAGCATATCTTTAGGGACAACTATCTAGACAGAAATTTGTTATCCCATTTGCTGTATTCAATCATTGTAAGAAATGCACACCTTTAGTTTCTGAACAGAAAACTATATAGAAAAAATGTATTTCGTAGTGCCTTATTTAGCTGCTCTTGGGGGTGGGAAAGAACCCTATATTTTATTTCAAAATAATCTGGATTATATAAAGGTACTTGAACTAATTTCCTATATATAGGCCTCTTCATCTCCTCATTGGAGCAGATTCATGTGTCTGTAGAACAAATTTAACTGCGTACATCAGCAAACTTCAAGCAGACATCAGGAGAGTGCCCCTGAAACTGGCTCTGCCCCACACTGGACAAGCTCCCCCTGCCCCAGCCTCTGCTCACAGGACCACACTCCTGAGCATGTACTGTGTCCAGTTCTGGACTCCTCAATACAAGATAGACAAGCTACTGGAGAGGGTACAGCAGAGGGTCACAAAGACGATGAGGAGTTTGGAGCATCTCTTATGAGGAGAGACTGTGGGAGCCAGGCCTGTTTGGTCAAGGGCAGAGAGAATGGAGAGGGCATCTCAACAATACATAGAAATATCTCAAAAGGGGGTTGTCAAGAGGATGGTGCCAGGCTCTTTTTAGTGGTGCTCAGCAACAGGAAATGGAGCAGTGGCCATAAACTAAAACACAAGAAATTTCACCTTCCACCTTCTGAAGAAGAACTTCTTTACATTGAGAGTGGCAGAGCGCTGACCAGGCTGCCCAGGGGGCTCGTGGAGTCTCCCTCTCTGGAGACGTTCAAAACCCACCTGGACACATTCTTGTGTAATCTGCTCTAGGGGACCCTGCCTTGACAGGGGCTTGGACTGGGTGATCTCCAATGGTCAATTCCAACCCTAAAAATTCTGTGATTCTGTGTTTGCTGGAGTAAACTCACTCCAGATTATCAGCATCTCTCTGCACTGGGAGGCACAAACTGGCCACAGTACCCATGTATGGTCTAACAATGAGTGCTGGGTGGAGGAATGGCTTACACAGCCCTGGATGCTGCTGGCTGTCTCTGCTGCTAAGGCTCACTGCCAGCTCCGGTCCAGCTCCCAGGGCCCCCAGCATCCTCTTCCACAGGCTGCTCCCCAGACAGCCTGATCCCCATAACATGGTAGGAGGTAATACCTTTCAAGGTGCAGCACTTTGCATTTGCTTTTCATTAAATATGCCAGAAGGTTGACTTTATCTTCTGTGCAGGGGTATCCCTTTCTGTCGTGCTTCCTTACTATTCAAAATATCCCTGACCATAGCAAAGGTGTCTCCTGACATTTTATCATAATATTTCTATTCAAAATTCCTACTGATTCTTATTTGTAAAGTATTGGTCTGAAATGCACTTTCCCCTCACGTTTTCTTAGTCACCTAACATAGACTTTTGGACTTTTCTCTGCGATAGTATCAACTTGCTCCTGCTGCCATCAAACCTTGCAGATAAAAACATGCAGTGTTCTCTCATCCCTTATCAATATCCTGAAACTATCAGAAATACTTTAGGAGACAGGAAAAAACCCCTTATGATTCCTATGTTTGAACATCTTCACCAACATAGATGAATCCTATCTTTTTGTTCAGACTTGTGCTCTGCTGTTCTCACTAGATGGATGGATTATTTACCAGGTTTCAATATTATTTTTTTAAAGTAACAACATCTTTAACAGTTTTCAGCTGGTAATAAATGTTATTTGAAGAGTCATCCATGCCTACTTGCAAGAGACTAGCTATAAAGAGGTATCAGCTGTAGGAGCATGGTGGAAGTTCGTGATTTTGAGAGGAATACAAGCTTTAAGTGAAAACCTAGAGTCTGCAGAAGTGAACAGTATTTGGATTACTATTTCAGTAAACTGACTTTGCCCAAAAGATATCTCTGACTCAGTAAAGTCCTACTCTGACTAATCTTGCAGTTAATGAGGACGTATGGACTAGAAAGATGTATGGATGTTTGGATTGAAGGCATCATTTGTCCCTCAGCTCTAGCATAGTTACTAGCTGGGAGCAATCACATGTACAGTGCTTTTAATCAGAAGATGACAAATCAAAGTGTAACAGTTATTTTCTTACAAGCAAGCTCCATATTCCAACAAATCCACAATTAATTACATCAGCATTACTTGAAAAGTGCAAGAGGAGCAGTATGGTAAAGAGGCAGCTTATGAAATCCACAGTTGCTGGTTATTAGTGCTCTTGGAAGAGACTGAGTTTAAAACTAAAGTCATAAGGCACAGGATGGACAGAATTGCACTTATTTTGTAAAAAACATTCAGAGATACTCAGAAAGTGATGGAAATTAATGTATTTGCTCCCCCCTCCCCCCATTTTTAAGTCACTATCTCACTTTTAAAAGAAACCAATACACTGAAAGTCTACATGCTAGAACTTTTTTCCAAAAGAATGACTTTAACTCTTCTAATTGAGCTATGACTTCCAAATATCCTATTATAAAACTCTTTTTTTTCCTCAAACATAAAATGTATGATCCCAAGCATCGTAGTTATTTCCTAAGTAGTATTTAGGCTGAACTAATGCTTTATCACCAAATTAGAAAATGAGCTAGTATTATCTCTATTCATATGACAGATTAAAATACAAAACTGAAACATTTTGAGAGAGTATTTTTTCTAAGGAAACCATATACTTAGCCTATTTTATAAAGTCTAAAGACAAAATATAAATCAATGACTAATATCAGCATTTAGGTGGAATCATCATAGATTTTTTGTGCAGCAAGCTATCTAAAAACAGTATATTATTACAGGCCCAGCAGTAACTGACCTGATAGGGTTGTATTTTACTTTTCTGTCAAATCCCTTGTTTTGCTCTCCTTTCTTTAATTGTAGGTATAGCCAAAATGTATATGGATACATGTGTCTCTGTATATTCTTTTTCATATACTTCTCCTTTTAACATTTAGTGCTCATTTACAGTCTAACTGGAAACTCATTAATAACAACAGAAGGCTCCACTGCTTTCAGCAGGTTTTGGATCCCATTCATGCTTACCTTGGATGCTTTGTGCAGCACTGCCAAAGCACCAAGGGACTCATAAAACAGGATAAGTATAGAGGGCCTCTTGCTTTGTCTATCCTGGTTATTCAAATGTGATCACAACTGTTCTCTGGCCCTGAGGCAAATGGCAAGAGACTCATATCAGTACTACTACACTTTCCTTGCCCTCCACAGCAGAGAGGTTACATCCAAATCATCTACTGGGAATAGCCCCTGGGCTGTGTCTTTTCCTGAACCATGCTCAGATCTGTCTGGAAGGAAGCCAGCCTGCCAGGTCCCAAACAATGCTGGGGATTGCTCTGCGCTTTGACGGTGCACAGGAGTGAGCTGCCGTTCCAAGGACATTCCCTGACACTGGCTCATGTAGTAAAACAGACACAGCCCTTCACTTTAGCAGCACTAGTTACCACAATCAAAAATCAGTGGTCAATATTAATCTATCTCAGGGGAAAAAAAAAGGAAAAATGTGGAAGAAAAACTGCCTCAAAATCATAGGGGGCTAGTGGAGCACTGAGCTGTTGCCCAGTTTCTGCTGAAGCCACATTTAAAGGTTGCATCCTGACTATAGGGAGAGCAGATTCTCCCTAGGTCTGCTGTGGTATAAATGGAATTCATGCACTCCTCTCAGTATGATTTGATACGACCACTCTTTTAAGGCACACATTTCCTTAATTAAACAGAGAGCTAAGGATGAGTTTCCAGCTGAGGAAATTCAGTGTCACATCCCAGGTGTATCTCAGTCCTAAAGCTGAAACAATCTCAGTATAAAATCAGACATTATTTCTTCATTCACAGAAAACATGACTTTCTGTAACTAATGATCAATACACAGTTTTAGGTATCAAGATCCACAGTTATGCATTCTGAATCAGCAACTATGAAAACAGGAAGACACATAAATTCTGGCAGATAAATTCATGCAGTACAGGAGGAGAAGCTTTTTGTACCTGTGCTACCATGGAATGGAAAAGCTAAATAGCCCAATTTCCTTAAAACCTATGGTGGGTATCCAGAAAAATATAAATTTCAAATCAAGCAGCTTGTTGTTATACATGTGAATAAGAGAGAACTGATGGGCCCTATTAACCAGCATATTAAAGACAAGACATTGCAGACAGAAGGGATTTCTGATCTGTCCTCTCATTCTTGGGAAAGTTAGGAATACACTGAATCCTAATGGCTGACCCTGGATATTTTTTTACATTTACTGTGGCAAGTGGGTGTTGTGAAGTGAGGGGAAAAAAATAAAATATGGGGATTTCAGAAATTTTGCAGATATCTTTTGATGAAGGCAAGGAAGTTTAAATAAGAACAGGCCCTTTTATTTTGGCTCAAATTGCTACCTCTGTGTTTTGTTGAACCTTTTCAATTACAATTAGTGTCTCCTGTTTTGCTCTGACTTACTGTTGAGACATTCCTTGTCTGTGGCATTTGCTAGCTACCCTCAGCACATGTTATCTTGGGTGTCCTTTTGCTGGATAAATGCATATTGCTTCAGAGCAGTTCAGTTTACTCATACGAAGTCACACTGTGACCTGCTGTAACCATGATTGTTTACTTTGTCTGCTGAGAGCTGGAGGCAAACAGCTGCATCTTATTTGCTGAAAGAAATGGAGCAGGCTGAAAACTGTCAAGACAGGATTCCCCCAGCCTATTAGCGTGTGCTGCCTGTCTCACCCTTTCAGCTGTGCTGCTGGCTGCCATTGCCATCAGAGGCAATAATTATTCATTGATTTATTTCACCTCACAAAGCCTACCCTTACAGCAGCAATTGTCTAGGATTCTCCCCCCACCAGGGATGCTCCTAGGATAGTAGCAATGAATTTGTACTGTCACTTCCAGCATCCTTTCTCTCCCAGCTGTGTAAGTGGAGCTATCAGATGGTGTTACAAGCTACTCCAGAAGCCACACTCTTTGATAGAGCAGGTAAACACAGACACAGGCCACTTATTTTGTCTGGGAACCTGCATTCATGGAAGCTTTGCATGAATACTGGAAAGCAAAGACAGGAGACACAGGCTATGAAGAACATCAAGTGACAAAACTCTGCTAGAGGAAAGAGGTCATCTGAAGAATTTTGTGTTAGAGTGATACCAATCAGCCAAATTTCAGGGCATGAGCTGGTAGTAAGAAGCAGGTTGCTGAAGCGGCTGCAGGCACTCCTAGGTCTAGTTCAGCCTTAAGAGCCATCAGCTCAATTATTATTTTGTAAATCACAGCTCTAGAAAGTACACACTTAAGAAGGTTTCTTCTGCTTCCTTCTCTGATGGATTTGTGCTGGTAGAAAGACAGTGTTCTTTTTTTCACATTTATTTCAGTGTCAATCATTACTAGCTAGAAACCTTTCCCTCTTTCCTAGAAGTGTTGTTAGGGGCATCTCTGGATCAGGTAAACTCTCAGAGCTGGTGGGGGATAGATAACATAAGTGCCTTTTTTCCCCATCTGGAGGACTCTGGATTGTTTGAATTAGGTTTTTCCCCAGCACGAGACAAGGAATACCATTCTGAAGTGGAGAAAACAGCCTTCTCAAGCACTGGTAAAGGATGAAGAATATCTGGACAGGCTGCCATCTCTCCTGACTGATACTCCTAACTGAGATCTGAGAAAGAACTTGGAACACCTTTTTAGTACATCAAGTGAGCTAGACTCCTGCCAGTGTATGTGTTTCAGAGACTGGGGATTTAATTTATCCCATCTTCTCAAGGAACTGATCTCTGCAGGCTTTTCTGATGTCCATAACAAACCACACAGGGCAGGAAAGAGGGGAACACTGCTTGGGACAATATCCTGCCTTAGAAGAAACATTTATTCCCACCATGTCCCCATGTTCCCCACCTTTTCAAGCCTAATATAGAAAAGAAGTAGTTGATTTTACTCTGTCAATAGTTTTATTTACTGCTAGGTGTGTTGACTAGCTGATCGAAGTCAAATTGTATTTGTGTGTTTAAAAACCTGCTGGTGTGCCGGAAAAGGAGGAGACAATTTGCTGAGAAACACAGTTTCCCTTTTTTAAACTGTTTTCTCCAGGTTTGTGTGGATACAGCAGTTCTTCTTGAAGGCAGACATTTAAGTCTGTTTATGTTTCTGTGTGGTATCTCAGTAACAGAACAGCCATTACTGCTGGGCTTTAGCTGCTGTTGAAAGAAACTCTGTGACGAGACACTGTCTCAACCTTCCTCCCCCACAAACACAGTTTCAAATATTGTAAAAATAAACAAACAAAACCACAAACAAACAAACAGATAGGGATTTGCTACTGCCAAAAGCAACACATCAGTTCTATTTACTTTTCCCAGAGTGCTTCTACAGAGATTTTTCAGGATCTCTCATACCAGCTCTGGCACTGTCTGCAATGCGGAAGTCTTGGCGTAAGTGACTGCACTGAGCAGATAAATTGTTTGAGCAGATCCTGAGGAGCAATCCAAGGAATATTTTTGGTCCACCTGTACTGTAATACTGCCCACCAAATAGGGACAGCTGTTTTGGAAAACTCAGACAATATTCACATTTTGCTTTCCAAGTGAGCTTCTAAGACAAAAATTGAATTTAGATATCTATTTAGCTTTTTTTTAAGTTCATTTTGAAAGGACAGAGTGATGGTCAATGACACCTTCATTAACCTCAAAGCAAGAACATATGGCTATCACAGATGTAGTGTGATAAACATCCACACTGTGCACAAATACAGACAATCAGTGGCTAAAAACTGTCACTAAATGCTGCTGTGTATGTCAGGATCATTCTGCAACCAGCCCCTAAGGAAAGAGCTAAGAGAAATAATGAAATGTAAAACTTCAAGCCTAATTTAATATGTTTTTTGTTTTGAAAATTTCACCATACAAAGGATAATACTAATTTTCATGCTTTTCATTTTAAAAGAGAATGAAAACTCAAGCCAAAAGTGTACTGAACTTGAAGGCTTCTGTATTTTCCCATTCACTAGTGGTGCCAGGAAGAAGGCAGATGTCCTTAACTGCTTTAAACGCTACTCCTACCTCCAGTACTCCACTTCTAAGCACTCTACTACTTTCTCACAGTGTGGAGACAGCATGTGGGTGAAGGTACCCTCATGTTTATGACCAAGTCTTTTTATCAGCCTATTTTCAATTGTCTTCTCTTGCTTCTCCATCCCGCCCCATGAAATTCCAATGCTGGAACTGGAACATAATCCACACATCCGGGTCTATAGAGTTTCAGAGTTTAATGATGAGTTGCATGAGTCATGTCAATAACTTTGGATCATCACTGAGGGGCTGGAGTGGACAGCTCTTGGATACCTGAGACAAAGAGTCTAGAAACAGACTGGATTGTTTGTTAGACAGCTTTGGTTGTTGTGGAATCATACCCCTAAATGCCAACCTGACCAATGGTGAAATGATTGCTCTTGAACTTATCTACGTTCAAAAAAAAGTCAACACATTTCGTTGTTAACATTTTCAGTAAGAAGCATTTTGCTGTATTTGAGGCCAACCGTTTCACTACTTTACAAACATTTTTGAAAGCCTGGACGGGAAAGAATATTTATTTCTGCACAGAATTTTAGAATGCTTGATTTTCATTTCAGGCTAAAACAAAAATAAATGTCACAATCTTGACATTTTCTGTGAAATGGAATTATTGTTTGCTACTGAGGTTCTATGCAAAAGATAATTCAATGCTGAGATGGATGTAAAGAAGTTAAAAACATCTGAAGAGATTTCTCACTCAAGCTGAAAATTTAATTAGAGACTTTCACTAAACTGTGTGTCCATATTTCATTCTGCATTCTATTCCAAATGCTGGAATTCCTGTAAAATGAAGTGACATGACTTTTACTGCCAAATACCCATATTTTTCTTTGGTATCAGAAACATAAATATGCTACAAATCAACTTCTTTCTCTTAGATATGGCTAATTTCTCACAATTGGTTTACAGTTAATGATGTAGTAGTTCCTAAACAAAGTCATTTGTGGTTCTGCATTGTGAATTACAAATATTTAAAGAAGCCCATAACATTGTTAGCAAAGACACAGCTTTCTAAACCATTACTGAATTTGGAACCATGATGTCAGATCAGATGTTGAATAAAAGACTTTGCTATGAAAATAAGAATCCTGTAAATGTCTACCAGAATGATCCAAGTCACAATTAAAAGTGGGACATTATTGAAAATTATGGGTTTAAAATGCACTAAGCTGAACCAGTGTGGTGTAGTTATATTGTATTTGAGTATCAGACAGGATGAAGGGGGAAAAAAGTAAATCCAGCTCAGTGGAAAGGATGCAAAACAGAGTCATTAATTTAAAAGAAATGCCTGCAGTTCTCAGAAATGGACCATATAAAAGGAATAGAAAAGTCAATGCAATTACTTTTCCTCAGCATTCCTCCTCTTAAGCAGGGACTTGGTATGAATATGAGAGAGCCTGCAGTGGGTCAGACCAAGGCACTGCCTACTCTAGGATCCTTTTCCAGTAGCCATCGATAGTTACAGCATAAGGTCAATGGAAATCAAAAATGCAGTGGTATTTCCTTGTGATCCTGGGGCTTCATAGTATCCTTCAACCTCTATTTCACTGACATAGCTTTTGGAAATGTATGGAGGAGTGCTCAAGACTTGATTGTATTTTCAATACAAGCACTTAAAATGCAAAATAAATATGATTTTTTATGACAATACCCATTTTTTTTCACCTGAAAATTAGAATTGATTTATTCTTCTAAAAATTTTTGGGTTAAAATTGTTTATGGTAATCACACACAAAGCCTCTTTCACATGTCAGAACAGACAACCAAAGCAAATTCTATATTACATTATTTTAGGCTGTAACAGCAAACAGTGAAGTCAACCAGAAACAGAAATGCTTTAGTGAAAAAAAATGACGTCAGAAACCCAGAACAATCTTCAGCAGTAAAATATACTCGTTTTCAGAGATTCTGCAATTATTCTTGATACACTGTGTTTATCTTGAAACAACAGGTCTTTTCTGCAATATATTATCCAGATAATGGCAGACTTATAGATCAGGAGAAGTCTGCAGATTAAGGTGGTAGCTTTCAGGCTGTACAAAAGTCCATAGATATTCTGAAAATAGGAATCAAGTATATTTTCTCTAGACTCTTCTAACCTTTTTCTGCTGCAATAATAGAAACCACAATTATTTCCTCAGAAAAATCATGCAGCATGGGCTGGATGGCAACAGTATTGCCAACATTTCCGTCTGCTCCTGTGTAATTTTCTGTATAGGGCATCCATGGCCAGCCAAGAAAGGGCATTTCTGTAACGACTCACATTGAACTCTTACTAGCAGTTCTTCCTCCCACTTTTCTGCACCTACTTCAAGAGATTCAGAGTTGCAAGTAGTGCATAGTGAATGTGTAAGTTTGCTGATGACACTAAACTGGAAAGAGCTGTTCACTCCCTTGAGGGCAGAGAGGCCCTGCAGAATGAGGGACAATCAACAACTTTATGAAGTTTAACAAGTGCTGTATTCTGCACCTGGGATGAGGCAACCCTGGATGTATGGACAGACTGGGGAATGAGAGGCTGCAAAGCAGTGCTGCAAAAAGGAACCTGGGGGTGCTGGTCAGTGGAAAGGTGAACATGAGCCAGCAGTGCCCTGGTAGCCAGGAGGGCCACCCTGTCCTGGGGGCATCAGGCACAGCATCGGCAGCTGGGAAAGGGAGGGGATTGTGTATCAGGAGAAGGTTCTTCACCCAGTGGGTGGCTGGGCACTGGAACAGGCTCTGCAGGGAAGTGGTCACAGCACCAAGCCTGTTTCACTTCATGTGTTTGGACAACATTCTCAGGCACATGGTGTGATTCTTGGAGTGTCCTGCACAGGGCTTGGAATTAGACTCGATGATCCTGACAGGTCCCTTCCAACTCCACATATTCCATCAGAGGTTGATGACTCTCCTGTGTTTAGATATTTGATCTGAAAATTAGTCACAGAAAGTCACCCTCACTCCCTGTTAATTAAGGCAATTATGTGAACAGATATTAATCTTTTTCTGAGAAGTGTGGTGAAGCTTAATTGCCTAACGTTTTAATGATTTGAGAATTTTACTTTAAAGATGTAGAAGTTCAATGCCTTATACAATCATTCCTCCAGCATTTTCAGGTAGAAGATAAAAGTTGAAAACAAAGCTTTTTGTATTGCTCATGGTTTGTAAGTTGTTAGCTTTTGCCACAAAGAAAGTATATCTATTTCATTGTACAACTAGGAAGGAGATGGAAATATGATTATTATCTTTATTAAGTTGCTTAAGACAAAAACTGAGTAACTTAGAGGGTAAAGGCCTGGGATTTCATCCCAGAAACACAAGCAGGGATTCAATTTGCAATCCACTGTTGAGACATTAGCTGCACAATAGCTTGCTTTATCTGATGATAAGGGAAAATTATTTACTAGATATCAAAGGGATACCTGCCTTTGACGGGACAGTACTTTTCATACAAATACATTGCATTTTATTGTTCTCCAAGTTTGAATCAATCTCAATAGAGAGCATTTGGCTAGCTTTAGTCCCAAGGTAAGTCTAAATATCTGTATTATTTGCCAGTTGTAACTATCTTGCCAGTTGTAACTATCCTCCTGTGACTTTCAGTGCTTAAACTGGAGAATGTGGAATAAGACAGTGATATGTGAAGCTACCTGCCTTGAAAATAAATCACTTAGGAAGTAAATAAGGAAGGGATTCACATAGTGAATGGATGTCAAGGATACTGGACAAACAATAACAGTATTGATAACAATACACTGTTAACAATCTAAAGTTTGCACGCCTTTGCTGCTGTTATTATATAGGTAACCAAACTGTTTGGAAAGGAATAGATCACTGAGGAATGGATAGACTTGAATATACAAATTTACTTGTACTGAAACACTAACAAAATTTCACAAAACTTGATGCCTGTACATTGGTGACATACATAAAGGACATATCTTCCTAATTTTACTTCTTAGGCAGCTACATGTGGGGTTGCAAACTTGTGTATTTTCTTTTGCTCAGACACAGAAGTTAAGTATCTATGCCAATTTTTTCTCAACAAGCAGGAAGAAGAGAAAACATTGTGCCTTCATCTCAATAGACTAATGGTAAGAAATTCAGCCAGGTCAAGGCAAAATCATAGTTTCTTTGCTCCTTCCCCTTCAGAATCCACATGAATACTCTGCCAATCTAAGCATGGGTGATAGGTTAGGATTTATTCTACCTTTTGTTCTGAAGGTGAAATGATTCCCCTTTGCATGGAATAATTTAATATCAACTGTACCAATTAAGAGTAATAACATCACGACCTAGCAAAATCTGAGTATCATTCCTCCACACTGAGGAACAGAAAATTCTGTCCTTGCTCATAAATATTTAATATGAAATGCTTAAACATGTGATTGTCTCTTCCTTATATAAGAAATGTCTTATATGTTGAATAGTCAAAACTATTTGGATATCCTGCTAAGGAGTGCTGTTTTGTGATTAAAAGATTGAATTCAGTTTCATGAGGTCTACTTTCAAATCTCAGGTCTTGTCTATTTGAGTAGGGGATCTGCATATGACCATTCCATTTCAATGTCTTGCAAACTAAAGTTTTCACTTCTAGAAATCATGGAGAATAGAATAGATTTGTGTGTGTGTATTATCAGTTATCTGCACTCAAATCTCATTTTATATGGAGTAAAACCAAATCTCTGTGTAACAATACAGCTGCAGTTTCAATGACAACTCTTCTCACCCTTGGAGAAACCACCTTATCTAGGTTCTCACCTGTTACAGCTTCGTTTATTTGAGCTGTAAGCTCTGCAGAGCAAAAAACTTCTCTTGTTACATGTGAAGTATTTTGCATGAAATTGCATACTATTTGATCCTGATCATTGCTTGAACCAGCAGGGGCTAGTGTTGTATAAAAAAAAGGCCAGGCTCAACCGCCAGGTATAGAAAGTTGTTGCCATTTGATTTTTTGTTGTTGTTGCCCTTCTGAAAGACAATGTTCTCAGTTCAGTTCACAATAACTCTTCAGCGCATCAGAAAACCACAAATGTGTTCTCCTGTAATTCTGGATGAGCTTTTCTCACAAAGAGGTCAGGAGCCAAAAGGACATAAGTGTTCTCAGTCCTTGAAATTACTCCTCCAGGCGAGAGGGAGGCATGCTGGGGCATCTGTCTGTATTGAACTTATATTGGCAAGGAGGCTTTCATCTCCAAGGCTGATGATCCCACACAGAAACTCCCTGATTCCCATAGGTCACTCTCCATGACTTCAAAATGGCCCACAATTTTACTTTTGAGTTTTAGTTAAGATTGTTGGTAGGTTATAACTTCTGAAAATAAGGGAAACATTATAGAGTGCTGTTCTAGGCCGTGTCTTCAACTACAAGGACATTCTATTTCTTTTTTTCACCATATCATCGACGATAAATAAAATACTACAAATGACAAAAAGAAAGGGAGGAATCTTCTAGGAACTTAATATGCATTAGGCAATAGGTGATAAAAATATCAGAAGGTAACATATGACAACTCCTAGTTTTATACCACTTGTAGAGTCAGCTCTGATGACTGCCATCTTATTACTTTGCATGAAAGATTAAACAAAATTTTTACCAGCTGTTACCCTAGAAAATAGATGAACACATGAAGTACATGAAAAAAGGCAAATTGTAAAAATACACATATATTCACCTGTGTTTGTTGCTTTCAATCCATCTACTTATCATTGAACTATTCATATGTAACTGCACTTAGTATACAGTAACTTCCTAGCTCATAAAATATTGATTCAGGTTTTTTATCCTATCTCTTTCTTGAACTTTGATCTTTCATACTTAGTGCTGCCTTGATGAAATATTTAGAAGTACATTTTCCATGTGAAAGGTAAATTTAGAGGTTTTTTATGGTAGCCTCTGTTAATGCATTAGCTTCAAACCACATGAGACCCAAGCTGAACTCTATCTTGGTCACATTTAGTTGATCATTGCAATTGCAAAAATCTTCCATCCCAAAGCAAATTTTTTTTAAGGTAAAGGTAATTTTTTTCACTTCGTTGGGAGTGGTTTACAACACTTCCTCATCAGGTACATTGAGAGAACCTTGAGAAGATACATCCAAAGAACTAACTTCAATAGTTACTTCCTAGCAGATAAAAATGTATAATATATAAAATAAAACAAGAATCCCAACTTAAAAAAAAAAACCAAAAACCAAAAAAAGCCAACAAAAAAATCAACCACAATACCATCAAAAACCCACAGAAAACATTCTATATATATTTATAGGCAGTGAATGTTATTGAATAATTTTTTCAAAGTAAACAAAACTACTGCAGTAACTCCTTTACCAATGTCATCAATTCATATGCTTAGCATAAGGAAAAAAACTTTCTCTTGAGGTTGAGAACTGACAAAGTCTCAGTTCACAGCTCATTCAACATACAGGATTGAATTCAGCATACAAGAACAAGCAAGGTCCAGCTAAAGCTTTTTCAAGGTCTGGAGGACTAAAGAGGATTCTGTCCACCATAGTTTCTCTGACAGCCAAATGTCTCTTGTCTCCACCTAGACACTAACTTTCACAAAACCTGTAGAAACTAACTTTCACAAAACCTGTAGAAACTCAGTTAATTTTGAGACCTTTAGCTCTTTCCTGTACTTGGTTGAGAGCAATTTTGGCTGAAGGCTGCCATAGTTCTTAGGAATAGAGAGGTGGGGTGGCAGACACATACAGGTACACAGAGCAAGAACGAACACCAGCTTCGGTTATAGTATAGCTGTGTAAATTAGGATATGACACTAAAATCAGTGGAGCAGTATATATTTAAGAAAATGGACCATGCATATAAGAGAATCCATCCCGTTCTCTACTGTTTTGTTTTGTATTGCAAAAGTATGACTTGGGCTTCTTCCCAAAAAGGTGGCACATCAATAAACCAATGGAAGTACATCTACACCAATGCATGCAGCATGGGCAACAAACAGGAGGAGCTGGAAGACACTGTGCAGATGGAAAACTATGATACAGCTGAAATCATGGAAAGTGTTAGTTTTTCAGTGGGACTCAATGATCTTAATATTCTTTTCAAAAGTAATTCTACATTTCTGTATTGCCTATTTCAAATATGCTGCACACAGCTCTTGATTAAGACAAGCTGTTTGGACAAATGGAAATGAAGAAGCAGAGAAAACAGTCTAGAGATTTTCTCACTCTAAATTTTAAATTCACAAAATTTTGTGTTTAGGAGATGCTACCATGGGCAGAAATTTCTATATAAAGTGTACTGAATATTTTCAATAGGAGAATTTTTTTTTAATCAGGAAAGTAGTAACAACACTGGAGTCAGTGTTGTTATTGAGATGAAAAACCAGGATTTACTTTAACTTTTTAAATGTTGTTCACTGCATGACTCTCCTTCCAAGCTTTACTTAAGAGACTACTAAATACTGTATCACCAAATATAGAATTCCATGGAAATGAAATGATGACATTTTAAAAGACAGTTTTCAAATTAAAGTACATCTACCAGCCACCTAGCCATACATTTAATTCAAAGTATTTTTATAGGTTGATAACATAAACTTATTTTTCACACAGTGTAACATCTGTGTTTATTTTACTGAGACAGCTGGAATGTTAAAAGAACATTTAAACTTGTGTCATACAAACATTTTGGTAAAAGAAAAGTTGATACCTCAGACAAAACATGAAGACCTACAATTTTTATATGCAATGTACCTACTACATGTGTTTCTTATGACTACAACAACAGACGTTATTTAAAAAAACCCAAACCAATCACAGTTTTCATTCTGTATTTTTGCCCACTTTATCAGTTTCCAAGGTAAGAAAGTTTTGATGCAGAAAATATACACAATACACAGAGAAGCACAGAGAACTGTCTTACCTTCTGGCTCCCTGATCTTACGTCCTGCTGCAGATTTTCGTAGCACACTCCTTCCTGAGTTGAACAAGCTAGTTAACTCATCAAGGGGACTGGTCAATGACCTTGAGTTTGTAGGGCTGTATGGAAATGAAGACGATGAATTTGAGTTCAATTTCCTGTGATCTGCTCTTGCCACCTTTGGAGAGTAAGGCAGTTTGGAGAATGGAGAAGATGAGCATCCAAGCTGAGCAGGATTGGGTCTCTGAGGTACTTTTGATAGATCTGAATTTGTACCTGTTTTCCCAGCATTAATCAGAAAACTAGCACTAGTCTCTGGAGGAGATGCAAAATGTGTGGAAGCCCGGTAGGAAACAAGAGGTGGTACAGGAGGAGGGGGCGGTGGCAGAGGAGGAGGTGGTGTGGAAGGGGGAGTCACTTTGGTGGAAACACTGAACACAATCAAGCCTGGAGATACTGGTCTTTCATTCTCCCCTTTCTGGCCTTTGGAGTACTGGGGTGATAATGGACTTGAGCCTTCTGACTGCACAGGGTATTTTAGGTTGGTTTCCAAAACAGGAAGCTTTTTGACCTCTAGTGGTGTTAAAGGTGATTCATCAGAAGCAGGTGAACATGTGACAGGGGTTGGAGGGAATACAAGAAGTGGTGGTCTGTGGGGGAGCAAGTTAGGGAAAGGGGCTGGAATGTCACATGAGTCTCTATAGATCAAAGCTGCTTGACTGTTTCCATCCAATGTTCCATCTTCAATGTTAATATTTTTTTTGCTTTCAAACAACAGAGGAGGAGATCCAGTCACTACTGGAATTATTCCATTACCATTGCTTCCTTCTTCTGGTAGAAAATACTTCATTTCTTCATATACAGACTCTCCTTGCTCTGGACTCTCCACTTCAGCAGAACTGCTTTTCACAGCATTCCCTACCATTTCAATATAGACAGGCTCATTTTCCTCCTCTTCTTGTGACATAAAGAGACTCAACATGCCATGTTGTGGTCCATCAGTAGAAACTGCTCTCTGTACCGTCACAGTGTCATAGACACCTGGTTTAACTACTGTGCTTGCTTTTTTTACATCCCCAGGCTTTTGGCCAGGTATTTCTTCATAAGAGCCACTAAGTTTTGTATTCGGACTTCGTTTTGGTTTTCTGGGAGGTATTTTTTTCATGGTACTATAGTCATCACTGTGTGGCCTTGGACGGGTCAGTACTAGGAAAGTGAAAAAGGTCTGTGTTATTAACAAGTTAAAGTCAGTTTTTTCTTACACTGGTCTAGTACGTTAAGCGCTCAAACGCTACCCATTTAGTTCTACAATGAGAAGCAGTCACAAACACAGGAATCCAAGCAAAAGCATAAATAATTCTAAGAATAAAATGCAGAATTTTCAGCTACCAAACCACAGGCCTTTGCTACCTGGGCATATAATGTGCACTGCAAGGTCTGTAACACGTGGAAATATGTATTTGTTTCTCCTTTTGCTCCAAGGGAGAGGGGCAGGCTTTTAACTGGGAGTCAGCACGGTGCTACTTTGAGACATATGTGATTGCCACTAACTGAAATACCCCTCTTTCATGTAATCTCTACAAAACTCTAATTGTAGGATGATATTATGCCCCTCTCTTCTTTTGTACTGCAGGTGTGGAAATAATTTATAACTTTAGGGAATCCCATAGCCTAAGGGCAAATCCCCAAGTGAGTATACATTTAACTAAACTAGATGTCTCTTCATAGCCTCCAGGCATGCATGGAGTGAAGAGACTAGATACCCGGATGATTGGTCTTCTAAGATCAAAATTAGATGTTATAAATCAAAGCTGGTTTTGGACAAAGACTCAGGAAACTGACATAATTCTTGGAAAATGAGTATGTGGCAAAGAAACTTGCCCTATTGTTTCATACATATGAGAACTGCAAAATTGTTTTGCGAGTACATGTAAGTATTATTGTTAAGACCACATATACATATATAAACTGTTGTTCTTTCAAAACACCTCTGTTAGAACTCCTTGGTTAAACCGATAATCTCTTGCAGACTTGGACACAGAATGATGAAACGACTACAGACCTCCTTAAACCATACCAGTTTAAAACTATGTTGGGCATAGTTCATGTCTCCATACAAAGAGCTTGAATGAGCAAGGAAGACGTTAAGAAAAATGGACTTTCACCCAATTAACTGGACATGAGAACAGTAATTATTTTGAGAGAGGGAGCCATGAAGATTTCTATTCATTGTATGCAGGACTAGGGAAAGGTTATACCCAAAGGTTTAAACCCAACCTGAAGGATCTTCCTTGATAAACCTTGAGGATCCTTTACACAAAACATGACACACCAGGCTTATCAAAGAAAGCAGAATGGAATCCTTTCCTTCATCTTCTACCCATTCATTTCAAGGGTAAAGGAGAATAGAACAAGTGGACTCAAAACCATGCTATGTGCACCATAATGTACTGAGATGCTTTGAGACACTTTCAGGACTTTCCTTCCAAACAAAAATCACTGTAACCAAATTATGGCAAAAAAAACCCCAAACAAAAAACCAAACACTGAATGCATAAGTTATTCATGTTAGCATAAAGAAAAAGTAGGAGTAAGTTTAATGTTTAAGTCTGTGAAATTCAAGATTCGAGCATTCTGTTTTACTGATGCAAGATATTCTAACAGTTTAAAAGGTGAAATAAAATGGTCAGTGCAGTAGAATAGCTCATATTGACAGATTATTTGTTTCTAGAGGGAGTTCTACAAATAGGTTTTGGTTGTTGACAAACTAGGCAATTAGAACACATGAGTATTATTTGCTGATTTGGGAACAAATGACAAATTGGCTATTTTTATTTACTGCCACTGAAATATTTCAAGGAAGCAGGACCTCTCAAAGGCATTTGACTGTGTTTAAAAGGATCAAAGTGAAAAGAATAAATCAATAACTCAGAGTAACATTTGTGACTGTCTCTGCCTTTATGCCTAACCTTCATTAGTGGTTTCCTTAGAAGCTGCCGACAAGCAAGCACTAACAGCCTCGTATGAGGCACTCAGTCGTGTGTTGGGGTCCCTCTTTGGTTTGGGAGGAGGCTGTTTCCTTGGTGATGGCAGGCTATTGCTATCGTCCATGCTGAAAACAGAGTGCAGGGAGGGGGATCTGATGGATGACCCCGCCGCAGAATGTACCAAGCCGTCCACTGCCATGGGGACAGGGACGGAGCTGGAGTGAAAGTGCTTAGACGTTCGACAGCCGGCAAAGCTGTCCTCAGAGACCTTCCCACCCTTGTCTTCAGCTCTGAAAACACAGAAAAGAGGCCCAGATGCATTATTCAAGCAGTAACAATGAACCTGTTCATGCAAACGTAACAACAGCTTTTTGGTAAACAATCTCACAACTCCCCTGCTGTGTTGAGGGGATGTGTGCAGTAATCTTCTGACAAACAAATCCAGATCAAGCTGCTATCTTTCTTCCATTTCCTGTTCCATGATAAATCAGGACACTGGCCCATTTTCAAACAAATGCAGCCTTGCTTAAGCAGTCTCATATTGTTGATCAGACATGCACTGAATGAATTGTTCACACTTTGATTGCTACACACAATCAAAAGCTGGGTTTTCAATCTGAATGATAATTTCTGGGAAATCCATTTTAATAGAAAGTTACTGAGGCAGCAAATACTGAGCCTTTATCGTTATTTTCTAAAAAGACAACTATAAATTCTATTTAGATAATGCAAATCTTTAAAATATTAGATGACCTTTTTAACCAGCTACATTGGCTCCTTGAGCAATTCCACCCAGATATCTATATATCTTCCAGTTTAAACTTAATTATTAGTTATTACTTTTAATGGTAACTTTTATTATAATGATGTTATGTTTAGTTGTTTCAATTACAATTTAGTTTTTCTATTTTTTCTTTTTTTTTGCTATTTGAATATATATTGAGAAATAACCTTTCAGCTGCTTCCAACAAATTGATTGTTAGCAAAAATTCTTCTAACATTTTATTCCTCCAAGAATCAAAAGATTGAGACCTTTTTAACTTACAGTAGTAATGTATTAGATAGAAGATGTCTATGCTGCCATTTTACAAAAAAATCCCCAAGCATTTGTCTTTTTAAATTTTAAATTATATTTCTGCATGGCAAATCACCAGCAGAGCTGAAATTCATGTACAGGATATAGCCAGCTGCCCATGTAGTAAATGAAATAGCAAAAGATGAAAGATGGTGCTCAGTGGATAGTTTGTTTTCACTGTAATGTTTAATTACAGTCTTTCCTACAAAGGCATTTCCTCCAATATGTAATCACTGGGATATTTGAAACTAATTAAGCAGATGCACTGCCATTTTCACTTTAATAAAAGTCACTGACAAAAGCAATGATAGCAAAGGGAGTTGTTCTGGATGAAAATTAAGTTCCTATGGAAAAATAAACATTTATATGTCCAGCAAGTTATAGACACATTCTTTCTATTGACACACACCGATTAACTGCAAATGGTAACTCTGCCCAATCAGCTGTCTAAGAGAGAAGAGATCATGGACTTAGTTTCTCCAAAATTGCTCTTCAGCATTTACTGGATTTGTAAAATAGGTACTCCTGAAAACTCTGATATGAGTTTAAAAAAAAGAAAAAGAAGCCAATTTTTAAATAAAGGCATCCTCCTCACAATCAATCTACTTGGTTCAGTGAGAAATCAGGATTTCTTAGTCTGGACTTACTGTATTTTAACACTTTCTTAGCTGTTTTTCATTACCTTGGCCATTTTTCAATGTTGGTATTTGAAGTTAGAGGAATTTTTCCTTTGCTTGTTTGGGCTGATGAAAGTTAAACTATAACATATTTATCATAGAATTAGAAGTATTTCTGTAAAAAATAAGTGTTTCAGACACTTGAATAAGTTCCTCTAAACTCAGTGTCCCCTGAATAGGATATGGTAGTTTCCTTAAGTTTCTAGACTTAATTACCTGATATGCAGGGAAAAAATATGACCTAATATTGATTTGGGATGAGCATATACTTGAGAATTCTCTTTCAATCTCTCTATTTCTGTGGTTTTCTAAGAAGAGAAGGAATTCACAAAACCTGCAGAGATTCATTAATTCTTCACAGCAGGTGCTTCACGTCTTACCTTTTGTGGCCTTCCTCTGGCCTGTTTCTAGCCTCTCCCTTTTCTCTGTGGTAAACACCATTCATCTCGTTGCGGAGGCGGTCATTTTCCCGAGCAATGTCAGAAGCATTTTGAATAACCAAGGCATCATATGTTTTCAATCCCATATCCTCAGCATTCTGCAAGAAGCTTTTGATTGAGGTGACCTCTTGCTGTTTGATGCTCATCTTCTGTAGCAAGCGCTGGCGAGCTAGAAATCCTCTTACAACTGCCATAGCAGAAGGAGAAAATATGGACCAATGAAAGACAACTAATTGGGGAATTAATATCACTGTGTGTTCTGCTGTAAACATAAGCATGCCAAGTTCAGTCAATATCTTGTACAAATTAGGAAGGAACTCTGATGGCATAAAAATAACACAGTAAAATGGAAATCTTTCCCTTTTCTGCTGCTAGTGCTTAAAACAAAGTAGTGACAGTAATTTCATAAATTCCCGCTATCAGAACTCAAAATGTTTACTTTCAGTGAACATTATTTTTATTACATTACAACTGAAACATAGATGTATACTAAAGATTGTGAGAGCATACATTTACACTGCAACAGTCAAAAGATAGTTTGTTTCAAAATAAAAGCCTGGATAAATTAATTGCTTTGGATGGAGTAGGAATTAAATGATTGCTGTTGGTCAGCTTTACGAAATGTTTGTATTGTTTCAATGTACCTAATACCCCATCCAAAACAAAAAGAACACCAGATTTTTTTTGTTTGACTTAAAGAACTTTCACTGCTCATTTCCTTTCATCTAAAACAATTTGATTAATTTAATGCAAATTTAATGCAAATTTCTCAAATGTATCTGTCACATCACGTCTTTTTCAGTTAAAAGTTTTCATCTACATTACATCAGCTTCATGTATCTATCAGACTTTTTCTTCACACTCTTTGTCACCTTTATGCTGGGGAAAGATTTTAGTGCATCTCCTATAATAGCTTTCTGTATCTCTTTCCTATGCATGTTTCATTACAACAAATCCTACCCAAAAACCACCCAGTACCCTGGATTTTCCAAAGTACGGTTGATCAGAAACACAAGGCACAGGGACCTCTGTGGCCATGATAAATTGGGCACCATTTTAATCCCTGTGCCTGCAACAGGTGGTGTCAATAGTCTCTGAACCTACGTTTTGGCTTAAAAGGAAGAAATATGCTAATGGAATGTACTGTATTTGTGTGGATGTTTTTTGTTCTTTTTTAAATTCCACAAGATCATGTTTCTTTCCAGATCTAGAACCACTGCTGTGTATCTCACAGGAAAGAACCTGGTTTAGAATTATTTATATGTTGCCTGAAATATTGTTGGATTTCCGCAGGTTTTCATCAGTTTACATGTATCAAAACAAGGTCAAACTTCATCATTGCTTCTTATGGTTACTCTCATTCTGGTCAATTGAAAGTTTTTCATAAGTGAAGTCAGCAGACAGCCTGTGTAAGATGTTTGTTTGAGTTTGGGAGAAGATACTGAAAATGTTGATTGCAAGATGAAAAAGTTAAAATGCTTTAGGTGTTTAGAACAACATAATTAAGTTTCAGATTTAGGATCACTGCAAACCATTAAATGATGAAGAGGCAAGTGAAATAATCTAAAGGAAAAATGTCAAGAGAGAAAGATTCAATGAGTCTTCGATTAATATAAAATGTTACTGAATAAAATAAACAGCTAAAGCATAGGGTAATGTAAGGTACTTTCTATCATTTTCTAGTGCCTTGTTTAGACACTAAAAATAAGATTTCTTTTTTTAGAGATGCTCAGTGTCCACCTGACAAGATATCAGAAAGACTAATGTTAACATAGTAATACTGCTTCTATCCAAAATTCACTGGGTTTGAAAACCGTCAAGTTTAGATACTTTGAAATCCGTTCCAATAATAATTTATGATAGACAGTTTTGATGGTTTATACTTTTATAAACACAACCAATCAATGCCTTAAATTACATTCCATACATTCTGACATCTTTAAACCCTGAAACATTAATGCACTTACCTAATTCACTTGAAAAGGAAATTAATAGTACAGTTATTGCTGACAATTTTAAGAGAGTATTCATAGTAAAGATGTTATTGAGTCTAAATCCAAGGGTTAATGTTGCAAAAAGAATGAACACATGCATAGAATATTATCAGATTTCACTGGTCACAAAAATAAAAATTCTGAAAGAGCTTAATAATAAAAAAACAATTTTTCCTAAAATATTCTCTTTAAACCTATCTTCTGCAGACCAAAAACAGTTAAGCATCAAATCTTGGGTGACTTTGGAAAAAAAATCTGTATTTTAAAGTAATATTTTTACAAGAGTCTGTGTGTATGTGTGTACTTTTAACTTCACAAAAAAAAAAAAAAAGATTGGTAACACAACCAAGGTTGGTTAAAATAAAGAAATTCAGAGATCAGTTCTCTGGTAGGATTGTTAGCAGGCATGAATAAGCAGCTTGGAGTAGCCTACTAGAATGTTCCAATAAAATGAGATCCAGTAGATCTAGTTGTAACATTTAGAGACTGTACAGCTACTCTGAATTATGCACTTTCATCAAAATCAATAAGAAACTTTCAACAAAGTTTCATTAGGAAGGGTTGTCAGACAGATATCCCTCTTTTGGACACATTTTCATAAACTGAGTAGTTCCGGTTTTTCATTAAATGATAGACATTTCTCCACAATTCCTTCTCTATGAGAACATTTGAAAGATTTTGGTTTTGGTTCAACACAGAACAATTTTATTACCTAAAAAACTCCTGTGAAATGAATTTGTCAGCTTCTAGACCTTTTCTGCTCAGTTTCTTCTAGTACTGTTGGGTACTGGGTACTATGATTGCCTTGTGAATTTGCTCCTCATTTATGTAGATCTAAAATAATTTTCACTTATGCAAATTAAAATAATTGAGGTTAGCACCCACAAGGCAGAAAAATATCTACTTCTTTAGAGTTCATCTAAGGATATGGATTAGAATAATCAAAATTCCAGTAGACCATGGATCCGGGTTATGTGAGAAATGTATTAACTATTGTGTATACAATGTACTCAAGTTAATTCCTCATCTACATGAATTCTGGTGGAAGAAATTCAGCATGATTGCCCTTCCTACAGGTACCATTTTCACAGTGATTCAGGTCAAAAAGTACCATATGTAGTTCTCATACCTGTGGAAAAAAATATGACAAAGTCTCTAAACTCACAGATACATTTTTAAGTAAAAGTGTTTCTACACATGCTTTCACTTTAGTTTGACCCCTTTCTTTGCTTGTGTAAGATAAATTTCAGGATACCAGAAAGGACTTATACGGTTTGCTTTGTTTTGGGTTTTTTCCCCCAAATTTAGAAGGGATTACTAGTTAGAATGAAGTAAAAAGAGTTGATAGTAATTTTGGGCAAGACCTGTTTCCCCTTAAAGCTAAGCCCTTATCTAGGTATATGATGCTGCATTTAAAGCCTGACACAGAAATTAGAGTCATAGAATCAGAATATCCTGAACTGGAAGGGACCCATAGGGATCATCAAAGTCCCACTCCTGGTCCTGCACAGGACACCCCAAGAGTTACACTATGTGCCTGAGAGTGCTGTCCAAACACTTCTTGAGCTCTGTCAGGCTTGGGGCTGTGACCATTTCCCTGGGGAGCCTGTTCCAGTGCCCAACAAACCTCAAAGTTTCATGATGATTCCTTGGGTCCTGTCACAGGTCACCAGAGAGAAGAGATCAGTGTCTACCCCTCCACATCCCTCCATGAGAAGGTTGTGGGCTGGTATGAGGCCTTCCCTCAGTCTCCTCTTCTCCAGACTAAACAGGCCAAGTGACTTCAGCCGCTTCTTGTACAGCTTCCCCTCAAAGCCCTTCACCATTTTCATAGCCCTCCTGTGCATGTTTTCTAACAGCTTTATTTCTTTCTTATATTGTTATTATTGACTAGTTTGGCTATTATTCAATATGTTATCAGGAAAGATCTAGCTTCCAAAGTCCTCTGGATGTAAAGGGTGAGGGCATAAAAGTGCATCAGGACTGACACTCAGTAAGAATCACTATGACCGTGTAAATTATATGGATACCAATTTTAGGATTACATAAGAACAATCTACTGGTACACTATTCTATTCCAAATCTGCCAGAACTATTTGGCATGCTACTTCTACAAGTTTACAATTGCACCTTTTTGCAAAAGGCAGCTTCTTTCATGAGGTAATGACATGAGGCTGATGTCTAACTACTGCTTACTCATCCAAGTTCCTGATTTTCTCAGGTTTCCCAGATCATAAAAAGCATGTAGATGAGCCATAGCTTTAAACACACACTTTTGGTGAAAATGACTTTTCAAGTCATTTTACCAATTAAGAAGGATAGAAGTAAACCCAAGAAAGATATTTTTTAAGGAGCCAAGAAGACCTATTATCTTCATTCTTCAGGCAGGCTTTGGTGATCTGTTCTCTTACTTCTGCAAAACACGGACATATCTGAGGATGTTTTAAATTTTGGAGTAGGGTTATGTTGAAGCATTCTGTTTGGAAATTGGATTCTGCAAGGTAAGTATTTCCTTTCTTTGATAAGTCACCATAAGAAGGAAAAGAGGATAAACTGCTATTGCTTTTCAAAATGCAAAAATACAACAGGGTAATTTGCATTAAAAAATCAAGCCCAAGTTATAAACTCAGCTGAACTGCGATGTCTGTTACCTGTCATTCTCCACATTCATTCCTGAACTGTTATTATTTGGATTTCACTTGCTTCAGGATTTTTCTTGGTTTCCTCTTTTTCACTACATGCTTACAGTGAGGAAGGGATAATTAAAATGAAAGAGGTTTATATTTCTTAAGTCTGCAATATTATGTGTCTGACAAAAAAAATATAAGACTTTGTCTTTTTAATTTCCTTTAAATAGGTGAAAATGGGAATTGTTGCAGACATCAGCCACATAGGTAAATAATGAATGGTGCAAAGGAAGCTTCTTCAAACAAAGCAATATTCACATTTGCAGCAGTTATTTGAGATTCTGATAGGAAATGGAGCATAAGTAAGAGGAAATCAGGAGGCAGTGGATAGTACCTCCTTTTAAGAATGTGCCAAAAAATGTCAGTGACCTTAGTAAAAATGCAGGTGTAAAATGGGGAAAAATGCCTAAACATAAAAAACTAGCAGTCAAATATGAAAGAAGTAAGAAAAAGGGAAAAATAAAGACAACTAAACATACTAACTTATTAGCCTTGTTTTTAGTGTCAATATATTCAAAAATATTCAATTTTGTATCACTGTTACAATATTTGATTTGCAAAAAGAAATTAAAGATGATATAATGCCTGGAAAAATCACTGAACATACTTTAAAAAGAAAATATTCAAGATCCTCTAAGTTTTAATTACATTCAGTAGTTTGTCATAAAATTATGTTTGATAGACAGAAAGTACAAGAATCACCAATGCTAATATAGCGAATATCATCTCAAAAAATCTGTATGTATCTGTAGGGAAATGTATAAAATACAGAAACTATTCAAGGTGGAGAAAATCTCTTTGCTATACAATATTCTGTTCCACGTACAAAGCAACAGCTCAGGAATACTTGTTCTGTAATTGTTACCTTTTTGGCAGGTTATAATTTTCTTCTGAAGTTGAAGGCACAAATCGTTAAGATGGTCAGCTTGCCAGTACTTAAGAAACACTTTTCGGACTCCTATCTAGAATACAAACAGCAGAGAAATCATCAACAGAAAAGGCCAAAACAATGACAGGTAAATAGAGACAGCATGTCAACAATCCAGCAAATGGTAGAAATAATATCTGCAATTTACCAAGAATACAATGCCAATTCTTGAACAGAAATGGAGTTATCACTTGGTTGAATGTAAGATGTATTTGTAAAGGATGAACAAGCTGTCAGACAGATAGTTCCACTTCAGTTCCAAAAACATCCAGAACAAATAGTACAGTCTTCAAGTTAAATACAAATTGGGAAAAAAAGCATTCTGAATCTAATTACTCTATGAGTTAGACAACATAATAGAAAATAAGGTTTAGCTCTTATAAAGCAGAGGGGTGTGCACATGGAGAAAGGTGACAGGACAAACTCATGTGGAACAGAAAATGGTGAGATAGCTGCCATCTGTGGAACAGGAAGAACTTAATTGAAGTTGGAGGATGGGAGAAACTCACTGTCATTAGTGACAATGATTCTTAATATCCAGTAAAATTATGAATCCTAGTTCCCAGCCTTGCTTACTGAAGCTGTGCTGTGGGTCTCCTTTCAGAATCAAAGTCAGAGACAGAGGGATTCATTTATGAAAAATAATCTCCTAAGTATTGATTCTGGCATTGTGTAGTATCTTGGTTTAATTAATCTAGTTCCTGAAATAACAATCATTAGATGTTCTTACTCCTTTAGAGACAAATCTAGCTAGTTAGACCAAAAGAAAACACCTTTCTTTTGATACCTTCTGAACAAGCTGAAACAGTCCTTTAAAATTATTTTCTGTATTGTCTTCAAAAGCATTCCTTTCTAACAGACTTAAAAAACCACATATAACCTAGCAACTTTAAAACCCACATACAACCTAGCAACTCAAAAACCAGCAAGTAACCGGAAAAAAAAAATACAACAATTTTTTTTCTCAGGAACTTTGTAGAAGTCACTTCACAGAATCAAAAGCATCAGTGCCAGAGAACTGTGCTACCCGGTGAAGATTCTAACTTCTGCCTAACTCTTAATTTTTTTATGGCAAATAGGCATACTGATTAATTACAAGTCTGGCTGAAATTGCAGAAATTCATTCCAACTCTTGTTTGTTTCCAACTTACAAGCTCATTCTCTTCTCACTGAACCATCTTGTTCCACTGGTGTTTTTTAGTTTAGATCTGGGAGACAGGTATCAGGAGGGTTATTTGCACACCCTTCTAAATTGTTTTTAATCCAAACACTGTCAGATGTACATCCTTGTAGTGTTGGATGACAGAAAGCCAGAACATACATTTAATGTCTGAACTACATTAACTAAATTAAAAAATGATTGTGGTAAATTTTTGTCCCTTGGCTTCCCTTCTCTCTACTCTAGAGAGCACCTATTTTGAATCAAATGTTTTACAAAGTCTGTAATCCTGAAGTTTGAGCTAACGGTGATGATGCAATTGTTAGTCTTTTAGTTAAAATAAGATGCATTCAAATGGCAGAACTGTAATGCTTTCTAATTTTTTTTTTTTCCATTAGTATCTCTTTTCCCAATAAAATAGTCCCTTTTGAATTACAGCAAAATGTGTGGAAGTAAGCTGATAAAAAAGATGTTTTACTTGCATGGTGGTTAATCTGAGGCAATCTCCCTGAGATTCAATTGTGCACTCACACACCATTCTTAGGGACATACTCTCATCTTTATTTTCTTGACTGATGACTTCCAACAAAATTTTTTACTTTTCTTCCCAAGCTTTCAAAATTCTCTATTTGCCTGGTTTTCTTAACCCTTTGCTCACTCAACAGTTTTTTTCCCATCCATCTTGTCAAACATTGAACCTGCCTTATTACTAGTTCTGGCTACTAATATCTTCATCTTCTTGCTTACATCACCTTAAATACAGAACTCTTCTGTAAAAAATAACCGAATTATTATTCATATAGTTAAATGTAATTAAATTATCATGTGGTTATTATAATTACCATTTCATCTGAGTAGCTTTCAGACAAAGCCTGAGCACAAATACTTAATAAAATTATATTCCTCTACTCTGATTACATTTTCTCTTTATACTCCACCTTTCCTTTCCACAAATCCTCTATGTCACACTGGAGTCTTTTTTTCCCCTGCCTCAGGCCTATGCCAAATCATCCACTTTTTCCTAATTTCTGCCCTTTGTCCTTTATTACTCAGAGTGCTGGCTTCTCCCCTTACCACAGCAATATTATGATACTCTGATAGTAGAAAAGGGGATGAAAAGTTGCATATTTAAACCTTAAAAAAGCCCTTATTACTCACAATGCCCATGGCAAAATTAACAACCCCATTCTCAATTAGTCTCATTATTGACACACTGGTTGGTCACATTTAGGCTGTATTTAAAATGTGTAACTTAACCAAACAATGAGTTGGAATTTATTGTGCAGTGTGCAGTCACAAAATCACAGTCAAGACAATTGCTGAAGCTTATGTTGGTTTAGCTACAAGTGTCTGGCATTGCAGAGTCACAAAGCATTTTAGGGGACATGCAAAGCCTTACTGCTCTTTTCTCTCATCCTACACCCTCATAACAACATAAACAGAGTTGTTGTGGCATCGCTTATGCTGTGAACTATATTAGTAGGAGCCTGCTACAATTTTTAAGTGAAGAAATAAAAAAATGTCAATACAAAGCCATTTTTACATTCAGATAAAAGCTATTTATAGATTTTTACATCATATGCCTGGTCTACAGAGAGCAGAGCTCTAGACAGAAGCATGTATAGCAGAAACTGTACACGTTTGATTATGTTAGTACAGATAGAAATCTCTGTTGCTTAGTCTTTGAACAAAATCTGAGAGCCTCTAAGGCTGACCAAGAGAACAAGATAGTCTCACTGCCCTCTATACAGTTCTGGTGTTCAGTGAAAGCAGTAATGCTGAAAAATGTTGAAATTTTACATGTCACATATCAAAACAGTTTTTGAGGCTGCCACCTGTCTTCATTCTGGTCTCTTCTTTAATCACAAAATGCTTCCTGCTTGCCTAGGGGAAAAAAGGTTCAAATGTTCTTCCACTAAAACACTCAATTTTCACTATTTTTTCTGGACTACAAAGTGCTCTCATCTGAGTCTGAAATTTTAATGTCATTCAGACTTCTGTAGAAGTAAACCATCTGTGAATTACAGTCATAGTTATTTTAATTAGGAAAGCATTAGGGTTTAAAATGCTATTTTTCAAAATGACACATTTTTTAAAGACTAAGTAAAATTGTCATTGATGACTACCAAAGCTGCTACAGCCTTCTCTTTTTTTTCCTGGAAGGAAAGAGAAAGAATGGGAGGGAGCTGTTCTTTCTCTTCTTTTTTTTTTTTTTCTTTTTTTTTTTTATTTTACAGAAAAGGTGTAGGATGTAGAAGTACAGACATTCAAAACTATGGAATGGATGCTGAGATGGTGTGTAGGTGGCATGGAGGCAGTATTAGCTCATACTTAATAGGTGTCAAGGGAATCTGTAAAGCTGTTCTTTAGTTTAAAAAAGGCAATTTGTGGGAGTGCTGTGTGTTTCTGGCAGTACTTTCAAAATAGCTACCTACAAAAGACAGAGAACTATAATCTAATGATATTTTACACAATGACACACATTTTCACACAGCATTAATGAAATTTAGAAAAAAGCCTTAATACTATTGTAAAATGTGTCTTCTTGCAGCATACATGTCTACAAAAATATTATAATTACAAATAAATTTACAGGGCACTGATTTTTAAGGACTGAAATTTTATTTTTAAAGGTTTACTCTTTCTGCTTTGCTTCATACATTTTAAAAGTCCTTCTTTGTCTCCACAAACTAGTGACATTGCACTGCGGTACATACTGAATAAACCTACATTTTAGCCTAGTTTATTTATGGCCTTAATATAAGGTACGTGAGTAGTCTGGTATTCAAGCAAGTGACATCAACCATTTATGTAAGTTCTTGTCAGGAGCTGGACTTTAGGGAGAAAAACTCATTCAGGTCTCTGAGAAAGGGCAGAGTAATGGTCACTCCTTTACCATAAACTGTACAAGCCTCACAGCTCTTCGTAATTGTGAGGCAACATGAAGAACTGCCTTACAGGAGAGGAAAGGAAGTGATCAGGAAATATAAGATGCATGTAAGAAACACTCAGCAGAGGAAACCCTACCCCATTTTTATCTCATGGGATTTCAGTATTTACCAGACCTATCATTCTACTTTTCAAAATTCTAGAAATAGACACAGCACCAAAATGTGGTAGTATATCCTGCTCCCCACCTCCTGCCCTGGCCTGCTCTATGATCTCATTCCTAACCTGAGCCAAACCACTCATTCATGACCCAGAGGAAACAATATGAAACAGTCTCTTGGCATGAACTGAGGAATGCAGGCAACAGGTGACAGGGAGAGCAAGGGCACAGAGAGGAAGCCCTAAGGCAGGAGACTGCAAAACAAATCACAGACAAGTAAGGGATGAAGACTGGGACCAAATACGAAGCAAAGTATCTAGAAAAGTAAAAGTGTCAAATGGTGGGAGAGGTGGGAGGGGAGAAAGGAAGAGGAAGACATGGAATCCAGACCTGAGATGCAAAAGATATCATAGAGAAAATAAAGTTAGCAAGACTAGTAATCATAAACAAAACCTGAAAGGTGGATGTAGAGAGGGAGGAATATATTCTAGAGGGAAAAATATAGAAATAGGAACTAAAGATAGAGATTTGTGTTGAAAGAGTGAGAGCTTGTGAGCATTCTGAGGTCAAGGGCAACCATCCATCCTATTCTCTGGCTAAAGGGATGGATGGATTTGTCTAGTGTGGCACAAAGCCACTGAGAAAGCTTGTGGGCAGTGTCTGGCCCAGGCCAGTCTTTTGGTACTACTGGTGAGATCAAAAGTCAATCTCTGGTGGTTTCTGCAACTAGAAAATTATTTCCAATATATAATGGAGTGATAAAATGAGAAAAAAATATAATGGGAAAATATAATTTTACTAATTCAAAGGATGAGGGAAAATAGATGCTTGTGTTTCAGTAATTTCTCTTAGTCTGAAACCCTTCCTGGGATTTTTTTTTAATTGCTTAAAAGAGAATTGACTTTTAAAATAAGATATTCAAAACAAATGGGAAATTGACTTCACTTAAAATTACTAAATAACAAATGAATGAACTGGCATACAATTTATGAGCACTAAAGTTTTCCTACTTGAGGGAAAAAAAAAGTTAAGAATCCCTTATACATTAGATTGCTTGCAAAGTACTCCAGTACTTCGGTATATCATGTTCAAAGCAGTTTGTATAGCATGACCACTTTAATTTTAAGCCAAAGTAAACAGTTCTGTTTAAAAAATAACTTAAAAGATTCTCTGAACTAAACATAAAATTTACATCTGTATGATTTCATACACTTCTGCTCATTCCTCTGATTTCATCACATGCCACTTATGTTCTACATTCTGCTATTTAATCATAAATATACTTTTTCCCAAAAAGGACCATAGTATGCTAATATTATACATTAATACATTGAAATTAAAAAATACTTAAAGACAGCTCTGTCAAATCTAATGAATGAAACACCCATAGAATAGTAATAAAATATGATTTTCTCTCTGACTGGTAAGAACTGTGGATCAGACTTTGTTTTCCCTCTGCAGTTCTAGAAGTGCTAGAAGAATTTAAAATCTCTAGATGGACTTCTGGGATTTCTCTGTTTTAACACTCTTGAGTGCAGGTTTGATAATGCAGCTCCACACTGGTAAGGATCATTTCTCCACAGACACTGTTGGCTCCTGAAACAGCTCCAGCAATGTTTGTAGTTGTAAAAGGGTGAATTGGCATGAACACAGCATCTATCTCAAGCAACTACCTCATTTTGAGCTTCATTAAAATATTCCGACTGACTCTCCTGTACTGCTTATTTCATACCTGGTGAGTCTTTGGATCATCCCGTTTGAAACTTAAGACCTGTCTTATTCTTTGACAAATGAGTGGTCTCTTGTGTTCAGAATTCAAAGCTACTGATAAAAAGGAACCATTGTGGGTTAGAGGAAGCAGGCTAAAAATTGGAAAGATAAACTAAGAAAAAGCTTTTATGAGAAGTTTTTGAGGATTGCTATCTTTTAACCAGACAAGCATTTCTAGCAGTCAAAGGCTGAAATATTCACTTTCAGTGAAGTCTGACCCTTGCAGTGCTTGTATTTAACAGATACACTATATAGTAAAAGCAAATTAAATGGATGTTTTGTTTTTCTTCTGGTGTAGTATTAGTTGTTTACATTTCAGCAAGCTCCATCTGAAGTAACTCAGAAGGGTTAATTGCAGACTACTGACCTTAGCTAAACAAAATGTAGAGCTCCAAGTTTTGATGAGAAAGCTCAGTAAGCTATGAGCTAACTCTTTTTTATTGAATTTATATTTGCAAGCTTAACTGTGAGGAATGATAATCCAAACAAATGAAAGTTTCCTTATGTCAGTAAAAAGAGCCAAGGACTGTTTGTGTCCATACTTCTCCCAAAGCATGATAATGTTTGCAAATTAAGTCACGCCATTGGGATGGTAGGTTTTGCTTAGCTAATGCACACTGTGTGAAAATAAATGAACACAGCACTGAAAATGGCGATTTCCTAATATAAAGACCTTCACATATTCTGGGGGACAGGAGATTCTTCTGCTTTACATGGACCAGCCAGTACTTCTGCTCAATTTAACTCTAAAGTTACTAAATATCACCTCACTGACTTCTCCAAGGGTTAAACAAGTCTATTACTTTCACTCTGCCTAGAGTAGGAATGATTTGTTTTGATCTAGAAATCTGATTTTCTCTTACATCAGACGTGCTTAAAAGTCACAGCAAGTAGCTAAGCCTGTAGTGATCAAGTACATATTTAAGCTGAAAGAATACCTTATCAAGACTGCATGCAGAGTCAAGATGCAAAAATTGCCTTTCATTAGTAGCTCTGCACTTTCATAATTCCAGTACTTAAGTTAAGTGCATGACTGGAACTGCATGGTATGTCAGCTTCAATGAAACAACTATTTTATTGTCCTAGTTTAGTTATCTTTAGCTCAGCTTACTCAAGGAACAGCAACATTTCATAAAGATATCGACACTTCCGTCCCTATGTGACAAAAGACAAGCTGGCAGGGAAAATGACCAGCCTGACTGAATAGGGAGCTTTTGCCAGAACTCAGGGGGAAAAAAGAGAATTTACGACCTTTGAAGAAGGGGCAGGCAACTTAGGAAGAGGACAAGGATGCCACTAGATCATGTTGAAAAAAGGTTTGGAAAGGCAAAAGCTCAGCTAGAACACAATCTGGTCACACTGGGAAAGATAATAAAATAATTTCTATAAATACATTAACCATAAAAACAGGCCCAAGGAAAATCTCCATTCTTTACTGGACACAAAGAGAAAATGGCAGAGGTATTTATTGCCCTCTTTGCCTCAGTCTTCAACAGAAAGACTAGTTGTTTTCAAGGCAACCGGCCCCCCTGAGCTGGCACACACGGCCAGAGAACAAAGTGGATTCCTTGTAATCCAAGAGGAAGTAGTTAGTGACCTATTGTCCCACTCAGACACTCACAGGGCACTGGATGGGATCCATCTGGGGGTACTGAAGGAGATGGTGGAAGAGTTCTCTAAGCTTTTTTCCATCATTTATTGTCATTAGTCCTGGCTAACCAGGGAGGTTCCAGATGACAGGAGCTTGACCAGTGTGATACCCATCTACAACAAGGGCCTGAAGGAGGATTTGGGAAACTACAGGCCTGTCAGCCTGACCTCAGTGCCAGGGAACATTACGGAACTGGTCATCTTGAGTGCCGCCATGTAACACACACAGGACAATCAGGGGATCAGGCCCAGCCAGTAGGGATTTAGAAAAGGCAGGTCCTGTCTGACCATCTTGATCTCCTTTTATGACCAGGTGACCTGTCTAGTGGACGAGGGAAAGGCTGTTTGTCTACCTGAACTTCAGCAAAACCTTTGATACTGTCTTCCACAACATTCTCCTGAAAAAGCTGGCAGCCCATGGCTTGGACAGGTGCACTCTTTGCTGGGTTAAAAGCTGGCTGGACAGCTGGGTCCAGAGAGAGTTAGTGAATATGGCTGGTTCCACATCCAGCTGGCAGCTGGTCACTAGTGGAGGTCCTTAAGGCTCAGTACTGGGGCCAGTCCTGTTTAATATCTTTATCAGTGGTTTGGATTGAGTTGCCCTCAGTGAGTTTGCAGACAACACCAAGGTGGGTTGGAGTGTTGATCTGCTAGAAGGCAGGAAGGCTCTGCAGAGGGATCTGGACAGGCTGGATATATGGGCCAAGACTAATGGTATGACATTAAATAAAGCCAAGTGTCAGGCCACACTTTGCCCACAACAATCCCAGGTAACCCTTCAGGCTTGGGGCAGAATGGCTGGAAAGCGCCCCAGGAGGAAAGGACCTGGGGGTGCTGGTTGACAGCTGGCTCAACATGAGCCAGCAGTGTGCCAGATGGTCAAGAAGGCCAATGGCATCCTGGCCTGGATCAGGAATAATGTGGCCAGCAAGGCCGGTGAAATGATCGTCCCCCTGTATGCAGCACTGGGGAAGCCACACCTCAAATTCTGTGTCCAGTTCTGGGCCCCTTACTCCAACAGAGAAATTTAGGTTCTAGAGCATGTCCAGAGAAGGCAATGGAGCTGGTGAAGGGTCTGGAGTGCTCCTGTGAGGAGCAGCTGAGGGAGCTGGGGTTGCTCAGCCTGGAAAAAAGGAGGCTCAGGGGTGACCTTATCACTTTACAGCTACAATGACAGGAGGTTGTAGCAAGGTGGAGGTCTGCCTCTCTCCCAGACAACTGGTGACAGGACAAGAGGAAATGGCTAAAGCTGTGCCAGAGGAGGTTCATTTTGGACATTAGGAAGAATTTTTTCACTGTAAGGGTGATGAAGTATTGGAATAGGCTGCCCAGGGAGATGGTGTAGTCACCATCCCTGGAAGCGTTCAAGAAACAACTCCATGTGGCACTGAGTGCTATGGTCTAGTTGATGTGGTAGCATTCAGTCAAAGGTTGGATGCTGTGACCTTGGAGATCTTGTCCAACCCTAATTATTCTATGATAATAAATACTTGCTTTGAACACATAAGCTGATGAATCAAGCACAAGACATTGGCTAGCTAATAGTGTTTGCTCTAATGCTCTGTTAAACAGTAGAAAATAAACCAAAATCGGACCCTGGTATTGGATCTTCTGCACTTTTTGTCTATTTGAAAACAGACTTCAGTGTTTACAAGAGAAGAAAGAACATCTTCAGTGAGTAGGGTCTGGGCTTTGTTGTTTTGTAGATAAATAAAACACTCTTGAAACGCAACTTACGTGAGAAGGAAAAGATAAATTGTCAAGCAGGAAATAAATACAAAGATACCATTTTCCTTACTAATTTTCAGGGATTTTACTTCAGAACACTTTCCCCTCCCCCAGATTAATATCATCTTTCTCAAAATGAGATGGTGAGGTACATGATCAGAAGGAAGTTAAATAAAGTATCATCCGGATTCACTCAGCTAAAAACTCCAGATCTTTCTTTTTCCCCTCTGCTGTGGAACTTACTGGCAACTTCATCTTCTGATGATGATATATAAGCAGGAGGTTGATTTCAGATCTGTGTTGCTTTCTCCTAAACATCACCCTTGATGAGGCTATTTTAGCTACCTTTTTTGTTCATTTTTCTACCTGAATTTGCAACAGCTCTTCAGGGAAGTGCATGTAACAGTGTAGGGGAAGATAACTTTTGATTTATTCATGAACTCCTGCAACAAATAGATTTCAGTTCCAGCAGTGACTCATTTGAAGTAGTTACTGCTGGCAACAGTAGCTGTATAAACTGGTTATATGTGTAACCCCCTGCTTCTTGGATGATTTTTAGTAATGCACTACAGATGACTCCTTTCTTCTGACTTTGCAAGCTGACATCATCCTTTCCTTTCCTTTCCTTTCCTTTCCTTTCCTTTCCTTTCCTTTCCTTTCCTTTCCTTTCCTTTCCTTTCCTTTCCTTTCCTTTCCTTTCCTTTCCTTTCCTTTCCTTTCCTTTCCTTTCCTTTCCTTTCCTTTCCTTTCCTTTCCTTTCCTTTCCTTTCCTTTCCTTTCCTTTCCTTTCCTTTCCTTTCCTTTCCTTTCCTTTCCTTTCCTTTCCTTTCCTTTCCTTTCCTTTCCTTTCCTTTCCTTTCCTTTCCTTTCCTTTCCTTTCCTTTCCTTTCCTTCCCTTCCCCTTCCCCTTCCCCTTCCCCTTCCCCTTCCCCTTCCCCTTCCCCTTCCCCTTCCCCTTCCCCTTCCCCTTCCCCTTCCCCTTCCCCTTCCCCTTCCCCTTCCCCTTCCCCTTCCCCTTCCCCTTCCCCTTCCCCTTCCCTTTCCTTTCCCTTTCCCTTTCTCCTCCTCTCTCTTTCTACCTTTTAAATGTTTTCTTCCTTTTTTCAGAGTTCTCTGCTGTAAAAGCATACAGGAGAGCACCCATGACAAATGCAGATTGTGTAAGCGTCTTCATTTAGATTGTTATTTAAAGTTCAACTTTCACGATTAGTCAAATGAATCAAAAAGATAATTGAGAGAGAGATTATGTGACACAGACATTAGTCATTACTGCTGATAGTTGGGTATGTGGTTTTGTATCACCTATACAAAATAGGTTGCTACCAAGCTGGTACTCACTGGGCATTTAAGAAATTTGACTTAGAATGAATTTTCCTCTTAAATTTTCTTCCATGCTTTTCCTCTTTCAATTTGCTCTTTTATACCTCTCTGTGGCTTGAAAAAGGTGTACGGAGAAGGTCACTCATTTTTTCAAACTTGGTTCCTTTTAGCTTAGTCTGTTGCCATGTGCTTCTTAGTCACTGAGTGACAATGGTACAACTCTCACCCCCAAACCCTCCCATTCCATTTAACTTATCAGTGTCTCTGAAGAGGTTTGTTCCTTTCTGGTCTGAGGGATAACACATTATGCACTGCTGTAGTTTCACACGCCTGACTTCTCCTGGAGTTAATGAGATTCTGGAGTCAGAACTTCTAAAATCTGTTTGAGATCACAAGCTTCGGTCCTCTGCATGATGGAAGGATTCTCTTTTACAATTTCCTTTTAACATTTTTGTCTTCCAAGGTTTAAGACTTGTTTTCAAATGCCTATCACTACACAATCACTGGTCTTGAGTTCTAGGCTTTCACTGATGACCAACTTTTTGTTTTTTGGTGCTCTAACAATGGTTCTTGGCTCCAGGGGAAATAAACTTGATAGGCATCCTGCCCTGTATTTTGTAACTGGAGCACACTATGCAGTTACTGTTGAACAGCTTTTGTCCAGTGTCAAGCTTGTATCCCCACATAAGTTCTAAAGGTGAGAGGTACTCTCATCTCCAGCTACTTGTAAGTACTTTTTTTTAAAAAAAACCCAAACAACTTCACTTGATGTACAGCAACCTCAGGTTCTTTGGTGTATCTGTGGATCAGCATGCTGGCACCTACAAATGCACTGACTACCTGGGAAATCCTAATTAGTTGCTTTGAGTCTGCCCCGTTACAATAGTAGAGCATTTAGCATAGGATTTTAAAGAAATCACATATGTAGGGTTATTCAGGAACCATTCAACTGCTAAAATGTATATGCCAAATACCTTCAAAAATCTGGATAAAAATTTACATGGTGTGCATGGTTAATTGAAATATTTTCCTTCCCACAAAAATACACTGATTTTTTGACACAAAGATCACAGCTACTCATAAAATTCTGAAAATCAGTTTGATAATATAGCCGAGCATATATTAAATGTCAAAAGAATACACTGCTGCAAAGGATCTGGTGGCTTGCCACCAATGGAAATGACTCAGCTAACTTGTTTAAAGAATGATATTTTAATTGCTTTGTAGATCACAAACCTGCCAGCCTTGTAATTTACACTGCTGAAGAACAAGACGACATTTCTCCTTGGCAGACAATTTCTTCTTCTCTCCTGCTGCTGTATCAGCCAAATCTTTATACCTAGAAAAATCAGCAGAAGTAGAGTTACTGTAACGTTGGCCTGGTTGACATCTTTGTAGAAATTGACAGTTTTCCTTTGACTCTCAAATCTTTGATATCCAAACTGGAAGCTTGGCATTCTAATCAGGGTGAAGAAAACAAGAAGGCAAATCACTCTAAGTCTTGTATATTATTAGACATGACCTTGGTTAATAACAAGTGATGCCTAAAACCGAAATTTGCTTCCTGCCAGTTCTTTGGATGCCTCACTGAAAATCAATGCCGAAGGAATGAAAAGCCTCCCCAGTCAAGATCATTGGGACTACATTGGGTCATTGAAAGGCGGAAAATATGTTTTCAGTATGTGTCATACAACTTATGCCTCCTAAGGAGTAATTCATAAGAAAGTGACATTGACAAAAAATGATTTTCATCCGTCTGAAATAAATTTTCATTGTGAACAAAAGTCATGTAGCAAAGAGACTTCCAGGAACTTGATCAGTTTACACTACTGGAGAGAAGTTCAAGAGGAGACTTGATTATAGCATTGAGTACCTTCAAAGACAGAAAATGCTAGATACAAAAGGGCTCTATGATGCACCAGATAAAAGTATCAAGGAAGGAAGTAATACAAAGTCCAATAAAGTACAAAATTCAAATTTTAACTGTGGACTTATTAAATTTACTGTAATGTATTACTAAGGAAATGGATTAATTTTATACATCTTAATGCTACATATTATTACTATGCTTTCTTGGAGGTATTCCTCTGTCTAGATCTGACTTCATGTAATGAGTCAGAATACTTTTACATTAGAAAAAGGCAGGCTTTGGTAAGGACACACTTTGCAAACATGTCACTTTTGATTAAACTCCCAGTGAAAGTCGTAAGTTTTCAAGTTTGTGTGATAATTACATTTCCTGACATTTTATTTATTTATTTATTTATTTACTTATTTAACAGCTGAATTCACCTATAGCTCTGCTGCAACCCAAATCTGTGCTGTCTCGGGGCCCCTCGCACACACCATGGTGGGCAAAGCTGCAGTGCTGGAATGACTCCAGGGACCTCACTTTTCCCAGAAGCTGTGGCAACTCTGGAGCATCATCTGCAGGTAAGCTGCTCTAGGACCGAATTTCACCTAGACTTCCAGTTTCATGTAGCTGCAAGGACGCTTGAGTATCTCAGCTCCTGCAGCCTGGAAAGATTCTCTTGTCTGGTAGCAGTCCTGCTGAGGACTCCATGGCTAAATCTATACTAGTAAATGAAAAGTGAAAGGGACTGTTTCTCTGGCATAGGAACCATCTGGCAAAACCCTAGCCTGGTGATTTACTTATGCAGTTAGTATTACGTAATCTGCTTTGTTCTATTAAAGTCTGTCCCCTTCCAACAGAGTGTAGCCACATCTAAGCTGCCTTCTTTGACTGATCACTAGCCTGTCCTAGTTCCCAAATTGTGCCCAGGAATTGTTTGGAGGAATGCCGGTAAGAAGGGTCCAAAACTTCACCACAGATCCTTTTATTTAGTCTCACCCTCCAGATTAGCATTAGAAAACTGGGGATAGCACTTTCCCAATATTCCACTAGCTGTAAGGTCACAAAGACATTTGTTTTATAGACTTCTATTAAGGCTGGGGTCACCTTGTCTCCATACTTGTGTCAACAGGGTTCTCTTAGAAATCATGGGTGATCAGAGATGTTAAGAGAGACAACTGCTGGAAAGCTGAGCAACTGCTGACTGAAACAAAGATGATTAAGCATTGACTCACAATGCATGAAGAAGTAACTGCAAAAGTGGTCAGCCTGAAACTCCCTCATAGCAGAAACCCAAAGAAACATAATTCTCTCCTGAAACAAAGCCAAATTAAAATTTAAGAGGTTGAAATTCTAAGTTTGACTCAAGTTTTCTTTAAAGACATGCAAATGATAGGATCCAAGGATAGCCAACACTCCTTACAATCTGTATTATACAGGAGGCCAGACAAAAATGATCCACTGTTTTCTTCCATTTTTTAAAGTTTCTGAAATTCCACCACATTACCCTGGAAGTCTAATCAGAGTTCACAATCCCCTTCTATCTGTTAAAGCAAGCTCTACCTTAGAAAAAGAGGATGTGGTAGTAGAGAAAGAGGTGAACTATGGAAATTTAACTCTGCCATAAACTTCCTCTGTGAACACAGCAGGACATTTGGAAGATGATCTAATTTTGCCTATGTTAGACACTAAAAAACTGTGCTCCAAGCCTGAGTGAGTCACCATGTTTTTCATACAGTCTGTGAAGACAGGTATTTCCACGAAGTGACCTGTTCTGTGCATACTAGATAGTTTTGATAAAATGAGAGGACATTGCCCTCTGGAGGTACCTTTCTCCACTGGCCACAGGTGGACTCAGAGGAGAAGTCCAGACTGGATGCATTCATTCTGAGTGACAGAGGGGAAGCTTACCTTTATGCCTATCTGTCTAACTGAGCTACTCATCCTGCAGAGTAACTAACAGAGGGTCTAAGAGAGCTTCCTTATTTGTCTTATCACTCAGGCTCAAATCTACTGGCTAAGCACCCAGAATGAAAAAGTTCCTTTAGGTTTTGTGTTATCATCTGCGATCAACCATTTTCATCTTGTATAAGGATAAGAACAACACAAAGTTTGCAGCTATTTTTCAGCCACAATGGTTGCCTGATTTGACTGCCACTCCAGTTGTGCATATACCTGTGTCAATGCCAGGGAATTAATGGAAGTTCCTGAATGAATGGGAATAAGCTGACTACACCTGCTGGTGGCAGCCCAAATTTGTCCTGGACAGAAGTGGTGGTCTTACCATAAGCTTATATGATTTCTTCTGTACTTAGTTTTAAATGAGTGAAAATACTAAAATTTTTTTCTTTAAATTGACAATGAACTAAGATATAAAGAAAGAAATAAAAACTTTTAAGTGTGACATTATTATCAAAATGCAAAATGACCCTTCTTTTGGGTATCAGATACTTTTCTGTGGTTTGACCTTGTGTTTCCATGTAGACAATAATTTTAATATCATCTTAAATTTAATCATTCTCAGGAATAACAAAAGAACTTATTTTTCAGAATTTATTCTATCACAGAAATTAGTTATAAGAATACTGAAATTATGGTGCAGGCTTGTATAGATAAACTTGAATTACTTGCAAGAATGGGGCTTGCTTCTGGAGAAATGCAATCTGGAGAGTCTTTGAAACTTTCCCTTTCAGAGAATTCTTCCCCTACCACTCTCAGTCTTAGTTCACTCTGACGTCAATGAACAAACCCAATTAAGTACAAGACTTCCTGCCACCTGACAGGTCACACATTTTGCCCCCAGTAGATAATGCAGAGTGTATTTGTAAGGCTTTAGAGAGGATCCTGAGGAATCTGGAAAACATACTCGGTTCTACCTTGCTAAAAAAAGGTCTTTAATCCTGTGAAATACAATTCAGCTAAACTTAGATCAACAAGTTACTTGTCTAGACTTTCTTAAAGTTCAGTAGAATAGAGTATTCTGGTGTCATATTCCTTACTGTAGTATTGATGTTTACAATAGGTCAGATGAAAAGTGCACTGTAAGACCATCATGTCTTTCTGCTGAGTATAATGGTGCTCTTGTCTCCAGCCCAGACAGCTAATATTAGACAAAATGAATCTCCTTCATAGCCAGGAAGCTAAAAAAGCACAGTATGTCATGGCTAGCCAGAGCAACTAATTCACTAAGGGATCCAAAATAAAATACAAAACAGGGAGATCTAAAGGATTAATTTGAATCAACACCACTCCACTGACACGTAAAGACTAATGTAGTGTTGATTAGGAAGCAAATGCAAAACCTCTTCTAGTTACAAGCTGAGACAGTGAACACTACTATCAGGGTGAAGGGGGGTCTCTCCAGTGCCCATCCCCATGACATCAGTGTGAGAGAAGATCCATTTTCCCCAGCTTTTTCCCTCAGCACCCTCCTTGTCCTAACTTGTCATTTTCACAGACATAAACAGAAGAAAGACATTCTGGCTAGACAGGCTCACACTGTGAGCATGTACAGACTGGCCAGGATTCTCTGGTGTTGCAGAAATGTGCTCTGACCTCTCTTCCTTTGCTTTTGAATGATGTGCTCTATCAGGGAGATTTTTTGTTTGTTTGGAGTAGATACTGCTGCCAATAGCTTGTGAATATGGAAAACTTGGTTCTCTTGGGTCTTCACAGATAAGGATGTTATCTAATCATTTTCTCCCTCACTTCCCTAAGTGCACAGCTGACAAGATCCAGCAGGCTGTTTTTCCCCAAGACAAAATATTCCGCAGTGCAGGTTATGGCACAGTAACCCACAGCAATATTCTAAGGCTCAGCACGCTATTTGATTTACATGGAGTGTGCACAAATGGGCTGTAAGGCTGTACTCCCAGTTCTGTATGCACAGCAAATCTTTAAGCATTGGAATAAACACAACTCACTCAATTTCAATAGCACAACGTGATAGAAGACATTAAAGGAAGAAACACGGCAAGTACAAAGGGCACAAAAACAAGCAGCTCCAAATCAATAGCTTAATAAAAGATGTCTTTGAACTGAAGCCACAGAGCTATTTTGTTGTTTGTTTGGTTTTGCTATTCTTTTTCTCAGGTCTCTCTCTTGCCTAATTAAGAAAGAAACACCAAAAATAATAGTTCGAGGTAGCTAATGACTACAATCCAATGTCAATAAGAGGATAGCTTCTAACACCACAAGTCAAATCTTGCCTGCAGGCAATCCCTTCTTTCCACGTCTTGTTGCTTAAAAAATAAAAACCACATATGGCTGGCAGGTAACTGCTTTAAAAGAGTGCTAAGTTATGTAGTTTTAAGTTTTAAATATCCAAACATAACTTACATAAGGAAAAATGAGTGAAACTCCTGTCAGTGTAATTCATTGTGTTATAGTTTCATTTTCTCTTTCTTTTCCTTGCTACAATGTACTCTGTTTGCCAAGATAAACTGGTATGATTTAGTAAGATCTATTCAAAATGTAGTGAATAAAAGTCAGCAATCAAAATAAAATTATGTTGCATATTTCTGCTAGGAGAGATGCAAAAATTGCCATCATAAATGTTCAGGTTGTGCTGTCTTGGTAAATTTTTTTCCCTTTCTATACTTACTTTTCTCTTTCTTTGACAATCAGTAATTGTTGATATCTGAAGTATGTGAAAGAAATGGACTTTGTCTGCCAAACTTTTCACTATGTACTTATAACTCAGGATTTTTAGTTTTGTTTGTTTGGATTTGGGGAGGATGGGAAGAGTGGTTTAGGTAAGGTTTATATTTGAAAAGTCTGTCAAGCGAGACCTGAAACATCTAGAGAGCCTATCTACTGAAGAGAGATGTCTAATTTTTTTTTAAGTAAAAAATAAAAGTATGTCTGAAAAATTTTCAGTAGAAAACTTATAAAAGCAGTCAGTAGCAAAGAATAGGATGGAATTTTGATTAATGTAACCTTTATACAAAGGATACGTATTCATTCATTCCACTTCCCTCTGTTATATTCTTTTTTTTTTCTTGAAGGAACAACCTAATTATTTTTGAAATATGAGGAACATGGGAAATTCCAGATAATGAGGAAAGAGGAAATAGATTTTTGTAGTTTCCAAGAAAACAAAAGTGATTCTGTCAATCTCCTTACAATATATATGACATAAATATCTCAATATAGATCATAAATATTAACAACCAAAGCAGGTATTCAAAATTTTTGAGAGAATAAATCTTTGGATGTGGAGAGAAAAAGATGCTTTTAGAAATGACAGATTACATCAGATAGACTGCATTTGGGGCTTATTTTATAGGAGTAAAAAAATACAGTATAAGAAGACTAAAGTTTCAACTTTTTATGAAAAATTTTGTACCAAGGCTGCTTCATACAGAATTACAGAAATAATTCAGAATGTTGAAAATGTGAGCATGAAGTGCAGTGTACCTGAAACAATGAGTAAGTATATATGGCAAGGAACCAAAACTTCAAATTACCTGCCTACCATACAAGAATTATTTTTTTTAATATCTTAATTGATATCAAGCAACACAGTCTGGAATGAATAGATCTGCAGGTCAGTAAGAATTAAGGGAGAAAAAATAAATTACAGAAATTTTGGAAAGACTGCAAGCAGTTTTATTCTTTCTGAGTTAATCTGGCACACAAACGTTTCCTGCCAGGAAGAAATCTGCAAAGTAATAATGTTAAAAGTGATCTTACAGCAAACTGACCAGTTATCATAGATTTAACATATTTTTATATACACTGCTGGATTTTTTTTCTGGTAAAATTTACTGATTATTTACTTCAACAATTGAAAATTCACTTTCTACACAAGGGAGCATAGGAGAATATATAGTGTGCTTTAATGTGTCTGCGGAAAAAGGAGAATATACTTAGAGGGACAATAAATGGCATGTAACTGAAATAAAAGAGCAAAATTAGGACCAAAAAATAAAACTAGAAAAATACTCAGAAAGTCTCCAGAACAAAATTTTACAATGACTCAAATGTGAGTCAGCCACTGGGCCAATGTAGAGCTCAGTACAGACTTTTGAGGGAGGGTCATGACTGTGAAATCCACTGGATCAAAATACCTTTGCTGAAGCGGCCATTTGGGATGTTTTAATTTAGACTGAATAAAAAGTAAGACAAATTTCTCATACAAAGATATTTCCTTATGATAGATGATAAATGAATTGGAAGAATTATTTTTTCCTGAGTTTTATGGGTTTTTTTCATTAGACTTTGTGACCCCTAATCTTTTCTAGATCTGAATTTCAGTTTCTGAAGAGAAGTAATGAAGATATGTGTGTCTAAATCCTGGAATATTTATTCATATACTTCCTGTAATTAAGCAGAGGCTTCCTCATCTCAGACAATGTGGCAGCAGAATAGTGAGTAGAATTTAAATTATAGTTCAGCTCTTGGGATTAGTGGATTCAACTACGCAAATAAAAAATATGAATTCATAACATCTGCTAAAGATTTGCATTACAATACTTTTTGCACCACCTTACTTAAAGCTGACATTCCCATTCCATATTGATAAAGCAATGTATAACATATTTACTTTAAAAATTGGCAAAAAATAACACATTATCACAGAAATAGGCTAGCAATGAGCAAACAAGCAGCTCTTAACATCTACAGACATATACACCTGATTCTACCTCAGCAAACATTTCCATTTAGCTCTTGATAGGTAGGTCTTTTCCACAGCTAACTACCTCATCATGCTTGGGCACTCCACCAACATGCACATGGGGCCATAAGGTGCTTCACTGTACACAGAAGATATGGACTATAGAATAAATTTAAATTTCTTTGTTAACCTGATAGTTTGATTCTGTTTAACACAGAGGTGCTGTAGGACTAGTGTCCAATGAAGCTCATTTTCTTTCTCTACAGACACAGCCATGTGATAATAGGGCATCAAAATCAAAAGTCCTTCAATTGAAACACCAAGGTGGGCTTGTACAGCATTCCCACTTGGTCTCCTGGTGAGATTGCTACTTCAGTGGCTCAGTGTTTGCCAAACAAGCACTGCCCAGCTCACTGGGAAATATACTGAGATAGATGTATATTGCAGAAGAAGAAAGTAAAACCAAAGTCAAATGGAAATTGTGATATTAAAGAGAAATAGGATTAGATTTGCTGTTCCACCTAGATAATGATTTATTTCTTCATTCCTTTTGGTTTTTTTTTTTTTTTTCTCCTGTGCAACCGGTACTTAGTCAAAGAGGAATGGGAACACATAAAGCCCTTCCCACAATACTCACTAGTTGCTTAGACAACATTTATTGGGATTATGGGGAATGATTTTTGGACCTTTTGAAACCATACAGCAAAATAGCTTCTCTGTGAGATCATCTCTACTTCTACTCTCTTCTGTGGGAGCTTCCCTTGTGCCTCTGAACCCTGTGAGTACTATCAGTCTGGGTAACAGGGATTCTCCTGGCTCTGGATTGTATAATGGCTAGACAACTGTACAAAAGCAACATTTTTCAAGATAGGCTAAGGTCGTCCCCCTTGCATACTGTGCCAAGAGCGGACCAGATTCTGCTCTCATTTAGAGTGGAGTACAGTTGGAATAATTCTGCTAAAGCAGATGATAAATTAATGCCACATTGGTCTAAACAAAAAAGCAAAGTAAGGTCCAGTGATTAAGATGCACAGAAGGATTTTATGCGCATGCTTGCGTAGGATTTTGTGTTTGCTCTCAGATATGACCAGTATTAGCTGCCTACTATTATTCAGCCTGACTAGGAAATCTAGCTTTAGGAAGAGTCATTCCAGGTGCTTCTGCTAAAGATTGAATGGTTGTAAAGAATATCGAGATATGGATAAGGAGAAAAAGGGTGCCATGGATATCTGAGTTGAGTGGAAAGAATTTAACAGCTGCAGAGCCATGGAAAGAAGAAACAGCAGGAGGGCCACAGTTGTTTTTGAGTGTGAGGCAGCTGGACTGCATCTATACAATTCCTATGACCTATACAAATCCTATGAACATAAAAAAGCAGCACTCAAGAGCAACTAATATTTTTCTAAGCACTGAAAGCACGCAGTTATATTTAATTAAGCAATAAATAACAAGGAATTATTTAAAAATTATACAGTAAAATTAATCTATGCGACAATTTGCACTTTAGTCTGATAATTCAAAGTTCCTGCATAGTGCCACTGGCATAAACTAATGTGTTGCATACTTACTTCTTTAAAATATTTATTTTAAATATATGCTGTTTGTACTAAGAGGTCAATAATTCTAACAAGCATTTCCTTAGAAGAGTTTCAATGTATCATGGATTAGTGAAAATATTAGTAGTTGATAGTATTTTAACACGTTTATTTCTATGGCAAGAATTTAACTGAACTTCTTACTACCACACATAAATCTATGTCCATTATCTTTGTCATTATGTAATGTCAGCAAATTATGAAGTACTCAGTAATGATTTTCACTGGAACCTTAAGGTTCTGAAATGAAGTTATTAGCTGCTTGTTATAGGCACATGGAACTCAGCCAGCCTGTGAGATATGGGTCAAGAACTTTCATTATGCTTATTTGCACACAAATATAATTCTATCTATTTTTATAATCCACGCTTTTAGATTAAATCCAGTGCTGTGGTAGGTATTTTAGTACCTTGTGAAAACATTTCTCCATGTTTAGAAATAGCACAAGCTTTAAAATTCACAGATTTAAAACATGTGTAGAGTTTCATAAGGATTATAATATTATTGTATTATAAGGATTATATTATTATTATTAAGGGTTATTTAGTGATCTAATAAACAGTTAAATCTGAGGGATAAGAAATGTCAAGTGCTAGTGGAAACCAGAGGTACCAAGGGTGGCACTTAAATCTAGAAATGAAATAAACATTTTAAAATTTTACAGATCTTAAAATAAAGAAAACCACAAGAACTGCTGAAACAGTTCAGCCAGAATTATGCATGTGTGTGCCCAATAAATTTATGATTGCCTAAGGAAATTAATATAGTTGTATGCACCTAAAAGCGGAGGGAGAACAATACCTCGAGATTCTCACTGAAACAACCTAAAAGCCAGGACATTCTCTATTGCACAAAACAATAGACTCTGCAAGAAGCTTCATTAAGTTCTGTGCATTCTATACTACATGTAATATACATAAGATTATTTAGATTGCACACCAAACATTTGAAAGTAAGGCACCATCAGACTTAAATGACCATGTCATCTTTAGTTCCCTGTATCTGGCTATTTAATGACCTAATTACATCCTCCTGCTCAAGGGACCCCTTTTCTTGTCAATCTTGTTGAACTGCTAAGTGTATGACAAACATGAATAATTCAACTGACTTCAATAGTTTACACACATTTACACACGTTTTTAATTGTTTTAGCGAATGAGGGTTGCAACATAACATTCTCAAGATGCCCAGCAAACAATGCTGATATTTATTTTTGCTTTCAAAATACAGCTAGATGCCTTCTAAATAAAGTCAGGTGTCTGGCCTTCCACTGAAAACTCCAGTCCAAAGAGAAACCATTTTCTCTTGTAGTCAGTCATTTGTGCACTGCCAGTAAGCCCCAAAAACAGCAGCAGCTTTATCATCCTCACAGTCCAAACTCTGTGACGTGTAACATAAGGACTGATATTTTGTATTTACAATACTAATTCTGTGGGCTAGAAAAATGATGATACCATGGTATAGCTTCAAAAACTGCATCTGTCTCATCTCCAAAATGTTCTCTGATTTTTTAGTGCCTGTTACAAAGCATTAATTCTTTCCCTTGCCATAGAATGCAGCTACACTGAGTCTGTGAAACACATGCAAAAATGGATAAACCTAAAACAAGTCAGATTAATCCCATCCTAAAAGTGACCACTTTTTTTTATACCCTATAAATTAAGTCCTGGTTAATTAGACATTGGCATATGAAGTTTTGTTACACATTTTTTGTTTTTAAAGTATCAAAAAGGACCTGACAGGGATAATGGAGCAAACAAGCCAAATGCATACAAAGAAACAACTCCAAAGGGGATAAATCAGAATAGTCTATCTACAGTCAGACTATGTGGAAAGAGCTATTTCATTTTTCCATAAAATGAGTAGCCTGGTAACCCCCACTACGCTATCACATTGTGCAAGTAGATTTGAAACGGTCTGTAGCCTCTAAGACAGTCCCAAATATCTAGTTACATCTCAGCAATTCCCCAGGGTGATTTACTCCAATTCCAGGCTTGTCAGGGAGAATGTCAGAGCATTCTGGGTTCTGGTCATCTCTTACAGTATCATCAACCCCTATCAGTAAGATTTCATGACGGATTACTAATTTAGAGTAATTCTGAGTGCTGTAAATGATCCTAAACTGGGTTCCCCTATCAGAAAGGTTGGTAAAAGGAAAAGATAAAATAAAAGCTGGGGCTAGAAAAAGGAAGAGGGTGTCGGCGATCTCTGACAAACGGGATGGGGGGCTTAGACAAGCGTTCCAGGAGCCTTTTATTATTTTATTTCAGCATCAGTCTCACAAGAGATGGTACCGGGCTCACGCATCCGAGACATCTGAAAACTTCCTGGTTGCAAAGCATTCTTAAAAGCTTTTTAGCCAATAGCGTGCCTCTAAAAGTTACAGACATCTGTCTTAACGAATCCTTGATAAAGCATGTACATCTATTGTACAGAATAGTAATTTGTTATGCCTTATATAATAACACACAATATCTCATTATTAAGCTTAAACTTATCTATCTACCTAAGCATACTTTTTGCAACTTCAACATCTATCTAGGCTAAGCCTAAGAACTAACCATTGTCTTTAACGTCCTTGTCTACAAGAGGAGACATTCAGAGTGATGGTGTTTGCCTTCACAAGTCCCCAGCACACATGATCAAATACCTTCCTGGAGACGGCTGAACACCTGTCTGCCAATCAGAAGTAGAGAATGAATTCTTTATTTTTCATTTCTTGTCTTCTCTATTCAATTATATTTATTTTAAACTATGAGTTTTCTAACTTCTCTCCTAATTCTCTCCCCCACCCTGCTGAGGAGGGAATGAGCTAGTAGCCATGTGGGGTTGAGATGCCAGCTGGGGTTAACCATTGACACTTCTTTATCCAAGTGCTTTATTGGGTGTGCTGGTGGATGAGAGGCTGAACATGAACCAGCAATGTGCAGAAGTCCAGAAAGCCAGTGGTATCCTGGGCTGCATCAAAAAAAAGTGTGACCAGCAGGTCAAGGGAGTTGATCCTACCCTCTACTCTGCCCTTGTGATTTCCCATCTGGAGTGCTGTGTCCAGCTCTGGAGTCCTCAGAACGAGAAGGGCATTGACCTGTTGGAGCAAGTCCCAAGGAGGGCCATGAAGATAGAGGGCTGGAACACCTATTCTATGAAAACAGGCTGAGGGAGCTGGGGCTGTTCACCCTGGAGAGGAAAAGGCTCTGGAATGACCTTACTGTGGCCTCCCAGTACCTGAAGCTGGCCTACAGGAAAGCCAGAGAAGGACTTTTGACAAGGGCAGGTAAGGATAGCAAAAGGGGGAATGGCTTTAAACTGAAAGAAGGCAGGTTTAAATTAGAGATTAGGATGAAATTCTTTGCTGTGGGATTGGAAAGGCACTGGAACAGGTTGCCCAGAGAAGTTGCAGATGCCTTTTCCCTGGAAGTGTCCAAGGCCTGGTTGGATGTGGCTCTGAGCAACCTTGTCTAGTGGAAGGTGCCCATGGCAGGTGGTTTGGAGCAACATGATCTTTAAGGTCCCTTCCAATTCAAACTATTCTATGATTCTATAGTAATTACCAAAATTGCCAAGGATGCAGCCATTTTTAAAATCACAGTTTTAAACTTCAAGCATGACCTTCATTCCTCACGGGAAGTTAGTCATTAACAGGTTTATGAACTTGCATTTAAAGTGCTCTCAAAACTGATGACTTTAAAATACTTCATTTACTCACCTTTGCTTGCATTCTGAAAGAAAGACAAACAGAAACGATTACCCTCCATCAGAAATATCACTTCCAGCTCTAGGTCTGAAGCAACAAACTACACAAAGGCAAGACTGCCATTTGATATAAATTGATATCATTACATCTACTTTAATGAAATACTGCTTTTGTAGCACCAGTCAGATTACTTCTTGCTCTCCTTGCAGAGATTTAAGGTATCATGGCACATATCAATGTAGTGCTGTATGAGATTACTGATACTGCATAGCAGACAATAAAGCTGAAAGGGCCAGTGTGATGATGACCCATCACTTTGCAATCTGCTCTGTACATCATTCTCACTGATGCCCTGAATAACTTGCTCATGAGACTCTGAAATATTCTGCTGACTTTTTAAATTCAAAAAAGATGTATTATAAAACATTTTAACTTCCCTTCTTTCAAGAGGTAAAAAAAGGGAGAGGGGAAAGAAAGAGAAAAAAGTGAACACCAAAATGCTTCTGGACAAAGGGAGTTCAGATATACAATGATGAGTCACACATATGATTTACAAACATAAACAAGACATCTATGGAATACATCATCAGCTAATAGCACGAATTTGATGAAAACATTAAAACAGCTATTAAAAATGGCTTCATAGGAAAAGGACAGACATTACTTGACAAAACAATGATATCAGCATTAACATAATCTTTCCTGAGAAAAAAAGATATCTCTTCAGAATGATCTCTAAGCAAAGTCAATTATTTGAAAGAGTTAATAATAATTTAGTGTTCTGAAGCGCTGAAGTTTTGATGCAAATACCACTATTAGAGCATTTCAATATCAATGAATGTTGCCCTGACTAGAAGTACAGATCTCAGGAACTGCAGTTCAGTGTAGCACGAAGAATAAATTAAGAAGAACTTCATACTAAAATCAGAGGAAAACTGTAATAAGAACCGTTTTTGAACATACTTGTTTCACTCTCTCTGCTATGATTACCATAAGAATCCATTATCATTGTGTTTCATATTCTTCCTTCCTAGTATTTCCTGTTAAAATGGATGTTTTGCCATCTTTTGAAGTTACTTTAAAACAAAAAATCATCAGAATGTTAGCTGTATTTCCTTTTTTTTAATAAAGGTTACATGTGGTGATTTAGATATTTTTACCTTATTCATATAGGAGAGTGAGGTTAGATTATGAAAGGAGGGAGAAGGACGAAAAGAGGGGAAGATAGGGAAGAAGGGAAAGCAGAAGAGGAGGAGGAAGATGAGGCAGAGAAGAAGGAAGAAAGGATAGAGGACAAGGAGGAGGAGGATGAGGAGGAAGAAGGTATGATATCGTACCTCCAAGCCAGCATCGGACACTGTCTTAACAGGATAAATAACTACTTCAGACTGCATAAGCCTAGGTAAAATTAAAGTTTAGACTGGTGTAATTTAAGCCATTTTAAAAGATTATTAGATATAGTAAATCATAACATTCTAGTGACTTATGTCTTCTTGCAACAATACTGTAAGAAATGTCTCTACATACAGACGTCAATGTTCTCCTTCACACTATGAAATTTTGTCTGCTCTTCCGTGAGCAGCAACAGAAGGTAGGACGGCATCTCCAAGATGGAAAACACAAGGGTGGGATGATAGAATTAAACCCAGGAAAGACCATCTAGAAACCTGAGAGACAATAATGAAACTCCAAGAAACACTAAGAAAGTGCAGAAATAAATGCAAGCAACATCACACAAGAATTTGGGCTTTCTGAACAACATGGATTTGCCAACGGAATCCTGCCTTTCTCATCTGCTAAGTGAAAGGCTCAATTTGCTTCTCAGTTCCAATAATCCAAAGAGGTTATCCTGAGCTTCAACAGCTCTGAGTGGTTCCTATTAACTGGCAGGGAAGGCTAAAACAGATGTCTCATTTAAGGACCTGCGTAACTGGACCTTGCAGTCTCCACTGCTAAGCAATATCCCAGACACAAGGAACATGGGACACGTGAACCTCAGTTTCTAAGTTAGTAGCACATAAATTCTTCCTTGGGCAAGGAAACTGAAATACAGAGAAAAGAACTGGGTACAGTTCAGCAACTTGGTGAACAACATTAAAGAAGAAAGAGAGAGGAAACATTAATTTTAATTTCTAGTTCAATTTAGAGAACATGGAGTGTTTACATAGGAGGACGGTACCAAAAGCAATTTTTCAGAGGGAGTGGAACAGAGCATCTTATTGCCTCATTTTTACCTGAACATGCCTGAACAGCTGTATTCTTGTACTCCCTCATGGGTCTTTGATCACTTTAATTACTTTTAAAAATTTATATTCCAAATGGCTTTTACATGTCTTCCTTGAGCACCACGTGAGGTGAATGACACAAAAGTCAGCCAGGATCCATTTTATTAATTGATGCAGAGATTAGATTCTAGGTATTAAGCTTGTATAATGAGGCTCTGTTTGTGCACCAGAGAGTTTCTGAGCCCTACTCTGCACTGGAAACAGAGCAGACACTTGATACTTACTTTTCTTTTTCCATGGCACTGACTAACAAAACCACAAAAAATTATGTTTATACTAATGTGCTTTTTGTATATCTTATTTTAAACTAGATATATTTTAAATTAGAATAATTTAAAATTAGATATATTTTAAATAAGATTTCAAAACACTAAATATTGGAAAGAAACAGCCATCTGCAGACAGTTCCTAATTCCATAGCTATTTTACTGTTTTCTTTCTTCCAGGAAAAAAGATACTTGAGGATACTTTACCTATGTGTACAATTTGGGCTGCAAATTGGAAAGTTTAAACCCTTTAAAAATTTGTTTGATCCACTGCCTTGACTTAAAGAGCAAAGCTAGAATTGAAAAATATAGTCCACTGACAACCATTCTGAAGATACTAAGCAAAATACATGGGTGAACTTTTCCAGGAGTGTAAAATGCATGTTACTCAAATTTTCTATTTTTAAGATAAAGTAAAAACTGCTCCTTGTCTCTGCTCATAGAGCTTCAGAAATTGAGCCAACACTGCAGGTAAATTCAGCAGAAATACTGCATCTGGAGTTGGCAAATCTGTTAAAATCACATATATGATTTCTTAATGATCCTATTTTTACAGGATCTAATAGCATATGACCTTATGAATTCTCATTTTTATTATATATTCATTGAGAGTAAGTGTCACAGCTTCCATTTAATAACAGATTTCCACAAGATTTCTCTTCTGATCAACAAACTTTGGTGATTGAGGGGTTCACCTCACAGCTGTCAGCTTTTATTTTGGTAAGACAGAAGCAGAACCAGTATATCCAAAAGCATAGCAACAGAAATAATGACTAATCTTTGTAGCCCAGGAAGATATGCTCTTACTAAATATGACCTCTCTTTAGCTATGCTCCTTAAGCCATTGTAGGAGTTCAAATGCAACTCTTAAATATGTTAAAGACAAGTCATATTAATCCCTAATTAGATATCAATAGAAATTTACTCGAATTCATCCAATTAAGAATGCACTGCTACTGTCTGATTGCTGATAGAATACCCAGATATTACAATATTCCATCCCTTTGCCACAAAGTCCCCTAATACAAACATCCAAACATCCTGTCTTCTTATAAGCCAGCAAAAAAGAGGTTTACTTTTTAAATTAATAACTATTTTTAATTCTGACCACATTACCTATATGATAAGGAAGACCCAAAAAGTAAACACACAAAAACTACAGGGATAGTGAGGGAGGATAATAATTCCCTATCTTTTGGGAATTCAAGTTGGGATCACAGCCACAAACTCTCTTTAGAACAGTAGACCCACCAGTCTGACAGCAAAGGAAATAAAAATTTGAAAGGTGAAAAACTCTATCAGCTTCAGGACTGTAAGCCTATATGGAAATATGACAAAATCATTTCTCGTTCCAAGTAATGAATAGTAAGACAAGACCAGAGTTTGGCTGAACAGACAAGACCAATACAGTTAACAAAACATCAACAAAACTAATGATCTGGTTTCTAAAAATATCCTGTCCAGTTACCAAGGCAATACAGAGATGTAACACAGGTGAGAGCTTTTTAGGAAACTTTTTGAAAAGGTAACTCATAATCTCTGAATTCAGTATTTCTTTCTTACCTGTAGTCTATTGGCTCAAAAAACATACAGCATTAAGAACAGACAGTACTTTTGAAATGCAGTCTAATAATATATTTTCTGCTTAAAAATTTCATACTTTCAGCCCATTTCACAGTCTTAAATGATTAAATGGAAAGAATTATCCAAATACACTGAATGTGAATACAAAGGTTAACTTGTCATGGTGACTAAAGTGAGAAATTCACTCTTGTACAAAGGAAGATAAGCTATGGCCTGTGTGGCATGGATGGCTACTATAAAAAGTTTCACAATGCTGATGGTCTTTTTCAATATTGCTGGACCAAGAGCTCTGTGTTTCTATTTGTACACAAATCTAAAAATTCAGTAGTATTGAGAGATTGTATGCAGAGTGATTATTGCTAAGTTCTGAATAGATTCAACAGATATTCACAGGGAATATTATAAAACGAGCTTCATTTTTGGTGACACCATGCTAGCCCCATCACTGTTTAATTCATTTTACGTGTAACAATAAAATTATTATGACCTGGTGAAAATATGCAAAAAATGGCAGGGGCTCAGCTGCAAAGAGCCTGTAAAAGTAATTTATTGTGGAGGAAAAGGGATAAAGATGCAGAGTAACAAAAGTAGAATACTTTAAAATAATAGCATAAATGTTGCTGGCATCATATTGTTGGTTTTTTTTGCTATTCTTGTTTTACTCTTGTTACTGCAAAGAAATACTTATTGTGACACACCAGATGTCCTCTAGACTTTTATGTAAAAATTTGTCTTTGGGAGGTGCTTGAAGGTGTGGATGAAAAAGACTGAAATGATATTTTTAACAAAACTTCTCAAAATTAAGAAAATATGCCAGACTTGTGCAGACAGAGTGCCATTCTCTGGCACTGAAAATTATCTTTGTACACATGGTTAATTTCCTTTACCTTCAAAAAGAGAGCAGCAACCTCCATATTGCCCACCAGGATTGATCCTAGGTCTGTGGTAAATCCCAGCCTGAATCTGGTAATTGCAGTGAAAAAAGGGTGGCAGGGAAGCAAATATCTGCCAGAAATCACAGTAAGGATCTAACAGTAAAAAAAATTGTGGCACTGTGCTCATGTAACAGTACCTTGAAGGTCCAGTTCAGTTATATAGAAATGGCTATATAGAGAATGCCCATACAACTTCAGAACCTGAAAGCTTTCCCAAATCTCCCATTATGTGCATCTTCTTCTCAGCCAGCTGGTCCAGCTCGATTCACTCTGGAGGATGAATATTGTGGTAGGACAGAGACAGTTTACTTATGAAACAGATGGAATTGTAAACTCCTTTACTCCTCACTTTTTGAATATTTACAGAGAGAAAAACTTTCTGCCCAAGCAGTAATTTAACATCCACAACTTTTTCCAAGAAGACAAGCGAAAGTCGTGTGTAAGCAGCTGACATTCTCATGCTGTTTCTCAGAAGTCAAGTAGTACAAAGGCCAGGTCATAACTGGTTGATATATCAATCAAGGAGCAGAACATGCAGAGAGAAGGAACTGGTGTTGAGTGCATGAGGCTGCTAAACAAACACTTCTTGGACAAGACAGTCCTCTTTCTTTCCTGAAACTTTTGAGAATATAAGTGACCCAAAACCCCAATACTGAACTGGGAATGAGGAACAAGATTGTATCTTCAGACAGAAGCAGAACTTTTTGTCTTTTCACATTAATTCAGTATGTCACTGATTTCTAACAACAATAATAAAAATGGAGTTGTGGTATGAGCATTGGTAACTCATGACCATGGTTAAACAAATCCTAGCCTATGAAATATAAATAATAAACCCATGACATTTACATCTAGAAACCTGAAAAATTAGACTATTTCTCTTTCTCCTTTTTAATTACCTGCACACAATATGCAATATTTTATATTTTATAAATTAAAAAAACATAGCTCTTTTATGATGTCATACTTTTAAAACTTAATAAATTTTGCTGATGATCTTTATAAATATATTTCTACATATCAATATAAGTGTTATAAATTTGTAAATTTATAAATATATTTCTAAAGTTCATGATTCCTTCAATTAAAAAATAACAAGCCTACACCCCCTGCAGGCAGACAAGATTTTCTCTGAAAGAAGTCTGAAAGACTCATAAGCAAAACAACATTGCAAGCATTACCAGAGCATGACAGAAGGTAAGAAAAAAGGTTTTATGGAACTTGAAAGAACTTACCTTGACAAGAAGTCTGTGAAAGAGAGACGTATTGGATACCCATGCCGTATAATTTTGACCATGTCTAGGACACCAATATACTGCAGTTGAGCAGACACATAAAAATTATCGAAAGTATCTGGCAACTTGGAGTTATTAGGCTTTATACAATGAATAGAATGTGGTGTGCAATTCTGCAGCTTCCCAATAATATCTGCAAGTGATTTCTGGGGAAAAAACAAACAAACATACAAACAATCAAACAATCAAACAATTATCACTCATTCTTGTGCAGCAAAGACAATTGTTCAACACCTATGCTCTTCCTAACTTTTAAACATCTTTTCTCAAAAGGCTTCACCAGATCATGCAAGTGGCTTTCTCAAACATAAGATTTTTCTTTCTTCCATTGCAATCTGAAGAGGGTAATCCTGCCTTTAAAATGTCTGGACATTTTTTTGCAAATTTCTGTCCGTAAGATGTTCACTGACCCTGAGCTGTACTGCCACAGTGGTTGGGCCCCCTCGTTCCAGTCGCTGAAGAAAAGAGGATGTTCCTTTCTTTTTCAGCAGCTGTGGAAGAGAAAACCACATATGTAACAATTTTATCTCAAGATAGGCAGTACACCTTTGTCATTGTTGCAATTTACTAATGAAGGCAAACATTTATACAAACACTGTGCCATAGACAAGGACTGAGCTTCAGAACGAAATGGGAAAGTGGATAAATATCCTCAGGTATTTGCAGAGTCATGACTGCTGAGTAAATTTTGATTTCAGAAGCAGCTACATATATTATAAAGATAATATACCTTTTACAAATAACTGGGCAAATCAATGTCAATATGTTTTGGAACTCTGTTGCAGAAGCAGGACTTGTGCAGTTAGTATCCTGCAGAGTCTGCCTAGATGCAGCATAATTCTGTAACGCTGTAAGAAGATGCCATATGCCTTTGGCAGATGTTTAAATGAGTAAATATGAGCGAAGATCATTTAAAAAAATCTTGACAGCAAAACAATGATATAGATATTTTTAAAAACTCTTCTCATTTCTTGCACATATGAACACAGTTAAACTTTTTTTTTTTTAAACACATTTTCACCCATTAGAAACATAAATTATCAATAGCTTCCTATTTCATTAGAACCAATGTTACCCTATACATCAGAATTGGGAGTGGAGAATGAACTTATTTTTCACTGCTCTACTTCCTATCTTTGAGACTAAAATGGCAACAATCATACTAAAAGTGATCTCAGAATTTAGGGACTTTTCTTAAAATTTCTACAGAAAAGCTGGCAAAATTATTGCATTCCAGAATTTGGCAAACCTTGAGAGATTTAAACCTCGTTATCAATGACAGCCTTTTCACCTCTGAGTTTCCCATCACCTTTCTTCAGTCCACTTACCCCATAAAAATCCCTTTCTATTGAGTCAGCATGTTCTGGACTACTCCTTTTTCCAGTTTTATCAAAAAAGCATACATTTTCTCAGCTTGGCCCACTCAAGCCATCAAAAATATTGTAGTGCAAGCAATTTTCTACTCATCATGCTAAACCTTGGAGCTCTTTTTTATTTCACTTACTAGGATGCAGTAAGATTTTAAAGGCAAATTCACCCTCAACTTCAAAACTAAAAAGTAAAAGAGATCTGCTTGTTCCACTTTTTCTCATTAAAAAAACCACTAGCATGCCAACAACAGTTTTCAGTTAAAGTTTACAAAATAACTGAGGAATATAACCAAAATAGAATTTTCTCCACCTATGGATAATGCTGTCACCCCTTTCTCTCAATATTTAAATCAATAGACCAAGACTGTTTCCTGACTTCATTGGAGATCCAGCAAAAACGCTTTAGATGATAAAATTCCTGCCTGATCTGTGTTACATATGACTTCCCATGGGAAAGAAATATTTGTTTCAGAGTGAGAGAGAGAAAACAAAGGAAAAAGGCAAAGACAAAAATCTAACTTAATTCAAACTCTCCAAACTTGGACATCTTCAGTCTTCAGCTATGGGCTAAGGAAAAAGACTGTATCACCAAAACTGTACCTCTCTATTACCCTCTAATATACAGCTTTACATTGGAATACCTTGTACCTCTAATCTACAGAAAAAACCCCCCACATATATGTAATTTTGTAATCTCTGTTAAGAAGCTAAAATCTCCTCTGAAAAAATCTCTAAAGACTTCTGCTGTATGAACTCTGAAACATACTAATTCTTCCAAAGTAAGTGAGGGGAAGACAACAGAGCCAAAATAAGTATCAGGAAAAGATTACATCAAAACAAGGGAGCAAGAGCTGATGGCAGTAAGAGTTGTGAGAGTGTCACTGAAGATATATTTTATTTAAAAAGGGGATGTGATCTTCCTAAGTCACAGAGGCTTGAGCTGGCATCCCCAAATTCTATGACTCCTTATGTACTCCTAACTTCTGGCCAGCTAACAGATCTGTTCATGTCTGTCTTAGAATGGATGCATTGTTGTCTTGGATCCTACCATGCTAGTGTTAGTTCAAAGAGGCAGGCGATCCTTACTTGTCCCAGCATGCTCAACATCAAGAACAGAGTCATTTATGGAAAGGTAAGCAGATACATGGCCATACTTAAGAGACATTTATAATTATATAACCTAGCAATTAACTTCGATTGCAGTTACAAGATGAAAGAGGAGGGGACTCAGAACAAACTCCTACTTGACTTTAACTTGCCCTACTTCCCTTCCCTCGATATGATGGAATCTAGATGACTGCCCATACATAGTACCACATGTACCTTTCATTTTATGTTTCTCACTGCCTACAGTGTGATGTATGTTGTGACTCAAATTTCAGAAATAAAAGGAATGTCAGTCTCTGGTTGATAATTTTTACCTTAATATTTCTCCTTCTCCCCCTCCTCTTCTCTATTTTTTTTCCTTCACTTTGTTGTCTTTAACCTCTGGATAAACTCCACTAAAAATGCAGTGGTTATGATTTTCCAACAAACAATAATTTTAATTCTAAGCTGATAAGAAAAAGCCCCTTACATTGCATTTCCAATTACAGTAATACAGTAACAACCCCAAAATTATTTCCATCACTGTCCATCACTGCATATTTTCAAGTCTATATTGAAAAAGGGAAGAAATTATTTGGGACACCTCAGTTATAGATGTGGGCTTGATCCATAATTGAATTTAAGCACTTATCTACTTCCAACTACTGCATTAAGTACCTATTAAAAAAACCCCAAGTGTTGCCTTTTGCCACTGGAACAACTTAGATTCCTAAAGTTCTGCTCCAGTCCTGCAGGGCAGCACACTAACTTGCTCAAATTAGGCCACCTTAGTATCTACAAACAATGCAGTGTTCTGTCTCACCTGCACAGCCCTTCTTAAAGCCTGTGTTTGAGAAGCCAAGCCATCCTTGTCTCTGCAGACAGATGAAGAACGAAATTTTTCCCACCTTCCAACTAAAGGTGGGAAACCTAAAGGTTTACAGCATTCTCACTGAAACTGAAATTTCTGACTTCAGATATTATGCTTCCCCAAAGGAATTGAATAAGTCTTCTGTCTCTCAAAAGAGTAACTACAGGTTAAAAGCTATTCTGGATATGTCAAAACCAGCATAATTTCAGAGATCCCAAATATGCAGTGTTTTGCCCTGGTTTGATTAGGCTTCTAACTTAGATGTGCTCTTCATACTTCCTCCCATGTATGGGACTAGGATCTTCTTCACATCCTTAGGAAGCTTCCTCAAGGAAGCTGTTACTACAGTGGACAGGCACCTAAAGGCACCTTGTAATGCCTCAGCTGTTTGCTAAATATAGCCTTAAACCAACACCATTCACTTCAACTTAACTTTTTCCACTGAGATTACTGACAAGAACTGTAGTCAGGAATTATGCTGCTATCAGCAGGGGGACTATAAGGAAAGTCCCATTGCTATTCTATGGATGTACAAAGACTTCCACAACGACACATGAGAACAGGCTCCTTAATCCCGTGACAGAATCAATTTTATGCAGCTGTAAACCAAAAATAGAGTTGTAAGATTCAAGAAGCCTGGTGAGGCAACGGATGTATTGTGAGAAGTGCATGCTTCTTTTCTAGAAGGATGAATTCCAAAGCTCTGTCATGAATTAACTCCATAAATCACATTATTTCTCTTCAAGAGAGATGTTCCATGTGACACAAACAATTAATTTTCTGATAATCTTCAAAGTTTCCCTCCTGCTCCCCTCTTTTTTTTTTTTTTTGTTTTTGTTTGTTGTTTGTTGGTGTTTGGGTTATTTTTTTTTAACTTTTTTGTCTGACTTAGCTAGCAGGAAAAGAGACAAGTTCAGTAATGAGGAGAGTTTGATTTGGTTTCAAATTGCCTGGGAAAATTTACATATAAGAGACCATTTAAAATAACAATGTCAGCCAAAATTTAGATTTTGATCTTCATACAAAACCACACAAAACTGTATTTAGCAAACCAGAAATCTTCTCATGTTGATATAATAAGGACATTAAGATTTTATTTTTGCATTTTCTATGTCTTAATTTACTCAACTATTCATCAGAAAGTCAGTCAAGGAGACAAAACAAAGAAGTGTTCCAATACAGCCAAAAATTCATACGATTGCACTTATTGCTAATAAGCCCTGGAACCAGGAAATCATGGAATGATTCAGGCTTGAAGGACATCATCATCTTCTCTGACCTTCTGCTCAAAGAGACCAAGAAAGAGATTCTTGAATCAGAATTATTAGTGTTCGTAAATTAGAACCTTTTCTCACTTTTGCTGCTTTAGTGTTGATACTAAGTACTAAATTATTTTAATAGCTTAATAACTACAGAGAACGAAGCAGAGAACACTATGATTTCAGAAATGACAAAATAACAGAAAAATCTTCAAGGAGCAAAGAATCCTAAATTTCTACCTTGCTGAGTTCAATATACTTCTTTGCTTCTCCACTTGGACAGGTTACAGATGTTTTTTTACTGAGCAAGGCTGCTTTACATCCTTTGATTTTAAGGGAATGATATGGAGGAACAAGTGATCCAGTTTGTGTCAGTTTGGACTGGAACAACTGATTGATGACCACATTTTCACTAGCTGAAAATAAAAAAAGAAAGAAATGCATGAAGATAAAATACAAGCTAGAATATTATATATGTTGCATTTGTCAGTAAAAAGACATGCAGTAGGAGAGAATTACATATGTAAACCTAAAACAAATAGACAAACCAAAAAATGAGCATTATCAACGTTATCAAAGAACATTCAATATCTGAAAATAGCAACACCATTTTTAACATATTCAGGTCCTGTGCTGAACAAATAGAGGGCATAAACCAAAACCTTTCAGACTGATCTGTCTAAACTTAATTACTTATGGGATCATCACCTCTGAATTTCACTCCATTACAGACTCCCAGTTTATGCATCTATTATAGCAATGTAAGACATCAGTTTTGCACAATTTCCTAACATGTAGTATTTAGAAACAATCAGGGCACTTAACAGAAATAAATTATAGACACTCATTGCGCTGAAGAATTATATATACCCAAAATATGAGAAGGGATTTTAAAAAAAGGCAAGGCAAAGGACAGAACTGTAGAAAATTGGGTTTTTCTACATCAAGACAACACTTAAAAACATTTACAGAAAAAAGACAATTCCATGCATATATATTATTATTTTTACAAAATAAATACACTTCCAAGAGGTGCTTTTTTTAAAAAAATCTGAATTTTAAGACAGATAGTATATTTTATCCTAATTTCAGTCTAATTATCCTTTATGAATTTATGGCCACAGGGTTTTTAAGATGAACATGACAATTGCTCGTACTACCACAGCACCAGTGTTAAGAACCTGTTGTGTGCTGCATCCTTAACCATCCTGAATTCTTGTTACTTTTTTTTTTTTTAAGAACTAGCAAATTGGCATTATGATCACACCCATCATATGAATAAACAAAAAACCCCCAAAACCAGAAAGATGAATGGAATAAGCATCATAAATAACAGTTTAGCATGGCAGGCAAAAATCCTCAGTTTGTTCTTTAATAACTGTTTAAAGGTTTCTTACTGTATGCTTAAATGCAATACATTTGTTTCCCTTTTTCTGTGGAGATTACTATTTCTTACTTAACAAGGGCATTAAAATGATGAGGAAGATATTGAAGTAGATAATTGAAATTATTTCAGCACAATCAGTGGGCATCAATATGTTTAAATGTTTGAAATGTCTAAAATATAGTAAGTAGGATTAGGAGAGGCATAGAAATTACGCCTTTCAAATTAAAACAGATATATCCTATGTCAGTATTCTCTTCTGATAATTTTCAGGCAGGTATGTTCCACATTCTTACATATATATACATATTACTTTAATGTTATTATAGTTAAAAGTTTTGATTGAGGAAACAAAATTCAATGAAAATCAAAGGAAGCATGCACTTAAGTTATACACCTACACAATTTATGAAACTGACTCTGAGGGAAATATGTCACTGACAGTCAACAGGTTTTAAGCCTAAGCCACTTAAAAAAAGATGGAACTTAGCCCTTAAGTGACTTACATGCTAGTAAATATTCTGCTCACAGAATTTTTCCATTACTTTTAATTGTTGTTATTATGACTCCTCAGTTGTGTATATATAGTCACCCTCATCATATTAAACTTTTTATACCCAATCCAATCCTCCATTCTTGCCTTTTAACAGTTGCATAGCTGATTACACAAAATAGCAATGCAAGTGCAGAAAGAGACTATGTGAGGGAATGGGAGAATGCTCTCTCTCATTGAACATACTGGAAGTTGTCATACTTTCTTAGGATTATATTCAAGAAAATTTCTTTCATTTCTTTCTTCATTCTGAATGTACACTTTTTGTGTTTAAAATGCATCAATTACTTTACTAGGGAGCTAGGCTAATATTACAGTAAAATTGCTAAAACTCAGGCAGGCCCCTATTTCTAAGGAAAGAAATATAAGTACATAATATATTAAGTGAAAGACAATACGGTGGTTGGAGAGAAGACAAATGACACCTCAGGGTGCACTGGAATTTTCCTGAGGAAAATGTTTTGGTTTTCTTCAGAGAAAGGAGAAATGATACAGGTTTTTATTAATCCAATTATGATTAATTAATTAATTAATTAACTGCATTATTAGGCATAATTTTACAATATGCACACCGAAAGGCATTTAATTTTGCATTTCAATGGACATTTATATCTATTCACTGAAAAACATAAGAACGCCCACAAGTTACTGCTTTTAGAAGGGTACTTGAGCAGTGGAGCACATCCCACTGCAGCCTCTATGATTTTGGGAGCCTAATTTCCTTTCCCTATTTTCTGAGCTTTATTTTTGCTTTCGTTCATACTCATTGTCTTCTGTAAGTCATTCTCACCTATCATACTACACCTTCTTGTTCTCTACATCACATCACATGATAAAGATGCTTTATGTTCATGAATCTAAAAGCTTTTAAATTAGAGCATATTTCAAACAATACTGTATGTACACACTTCATAAAGATGAGGGTGACTTTTTCTTACTGGAAATAAAAAATATATAAATGTCTCTTAAAACTAAAACGAAAATTAAAATTGAGTCATAATATCTTGATTTCTAACAACAGTAATCACAAAAGCATTTACTTACTTTTCATTACAAATATGAGATTTTGTGAAAGGGAATCTTTATTTTTTTCTATCGCACCAGCAATTTCATATGTAACCTATAATAGAATATTGTGACATCATTAGTCATGACCAATGCATCTTTTATAAATCTCACAGCAGTAGAAATGAAGCTATGCTTATTTCCACTCGACAGTTAAAGGCTGGCACCAGGTAGTATCTTTTGGCATTTTCTAAGTGCCAACAATATTGACCAGAAGAACCGGCTGTTGAACACCATGTGCCTCTGCAACTATACAGAAATTTCAGTGGACTGATTTTAAAATATTTCCACAATGCAAGGCTTTGAATCAAATATGTACTGTAAAGCAGGAGACAGAGCCCTAAACATTGCTTTCCCTGTAGGATGAACAAGTCACTCCCAGATCACAGATCTCCTTGCCAATGGGAAACTGTCCCCACTAACCGTGACAAAGCAATCCAAGTCCCAGCTCACATGCAGGACAAGTTCCAAACATATCCTTTGGAGGCAAGTCCAGTCTATCAGTTATGCACAAATCCCATTCAAGTTTCTAACAACTACACCCATAAGGATTTTGGGTCACCTCAGTTGCCTGATGTCATGATCTCAAGAACAGACAGTTGGGTTGTCCCTGCATCTGTCATCTGACTGCAGATAAATTATAACACATGCGGTTGGCACTCTAAAAATTGAGCAAAGTCCGAGTACTAGCCAGAGGTCCTAAGGGTAAATCCAAAATGAAGAAATACAACCAAATGTCTCTTTTAGTACTGAGCCCATCCCTGAAGACACTGTATAGAAAAGAAGAACTAAGACAAGGAAGCAGTCACCGAGCACAGTTGTTTTGTTTTGGTTTTCTTAACTTTGTATGGGGATGGAAGACAAACAACTAGCTAATTTACAGACTTTGGATATAAGAAGCTCTGGCTTGCACAGCAATAGAACCCAAAGGGAACTCTTAAGTGAGAAAGGAAGAAAATTACAGATTTCAGTACATGCATGATTAGGCAGGTACTAATAGGAACTTAGAATATAGTTCAGTTTTATTTACCTTGGGACCATGTTTCTATCTAAAGCCTTTAATTTTTTGTATTGGATCTATATCCTAAACCCCTTAGGTATTTGGGGAAATTTTATCCTTGTACATTTAATAAAGCTGTAAATATATAATTAAGATTAGTAACACTAATCAGTGCATTAATTTTCCATTGGGTCATTTGACAATTATGCAATGCTATCTTGCTCACAAAAGAAATTATATGACTTGGAAGTGTATAAACTGTTAGAGTGAGTAATTGTCAAATGATGTAATTACTATGGCATCTGACATGAAAAAGGTATAACAAGGGAATTATGATTCTTTTCCATGACAGATGCAATGTTATGTATTTTCTAATTGCATTTCCTGAGAACATACAACACAGTTAGCAAACTATTAGAATACTTTAAGTATACTATTAAATGCTTTTAGTGTACTCAACATGAATGTTGTACCATACCATAAAAGGTAATTAACAGAACTTATATGACAAATCCATAATGTCAGTTCCTAATTGAGTGTCTTGGGCTTTGACTAAATTAGAAGAAGAGAATTAGTATTGGTGGGAAGAGTAGGTAAGTATAGCAGTGGGAGATAGCATATTATGATTAAATGCCTAGATTGAAACAGGGAGAAGTTTCAGTACTGATGCTGGTATAATACATCACAAACTTCTAGAACTATATTTATAAGACATATTTCATATCACATAAAATAGATAAAAGTTAGGAGGATTCCCTTTTATGAGGAAATTGCTAACGCTCTTAACAATTTTCCCATAGACTTGGTAAATTAATTCACTGCCTAAAGACATGAAAACTGACTCAATGAAATGACACTCTAGGGTTCCATAGTCATTGCTAGTCCCACAAAATAGAAAAAGAAATAAGTCCTTTTCTAGCTGACAATTTCGTTAATTTAATCTTGCCCTCATCAGAGATGCCAACCTACATGCAACCTAAAGCCCATCTATTTCCCTCAGTTTTCTTCCATTGTGTTTCTTAAATAAACCTGGCCCAAACTCTGCACTGGCTGGTACTCAAGCACAGTGGATAGCTATTCTGGGGAGACATAAACAAGCAAATATGGCATGCTTTAGACAGGAAATGTGCACTCACTGAGATCATGGGTCCAGTATTATAAAACATACTCCTTATTGTCACTTCCATTTATTGCAGTTGTTTGCTTTATGTTGCTTTACGTGATGAACTTTTTGGGAGTAGACAGTATGCAAACCTATGTGTCTGTGCTAGCCAAAGGAAACAAGACTTTTATATACTATCTGAATAGCTGAGCTATTTTTATTAAAGAAAAAAAAAAACAGTGTGCTGCTCCACACTACATTTCTTTCACTGTAAGAGATTAAAACAAGAAAGGGATTTGCTTTCCTTCTAAATTTAAGTTCATAAAGGAAGAGAGCTTAACATTGAGCTTTCAGGGCTCTGCCCATGAAGGTGCTCTTGTCCTGCAGGCTGTATCTCACCTCTTTGTTTAGAATCACTTGACCTGCATTTCCTGCTCAAATCTCTCTTTCCAGAACTCATTAGCATTTCCAGCACCTTTTAAGACTCTGGGTCAAGGAGTTTCACTAATTGCTAAGTATGATAAAAAAACCTTAATTTTATTTGTTTTGAACCTGTTTTCTGGTCATTTAAGTTGGCATAGCTGGTTTTAATACCATGAGAAGTACCAGATACAAGTAAGAGGTAAAACACCTAGAAACAGAACACTCATCAGATATGCACCGAACTGACTTTGGGAACTGCATATTCCTCTTACCTTGTTACATATTCTTTCCTCTTTGCTTCATTAATTATCTTCATGCCAGAAAATCAGAAGAGTGTGCATATTTTCTTCTGAACTAAAGTATCCTCTCTCATAACATCTGCCTCACTTAAGGGTTTTTCTCCAAGTTTATTGGATATGCCAATATACTTTATCAACAGGACCACCTTTACACATAGTTTTCATCAATTCCTTAAAATACTCTTCTTTTTTTGGTAAATAATTTTCATATCTTGTGATAGGCCAAAAAAGCTCATGGTTAATGGCAGATTTAGCAGGAACCCTAAAACAAACTAGGAAGATGCCACCTGGAATACTAAGAACAATTTGGCTGCATTCATAGTTAAAAAGGGAAATTTTACTATTTTAGTAGCAAAACGTAACTCAGAAACTCACACTTTTGCCTGTGTTTTAAATTTTAGTTAATAAGAAAATAATTAGTTCATGTAGTAAAAGAGAAATTTTTGATAACATGTCCAGGGACAATTTAGTGCACAGAGAGACACTTGCAGTTTCTAATTTTCTGCCAGTACTTGAATGTGAGTGATATGCTTGCATGTGACATTTTTTAAGGATCACTGGGTTTATCAACCTCCCAAAACAAGCCTTGTTAAGCAACGAGTGAGCTAAATAATTTTATAGTCTGTCGAGTCTTGCTCTAGCACTTTGAAAGAATAGCATTTTGAAAGAAGGAAGTATTTGGAAACAAAATAGAAGGGTGGGGGAAAGTGTTTTATCATTTTCTCCTGTAACTGAGAATCCCAAATCAAGACTACTTAAAGAAAGAAATAGAGAGAGAAAGGGAGAAAAAAGCATGACTGTCATGCCTGCGTGAGAACCAGAATCTATGTCAAGTAGCCTTTATAGGCCTTGGTACAGCTTAGACAAGATTGATTTGATTGTTGTGTCTGGGGATTCAGCCTGAGGAAAAAATAGAGAAAATGAAAGCATCCTTATTGATTAATCCATCTCCTTTTGTCTTTTGATTTAGAGGTTCAGTTTCAGAGTCTGCCTGGGATATACAAGGCATTTCAGAGAAGACTGCCTTGGTGAAGGTGAGCTGACAGCTGAGACGTACTTTTGATACACAGGTAGCTGAGAAATGAAAGATGCTGATCTGCACTTAAAGGAACATTATGTGCACTGGATTATAAAGCAAAGAAGTTGGTCTTTATGTCTGGTCGGTTTATTACAGTAGGATGAACCAAAACAGTAGAAAGGCAAACAGTGACAAGGGGCTTATCTAATTTGCAAATTCAAGTTTAATTTAAACAGCAGAAACCTTAAATTATGATAATGTATTATTCAGATCACATGAACAATGGGGCAAATAGATCATTATCTCAAATACCGGTATGTTAAATACCACTATTAGGTAAAGCTGAGTCTCTTGGCAATGTGCTAAGACAATATATTTCTGATTTACTTATTGATATGTTAATTCTTCCCTAAAATTTTCAAAAATAAAGAACTTTGAGTCCTTGAGAAAGTTCAATGACTGAAATGTTATTCAAAAATCATGGCTACTGACATGCCCAACAGTTCAAAGATATAATTCATGTGAAGCCCTTCCTTAAGTGAGAGCCCACAATGTAAATATTAATGTTATCAATAAAAGAGCCTAAACATTCAGTATTACAGATTCTCAGGATAGTTTCAGCTGATGGTCAGATGGACCCATAAAGCCCTTTGCTACCTCAAGGCAAGCTTGCAAGGTGTAGCGTGTGCCTCTTCCCCCACAGATAGTCTCTGCGAGAAGCATCTCAGGATACTCACATTCATATCAGGCATCAGAAACAAAGCAATGCCCCAGATGAGCAGAATTTTTCTGGAAGAAATCAGACTGCCAGTGTTCAGAGAAATGTGTTAAACAAAATTCAGATAAAGCCTTTCACCAGGATTTTTTTTTTTTAAGTCATAAAACCCCTAGATCATTCTCTTCTACCTTCTGCCTGAACAAAACAGACAAGCTTTTTGTCTTACAGCACTCAGATACCAAGACATTAAACAGCTCTTAGAAAAGACTCATAATGTGTCAAGGCATTGTAGGATTCTGTTCAGCTGTAAAATTAAAACTGGGAGATAAAGTAAAATACTTGATATGATAAAGTACTGATGCTCACAGTGGCCTTTGCTAAGCATGTGTTCGTGTGTGTTCACAAGCAATATATCACATTGCCCATGCAGAAACAGACAGATTTAATCTTGTTCAGGCATAATAGCAAAATTCGAGAGAAATGAGGCAAAATTAATTTTCTCTTTTCCACTGGATCATTCTGTCACATTTTTGTGAAACAATATTCACTCTCAGATTCAACTAAAATATCTGATTTCTTACATGTGCAGAAGCTAACTTGTGCATATTGTTTCCTCTTTCTTCCCTCCAAAACAGACACGAAAATAAGAAAAAAATCCAAGGTCTCTCAGAATCGTATCATACACGCAGACTTTCTTAAAAGTATTAATTCAGCCAGAAAATCAAGCGGTGATTCCAAATTATTTGGAATTTTTCCCCCCCCCTTACATGTTACTTTGAGCCTCATGTGCGTTCTTTGTCTCACTTCAACCTTGTGCTTTCTTTCCTTTACTTCTGACCCATTATCTCTTCTCTTTTGCTCTCAGTACTGCCTTTTCTGGGATGGTCTAAGGCTCATTGTGCTTGGGTCAATAATATGGCAATTTTAGTCTTAGGAAAAGTTGCTGAGCATGAAGCTTAAGGGAATGGGAAATACTTCCCAATTCATGTTACAATCAATCAAAAAGACTCCATAGTGGAAGAAAAGATAATTTTTTTATGAGTATCCTGACACAAAATTTCAGAATATATGAACATATTAGAGGTCTTTAAAACTGCATGGACACATCTGTATCATCTGTAATTATCTCATAATATAAAGCTAGATATATCACTTTTGTTCACAAAAAAGCTGTCTGTCAATCTCAATTAAATATACAAATGTAGGTCTTTTCAGTGAGGAAGTATTTTTAATTACTGCATTTTCCAGTTTAACTGCACTTCTGAGTTGCTAAAATAGCTACTGCACACGTCTGAGTAAAGAAATTAACCCAGCTCATTCTGGACTTTGACCTACATCCATACACTATTGATAAAAAGAAGCCCGAATTACAAGAGTCATAAGAGGTTCATACCAGGGCCAACATAGAATATTAGCTTTTTTTTTTTCCTAGTTGCCTCAGAGTAGCAGCTCTTTAAAACTGGCTGTGAACTACATTGCAGTTACAACTCTTGTTACCCAGAGAAATCAGGATGTTTGCCTTCACGTTCTAACACACAGCTTGCTGCATTCAGTGTGACTTCCTCCTCAACTGCCAGCCTAGACACATCACCTGAACATAAATGATTAATGCTAGAAGTGAAGACTTTTATGTCTGATTACCTGTCACAATTTATTGGTAATTCTTTCTCTAACATCTAGGTCTGATTCATCTTTCATGTAAATACGGAGAAGCTTTATCAAGTTAACGGAGTGAAATTCAGTGAAAACTGTGGTAAGTGAGAGCCCCTCATTTTAAATTTGCAGATCTCTGAAGGCAACAGTGCAGGGTAAGATGGCTTTACACTGCACTTACTTTAGACCCATTTAATTGATATCAGACTATAAAAATGGGTCTCAAAACCTGCAAAACTATATTGATACTTTATATATGAAACTCTTATTTTTGAGTGCCAATAAATCCTGATATATTTAAAAGCCTCATCCTTTAATAATTTTCATAAAGCATATATCACCAATGACTTCTATAAAAAGGTGCTAAATGTAGTAATAGCGCTATCTAAAGAACAGCATCAGCAGTTGTAAAATCTGAGCTTTTCATATTCATGTTCTCAACATATGAAGACATACTAGTCTCAGAATAAACTCAATTTGTATCATCAAAGCTTATATCAATACATATCACAAAGCACTGGAAATTTCAATCTATGATAGCTAGATAACAGTTCCACAAGATACCAAAAATGCAAGTGTCTTTAAGGATTTAGCTCAATTACTACTAAAGCAAGGAGAGTTAAGCACTTGCAAGAGGACTTTTTTGTTTTGGCAGGGCTAAGCATTTTACTGTTGTAAGGACGCAAAAAAACAACCTGACTGGAATAGTTCCTGGCCAATGTAAATCAAAGGATCTCCACTGACTTCAAAAGAATGTGTGGATTTACATTACTTGGAGAGCTGTCTATTTGTTCGCGCTTTCAGATTAAATGTCATTACTATTATTAGGAAAAGGTCAAACCAAGTGTCTATGTTATAAAACAAAAATCTAAACAACCATTCAAGGCTAAAACACATGTTAATGAGAAGTACCCTCTTTTACCACTCACAGTTTAACTTTCAGAACTAGGCACCTGAAATATTGGTCTTAACAAAACTTCTGAATGCTTCTTCAGAGAATAAGGCAAACATGTCTCTCATTTTGAAGAAATGTGCTTAATATTCTGGTTGTGATTTTAATGTAGATGCCGTGCTGCTGCTTCCATGTCAAGTTTTTGGGTGTGGAATCTTTTTGAACTTTTATGATAAATTTGTCTTAACAGAACTGCATTAAAAAATACTTATGTAACAAATATAAAAAAAGTTTATAAATTAAATATCTGAAGTTCATGGTCAGTTCTTTATTCCATCCCTTGAACTCCTAGTAAGTTTCATAAAATCTTGGTTGTACTGTTATCTAACCACTGTGTGCCCACATTCCTACCGACAAGTCCCAGTAGTGGAGGTATTCAAACCACTTAACTTTGGCAAATAATTTGATTCTAAGTAGATGGCCTTGTGACGAAAGAAGAACTTACAGGGAGTTATTCAGAGTATTTGGGTTAGGAACTTAAGCACTACTCAAATAGTCCTTTCCATAATGACCGCATTTCTATCACTGGGCAGGAACAAATTGCTTGTGTCAAAACACAACTCAAGACTTCCATCAGCCTCATTTCCAAATGGGGAGCCACAAAATAGATCTGTCTGCATTTTTACCACCGTCAGATTATCTAAAAAAATTACTAACCCTTTTAACACATATCTAATTTGCTTGCTTTGACTTGTGGGTGGTTGTGGGGACAATGTGAAAATGAAGTATTGGAAAGGAAAGGGTAAGAAGCCTATTTAAAAGAACTGATTACACTTTTCCTGTGAACACTGCAGGCAGGGGAATAAGAAAAATACTAATCTAATTTTATAGTCATACTGAAAGTCATTTAGCATGTTCTGGACTTTTCTAGGAAAAAGAAAATGACTACTAACATAAAAAAGTGGGGGTTTTATTTTTGATTTTTTTTACCAGATTTATGCTGGTAACCCAGGTATCTACATATATAGCAGAGGAGCTACAGGGAACCTGTACTGTTCTGGAACCACATCAGTATACAAAGTGAAGCCAACTAAAATGGCATTAAACATTTATGCTGAGGGATTTGAATCACCCCCTTTATATGGAATGCTTACAACAAAGAAAAAATTCAGGAGCCAGAACTAGGTAGCCTGTATCCTGCATGCTGTGATGTAAGCTACACTTTTATACACTAGACATGGCATTGAGATTCTAAGTTGCCCTCTGAAAATTTATCACTTGACAGTGAAATCTTATTTACAGCCAGGAGTTGGAGAAGCCATGTAAAATTTTGTTTTGTTTACTTTTTTTATTAACTGCATGTAAATGATATTCAAACAGCTTACCCTCCCAGCATAATGCATAACAGTGAAGGTGGAGCCCAGATCCTTTGGGGCAAGGTTACCATTTCCATCTTTCGTGGAGGAATAGACTGTATTTGTGTCTGATGTATCCAGGTAAGACTGAATGCGTTTAGAAAGACTCTGTTCCACTGACCAAATAGATTGGCTTTCTTCATCCAGCATTGACAAAAAGCCTGATGGCTTCTGAAATGAAAAATAGATTTGTCTCATTTTATACAGGAGCAATAGAATTTCAGTTCTTCCTTGTAGAGTAACACAGCTTGTAATTTAGTAAACAGAAACATAAATCACCTCAAAAACAAAGGAAAAATATAAAAGATTAAAATATTTTTTTAAGTGTTCAAGGCATGTTCTTCTATAGGAAATGCAGGGAACAGTATTTGAGTTGCCAAAAATGGTCACTATTGACAATCTTTTAGAAACTGATTGTGTTACTTGCTTCTTAGAAGTTGTACTCCAGAAACAAGTTTCAGGCACTAAAGAAACTGTCAGGCTCACAAAAGAGCCTTGTCAGTCCTACGGCAGCTCAGTCACCATGCCACAGTGCACAGATGCTACACATGAATCAGTACAGGCAGGGAGTTTCTGTTGCATCTTCCTCAGCCCTGAACTGTTAGTGAACTCTGTGAACCACTGAGCTGTGGCCTCTTTGACCTGTAACCTTGTCTGAAGATTCATAAATTGGAAAATGCAAGGAAAAGTTTGTAATTGTCTAACATGCACAGACTGTGAATAAACATACATGGTGTAAAATGGATCTGGAAACTACCTGAAAGAAAAAATCCAAGGCTGCAGTATGGTTACCAGGAGAATACATCGTTTCCATGGCAACTCCCTCTTGTACACATTCTGCTTGCTCTTGTAGGAAAAGCACCTCATCGATGTACTGGTGTATCTTCTCATTGGTCATGTTGACACACAGCTATTGTAAAATGAAAAGAAAATGAGTATTAGACATTTACTGGATAATTCATTGATGTAGGTTTTACTGCATGTCTAATATTGAATTTGATGAAATGTCAATCCACAATATGTTACCTCTCGGTAGGCCACAGATTTGGGAAGACCCAAGGGAAATTTAGGTTTTAACAGCTATTATTATTAAATTGGGAATACACAGTTTTCTGCCTGAACAGTTCATTGTGCATTCCACATAAGAGTTATCAAATATCAGCATTATCAAATACAGAGCAAATTTACACTAATTCCATTGAATAAAGTAGGATAACTCTACATATAAATGGTTAAATTTAATATTCTTCTGCTTTTTGTATTCAGGAAGGTTATATAAATAAAATGTGTTTTTAGGAAAAAAAACCCCTACAAATTTAAGATCCTGAGTCTATAGTTCAGTGCTAGAAAGACAAAATTGTTTCCACATATAATGTCACTGAAGTCTAAAGCAATCTCTGAAGAACTCATTGTGTTTTACCAAAATACATAAAACACCTAGGGACATTTTACTAGATGTTGCTCTCCATTTTATAGATATTCTAAGGGAAGGCTAGCAAGAAAATGGTGTTACATAGAAAAGTTCAATGTTTGGAGAGATAAATAGTGTAGAAGCTCCTCAAATATTTTCTCTGATTGCCTTATAGGATGTAAAACAATAGATTCACAGAAATCTATTTTCAATTAGAAACAGGTGGGAATTGTATCAGCTTATTTGTGTGCTTTTGTATTTTATTCAAAGCTCACCTGCAAAAACAAGTAAATATTTAAAATCTTGTGGAATAAACGTTTTAACTGCTTTTTTGGCATTAAAGTGGAAATTTTAGTTGAAAATTTGAAAACTTCCTCTAATCCTACATTAACTATGACTAAGAAAATAAGAAAACAGAAACTCCTAAAAGGGTGGAAGAACACTTCATATGAGGAATGATACAAGGAATGCCTGCATGCATTTTCTTTTCAGTCTAAACCAGTCTCATATTTGTATTGGCCAGCCATTAACTGTATCTTCCATTAACAAAGTGTGCAAAAGCAATGGCACCAGCAAGTCATATTAAAAGGTATGAAATATTTAGATCAATCCTAAAATTACATGGAAGAGAAACCAATTAATGTGTAAGAGTTGCCTGAATTTTCCATTAACACCTCTTGTTAGTATAGCCAACTTGTACTTGCTATACAATGCAATGGGCTAGTGTGAAAAACAGCAAGAAGAAATAAGACAAAGCTCATTTTACAAGCAAACATCTACTATTAACTGTCTTTACTAATGCATGACAGTGCAGACAAAAGACAGCCTCAAATAAAACCAGTATTTCTTTTAAAGTGGGATTTATAAACCTTCCGATTGTTATCTAGTTTTATTAACAATAGAAATATACAACGGACTTCCAGTACCTACTTATTTTGTGGAAAAGACAGCTTTTTTAACTCTGTGCAGGCAAAATATGTTTTACTGATCAATTCTGGAATTCCAATTACAAAATCTTTCCAGGAGCTTGTAAAAATTATTTTATAAGGCAGACAAGCTTACACTTTGCAGGATATGGTAAAGCCTTAAAATGATGCATGCTGTATATATTTTTATTTGCAGGTGACTTATTTAGAGAATGAGGTCATTCAACATTACAAAGGTGTATTCTACAATAAGAAAAGCTGTCAAAATCTCTATAAACTTAAGCTGACTTTTTATCATGAGCCAGTCCCTTCAAATTCATTAAAAAAAAAAGGAAGTATTTGAGAACCTAACTGCAGCAAAATTACTGAACTACACAATTTGAGACGAAGGAAAGATTGTCTTAGACACATCTTCAAAAGATCTGATAAATAGCATTGGTTTTAAGTAGAAAAATAAATGGAATAATATTTTGTTGAAAAATTCATACATAGCATGATTGGATGGCAAAGAAAAACCAAATTTTTAAATTCTACCAACCAGTGTATTATGGCATGCACTGGGGTGCTTCTTAGCAACGTAAACAACACTGTCAGCTGGACTGGCAGGCACGCCACAGTGCCACTAAGGTGCTGCAGACCAGAGCAGAAAGGCAGCTCAAGCACTTGTACAAACTGCAAACTGCTCCAAAGCTGCTCTCTCAAGCAGTGGCTGAGAGAACAGCTCTGCAGAACGAGAACCAGGAGACCAGCCAGGGACTGCTGGAAAGCAAGACATTCTGATCAGATCTTTCTCCATTTCCATGTTTTATACAACATGCTGGGAAAAGGTAATAAAATGTTTCAAATTAAAAGCTTGACACAGGTTGACATAATAGTTAAAGTAGCTGAAATGTAGAAATGGGATGAATATGAACTAAACTAGCTTTGAGAACCCAAATTCTTTTGCTTCATGTCTTCTAAGTATCATATAAAACAGTGATGTACTTTCTGTCCAAAGATTTGAAAAGTTCATAGAATTACATTTTTTCAAACATGCATTTAACTGTACTCACGTAAATTCAATGGAAATATAACAGTAATTAAAAAGAAAAAAAAGCCTCAAATAAATTTTTACCTAAAACAAATATTTGGAGAATATCAAGAACTGTATTTGCTTTATCTAGCAGCATTACTCAACATTACCTACGACATTTTTGTCATTAATCATTGTTAAACTGTTCTTGATATGCATCTCATGGGCCCTGTACTATGTCTTCTAAGTATTTCTCTTTCTACCAGTCTTTTTTACCTTAACTCACTATCATGTCTCAGTGAAAATAAACACACCATATATTTGTCCAAGTCTTCTCTAAGAAGTCCTTTTAGAATATTATTAGAAGAAAAAATTATTCTTGTTCAAGTATTTAAAACAAAAAAAAACCACCAAAAAACAAACTAAAACCAACCACAACTTGCAGCACCATCCAAATTGTAGATTTTGGAAAATAACAGAGTGGCATTTGGCAAAAGCAGTAAGTATTCATCACATTAGACAGTGTTAGCTTGATCTCTCCTTTTACCACATTTGACCAGTTAGTACCACTAAGTACACTCCAAATTAAAATTTAGGCAGAATACCAAAACTGTACTGTGCTCTGAAGACAGAAAAGCACCCATGACTAGTGACATTTTCCTGCTCTTCACTCTGTTCACTTTTCCTGCTCTTAGACCTATTTGAAAAAGTCATTACCAAAAAAGGAAATTTGAGGAAAGAAAACTTGGTACTGTCATTCAGTGAGGAAAAGATGGATGCAAAGACCCTTTGGAAAGCTCATTTACATCCTTTGGTCATGGAGAAGGATTAACTCTCCCAAGGAATGTGTATTCAGAGCATGGAGTAAAGCTTACAGCTGCCCTTTCAACACATCTATCAGGCCCTAATTTATGGGCTGAGATGATGAAGCTACAATGTCAAATGTAATTTGCAAGGAAGTGCCCTAGCATTTCTCAAAAATGTAATTTCTAAGAGAATGAAACACAGAATCATCATTTTTCTGAGGTTGAACTCAGAAAATATTTTTAAACCTAAGCTCGACACTCATTTTTCAGAAGTATCTTGAATGCTGTTCCCCTTTGTATCTGCTACCCAAACATTTCCAAATCCTTTTCTTTATGTATAGTACCCATCGGAGTATTTCTAAGGTATTTATTGCAAAATCAGAACCATTGTATTTCTTCCTTTGCATTTTAGGGCTAATAGGATCTAACACAAATTTCTTGTTCTCCATGCAGCTCCCACACAAATTCAGACATAGTCCTTCTACCTCTGTCAGAAGATCTTTAATTCACCAGGACTCAGTGTCATTTCTGGGATCAATTGCCATTAGCTGATCTGTGTTCCTCAAATAACATAAAAGAGAAGCTGGTGCTATGTTAAAACTTTACTACAGGTAGGTGTCACCTGAGAAACCTTCCACAAAGGAGGGTCTGAAGCACCCCTCAAAAAAGAGACAATTTCAAGACAAAGTGGAATAATTCCCCACCTGTTTTTGTAAATAGGAAAGTACTAAACAAACAAACATACAAACAAACATGGTCACAACAATCTTTCCTTGAAAGAGTTTGGAATTGTTCTGAAACTGAAAAAAAAAAAAAAAAAAAATCACTCATAATGCTGGCCAGAAACTAACTACTATGGGACAAAAAAGGATGCTACTGTGGAAAAGCAAGATGTCAATTAAATGTTGTTGTGCAGTATTTCACCAATGACAAACTGAACTGAGCTGGGAATCTCAATTTGAGATAAATTATTTTATTTTTGGCTACAAAGTGCCTACTGTAAAAGAATAAAGAAAAAAATAATTATTTTAATGTTAGGTACATGATAAGCCAGCTTTAAATTCAAGTAACACTAGTCTTCCAGTTGCTGACTGGAATACTGGACAGAAAATAATGTCCTGCATAAATGGAAAAAGATGTGTGCATTGGGAAGAAGACCGAAGAGACTAAGGAGGAAGAGGAAGGAGTACACCATGACAAAGGCCATGAAGAATGTAAGATCCTCAGGAACTAGACTGAGGAAGAAAGTAAAACACAGGATTACCAGGCCCCTGAGGGAAGGGATAGGCTTTTACAGCCCTGCTCAGCTTTTCCAGGGGCCCCCACCAACTCCTTGCCAATGGGCCCAGGCCCAGTCCCAGGTGATGCCATGGCAGTGCCAGCTTCCAGCTCTTTCTCCAACTGTTTGTGACAGGGTCCCAGCCCCATCTGGCTGCTTGCCATGTCAGGGCTGCTGATGGGCGCTGTTACTGGCCCTGGCTCTGTCCACCATGCTCCGGAGATGCTGCCCATCAGGAAGGGCATGGCCATCCTCTGGGTCCTCCTGTTGCCTGGCTCCCTGGTGCCAAGCATCAGCTGGTTCTCGCTGCTCCACAACAAGGATGTTAAAACCTTCCTGTGTGTGGAGGCTAGCAAAACTCTGACTTAAAAATAACACATGATATTTCCTTGTTAAAGAGTGAATTAACATTGTAAGTACTGCCCATCATCCTATGGGGAATAAGGAGTACTCCAGCACAGGGAACTGCAGTGGAAGGCTCTGCATTAAGTCCCTACATAGTAACAGCTCAGTGTGGACCAGCAGCTGCATATTCCACAGAGGCAAACAGGACCATCGATATATGCTCTGCACAGGCAAAACCAAAGAAGGTTGATTTCTTCAGCATAAAAAAAATCTTGAAATGCTCTTTCGAACTATCCAAATGCAAAAACCTGACTGTGTGTCCCCACATCAACTATCACTGAGACTGCAATGACTGTAGAAAAGTTAAGTCATGTGACTTGTCTCTTCATATCCATCCATCTACAAAACAGGCAGCATGACCTTGCATTTGGACAGCTAGAAGCAGTCTAATGGCTCAGACAATTAAATTTAATGTGAAATAATCTGTTATGGTTGTTTTGGCTAGGAAATATTATATGGCAGAAATGTAGTGTCAGCAGAGTGAACCATAGAAATAACATGCAGAAAAGTTAAAATCTACCATACTTAACAATAATAAACATAGGTGAAAATTCCAAAACAGCTGGGTCCTACGACCTCTTCTGCTTCACCATAGTGACTCTGAAGTGGAGTCCTGAGAGGAGCAGGAAATGCTCTCTGCTCTCAGAGCCAGCTGACTCCTGTTGCAGGAGATGTGCTGCAACAAGCTGCCGTGGAAGCTGTGCCCCTCCCAGAGCTATACTGCATCACACAGATAATGTGCATGTACTTTAATGGGTATGGAGTTGAATGGGGTAGTCAAGAGACACTTGACTGCTCCAGTGACCTGCAGTACTAGTTTAGATAAATCACTTATATTTCCTAAGAAAAGAATAATATATACATACTTTCCTCTGCAAAACTTAAGAAGCCTACAGAGGTAAAATACCATGCAAGAGCTAATCATATAATTTAGCAAGAACTAAATACTTTCTTCAGTTTATCACTTGAATTATATATTGGACAGAAAAGACTATTAGTGCCAATTTTACTTTATTGCATTATTGTTCTCTATGATGAATCTACAAGTACAGACTTCCATTTCTGTAGAAAGACTTGACTTTCAGCAGGGGGAAGAAAAGCTACTCTTACTTACTCTAAGGTCTGGTTCTTCTGCTATAACACAGTTTTCTTAGAAACAACTGGGGCAAAATGGTACAGGCAACTATCTGTCCTGCTTATTGCTTGTTATATTCATTGGTCATGAGTTTGTTCAGTCTGTGGTCAAAAATATACTGTCATAAGTATGAAGATTGTAGCATTCCTTGACTGTACTATTTGGAGTTGTGCTCTTAAGGAGCCATGAATAAGATCTAACCTAGTTTTAAAATCTACTAGAAGAGAAGTAGATATCTTCTAGTTTTAAAGGGGTGCAGAATAAACTGTAAACAAATACAGTCCCCCTCAAACAGGGAAGCCTGAGAAAACATTGAACACTGGAAACTGCCATTGATATTTTTGGTAGAGTGCTAGTATTTCCTGAAATGACCACAAAATGAAGGCCATTTCTCTACAGAATCGGAAAGAGAAGTTGTGCTCGCTTCTGACCATGTTCCAGTGCGGCTGTATAGAAAGCTGTTTTGGCAGAGCAGGTATACAGCTGCTCCAGGAAAATGCTGTTCCCAAGCTAATGATCACTGCTAGGAAGTGATTGTAAACTGTAATTGGGGTGAGCTAAAAGTGAACTGTAGTCATTTACCGTAGCTCAGCTGATGAGCAGTAAAAGCAGTAACTTCCTGGTAATTCGGAAGTTTTCAGTCTTTATTGAGCAATGACTCCTTCAGACTGTGACTTCTAAAAACATTGTTCCCCGTCTTTCAGCTTTTAAATTTCATACCAAAAATCAGAACTCACCTCACTATTGCTTATTCCACACACTTTTTTACTTTTATCTTAGAACTACATGTCCCATTTTTGCTCTTATAACTTATCACATATGTTCTATACAATAAAGGCTTAGCAATGCTCACCAAGTACAAGGAAAACTGAACACTTAATTAATAATGTTTTTAACTTCTAATGCCTTCTTTTTTGCAATGGCCTATAAAAGTTTTCTCTCTGCAAGCTGTCAGTCACATCACTTTGCCTGTACAATTTATCAGGTTCATTGTGTAGGCATAATTCATCTTACTTTTCTAGTCCTTTGACAGCTGTCTTCCCTTGCATTGCTCATGAGTTGTTCCTAGACCAATTCTTCATTTGACTTTGATATTTCAATATTCTAATGCGTTGTCATTCCAAAACAAACACTGGAGTAAACAAGTTATTCTACCTGGTTTATCCATCTCTGTTTGCCTGAACCATCTTCAAACACAGTTTATTAAAACTGGCATGTGATTTACTATCTTATTGCTCTCTTAATTATGATATTAAACTGTCTATCTACCAGCCTGATATAAAGCACCAGAAAGATTCACAGAGCTACGTGGAATGTCCCCAGTTCTGGGCAATCAAGGGGTTTTAATTTTTATTGAAAACACAATTATTTTTCTAAGAAAGCAGGAAAACAGATATCACAAAGAATGCCCTATCATACACTAATTTGAAAAAAGAAAAAGGTTCCTATTCCATAAAATTACCTTTCTAATGCCATTTTAAAATATGCTAATCTAAATGTGATTAAAAAATAATTGTTATGGCCCCACCACTGTCTGGCTGTAACATTTAGTGCTAACATTTGGCAATCACAGGGCTTGACACTGGGTGTATTTGCAGACATGATGCAATGTTTTGCATGAGGAGCCTATCCCGGCTACCAAGACTGTTTATTGTAATGGTTAACGAGCCCAGGCAGGACTCTGAAAGAGGCTAGACTGCTAGAGAGCTCCAGCTTTGAAGTTCAGGCTTTTTGGGGAAAGTCGGCGTGATTAGTTTGTATCACACATGGTGATACAAACTGCTTCTCTTCACTGATGTTACAACCTACCACTTCAGGAATTAGGAATCTTAATTACATTATGGATTTCATATAAAAAACTCTCTACTTTGTCTTTTCAGGAATGCAGTTAAGTAGGTACTGAGATAATGACTCAGAATATTACTTAATATTATTCAACAAAATGCATTCAGTCCAGGTGAAGGGACAGTAAGTGTCTCTTGAAATATATTTATTTATGAAAAATAAAATAGAAATGCAAATTTGACTTTGAAATTATCATGATTGCTATGCAGAAATCATAAAATAAATTCATTTTAACTAATTTTTCTTAGATCTTGTATTTTCTCTTCAAGCATCTTCTGCGGTTACTAAGCAGAAAATTACTTACCTCTGAAAATACAGTTCATAGTATTTCATGATGTCAATTGCAGATCTTTTATGAGTTTCACGACAAAAAAGCAATGCACAACAGAGCCAAAGAAAAATAACCAGTAAGTCCCAAGATGAACCCCTCTCTTTTGAGAAGCGTTTAAATTGCATAAAATATTTTATTATTATTAATCAGGAGGCTTACGGTTTTGTTTTTTTCATATACTCAGCCTGTCAAAATGTTTTTAATTTTTCACTTTATATTTTCTCCCAAAACCAGCATTCACAATGAGTAAATGCCTAGGAATATTGGTACACATCAACAGTCCTTAATCCAGCAGATGTTCAAGCAAGGTAGAACTGTAACAGCAAAAAGAATTTTGTGAAAGGGAAACTAGAATTTATTTTACTGCCTTCTTACATGCTCTTTTGAAGGTACAGGTAAACCCATAATGTGCTTTCAAATATTTGGAAACTGGGTAGCAATGTAAACATGCTATACAAGCTGAACTAATGTGGCTCTATGACTTCTGTTTCACTAGAAAGAGGAAGTTGAGCCATAAAACAATGGACTGACTGAGACAAAGAGGCAAATCCTGATTTCAAACAATAACAAGTCATTTGCTGCTGCTGATGCCTTCTTGATTCTTTTCTATGCTCTTTTTGTTCTATGCTTTGATTTTCTTCCACTGCACTACAGAATGAATGAACAACTGAACTACAGCTTAAACACCTCCTTGAGTGTGTTGTATAGAGTCACTAATGCTGTCTGAAATATGTAATTCACAAGAGCTCTGGTGTTCAGTGACTAATGTTGAAGGTAGGCAAACATCTTAAAGAAACTTTGATATTTAAAAGGATTTTAAAGCATTAAGTGGCATAAATTTCAATTTATTTTCCATGGATGCAATACAATTTTTTGTAAAGTCACACAGAGGTGAATCTGCCAGTAATGGCACTTAGCATAATGCAGCATTTTCATTTCATTTTTTCTCCAAGGCATCTGAAGACCTCTTGCTCTTTCTTCCAATTCAGTGTATTCTCCTTGTACTCACTGATGTAGTTGAAGTATAACTTCCACAAGCATGAAAATAAACAACACTATTTCCCTCAGATTTTCTTTCAGTGCTGATACTACCCCTCTGCAAAATCACAATAGATACTTACTATATTATTTTAAAATTGTCAACAAGACAAAACCCAGTATATAATTCATACACATATAGGTATAATGGGAAAAAATATTTTAAGAGAAAATTTTCACTTTCATGTATATTTGTATTCTGATCAAAACTGGTCAAATAGAGAATTAACAACAGGTACAGTAAATTCAGCAAAACATCCACACTTGCCTGTTCAAAAGTATTCTTTTGAAATTCTTCAAATCCAAAAATATCTAATACTCCAATTTCAAACACCCGGTCACTGGGAAAAAAAAAAAAAAAGATATTACAGATAATAAGAATTCAAGCAAGTGAATAATACATCTGTTGTTTCTCACAGAAGTATTTCTGTTCTAGGACAAAAGCAGGCTGTAGTTCAAAAACATGGATGAAATACACAAGCAGGCCATGTATAGAACAGAATCAAAATTCTACTCACCAACCTGTTACGCAGAACAGAAATAAAAAAGCAGGGTTCAAGATTACTTTAGCAGCCATGCTAAAAACTGTATTTGGAAGAGAAGGAAAAAATCTTAACTTCCTTAAAGTCCACTTTCTAAGGCTATAGGTACCCATTTTCTGACATCAGGGGTAATCATTTCAGAGAAGTTTCAAAAATGCCTGGTTGCACTCAGTTATTCTTTCTCGTTTGTATTTCTTTGGCAGCCAGAATTGCTTCTACAAAATGTACTTCAAGGGAAACCTGTTAAGCACAAGTCCTTTCTGTGTCAGCATCAAGTAGAATTTTTGGGCTCAGGCTGCCCAAGAGGTTACATGACCCAGGGAAAAGTACAGCCAGCGGTCAGGCCTGAAGAAGGCAGATGTTTCCTCTCTGTACATATAAAAGAATACTTGCTGACATTGCATCTAATATGTTGTGTGTCACTGCATGCATTCAGGGAAGGGATTTTCTTGTGGCCAAGTGGAAGGATCACAGCAGAGCAGTCAGCTAGGATTTGAACAGGAGAAATGGGAAAAGGACAGAGGTGTTATTATCCTGTACTTGCTTGGGACTGGGTCATTGTAAACCTGATCTGGAGAGAAAACTAAATTCACTGCAGTGAGCAAAACTAGTATTTTGGGATATTCTGTTGCCTACTTTGCAACGATAATATTGCAGGCTGCTGGTTCTGAGATCCTTCCATATTTTTTTTTCTCCATATTCTAAGTTTCCTATATGTCTAAATCTCTGTGCATATCAGGCTATAGATGTAAAGGAGAAAAAGGTGAACCACTGTTGAAATACAGGAGTATAGTTCCATTGCAGTCATTGTAACCCCTACCACATCATTAGATGAGGATCCAGCCCTCAAAATAAATTCCTATATAGGAAACAAACAAAATAAATTCATTTGAAAAAAAGGCATATTATAAAACAAGCTGGGAAAAACAATCCTCAGGGGCAAGCAGGAGCCTTTTTCAGAAATCATGCCCAAGAAGTTTGTCTTCATTTCAAAAGCACACTAGTTCAATGCACTACTGATTGTCACAGGACTAGTTGTGTGCATAAATGTCAGACAGAGATTGTTACATAATAAATCTAGTCCAGAATGGCTTTGTTGGGCAGCAGAGGTTATCAGGAGGTTGATTAGCCTCCAAGAGAATTTCTACAAGAAAAAGCATAAAGTTATATCACCACCTCCATCTCTAGCAATGAACGCAATTTAAATTGGGTTTTAAAATGTAAGCCTCATTCACAACTGCTGCTGATTAGAGATGAAGGGTGTATATTCCTTGTCACAATGTGTTTTCAACAAAACCTTTTCATTTCAAGAAAGAAGAATTAAATGTTTAAAAACAAACTACGTCAGAGAAACTAGTATTGAAAATCCAGAATTACCATATTATTTAAACAGGTTTTGGAAAAAAAAGAGAAGCTTGAAATTTCAGAATACTTGATAGGTTTTCACTCTTTGGTTTTTTTTTTTTTTTTTTTTTTTTTTTTTTTTTTGTTTTTTTTTTTTTTTTTTTCATTTGTATATAGCCTTCCTTGTAGGAAGGCAAACATGAACTGCTATGTAACATTGTACAACAGCTGAAATATTGCATTATAGTTCACAATTTTTAAGAACTACTTAACACAGAACAGCTTATCCCTTCTCTTTCTGATTCAATTAATAGATTTGAGACAGGATGGTCTACATCCCAGTTGAGTCCATGACTGTTATTTTGTCAAATTAGTGTCTCTTACTTTCCCTCAAGGAATATATAAACATTTGCATAAGGAAAAGACCAATACAAACTGACTTAATAAAATATTAAAAGTCAGGCAAAACAGGAACCTGGTCCTACGTTCCAAAATTTGGGGTAAAAGCCTTAGCAGACAGCTTACTGCCTACCTCAAACAACATTCTGTATCAAAACTGTGATATTTGTGAGAAATATCCTGGCTTGCTGGAGATGCATTTGTTGACAGAAAAACATGTAGTCTCAGTGTTTCTATGAACTCTTCTTGATAATTTTGGTCTAGTGTTATTAGGAGATCCACACAGCACATTGAAAGAGCTGGAGGTTTTACATAATTAATATCTTGCCTAGGGGGCAAGTATAACAGAGCTAGGCTTTGTATCCTCTACAACAGCGACATTTTACTATTATGTTGTGCTATTTATGTGCAAAATCTCTACAACCATGATAGTAATCTTCTGTATTAAATTATTGCTCAGATTTTGAAAACTAAGTAACAACTGACAGCACAACATCCAAATTAAAAGCACTGCTTTATATATGACTGCAAATTACTTTGCTTTTTAAATCTTTCTTCTTGTCTTTCTTTTTTTCATACCATTTTTCTTGCCAGAAGGAGGTTCCCTATATGTTTTTACTGGCTAGCTGTCAATCATATTAATTCCAGCAAAATTACTTTCCTTAAATAATCATACCAGAGATTCCCAAGGCAAAATAAAGCATGAATGGTTCCATGTTTACAAATGAAAGGGCATGTCACTAGTGTCTAAAAGAAAAAATATTAGAAAAAATCACTTTTTGTTCTGAAAGATTTCCTTATTTTATTATTTTATCGTTACTAACCATCACTGACACATTTCTTCATTATGTTTCAGATATTTAATATTTACTGTGTATAACTAAAACAACTGTAGTTTTACTGGGGACTGAGACTTTGATTTCAAGTTTGACAATACTTCCCAGAATAGAAATTAGAAAAAAAGGAATTTGCTGCGTGAAGATGTTTGAAGAACTTTATCTCTTATACCAGCACACAGGTGTGAATACTTAAAAACAAGCATGGATGTTCACTATAAATAATTTTGGTTTTCTAATTCACACAACAGCATTTCAGCTTACAATGTTTTTCAATGTCTCCAGTTTTTCCTTTTTTCCTCAGAACATCTCTGTAAAGATACCCTTATAGACCAGAAATACCTTTTTGATCTTGTACACTTAACAATTGTATTATAAAGAAACTACATAAAAATCCTGGCAACTCCTGAAAACAATACACATACAGAAGACATCCTGTCTGATAATTACCACCTTGGCAGAGGTCTTGCCATTCATCAAGAGATGCTCTTGAACCATTTACCATTCCTGGCAAGGCGAACAGGACTCCCTTTACAATATGTCTGACCCGGTGCTGCAGATGAACCTATAGAACATTATTTGTTCACTTTTTTTCCATCACAGATGGTTCTTAGCTCCAAAATCAGTAGGGTTCATTCCTTTTGTTATCTTTTGCAATCTGCCAGAATAAAGCAGTGAGATGAATCTGTTGTGGGAGGGTGATCTAATGTGCCTTTTCACCTGCCCAAGATACAACAGATTTTGCTCTTCCTCCAACTTCTGCCAGTAATGAGGAAGGCTTATGTCTGATCTTGATAAACTGGAAGTGATACTGATTAATGAGGAAATATTTCTCTGATTAGATGAAGCATATAGTCTAGCCTTTAAATGAGGTCCCTCAGAATCCTAATTAAGAAGCTCTCAGTTTTCCCAGGGGAACAGATTATACCTGTTGTCACAAACACAGTTCTTGAAGGGAATAGGCTGAATGCTTCCAGTTGGATATGTTCATCTCAAACAGTTACTAAACAAAACTAGTTTCTGAAACTTTTGAGGGAGATTTTTCAATAGTCTGAGATTTTTCCTGAGATTTGGTGTTGTTGCCATGTCTCTCGGGTATCTTGCTCATCAACTGTAATTTTTCTTTTAGTATTACCTTACACAAGTGTGAGTGGTATATATAGAGATGGTGGCTGGACATATCACAAAGAAACGCTGGCTCCATATCTGACAAACACTTTTTTGAGTGACTTGACAGTTATGGCAGGAAGTAAGAAGTATATTTGCCAGTGGGCTCAAGATCTACAGGTCTTTCATTAGTAGCACGTACTCTTCTTCAGTTTTTTCAAGTCATATTTTTTCTGGGCTTTAAAAAATTGAATTATCTTGTTTAATGAAACATTGGAAATTATCCAGAATGAAGCAGATTTCAAATTATGATATTATGTACCATATTAGATTAGATGCTTTGTACTGTTTGTCAGTTTTAAAAGATTTCCCTACCTCCACATATAGAAACAATTCTCATTATGCTGTGGGTTCATGCTCTGAACAGGAAGTTCTTTCCCTCCTTCCTGCACTCCCAGCAACCTTCTATTGAGTCCAGTAATAGACAAATAAATGTTTTAGGTTTTTTTCTGATATTTTTTCTGAAGCTGAGAAGATTTCTGTTCCAGAATATCTTGTTCTATAGATTAGATAGTGTACTAAGAATTTTGTAAATGAGACTTCTGACATCTTTCCTTTGCCCAAATAAATGTTCCTACTGCTGCTACCCTTTGGCACTATTTGAATTTTGATGGGTACAAGAGCATACAGTCAGAATATAAAACCTTTCAGAAACTACCTATTTAGATATATTCTGTATGCTCTATTTGCAACAGAATTCTATGGCTGACCTAGTGATACAGACAGAAAGTATAACAATGCCAGCTTTCTTTGTTTGTCTGTAATACTGGCGCATAAGAATCTCAGAATGGGTCAGGTTGGAAGTGACCACAGCAGGTCATCTGCTCCAGCCTCCCTGCTCAAGTAGGGACATCCCAGAGCACATGGCACAGAATTGCATCCAGATGGTTTCTGAATATCTCCAGTGAGGGAGACTGCACAACCTCTCTGGGCAACCTGCATGGCCACCCACACTGTAAAAAAAGTTCTTCTTCATGTTCAGGTGGAGCTTCCTGTGCCTCAGCTTCTGCACATTGCCTCTTTTACTATTGCTCAGCACCACTGAGCAGAGCCTGGCTCCATCCTCTTGACAGCCTCCCTTCAGAATTTGTAGACAGTGATGAGATTCCCCTTTCAGTTGTCCTTTCTCAAGACTAAACAGGCCCAACTCTCTTTGGACTCTCCTCATAACAGAGATGCTCCAGTCTCTGAATCATCCTTGCTGCCCACTGTTGGACCTGCTCCAGGAGTTCTGTGTCTCTCTTGCCCCAAGGAGCTCAGAACTGGACACAACACTCACTTGGGCTGAGTAGAGGGACACAATCACCTCCCTTGACCTGCTGCCAATGTTCTTCTGAATGCAACCCAGGACACTATTGGCCTCCTTGGACAGGACACACTGATGGCTTATGGACAGCTTGTTTTCCAACAGGACACCCAGGTCCTTCTCCACAGAGCTGCTTTCCAGCAGGTCAGCCCCACCCTGTACTGCTGGAGGAGGTTGTTCCTCCCCAGGTGCAGGAACCTGCATTTGCCTTTGCTGAATTTCAGGCAGCTCTTCTCTGTCCATCTCTCCACCGTGTTGAGGCCCTTCTGAAGGGCTGCACAGCACTCTGGGATATTGCCCACTCCTCCCAGCTTTGTGTTGTCACCAAACTTGCTGAGGAAGCATCTATCCCATTGTCCAGGTGATATATGAATAAGTTAAACAATACTGGGCCCAGTAATGGGTGACTGCTAGTGAGAGGCCTCCAGCTAGACCCAGACCCTCTGGGACTTGCTGTTCAGCCAGGTTTTAGCTACCAAATATGTATCAGCTTTTTATCAGGTTTTATCTACAAAGAGAGAAAATGTTTTCTAACTAGCTGATAAAATAACATGCCTTCAACTTACTAGCAGGCAGGGAACACAGTATCAAGATTTTCTCAAGCCTATATACCTAATTAGCTTGCTTTCCATGAGAAAAGAAAAACAGTATTTCACAAGAATTCACAGGCATTCTTAAATCTCCATAAAGAGAAAGCTCTCTTGCAGAATGAGTCAGGAATTGTTAAAACATTACCTTAAGTCATTTCATTACTCATTTGGATCACTAGATCCAACTTTGCCAATGTGCAATCAGTTACCTCAAAATGTCACATTAAGGCAACCATGAGTCAACAAAACTAAACATCAGCATACTTATCTAAATGAAAGTAAAACAGTGGTAAACTTCGAAGAGTTAAGAGTCTTAGGAAGAAATTCACCTAGACTATTTTGATAATAAAAAATCACTAGAATAGGAAATCATTATATAGATCAGTGAAGACAAATATCAACAATTAAAGAAGATAATTATAAGCACTTGTGAGAAATGTTAATAGCTTTCTTCTAATTCTACTCTAGGGGCCAATTAAGTTTTTTTTAAATAATATCAGAATGAATAAAGTAAAAAACCTCAGATCTTGCAACCAGTCTAAACTAGCATGTAGGGTTATAATTTAGTTAAAACGAAACAAAATTTTAAGTTTTTATGAAAGAGAAAAACATTTCTAAAGGTGTGTTTTCTCACTTAACACCACTATTAAAATTCTTGCTTTATACCTATTGAGTAGTATTACAAAGTAATGAATTTTCTGGATTCTGGCAACACTTTTTATTCTCTATACTTCATACCTTTAGAGCTTGTTCTTTGCAGCTTGTCACAGCATCATCTTCCTTCGCTTAGATTTAATGATAATTATTGCTTTTATTTTGACTGAAACCTGTCACAAACTATTTCATAGTAAATATAAATCAATATTAAATACCAAAATCAAGTATTTCCACCATAAAAGTTAAACAGAGATAACCAGTTTCCTCAAAAATGCTAAGATCAAATGCTTCTTTTAGAGTTACTAAGCCAATAAATCTAATTTTATTGCTTCATAAATTCTCCCTGAAGTGTGATGGAAATGCAGCTAAACTGCCTCACAACAAAACAAGAAAACTGGTTTAGAAAACTTATTCCAGGTTTCTGATCAAGGCTTCATTCCATCTGATAAGCAGTAATTCTGTCAGTTTCCAACCTGGGAAAACAGTGTGGCCTGGAATGTATCAGACTTATCTAGTCATGTAAGTTAATGTTTTTGGAGGATCTTTAAGCAGAGGTTTATTAAAACTGCACCAAATTGGAGATACAATGCTGCTAATTGATAGTTACTCAGATGTATTTGAAGTACATCTGACCCACAAATCACAAATTCATTGTGCTAATCCAGTTTGCACCTAGAACTGTTCTATGCCTTGATTTATTCCTCCAAGTTAAGCAATATGACTAGGATGGACCAAAAAAAAAAAATAAAAAGGGTGTGGGCCACTTTAACTGAGGTTCAAATATTAGTGTAGGATGATCAACTTAATTTTCACTTAGAATAAGCTACTTAGCTTCAAGTTTGGAAAGGGAATGAAGCTGATTTTGGCCTGATAAAATTTAGTATATCTTGTCAGTACTGCCAATTAATCCTGAGCTGGTTAGCTTTCTATAACCAGCCTAAATGAAGAACTGCCCATTTTCAAGCACAGGTATAATATGTGGCCACAGTAGACTATAGCAAATTCCTCACTTCTGATACATCAAACAGCTGTCCTGTTTTAGCTGTAACTTAAAACCTCACAGAGTCTTCAAGTTACTTCACAGGTAGAAATAGTTTCACTGAGAAATATTTTCACAAGGTAGAAGTCACTTCTTCTACCTAGAGATTGCACTAAAAGGAGAGTACAAGGTAATACACAAACAACTTTGACTTTCATTATTTGAAGATCCTACGATATCTAGAAATCATAGGTTTATATTAGCAACAGAGATACACAACACCTATTCTGAAAGACTGTGAGATATAAAATTTTTAAATTACAGACTGAAAAATTATTTCAAATAATTTTAATAGATTTTTAATATACCAATTCTAAATTTCTCTCTCAACAACCACTACAAAAAAACCTCACTAGTTAGAAATGCCTGAGCTAGATTGTTGTCTGTCACAGACATGCACTGAGCTAAGCCTCTGTTCCATATGTCCCAGGAATGAATGAGGAAGAATTGTGACCTCATGCCTTTCCTTATTATGAACAGAGTATGACAAATTAGGACGTGGATTGGAAAATTGCTCTAGCTTAGTGTCACAGACAAGCAAAATCATTCCATGTTACTTCTGATTGCCTTCAGCAGGAAGTGAGCGGTGTATATACACCACACACTCTAGCGGCGTATGTATAATGACAGATTTTAGGTGTAGAAAGCTGAGTTACTCAGGCATGGAACCTTTTTCTCTTAGCTACACCCACAGAACAGAAATGTGATTTGTCACTGATTGGTCTATGAATAAGAATAAAAGTAAGATTCTGAAGTCCCTGAACTCCAAAAGAGTAAGAATTTGTCCTATGCAGCCATGGAGATATGATATAAAGAAAACTTACTTATGAAAATTCCCCATCTGTCATTAGTGGATTACCATTTACCAAGAATTCCAAACCATTCGTATTTCACGTTCATAAGAAAGCTCAGCTGAGCATATGAGCTGTTGAACTTTGATTAAATCACATGCATATGATCATCTAATTATGTCTACTGTCTTAGTTTGTTACTTTGATTCTACTGATATCTCCTCTTTTTTGTTGTTCCTTTAATTTGTTTCTTGACTGCTCCACTGATGCACATTAATTAGCATTCATTTTTCCAAGAAACCACGCTGGATAGCAACAGTACCGCATTTAGAAGATGCTAACCTAGAGAACATTCTTAGAACATTTAATTCAGTTAAGTTTAAATGTTCATTTGAGGGCCTTTGAATAAAATTCTGTTTTTAATACCCTGTGCTAAGGTCACTGTTTTGGGAAGAACAAGTGTTGGGGTCTCCCCCCTGCCATGGAGCCCTGGGAGAGGGGCCCTGGGGGGGACACACGGGGTTTCCCTGCCCCTGCTCAGCCTCGTTCCCATGGGTTGGTTTGTGTTCCCTGCGCGGGCAGAAGGACCCTCGGGTGCCGTGACTGGAACAGTTCCTGGGCAGAGCCCCGGCCATGCGGCTGGGGAAATAAACATCTCTGAAACAGCTACCCAGAATCTGTCCATGTATACTTCTTTTCCACGGGACTCCTGGTTTGATATATTTTTGTTACGGTAATCCCCGCTGTAACAAACAAGTATGTTCTGCATTAAAAAAGCAACAAGCAGCATTTTGCATGTTGAAAGACATAGCTCATTCTGTGTTGTCAAGTCCTAAAAGGCTACTAATTGTAACCACCAATCTAGATTACTGCAAAATCTAAGGCCCCCTATATAAGCAAAGAAATAAACAAATATGTTACAGTAGAAACAACTAGAAGGAATGGCCAGTGCTTTAAAGACCCAAGTATCACTGTCATGCTATTATAAAATGCTTTAAAACATTATCAGTGTGCATTAAATTCCACCATTTAATGGAATCCTGTTTCTTTTATGGTTCTGAATTTGAACAGATAATGGAACACCTAATAGTTTCCAATGGCACTCCTACCTGCCACTCTCATCTTGATTTTGAAGGTAGCAGTTGATTGTGTTGACTAAAAAGCTAAATAAACGACCATACAGAGATTTCGCCAAGAGATCCCGGTAAAAATCTGCAATCTCTATAGTGTGCCTCCGAACAATTGTGTCTCCTAAAAGAAAAAGCAGAAAATAGAGATGAAAGTGTGTTGTAAACTTTGCCTTAAGTAATTTTAGTTACAATAAATTTAGCTACTTCTCCTTTTTACAGGTGTTAGCTTTTTTCTGAAGCCTCCAGTGCAAGAGGAGAAGACTGTCAACACTCAAAACATTTTTAGTTTGGAAATACATGCCTTTATACTTTGTTCAAAAAGTATAAAGTACCACACAGAGTATGAGTACCACACAGAACCAGTATTTTACTGAAAATATTTTTTTCAGATGTTTTTTCCCAAGACACTCCAGTTGATTACAGTTCTTACTAATATTATCTATTAATATCTAATCTGTTATCTTGACACACTTTTGTAACATTGATCAAGTTAGGAGCTCATCAACATCACAGTGTGGAACTGCTTTGTTCCATATTACAAAGGCATTTCTAATTTGGTGGCCCAGTCTGATTTACTGCCTGGCAGCTAAGCCTACATATTCCTCAGAGGGAATGTTTACAGGACCATACAAGAAATAAGGAACAAAAATCACTAGCTTTTAAATTTTTTAAATCAGAAGGATCAAAATGCCACCAGGTCTGATCTATAAGAATGTAAACTTAGAAAAGATTACCTTTAAAATACTGAACATCTGTTGTTAAGGCTGAAGCAAGCTCATCTGGTGAAACCTGCAGCATCCCTGCCACTGAAATGAAAAGAAAATGTAAACAAAGACTAATTTATGCTATACGACACATTTCATTTTTTACAGCAGACTTTCTTCTGTATATTTCTTTTTGAATAGTGAAAGAATCCAAACATTAAAGAAAAGGGTGCTGTCATAGGAGTAATCAAAATTAATGAACACATTCAATTGGATTACTGTAATCAGTACTTTGTGAAGTTTTAATATATCTGTATATTACATTACAGCTTTCTATCCCCTTCAAAGATTACTCAGGACTCTCCCCAGGGTTTGGCAGACTTTCTATGGGATTAGAGTTAAGGTATGCCACTTATTGACATTCTGTATCCATAAGCCACTTGGAAGACATTTGTTAGTGACCAAGAGGGCAAACTTCGAAGCACTGAAACGAGACCCTTTTAAGACATAGATTTTGAATGTAAGGAATTCAATTCAAGGCAAATTGTTCAGCTGTTGACAAGCGCTGCAGAAGCATTTTAAAAGAAGACTGCACGAAGTACACTGTACATTTTCTTCTGGCAAATAATAGCATTAAATATGACACTTAATTAGATAATTTGAAATATTGGCATTTTATTTCATTCCATAAAAATCTGTAATTTATAAAACATCCAAGTCAATTGGATACTGTCTTCCCACAGTAACTTATGAATTTTCAGAAGTCATTTTTTTTGTCTCCCTGGATTTGTGTTTCCATCTGTCGGTGGAACAGTGCAACTTCCCTGCTGTGGGACCGAGCAGGCGATGCTCCAAGGTCACATCCTACTGACCTTGTTCCAGTAGCTGCAGGTCTGACACGAATGCTGTCTCAGCGTCTGTCAGAGCCGTAAAGCGAATGTCTCCAAGATGCAGAATTGCTGAGAGAATTACAAACAGGTTCTCCACCTCCTGCATACATTTTTTGCAGAATTAAAGATAAAGAAAAGATTTGTTGGGCACACCAGTGAAAGGCAATGCTTTATAAAAACACAAATTCTTTTAGTTTCTATCAGTGGCATTTGATAATTTGAAAAGTATTCATGTGTGAATTATTAACAGGAAATCTAAAATCAAACTGGAACCTAGCTAGGACATGAACCAACAAAATTAGTTTTTATTTCCTTTGTTTTAATGTAAGTCACCTTAACCGCTAGGTTAAGAATGTTTTTCAGAATGTGGTAACAATACAGAAATATCTTTAATGGATGCATTATTTCTACAAGAAATAAAACATACCTTGTCCATAGAGAATTTCCATTGAGACTATTTATGTATCTGGGAATAGCAAGGGGTTTTTTTGTGTCAACCAAGTGAATTCACAAACAAAGTGTTCAGCTCTAAACTAAAAGAGGTTCCTGGTACTAAAAGCTGCAATTAAGGTCTGAAAGAAACACAAGCAACCTTCCTTACCCTCACACTTTCCCTCCAGGATTGCATAATCTTTTGCAATGTTTCAGATTGTGAAGCACTTATCTTTAGGGGCAGATTTTTCCTGGCCTCATTTTTAGCACAGCAAGAAGAAAATTAACTTTCTTTGGTTGTTTTGGTTGTTAATTATTTTTAAAAATATTTTTAAATTCAAGGAAAAATATGATCCATTAAATATGACCCTTAAATCTTAAATATGGAAAGCATTGTGTGTTTTTGGAAGATTTTTTTAAGGTCAGTTTTATAACAATGGTGCTTCTTAAAATTGTAAAGCAGGAAACCTGATATGCACTATAATATTACATGCCATTGTGAACAGCAAAGTTAATTGATGATTCTTGAAATATTTTTGAAAAATAGTATTTGGAATCTGATTCTGATGAAACTGCAGAACTGACAGTGAGAACCCTCACTAATCAGAATCTGCAGACTAAGATTATAAATACACTACTAATGAAATACTTAGCTAATACATCCTCTTTATTCTCAAGTTTTCTTCTTCTTTTCTTCATGTTCCTTTCCCTAATAAACATGCCAATCATCAAAAGGCATTAAAAAAGCTTACATTCTTTCTGGGATAGACTGTGGCACCTCCAATGCTGTTTAAGCACGTTTGAGTCTCTAAACTACATTTTAAGACAAGAACATCAATCTCTTGCAGTATGAGATAGATGTCTATAGGGCAATTTTGTGTATTTTAGTCTTACACAGTACCAAAGCTGAAGATTCAGAAAAACCCAATATATACAGGCAAAGTCTGAACAAGATAACTCTTAAAATAGAAGTTATGCTAATATAGCATCAAACTAGGGTGCTATACCCTGCTTCTTGGAATGGTATCTCAGGCAAGATGAAGTGGCACACTAGCACTGCACTCTCCTTGCTTGTAGGTTAACTCATTCACAACTGGTTTGGGGATGACTGTACATCACTGAATGGCAGTGGGCTGGGACAGCTGTTGATTCTGCTGATTTTGGTAAGGTCTCAGGTATACTTCACATTCCAGATTCTCAAGCACTTTTTTATTGTGTAAATGCATGTTCCCCCACCTTTAAAACAGTAATTGTTTTTAATGAACATTAACATGCTTTGGACAATACCGTTAATGACTGCTACGGAATTTTTATGTAGTTCTTCAAAAAGATTATCTACTGTATCATTAAATGTGGCTAGGTAGTCAAGGAATGATACATACAGATCTTTCCGTGTACCTCAGAAGTAATGGGCAGCAATTTTAGGAATGTGTTTTTTCTGCGTATTGCCCTCTAACATTCGACACAGGAGATGAGCCTGAAGTACTTGAGAGTTCCACAGATTTCTCACCCCCTAAATATTATTCTAATGATGCCTGAATACAGAGGAGCCTTCAAGATGGTTTACACTTTTCTGAGGTGTAACTTCTTTTCAAGAACTCTGGGCAAAGTGAAGTATTGGACTCAAAAGAATACTGTATGTGAAGCATTCTCAGACAGTTACCACAGGCTTCTAAATCATGATTCATTTTGCATTCAATTATTTACTTATGGGCTGAACTTCTTCCTCAACAGAACAGAAACATTAATGAAAGAGCAAGAGAGATCCACCGAATTGTGAACACTGGGCTAAACCCAGAAGTGTCTGGACATTTTTGCCATTGAAATCTACTGGTACAGAGCTTGAGCCACTAAGAGTGAGGAATAATACTGTCAAATATAGCCATATGTATTCAATTTTGTACATGGCCTCACGAAAATTCATGAAAATGGACCTTACTCTTCGTTACATTGAAAGGTGACATTTGTTACTACCTTAACTAGGGAATGCCAAACAGCTCCATGATGTACCACCACCACCACAGAAGTCTAACTCACATCTAAATAAAAGCTTCAACAAATTCAGAATTTTTTGCTGATAGCCCTTGATCCTTTTTTATTACAACTCCTGCCTATCTGTCATTTTTGATGATGACCTAACTTAGAGTTACATTAATTTTTGTCCCGTTTTTCTAATGATATACTACAGGGGGAAGTTTTTACCTCCTTCTAAAACTACTGTTGCTTATGCATTTCTCTTGCAGAAGTGTTCCAGCTACAGTGTGCTAGGTAGCATACACATATGTAAGAAATATGGGGAGTTTGTTAAGCATCCTAGTATCCCAAAGGGATCCACAGTTTACATGAGTTCTTGCATGCATCCTTCTATTTCTTCTGATTTCCATCACACCTCTGTCCTCCAGAACCTCTTCTTGATTAATTTTCCAAATTATCTTCCTCATTAACTTCATAGGATTAAAGGCAAACAGCAGGCCTATCTTCTTGTTGCTTTCAGGGAAATAAGTCAGCTCTTTCAAGTTACCCAGCTCTTATTTTCTTTGACTAAATAGGTATTTACTTCTTTTCAGGTGAGCATATGTGCATTTCACAAAATTAAAAAGGATGGGGAGATAATCCAGAAGAGGAAAAAATTTCTGTGGCTTTTATGAGGTGTCTGTCATATGGGATTTGATTGCTTCTTTTTATCTATGTAATTTAATTGTTCAGAGTATTATACCTTGAAGCTGTTTTGTGAATCTTTAAGAATGAAAAAGATTTACATTGTTGGTTCTGTATCTAATTAAATGTGATTACAGTAATTTCCCTGGAGTAAACTAGTGCTGTATTTGTTTCAAGGTCTTAACCAACAGGAAAAAAAAGAAAAAAGAAAAGAAGAGGAAAGGCGCCTCTTTCCTCACAGAAGGTTATCTGTGAGAGTTACTTATGACCTGCTTTCAACTAATATAATTCTTTTAGCCACAAATAACATAAGCTCATGGAACTTACCAGGCTGTTGAATCCCAGAGCACCTAGAGCTTGTTTTAGTACGGCTAATTTCTCCCTGTTTTGAGGGTTGGCTGCTAACATTGTCTCTTCTGATACACTCTGGCTTAGATACCTGCACAGAGGAAAAACAGCATATATGGTATTTACAAGGCAGGTGCATGATCAAATTTTTGAAGTTAAACTCCAACTTCACATTTCTAATCAGGTTTATTGCAGATTTTTCTCAGCCTTTGGAGGGAACAGTACCAGTGACAGAATATTGTGCATTTCTTTCTTAAACTTTTGCATAAGACTCCCCCCAACCCCAACTTTATCCCTACATGTAAGCTAGAAGTTCAGATTGGATTTTGTACCACTGACAGTTTTGCCATTCTTGAACTACCAGAGATTCCCCTTCAGACGGAAGATTTGAGAAGAACTTCTGATAACTCTGACTGCTTTAAATTCCTCTCTTGCTGGCTAGGCAATAGATCAGCCCTTAACTGCCACAATGACCGTTCCTTCCCCCAGCAGCTGAATGGGTGATAGGTGTACTCAGCATCTCTCAGAATGAAGGAGTAACAGAGTACACAGAATAGTGAGTGTACAGCCCTTAAGGCTGTAGTGCTTTGCACACTGGGAAGCAAAAGGAAATTCTATGTACCTTCTCAAAGACTGATTAGAAGACAGAAAGAGAGACACCTAGTGCAGCAGCTAACTCAGGAAAGAAAAATCCAGAAGCAACATTAAGAGTAATAAAACAAATTAATCAAAAACTATAGCAAAACAGATTATTGAAAAGTGCAGCAATCTAGCCTTTACAACCATTTATTTTGAGCCTCTTGAAGTCTGTATTTTTAAAAGTATTCAGGTATCTCCACAGAGCTGAAATCACTAAGAATGAGGCATCTGAATATCTTACAGGATCTGACTTTGAATTACATCATACTGAGAATGTAAGATTTTTTCTTTTATCATTTTCATTAAATTATCATTGTCATTAAAATACAAATTCATCACACAATCTGCAATCTTCACAACTGTCACTTAGATAAACAAAAGAACTCTACACACCTCTATCCAAATAACATCGTCACTACACCAGCAAAGGTGGACAATTACTCCAGCCCTCACCCTTCACCACAATTACAACAAAAATTCCCCACAATTATTCTGCTCTCTACTAATGTTCAGTCCATGATCTTTCACTTAAGTATGGCAAACAATACTGGTTTAATTTTTGACAATTCTTGTTTACAATCATGTTCCAGTAGCACTATAGAGGAGACAGTTTCAAAATTAACTCCTGTTACCACGGAAGGTCTGGCAACTCTCTAGTACGGGTGGTAGTTCTTATAAGGGTGGCCTTTTACATGAATGTGTGTAGGAAGAATTATTAATATTTGCACTTTTCTAACTGATAATGAGGTTTAAGTAGTACGCAAAATGAAATAAAAAGTGCATTTTTAGCAGATCCATACCAGATTTACCAGCGTGGATTTCCCTTGCAGTCATAATGGCATAAGTTACCCCAGTAGGTGGGCAGAAGAATAATGATGGGGTTAAAAACGTGTGCCTGGGCGCATAAGTACCTTCTGCACCTGCAGGAGGACTAACTCAGCAGACACCTCAAGTATGAACAAGCCTCTCACATCAGCAGATGAAACTGGTGGTTCACACAACCACTGAGAACTTGGGTCTGCTAGCATCACTGCCAGAGCTTAGCACTGGTTCCTCAAGGTTACTAAAACATTAATTTTGTCAGATTGAGGTAGGTACAAATCATAGCACACCTGTCAAATCAGCTAGAGCAGATGATACAAAGTATAGCCAGCTTTATGTTGGTTTTTTCCTGGGGTTTTTTACATTGCCTGCAGGTTCAAAAGGAGCCTAGAATACATCTGATACTGAATCTGGCATAGAACCTATTGATGTAAAGGTTAATCCATCAGAAAACTTTGCACTCTTCTGAACTGCTGCATGAGTTTATGCCAGTAACATGTTATGCATCATGTGTTGGTGGCATTTTTGATCCATAATTAGGAAATTTACAACAGCAGACACTCTGCTGTCAAAATATTCTATTGTTGAATGTTGTAGGAGTTGGAAGCATATGGCCGTTTCTGCAAAAAAAGCCTCCTCCTCAATGGTTTTCTCCCTAAATAACTCTTTGTCTCTCTCTCTGTACTGAGCAGGGAGTAGTCTTTCCTGTCCTGTGAAGAGAATACCCCACACTTCTCCTTTTTAAGTAACCCCATTTAACCAGCACTTTTTTAGCACAGTTGAAATGCTAGCAGGAACTGTTGCTGCAAAAAGCTGTGTGAGCACGACCAACACTCATGAAAGCAGGCTGCAGCACAGCACAGTGGTGCAGAACGTTCACTCTGAGAGGAAAGAGCTGAGCTGCGGCATGAAACAGCTCATGTCAGTTCTTGCCTTCAGCACAGTGCTTGCTGATACAGCAGGGGGCAAAATGGGTACCTGCCAAACCAGGTGCCTATGGCTCTAACAAACCATCCATAAACTGCAGCATCTGCTGGGACTTGCCTGTTGGAAGAGAATCTGACTTTCCCAGCAATACACATCCTGAAGACTTAATCAGCAGATGTGCTGGTGCTCTTGGAAAGGGATGCAGTTGGGCATTTTCTAAGGTGCACTTCAATGTAGTTTCCCCAGTCTAAAAGCAATTAAATTATTTTATAACATTTCATGAGGCCCACTCATTTTCCAAACTATTGAAGGACTAATGAAATATGAAAAATTGCTTTGAAGATTTGCACATTTGACTGTTACATGTTTATGATATAGAGTATACTCATATTAAGGATGAATTAATTGTACGGAGTACTTGGAACAGCTGATGGATATCATACAACCCTTATGAAATGTAGGAAAAACACCATGTAACATAATATATTCTAGCCATACAAAGGAACACATTGTCCTAATTATTAAGTTCATTCTGCCTCAGAAACACAGCAATCTTTAGATAGCAATTTTTTTTCTTCCGAAACAGTTCCCTGGCATCTCCTTCTTTCCACCTTAAAGCTGTTGAGGACTACAAGGGTTTGAGACACCATTTGTGTCAGAACAATTCTTAATTTGTCCCCTCTCCTGCAAAAATAAGGAAAGGGGAAAGAGATGTGTCACAGTGCAGAAGTCCTAAGAATAATAAACATTCCTTGGTTGCAGATGCATCACTTTTCCATAAAATGTAAACGTCTTTCCAGGATGTGTATCTTTCATCATATCTATAGTGCATTTTTGTCTTTCAGCATTCAAGTGGCCTGGGCAGAATGACCACTGATGAAGAGGAACTAAACTGCTTAAAACATATTTTGAACCTACCATGGAGATTTTACTTAGGTTTTTGCTATTGTGAACTATAGCCATGAAAGCCTACAATGTTACTTGAGTGTGTGCAATGTTCCCGTAAGTTTCCAACCAGATAGTCTGTGGTCAAATGTAAACCAGACCCAGTGACTCCTGAGTTCTTTGTTGCTGATAATTTTAGTTAAAGAGGTATTACAGCTACACAATCCAGAGCTGATGCACACAGGCTGTGCACCAGTTTCATGCTTACTTAGTGCGGTTTTAGTAGCCTTACTGCCATATCTCTGTACAAATTCACTCTGCAAATGCACATTCACATTAGTTTACCATAGTTTTAGATTCTCAGATTTTGGATGAAGTTGAGCCTTTTAATTGAAGGCAGCTACTCAGACAGATGATATTTATATCTCTGGCAAAGTGACAAACCAAAGAGTTTATGCAGTTCTAGTAATTAACCTCTTTCTGCTGACTGTGTAACTATTTTTTTAAATCCTACCCCATGCTGGCATTTGCATTGGACTAGTACTTTCAACAGAAAGTTTATCAGCACACAAAAAAAAGTTTTAAAGACACGATCAGTGATTCTTATTTCAAAAAAGAAGAAACTCGCTGATTCACAAAATGTCTGTTCCTAAAGATAAACTAATCTAATTGTAATATAGTCACTTTCAGTAAAGCACAGTGCTGCATTGGATAGAGAATTTCTCCAGAAATGTAAAAGAGACTATATTGGTTTTCTTTCTGCTTTTTTTTCCTAATAGTTCTAATTTGCAGCATTGTAACATCTATTCTAGTCTCTAAAGGAAAAAAATACTATTTAGAAGAAAAAGTCAATGGTGGTAATCTTTTAGTATATTGCCTATCATAATATACAATTTTTGAACCATTATTATAATGACAACATAGATCAAATTTTCAGGTAGGTGTGCGACTGCTACAACCAAGAGCATAAAAAAGTACTTAGTATGACATTAGTTTCTTAAACATTAACCACCCATATAATTCCATAATTACCTTACCTTTTTACCTTATCATTCTCATTATAATTGTTACACTCATCACAATTATTCAACTTATATATTTGATACACAGATCTCTAATAGGAAGAAGAAATATGTTTGTCAGCTTACCTGAAAAATACTGAACTTTTGTGACATAAGCATATTTCAAAATTTCTTATATAACCCCACCAGTTAAAAACTTTGTTCAAGTAAGTAACCCTCTGCTTAGATGACTGAGCAAATAATGAGACTAAAGCTACAACTAGCTGAGACAAGCAAAGACTAAAAAGAAAAGTTTTGACTACCATTTTTCAGGAAAACAATACCTGATTTGCATTAATTTATTTTCTTTTGAACTATAACTCAAGAGCATTTAGTATCAAAGTAATCTGCCTTATTCAACCTAAACAATTCATGCAATTTCTGTTTATTCTTAGAACAGCTACATTTAGATAAAGTCTGTGAAAAGATAAAAATAAACAAGTTTGAAATCTGATAATAAACTTTGATATTTCACTGAGAGTAAGTAAAACATTACCAAAACACTATCCTAACCAGTTTGCATTTGTAGAATCTGACACCTGAAATGTTCAAGTATTCTGTAAGAGCAGCCCTTTTATGCCACACACCTATATACATATTGCTCTGTATGATACAGAAATATCTAGTTTGTTACAGTTATTCAAGTTGTATCTGACAGTGAAACTGCCTCAAAGAGATTTGTAGGTTGTGACCACTTCATCAGAAATTCCCTTTTTTCTGGACAGTTAAGAGTTGGGTTTCAATAAAAGATGTAAGAGGAAGCATGGATTTGCCAGATGGACACTTCATTTCAGAGGGCTTTCCTGAAGTAAATACATTTTGTCATGAAAAATTAAAGAACTCTTGGTAGGAGTATATTATTAAGTGGTTCTAAGTCACTAAAATTTTAGGATAAAGCCCTATGATGAAAAAAAGGGGGATGGCTGCTTCCCACTTGACTCCTTTCTTGAAAGAGGATGAGTGCTGACACATCTGCATTTTGTTGTACAGCTTTCTGGGCTACAGCAGGTTTGATATAAGGGAAACAGTACAAAATCAGTTAGTCTTGAAACTTATTATAGATGATAGTGAAGTAAATGCTGTTTGTGGTAATAAGGATTTCAGCGACCACAGTTAAGATCTTCAGTATAAAACCCCTCTGGTTATAGGCTAACAGCTTCATTTCCTAATTGTTTATACTCAGAACAATTTGGCCATTTGAGGTCTCAGAGTATTCTGAAGCTTCTGGTCTATGCTCAGATCAGAAACAGAGAACATATATTTAATAAAGAAAAAAAACAAAAACCAAAAAATTCAACCAAAAACAAACAACCAAAACTCCACAGAAAAGCAAGGGGCTGAATAAGGGTATCCTACTTTATTGGTCAGAAAAAGTGAGAGAGATCAGATGAAAGCATGTTTTGTCCAGGAATTAGGCCAAACAGAAATGACTATTAAAAATATACAATTCAACAGCAAACAATTATAGAATAGGACAAAGGGATAACTGAATGGACAAATTCGAGGCAGGTGAGGCTGATTAAGCAGTGAATCATCAAAACAGCATCTAGTAGAAACCAACTGAGTCAAGTATGCCTTGATAATGCAAAAAATTAATCATTGTATATAACACCCTTATTTACAAAGGCCAACGTAAGAGTCATGAAATAATTAGCACAGTTAAAGCTTGAACTGGACTGTTCTGTGTGATTTGGGGCATCCCATTTCAGGAAAATCAGGATCAGTTAAGAGAAAACCCAGAGGAAAGCAGCAGAAAATATGTATCAGAAAATAGACTTAAGAGCAAAACAGTTCATTAAATGTCTGTAAAATAAAAGACTGAGAAAAATAGTGCAAAGAAGAAAATTCCTACAGTCTGGAGGACTATACCTGGATGTTTTCAAGACCTGACTTGAAACAGCTCTGAACAACCTGATCTGATCTGTCAGCTGGTCCAGCTTGGGGCAGGCAGTACAGTAGAGACCCCTGAAGTCCCTGCCAAAATGAATTATTCTGTGATCCTGTGAAACACATTAAATTTATGTCTCAGATAAGATGGAATCTGTTTTTTTTTTTTTTAATCTCACATAAAATCAGTAATTTTGGCCCCAGAAAGGTGGGAGATCAAGCAAATATAGGTCATTAATTGTTGCAGACATTACCTGGACCTTTAAGTAGTCCCTAAAATGCAAAAATTGATTGACTACAGGTGTTAGAGCCATAAGATATCTGACGACGAGTAAAATTTGATCAGAAATTTACATTGTTCAATATCTGAAGGGATGACAGTGTTCTAAAATCAGAACAATCTTAAACACCAGACCCCTACCAAAGGATGAGTCAAAATAGGAAGATAATATTTCTGCCCCTCTGCTCAGGTCAGCAACCATTTCCACTAGTTTAGCTAGTAGTTAAAAAAGAACAGCATTATTATTTTTTGAGAAGGAAAATGTCTTCTGATCTTGAAAATAAATATTTTGACACCAAATTCTAAATCACCTTCCTTTTTTAAAATTTTAGAAAACTAAAATTTTATAGAAATTAACCTCAAAATTTAAGAAAAACCGATATGAACAATTTATCATCAGGAATTTTCCAGACACTTTCATTACCTTTTATGAGCTAGAAACCAAATAAAACCACTTTTAGGATTTTTTTTATACCTTCAAAATACCTGCAGAAATAGTATTGCTGGTTAGTCAGAAAATTCCCAGCAGTTGTTTTAAAAAAAAGGTGGGGCACAGGACCAAACTCTTGGAATTGATGAAGATATCCCATGCATGCTGGATCAAAATAGTTGTCAGTACACATGCTATGACATCACAACATCTCCAAGCCAATACAACTTAGATTTCGTATCTAGACAGTAAATGTTTGTACCTTCCACGTGAAATTATTTATTAATAAGGCTACCAGGATGACTGAAAAATAATCCTTTCTTGCACATAATCACTCAGGGAGGATAAGATCTTTATTCTACTGGGCTTCTGGGTAAAGGTGTACAGTAAATGAACTCAAGCTTACTTTACTTAGACTTTAGTTCTTATGCTTGGTCACTTATGAAGTGAAAAAAAAGATGGGGCTGGAAGTCACAACAGAAACTTTGCTTATTCCAAATACTATCCCCAGACAGAAAACCACAAGTTTAAAGATCTGGGAATGATAGAATCATGTTCCTGATAAGAACTGGGAACATGAATGGGAACACAGATGAAGCTGCCCTGGCTTTAGCTCACAAATCAGTTACGTTTTCTTTCTTTGGCGTGGCTGTGACAAGAGATTTTCAAAGGACCTCTCTGTTTGCACAGTAGATCCTGTCTTGATACAAAGGTTTGGACCAGATCTCTGGAGGCCCTTTTTAAACCAAGGGCAAAGGAAAATATTATTTTTCTCTGTTTATATTCCTTTAGTTGGGAAAAGAAAAAAAAAAAGAAAACAAATGCATGAAAAGAGCTGTAAGTCATAATCTGTTCTTTTTTGAGATACCCGGCCAACTGGTTCCTCTGAGGAACTAAAACTTCCATGGGGTGCTTTCTTCTGCTGATCCACTTGCCCACATGCCATTTCTCTGCCATTAGTACGATACCTCTTAACTAACCCCTAGAGAAATAGAATAATATCAACTCCTATTCTAGCACAATTGAACACACAACATAGTATATTTTTTTGCTAAAAAGGAGTTCAAAATTATTGGGTAAAGAATTTACATGGAAGGGGCAAAGAATAAATACTTAAACCAATCACTAAGTACAGGACTCTATCAGTACTTAATTAGGCAGTGCAAGCCACTGCCGATCATGGTATGAATCAGAAATTCTGGATTTTGTCTATAAAGCCCTTATTTCTTTTACAAAAATGCCATACAAATAAAAGTCCTAACATTCCTTCACCTATTCAAAATATACAAAAAAAGGAAAAATATTAAAATTGAGATCCTGATACTTCATATTTATTTATCCAAGCCAGAATGTTTCTGTTCTACTTTTAGGACAAAAACCCCATGGTTTTTTTTTTTATATATATATAATGCCGTTAAGCCTACAGAAACCTGTTATGCAATAGTTCTCCAAAACCATTATATGCTGTCCAGTTAAAGAAATTTAGAAGAGATAATTGAAACCAGGCTCCTTCAAAACATCACCTTCATCCTGGATATGATTTCCTGCACACATCTACCCTCACACAGAGGTGTCCAAATTCTTTCTAATCGTGATGATGGGCAGGGTGTAGAACTGAGTTGTCACTTGCTATGGAGCATGAGCTGCTCCATGAGTCAGCTTTATAGGCAGCTGGTAGGAAATACTGTGCCCACAACCTAGAGAAGAGTAAATCAGTTAGACTGAATGGATTCATATATGCCTTCTGGAAGCATTTTTATACTTCTAATGCTATAAAGGCTTTTATTGCAGCTTGACCTTAATTAAAATGTGTCATTAACAAGCACACATAAGTATGGTCTCAGTCCCAGCTTCTATAAAATTCTGCATCAATTGTTCCAAAACCAGACATAGACAATGCCCATCATGACATCATATTTAGTGATTTTAGGCCACTGGAAAAACAAGAAGAAGTTGGTTTCTTTTCTTGCCAGGTGTACAAGTACTGTGAAGTAGAATAATGAATTATTTCACCACTGTGTATTGTCCCAGTTCAGCAAAGCAGTTCTGTGTAACTAACTTGAAACACATCCTTTGTCCCACTGATTTCAGTTGAAATTTTAGTATCAAAATAAATGTCAGTAACTGAAAGTTTTAGGTGAATACCCTATGGTGAGCTCTGGTAGGCAGAGAAAGAAGGAAAGGAAGACTAGAGGTATATAGAGGAGGAAATAGGTAGTACTGGCAACCTATACTTTAAGCTGTCCCAAGCATTGCTTACACAATTTCTAGGCCTTAATATAACCTTATCATACATTTATTTCTATTCTATGCAATGGAGATTCCAAAGACACACAAACATTCATGAACTGTAACTGTATGACCTAAGCATAGTGCAGAAAACACAGTATTTAGCTATTTAGTTCAGATGAACCCCTGACCCATCACAGCCATGGTACTTTTTGCTCAGCACCATCTGGGGTGTCTCTGATACACTTCACAATGAGCCACACAGACTTATCTTTAGGCTCTACTTGTCATTACATAAAGTGTAAACCAAAACGTTATTACAAAATCTTCATTAGTTGATGCTTTGTTGCTTGAAAATTCTCAAGAGAGCCAACGTCACAGGAGGATGAAGCAGTATTTCATAATCAGGTTCCAGCTCTAACACAATAAATATGCATGTTGTGGGTGTCATTTAATGTGACACTGTATTAAGAAGCATGGATTAACAAGCTAAATCCCTTCCTTCCCCTTATTAGCGCTGCCCAATGAACCATGTACTTGCACAATCATGCGAAAGGCGTATGGCTTTTTCCTTTGCAGCCCCCATCACTCCTTCCCAGCCAGTTCAGGGTAGTAGCCCTGATTAAGCACAATGGTCATCACTAAAAATTCAACATTACCAGATGAGTTAATTTTTACTTTAACTTCAAGTAGAAATGATAATATCTCAGATATGGGTTGGTTACAGACAAAATGTAAGCATTTTAAAAAAAGTTTTCTTACAATTTGGTCAGTTTACTGCCCTCACATTAAATATTTGTGAAGTCTTTTTCTGAAATATATCAATTTTTTGTATAAGTTTAGCTATTCCTGTGACTACTTACTAAATCCCAAGATGCAATTTAGGTTTGTTTGGCGAGACTGAAAATTAATGACTTCATAGTTTTACATATGTTTTAAAAGCATGCTTTCAAAACTGCTGGAATGAAGGGCACTGAGTATAAAAAAAACAAGCCATTACCTTTCAAAAATAAATTCCACTAATCTCTACCACATTTGCAAACTCACAGAATAAGAAATTTCAACAAACATTTTCATTTCTTTAAATATCTCATGTGAATATGGGAGGACAATGTATTCTGCTTAGTGAGGAAAAGCTGCTTTGCACTTAGCACTGTTTGATATGTAAACAGGAATGAGATAAAGACAAAGCAAAACAGTTGACATCAATGAACTAAACAACATTTACAGAACATGATAATGAATAGTTTCTGGCTTTTTTCTCTCAGGGAAAAAGGGCATGTATTACTGCCTTTTTTTCCTGTGTCTCCAGTTTTTAAACCTATTCGAATCTGAACACATTTAATATCCTTTGAACCTTGTTACACTATAGCACTGAGCTGGAGTTACTGCTAATCATTTGAGTGCACATACTTCTGCTCGTAACTTGTGCAATAAAGTACCAAAAGCACTATTTAAAAAAATATGAATAGCTTTGTTAATGTCAAGAGGTATCAGCATAATATTAATTAACAAAACACTGCAGACAGATTTGATGACAGCCAGAACACAGCTCTTATTTTTAGTTTTCTAAACTAACAAAATAACAAGTTATGTATGTGTTTTGTAAACTGGTTTTAGCACAGAAAGCTTGTATTAGCCTGTGTGTTATCCAGTAAGTAGTTTTGCCTTGGTATTTTATAAAACGAAATTTCAAATAATTCTGTAAGAAAGACTATGTGTAGTATGAAGTACATAAATTTTACAAATAGTGGATATAATGAAAAGGAAAACAGAGAAATATATTTTGGTCTTTATCCTCAAAATGCCAAATGTTGGTGGGCTACAACCTGGTATGGTTTTTTTCCTAATTATATTGATAATCCTGTGGAATAGGTTGAAATCAGAGACTCAGGCATTCTGTTCCTAAAATTACATAAAAACATAAATTTAGAATTATTCCATTAAAGAAAAAAATGAATGTGCAACAGGAGTGACTCAAAATAGAAATTTTCACACCTCTGATGGTAATACAAGAATTAATACAGACAGGATACCTTGAACTGTTTTTCTGACTCATGAGTCAGATATTTTTACAGGACAGAATCATGAGATCATAATTCTGTGAACTATCACTCTAAAAGCATAATTTTGAAGCTTAATATACATGAAATAAGCAGCATAATGCTGATGGTGATGAAAAAGTAGCAAATACTGAGCATTGCTGAAGATGTAAAAACAATAAGCCAGTCTGCATGCGAGTGCAAACTGGTCCAATCCATTTCCTGAAAGGCTTCAAAAATTGTTTGAACTTTGCTTCTAGAACTAAAAGCAACTTTATATTTCTGTGTTCAGACTTACTTTGGCATTAGTTGCCAGGCAGATGTCATGAAGTTTATGAGCCTCAAAGGCATTTCTCCACTTGCCACTTTTAAAATGCTGATTCATCAAATAAAGCCTACTGTGTTAAGAGCCACAGTATCTGATCTAAACTATAAAAAGCACTTTGGGAACCTGCTTATAACTTTCACCAGTATCCAGTTAAAATACTGATAATATGCTTTAAAATTATTTCATATAGACACTGATTTTACTTCATGAATCAGTTTCAGAACAGCTGATTTATAAGAAGCCCTCTTCTTCCTGTATAAGCAGGTATGACCATGTGTATTCAGGTGTGTATATTAAATAAATAATTCTGAACAGTAAGGTCCATTTAAAGCACTTTTAACTTGGTCAAAAATAAAAGATAAGGCCCCCCAAGCCACTAGGCACTCTAGGGACTTTTGAAATACTGGGAAATATATATATATTATTTACTTAAGAATGACTTTTTTTTTTAGAAGTATTAATATAATTAATTCATTCATCAATAACAATTGTTCACCTTTCATGGGCTAAGAAAGTCTCATACAATACACGAATGTGATTTGGTCCAGTACCAAACTTTATTGTAACTTACTTTTTTCTACAAAGCAAGAATATTCTCCTTGCAACTGTAAATGGAGCAAATTCATATGGATTTATATATGTTATCTATTTAGCAATCAACAATCCACAATCAATAGTTGCCACTCCTTTAATGTAAGAAAAGGGTTCTGCTTTTCACACAGCCACCAAGCTACATGATGCTGCACACAGAGTTCAGTAATGGAGAATCCCCATCTGCTCTCCCATGCTCAGCAAGACCAGTTTTGTCCCCCCCACCTCAGGACCCATTTCTGTCCCAAACGCTTTCCAGGACAGTCCAAAATGTGAACAGGATGGATGTATGCGCCTGTTTCTCTCACATCTCTTCAGCCCTCCCAATAAAATCAAGTTCCATTAAAGGTCACAAGTGAAATACTTCTGACACTAAATACCCTGCAGTGTCTTCCTTTGCCTCTGATAAGGCACAAAGCACCAAGTACTCGGATGCTTAGCAAACCTGAAGTAAACCTCAGAGGTTGCACACCAAGATCTCGATTGAAGGGCTGCATCTAAGCAGGTTACTTGGGTGCTGAAGGAACACTGACCTTACAGTGTATAAAATGCTGTCCCTAAAAGACATCTGAAGATTTAAATACTTTCATGGTTTGTGTGTCAAAACAGGACAAAGAGACTCCCTACTGGGTCTTAAAGCTAAAATCCACACTGTATTCACACATAGGGATCTGCAAAGTTAGGTTTTATTCAAATACATTGCTTCCTAACAAAATGAAAACAAATGCATTTTTAAAGGTAATAAAAACAAGCAGACAAGAAAGATGCTCATAGAATAAATTATGTTTTAAAGTAGTCCTTTTCCCCCTAATATATATGGGAAGCAGGAATGAGAATAGATTCAAGAAGATTGTAATTGCATATTTAAAAAACAGGCTTCGGAATAAACTACATAACCAAAGAATTTGAGATGTTCCCATTTGTTCCAGTTTTGTCTTAGGGGCCAACCTAATTCCACAACATACTCACTGAAGTTCAGTTCATTATAGGACATATTTTAATAGATGCTGCCTCCATTCCTCTTATTTGCTATCTGACTTAGGAGTCCTGTTTAAACAGGGGATTAGGTCTGAAATGTGGCAAATATACATAACAGAGCTGAAAATATACTGGGAAAGGAATCCCAGAGACCATGATGAAAATGGGGGAAGGACTGCAGCTACGAGAAGTACAGATGCATCTCCAATAATGAATCTGATTTCTCTAAAACCAAAGACATGAGTTATACAGAAGCAAACACAAAGAAATACTTGGAAATATTAGGATAAAAATGTACAGTCTCTAGCAGTACCAGTGTTAAGCCATCTCTATTTGAGACAGAAAAGTGATATAAAAATAAAATCAAATTATCAATGATTTTGATGGAAAGACACATAGAATCATCATCATTATTGACAGGCTTGGGTTGGAAGGGACCTTAAAAACCATCTTGTTTCAACTCCCCTGATATGGGCAGGGATGCCACCCACTAGATCACAGTGGCAATATTTATATCAAAGAAAGGTCATATAGACTTTCCCTGTCCTTTATTCAATGCGGAAAATTTTAATAACATAGAACAGTCTCCAATTGTTTTTCAACAACCTATTCCATTAAATAATATATTTCCCTATTTTAATTATTATTTTCATTAATAATGTTTACAGTGAAAGGCCACAGACTTATTTTTACAAGTATTTAGCACTTTTCTTAGTCTTCATAAATCCTTTTCTTGGTTGAAAACAGATCACGAGACTGGAGTCAGCGTACCAGCATCAAAGTAAACACTGCAATTATTGTGTAAGTTTAATACTAAGCTGCAATGAATGCCAGCTTGGTAAACTGATTTCTATCAGAAGCCATACATAACACTTCTCTGCAATTATGATTACAAATACAGTTTGTTTGTCAAATGGTATTTATACATTGTGCCTCCTTCTATCATTTCAGTCAGCAGAAAATTTGTAGTAAGTTTTTTATTTCAGAATTCTTTCTTGATTTGTATAACTCTGTGTGCAAACTGCATCTTTTCTAACAATTTTTCTCACCCATTTTCCTACTATTCGAGAAACGATTAAACTTACAATCAGACAAGCATAAGACTTATTATCACAGACAGGTTACAGATCAAAATCAGAGAATCATAGAATCACTAGGCTGGAAAAGATATTTAAGATCATTTAGTCCAAAATCCAGAACCTTGAAACACTCTGGACCTATTCAGCTCTCTCCAGAGTGTCTCATTGTCTGATTCAGAGTTCTGTTTGCTCAGGTCTGGTAAAAATACAGCTTTCCCTGGTTCAATGGGCTAATACAGGTGTGCATTTATACATATATATATATATATATATACTTTGTGCCATGATTCCAAGAGATGTGTCATAAACTAACTGAATATAGACAAGACCAATACACAGAATAAAAAAGTTCCAAAGATCATCTGCGTGACGGGTAATTCATTGAAAGATATTCACACACCATTCTGTCCCATATTACATTGCATAAAATAGATGCCAGAAGCCAGACTAATAGAATTGCCATTCTTAGGAGCTGTATAAAACTAAGTTCCTGATATCCTCTGGTCATTAGCACTCAACTAGCATATTCAGAAAATTTTAATTTGTTACTTGTAGGCTTTAGACCGAACTCAGTTTCAGTTACTAACTACAGAAAATACTGTGCAAATCCAGGAATCAAAGGAAATTGTAAATGGCACTAATCTCACACAGCCAGGTTTAACCTCAGAGTAGTGGTAATTCTGAGTTAAGATTAATGAAAGAACTAGAGGAAGAAAACTATGCTACACTTTGGGTTCACCTTGCCTGACTTTCCTAGAGAGAGCTGTCTACCAGTGCAATGAAAAATACATGGCAGCACAGGGAGCTGAGTGAAGAGAGCAAGTTCGAACAACGGTGAGCGGTATCACCTCCACTCAACCTAACACTGACATGAGCTGGGTTCAGCGACTGGGGGTCTGTATGTCAATATCAATTTCTGAAACAACCCATTCCTGAGTGGAAATTCATCTACAGTAATTGTATCAGGATGATTCTAAGAGTGACTTTTGAAACATAAATTGCAGAACTGTGTTATCATGATAGATTTATGCGACGTAATAACTAAATGGTATAAGGAGCTGAAACCACTGAATCTCCCGCCACATACGAGATGATTAGCAACCTAGTAAAGTGCAGAGAGATATTTTGTACTTTAAGTAAAAGCCAAATTAACTTTTCTACCATTTATGTGAGTAATCACATCTACTGTTAAGCCAGGGTTTCTACGGCAATTTCACCCCTTGGAGCTACATCCATTTTCTGTCTGACGTGAAATACTGGTGGGCTTATTAAACAGTCAGCACTTAAATTCTTCAACAGAGGATCAAATTTAACCTGAATATATGTATATAAATATGTATATATATATATATGTATATATATATATATATATAATTTTTACAGTTTTCTGGAGATTTCTTTTTTCTAACAAAAGGTTGAAATTGGCCCAGAAACTTTAAGTGTAAGATACTCATCAACAGAATTCACAAAAAATTGGAGAATCATCTGGTTAAGTTTACTTTTGCACTTGTTTTCCCCATTTAAAGTAATTTATTCTAAACAGTGTTCTATTGTATGTATAGTTTTCTGCTAAAATGAAGACAGATGTCTTCAGTAGACTGTAAAGATCCCAGTGCTCTTAATTACCAGGTTTGTTTCTTTCTTTTCAATTAAACAGATTTCAGTTTTTTCTTGCCTCCTATTCTTCATCTTTCATGCCATAGACTTCTCTTATTTCCTGCACCTGTTTCTATATCACGTTTACACCAAAAAAGACAAAGCCTTCCCTCAACCAGAGAAATATCAAATTATATCAATGTCAGTCAAATGAAGTAAATGCAAGTTTGTGGAATAAAACTAAAGATGCAAAAGTAAACTGACTAAAGCAATAAAAAGGCAAAAGCCAGAGTACTTTTATATGGTCTGATGCAATTTTTTCTATCCCAAACTGACACCAAGAGAATGTAAATTACCAAATATTATCAGATATCTGAGTTCCTTTAGGACAACACAGAAGTACAAGGAACAGTGTCTTGGCTCTTCTGTACCACTATAAATGTTAAATTCATTCCTGAGAAAACATCATGTGTTCATTTAAACATAGTTTTACAGGCTCAACTTGTTAGAATTATGACGGAGAGAGAAACAGTTGTTGAAAAGAGAGGTAATCAAAATGAATTATTTCTTTGCCTCTCAGAGTCTGCCAATGGAGGACTGAACATCCTCTGCCACTAGTCAATCAATATGTATGAAGAATAATACAATGAAGAGAGGATTGTTAACATCAAATGAAAGAAAATACCCAGAGGAATATGAGTTTCATATTTGCACTCTTGAACAAAGCAGAATTTCTACAGCATTTATTCTGAAAGCCAGACAAATAACAATTACACTTGGGACCTCAGACAAAGACCCTGAGCTGTCTCAGACCTATTTTACTACCTCTACCTTACTAAATAAAAATTCTTCCTGAATTTCAAGTTAATGAGTGTTAAACATCACTGGAGGTATAATTTTTTAAAGTATCCTTTGGGAATAAAGCAGTAATATCAAAAGCTGCTAATGTCAAAACTGGAATAAATAAATTAATCATTAAAATCCAAAGCTAAGTTGCTTCTGCTTTCAAGTAGAAAAATGCTTTGGATACCTTGACATGTAATTAGAATGCAAGTGTGTAGGTGTGTATGTAACTAAACCTGAATTCAGGATGAACCACCCAAAACAACTGCACAGATACTCAAAACAAATATTGTGAAATAAAATGAATAACATAGAGGTATACCTTATGCATGAGGTATAGATATCTGCAAATAGAAAAATAACCACTTAATTTGCAAAGTAAAGCAGATGATAGAAATGAACATTTCAGTTTTGTTTTGAAAACCTAAGATATGATCCTGGTTACATATTCTGTAATTGCAATGCCAACCTCCTAGTAATGTATCTTGTAGGACACAACCATCCAAAAATGTCTCACAGAAAGGGGGTTTAAGACAGGGGAAATGCAGTTAATTTTCATAAAGACACTATACATTAACTTTAAAACTGACATTATTGTCAGCTATTTCCTGAACATTAACATACTCAGTGATGATCTTAAGGAGGAAGGTTTAGTCTACATGGTCCAGTCATCATATTTCCCCTATTAAAAAACACTGAAAAATTTCTTAGCTACTGTACACTAATAGGATCCTTAGGGTTCCATCTAATTTTCACTAAAATATGGCAGCTTAAGCCTAAAACATGAGACTAAACCTAAAAGCTAGCTGAAGAGAAGTGAAGCACACAAATAAGAAAAATGAGATGAGTTAGAACATAGAGTAAAAAATCAATATTTTTGAATATTCTTTTTTATGAATCAATATTGAATAATAATAAAAAAATCCCCAAACCTACACTCTGTTCTATTTTTTAATCTCAGATATATCTGAAAATATGTATTTTGAAATCTTACATTAGAATTAGATAAAATTAGTTCTACTCAATATAACTTTGAAACACAACGTTGTATCTTAATACAACATATAATATAGTTTCTGGTGTCCATCCTCAATAAAACTGAATTAGTCATGATTTTTACTATCCAGCATAACAAATCACACGCATCAGTCATTTACTGGAATTGTCTCTCAATGCTTCCTTTGAAGTGCAAAGATCAACAGTGACACTTAAAGGTCATGGTCCAAGCGATTAATGGAGCCTGAGCTCCAAATAAATAATAAGAGAAGAAGAGCCTAAGGAAAAAACCCACAAAAATATAAACGTTCATTTTGGTTCAATTCCTGCTCATATAAAGAAAAAAACAAGTTGAAGAAACTCATGAGCACTATTTTCTCAGAAAACCTGCATGAATGAGGAAAACAAAGGAAAACTGAAGAAGGTAAGAGTATTGGGATAAATGGGAACTGGAGGCTGAAGTTATAAGAGGGCAGGGAAAAACATATTAAAGAGAACAGTGTGAAAGCACATTTTGCTGCAATATGCATATCACCTACACACAGGAAAGATGGTTCAATCTCAAAAAAGAAATCAGTTTAAAAGTTCAGACATCAGTAAATACACTGTAAATAGGAAAAGAATACATGGTAAGCCACAAAAGTAAACAAACAAGAAAAGCGCAAAAGGTAACAGGCAAAATTTAGACAATTCTTTTGATATTGAAAATATTCCAGATTACACAGATATCAAACTCACTCAAAAAAGTTTAAATCTGCTCCAGAATCTCAGACAAATAATCTGCTTTAGATCTCTCTCCATTACTTTCCTGATAACCAGCCTGGTTTAGTTTAGCTGTCAGACCTTGCTGGAATCTAAGTAAATGGAATTGCCTCATTACATTCAGAATGTACAGATTTTGCCCTTAAAATAGTACTACTCATTGCAAATCAGAATTTCATGGTAGCATTGCAAGAAGATAGTCAAGAAACAAATGTTCACAGTTAAAGCTTTTCTCTACACAGCTGAAATATAAGCAAATTGTATCAGGAAGATGTAAACTGATGGAAGTGAATAATTTTTACATTTTTTTGTTACCACGCAGTTTAAAAAAAACCAACAAACACCACAAACTGTTTTATTTTTACTTAGGGTTTCACCTCTTCATATTCACTTATTGTACTGAAACAAATCCCAGCAAAAATAACTTAGACCTAACTGCCTTGTTTTTGAAATCTCCCTTGTGTTTGAAACTGTATCTTCATACTACCACATTATTTAGAAAGATTGTCAAGTGTGTTTCGAAAGTCTTTATATTCTTTGCTTTCTAGGCATGATAGTATACACAACTTGAGCTACTTGTATTACTGCATTGTTTTTGAAGTGTGAATGTACTTAAAATTCAAGATTTTTGGAGAAAAGGAATGTGCTGCATGTAATCAAGTTAGGGCAGGAAAACCTGTACAAAAAAACCCCAAAATAAACAAAAAACCCCAAACAACTTGTTCAACCAGGACTTGAATGCTTGTTTTAAATTTAAGAGACCTTTGGAAGAAGGTCTCTTTGGAAGAAGGAGGACTTGACCTTCAAGAACATTCAGCTTCAGGGATGGTGATCCTAACATCTCCTGCCACAGCTTCTCTCTCCTCCTGTGCTGACAAATCCCATAATGGCAAAGTGGAATACAGCAGAGGAACCTCTGAGTAGGATCTTTACACTCCTTCCAAAATGAAATAAAATTAACTCCACTTTCCTGATAGCCTAGAGCTTTATTCTGACAGCAGGATTTTAAAACTAAACTGATCCTCAGCAGTGAAGTTCAGGGAGCCTCAACACTAGGCTTTACTGTGGTGAGACTCAGAATTTTGGTACAGCTAACTTATGCTGAGTTTCATCACACAAAGTCTAATGGCAGTTTAATAAAGTGATGTAACTTGGCACTTCATACAGAAATTATCATTCCAGCAGGATGAGAACATCTGATGCAACTTTACAGATCTAACAGTTTCATTCACAACATTTAAATGCAATTTATTTTGTAATTTAAGTCTAACACTTGCTTGGATTTTCCTCTAGTCATCATATACCGATACCAACCAACATCAGGCAAATTGTGAAGCAAAGGCATTAAAATGATCCTGTGTAATCACCTCTGTGAACTGAGCTAAACCAATCTATCACCACTGTCACTTCTCTTACTGCTCTCTGTTTCACCTTGGTTGCAATATTCATCAGTAAGTTTGCACCTAGTGTAACTGTGAGGCTAAACTTAATGAGCTAGAAAAGCCAGTACATGCTTTTATTGTGAGGTTAAACTTCACAGACCCCAAATTACTGATTACAACCATGGACTGTATCTGCACCCAGGAAAAAAAAAACAATCCAGAGCAAATCAAGAGCAAATTGAGAATATAACTTCAAATTGCTTATGTCTCTGTGTTACAATAATTATCAAGATAAAGAAGTCCTAGACTTCTTTGAAACACAGTAAATTAACAGAAATTTTGGAATTTTTCAATCAATGACCTGCTGATAAAAATCAGTTTCTGAATGTAATAAATGCATGGGATTAGTTGCAAATCAAAAAGCTTCTACTTGCCCTTTCAAGACTCACTCTTCATTTCTGACAGGCTTCCCTTGCTCAATCTTGAAAATTGATCTTACCTTTCAGCAATTACTTCTGCCTTTATCCACCATGATCCACATGCAGATTCAATGGAAGATGTATTCACTCAGATCCTTTCCTATGTAGATTAAATGCTTGCTACTCTAACATCCTAGTTGTGCATAGGCTCAATAAAAAATGCCCAGCTATTTGTCTTCACGTGATGCCTTAGCAATTATAATGCTTGCAAGAACACACATTTTAAGTTTCTGAGTGCAAGCTCCCTCTCAGGACAGCACCAAACAGCAGAGATTTACAACCAGACAACTTCCCCTAAACAATGGGGAAAAACCCCAGCCCCACAGAAATTCTTAGTGATTCCAAAAGGGAGGGATTTCGCCTCTAAGCAATTTACATTAACTCTCAGTCCGGGATTATATATTACATAAAACATGAACTACATCTCATCTTTTACAGCATCATATTGACAAAATTACTTTAAATCTTTGAGGTACTTTTATCTAAAATAAGAATAAAATAAACAATGCTATGTCTCATTTCTTATCTTGAAATGGCTTAAGAAAACAATATTAAAATAGGGATAGTTTATGATCTTAATAGCCATTATTTACTAAGATTGCTAAATCTTCTTCATAAAAGTGCAATATAAAACAATGCAAAGAGGAACAGAAAAATTATTAAAAAAACAGCTGGGCTGAAACAACCTGCCAAAGGTTTCAAAAGGTCTGTTATCCAGTTAATTTTACCATTAGAGTCAAGATCACACTTGCCTAAAGAAAACATGAAAAATTCACTTATGGGTGTTACCAGAATGATATGATCTCATCGAAATTTGACTGAGCCAGAAATAATGAACTTATAAAAGAGGCCAGATTCTGCCTTCCTTATTCATGAGTGAGTCTGATGCAGTAGAAATTCATCCTTCATTTCACTTTATCAGCTGAGAAAGATCTATCTCACTGAAGTACTGCACTCAGGAGTTTAAGGTAAGAAAAATTTGGCCCAAACACTCCCAATAATGCAAGATACAATCTACACAGGCAAAGCAAAGCTTTATTGATAAAAGCAGTTTTATGCAAATTTTCAGCTACAAATTACCTCTGAAGATTTGGTACTGCAATGTTCAGACATCTATTTAGAAATACTATTTTGTTCTTTTTGGATGATGATCAGATATCTTATTAGATAAAGCTTTATTCATGTGAATCTAATTATTCAGGTTTATGGTGAGTTCTTTCCTGTCTGAGCTTCTTGCAAAGCAACTTCAAACTGTTTCATTTTCTGAACAAACTGAGTTTCCAAACAACTTATGCTAGAAGAGGAATAAAGTAATCATCAGGAACTTAAAATACTTTGGTCTTCCAAGTCCTCAAAGGATTTAAAATACAGAATTTAATTCTTCTTCTCCCTGCTTTGAAGTGAATAATTTTTAGCAGAAGAACTTAGCCTGAGGTTTCTTCAGAGATAGTGCGGTATGCTACTCTGTATAAGAAATGGTAACAGCTTAAAACCTTACCAAACAAAGGTAGTCTGAAGACTTCTGTCTAAGAAAAACATCATAAGAAAGGAATCTTTTCTCTGCAAAAATTGATGTTTATTGACCTATTTACAGGTCCTAAATCTAGAACTGCTGTTTTATTCAAGTGACTAGACAAGGTGGGAGATGAAAAAGTTGAGAAAAAATAATCCATGGGAAAAAGGCTTAGATGTGAAAACCTGAAACATTCTTCTTACATAATTTTAATTACTCTTGGTCATTTTACAGTTACTCACTATACTCATTTTAAAGGAAGTCAGTTTAAGAGAAGATCATTAATACTAAATAGGCTTCTCTCATTTCAGTTACACTTCTTAGGAAAGAAAAAAATAAAAGGCAAATTATCGATTTTAGGAGTATTTTTAATTCTAAAATAATCTGAATTAATAAATTCTGAGATACTCCCAAAATTTCCTGAAAAAATCCCAAAAGCTCCTCCTATAGTAAACATTTGGAGTATATTAAGCCTTAGACTTAATACACTCCATTTGGGTGTCTATATCCACCTCTTTACATTTAAACTCTTACCATTAAAGGTGATGTGATCAGCACAGTTTATGAAGCCACAAATGTGGTTCAGTTCACCCAAAGAACACATCTCTGTGTAAGTCTATATGCAGCTGAGTAGGGACTCAATCTCCTTTGATTGCAAATGGGAGCCAAGACAATCAGCTCATGTGGTGTCACACAGAAAGACATAATTTTAGGTGCTGCTGTTGAATCCCGTCCTTGGGTTCAAAGCAGTCAAAACTTTTGTTTCTGCTTTTCTTACTAATTTTTTGCAAAGTAAATATCAAAATGAAAATGGAGATGTGAGTTACATTTAGTGATATTTCATCAAAATACATAAGAAAATTACAAATAAATAAAACAGTTTTTACTTTAAGAAATAAACTTTTCAGCAGGAAAAAAAAAAACATAAACAAGAGATCTACTCTAGGCCACAGAAGACAGAAAGACAACTACTGAATTTCTATTATTTTTCTCCTGTAAGGCAACAATACTAATGAATATAAATGATCTTGTTAAGAGAGTACACATGTACTACTTTAGAACTAAATCCTCATGAGCAGGTGTTCCATAATAAAAAATGTCAGAGCTCATTGAAAAGTTAGGAGAAAAATTTTAACTCTTGGAAGAAGGACCTCAACAGCAGAGAGGCATTATAATAAGAAAACTATTAATACTAAATATAAAGTAGCTTTCCTACCTGTGTGCAGACAAATTACTGAGGTGCAGGGTGTATTTTTCTTCAGCAGACAACCCATCCATCATGAAGTAAAAAACATGAAAATTACTCTGGTTGAGAGGCTGGATAATGACACGAGACTTCTCCAACATGTATGTATAAATCCTAGCTGATTAAGAAACAAACACATAAATTCATCATTATACTGATTGTTCTGAACTTAAATATCTTAAACCATTCAACATTGCAACAGTTAAGAATAAACAATATTTCTTATAAAATTATCTGAGGGGAGCATATAAAATATTGTATTACCATTCATACTCATGGTTTTCTATATTAATCACGTATAAAACCTAATTCCATTAAAATTGGTGGAACAAACATATTACCTTACTTACTGTTTTACATTACCATTAAAACTACTTAGTTTTAAAGATACTGATGTTGATTTGTACCAGTTGCTGTATTTGGCAAGAATTTCTGTGACAAGCTGTTAGTCATCTCACCAAAGTGTAGCCATCTGAGCACTGGCATCTATTCTAGCCTCCTTAACAGAAAGATGGAAGACAGATTCAAGACCTCTTGAAAGAAACACACTTGGAAGCATTTCTTCTTTCTCTGCTGGTAATCAAGAACATGGAAATTAACAGTTTAGATTAACCACCTAGCTTCTAGATGGCTACAAAGAGACAAATCCTCTGCAGAACTGGTTATCAACAATCTCACTAACCTGAGCCTGGGGAAACATGGGCATCTCAGAAGGGCTATGATGACCTGGATAAATGAGAAGCCATGTGAATCAGCAGTCTGGGAAGGAGGTGAAGGAGGTTGAATATGAGTGAGATTTGCCTACAGAAATGCAGCTTACAGGATCATACATAACCTCCGGCCCACTAAGATTCTGAAAGATGCAAAGCACAGAAGCAAAGGAAATACTGAGCCCTCAGATCCATGCGCCTCTTCACAAGATAACAGGCATTTTGGAGATATCCATGAAGAGACAGGGGGATATTCACCATTTTGGGCAGCTACTCTTCAGCTCTCCCCTGGGAGTAGAACACCCCATGTTTCCAGATGCAAGAGACTAAGAGAACAAGGGAATGTCCAACTGTAGCTAGAGGTCAGGGCCTTTCTGGTCAGTAGGAACCTGATCCCAGTTCCCACTTACCCAACTGCTTGCATACTTTATCTCACCATTACTTAAATAGTAGCTGTGGTGCAAAGACCAGAAGCATGTCTCTTCACACACAACTCAGCACCTCCACCACATGGACACAGTCCATTTTGCTGCAGGTTTAGGCTTTTTAATGGCAGAGCTTTCACAGAGCCTTTGCAAGGATCCTCACCCTGGAAAGGACTGTTGAGTTTAGAGCATGAGGTGTACTTCTCAACAATGGAGGAGCTATATTTTTGAAACCCTGTAAGCAGATGAGAATATTAAACTATAGCTTCCCATAGCCTGGCTTTCAACCAACTCATCCAGGACTCCTTTCTTTATGAACTGGAAGTAGATCTTGAACATATAGTGACTGTAAACATTGGTGCGTGCATCCTGCAGCACAGCAAGTATATTTTCTAAATGCATATCACTCATGTCTTTTTAGAATTTTTCTCTTTTTTTAGTTTTTTAAGATGTCTGGGATTAAGGCGTTGTTTTCAGAACCAGTTTTGGGCTCACAGGTGTTGACCAATGCAAAGTGAAACAATTTGGTGAGTGAGAGTGTGTATCAGAGGCACGGTAGTTGCATTAGCCTAATGACTAGGCCAGCAGGCAGCATGTCATGCTCCTGTCACCATACAGTTTCTAATGTCCACAATAGCTCACTCACTGCTAGGTTGGTTATTGCTATATCATCTGTATCTGTCTGGTCATTTTAATTTAAATTCCACCTATCTTCCCATCTTTTGAAGTTCTTTAAATTCCTGTCTATAATACTGTTGAAATAAACACAGCAAACCTGAGGTTACTTGAAACAGTATGTATGAGGGAACAAAACCTTTGAGATGAGAATACGGCTGAAAGACAGTGTAGACTGGAGGGAAATGAAATGGGTGAAACTTGAACATATTGTTTTGAGAGAGGTCTCAGCAGCTAAATTATGTTCTTGAACTAAATATAACTATGCAGGGTCTCTCAAAGAACTACTCTGCACAGGCCAAACCATCCTGGACACATCTCAGTTAAGGAGTACAGAAGGTCAGCGGTACATTAGCCAGGGACATCCTCTATGCTTTCTTTACTTAACACCACAGACGTGGCCTGATTTTGGTGCTGGCGACCAAAATCATGCCTGGGATTCTGGAAAAGAGACAGTAGGACTGACAGAGAGAGTTGTATGTCTGACTTGCTGAACCAAGGAGACATGATCTGGCCCGTTTAATCATCCCACAAAAGGTAGTAGTGAACTCTATTATGGAATCTATATTATGAGAAATTGTGTATCATCCATCTAATCCTCTGCTGCTACTCTACAGAAAAAACTAAAAAACCAAAACCTGTACTGGAAGTGAAAAGGCACACTTGGGAAATCATGTATGTTTCTGGCTCCAGTACCTTTGCAACACATTATAAATTGGAGCAATGCAATCAGGCAGACTGGCCCAGACACACACTTTCATCAGAATCAATCATTACCCGGCTGTCATTCCTACAGGGTAAAACGGAAGAGATGACCCTGAAGGATGATTTCCATCTTTTATTGTGCTTGTAACTTATTTCTCAATAAAACTAATCTGACCATCAATTAATTTGAAAAGAGTCCACTTCAAATCTTTAATCACATTTTGTGTGCAATATTCTTCAATAAGGCTGTCATAACCACCACTTCAGGTGTTTTTAACATTCATTGATTAATAAAAGCAGGAAAAATGTTAGCAAAGGTCATCTATCATTTAACTTTAATGCTGGGCAACATCACTTATTCAGATGACACAAATTAATTCAGCCCTTTCCAGGTACTTCAAGTCACCTGCACTTTAATAAGGCTAAATACATTTCATCTCAACTAGCATCTCCTGCAGTTGGAAGAACTGTTAAGAAAAGCCAAGCTTCCAAACAGCAAGAATCATACACAGCACATCTTAATGGTGCTAAAGGAGTCATAAAGAAAATTATCATGGTAGTACGCTTTTCTACAAAGTGAAGTAGGTTTGTTAATCTATGTGTGAAATTAAAGGGAGAAAATAATAGAGTTCCTAAGTGAAGTCTGTCATTTTTGTGCAGTGGTAATTGTGCTTACAGGCACAAACAGATTTGTACTTCCTTTAACTGCTCACTTGATCTACTCAACAGCTCCACAGTCAGCAAGCAGATTCTGTATTAAAAGTGGGGCCAGTGAAATCTGTCTTTCAGCTGTGCATTCTTAGAAACTACATTGCTCCTTCTCAAAAATCATGCTGTCCTAAACACAGCTATTGTTAAAGACAATAACATTTGTCAGTCCACTTCAATGCAACTTAAAAAAAAAAAAAAAAAAAAAAAAAAATCAGTCTTTCAAAAAGTGAAGACTGAGAAAACCAATGCCTGAAAAGCAAGTCAGAAAATTTTGAGATTTTGTTTTCTCTTCCTAAGCTTCTTTTTAAGTAATCTGAGGAAATTTATAGAGGCATTAATTTTCATCTTAGAAATGATATCAACTTACCTGAAGGACCATTCTGGGAAGAAAAAAAAAAAAAAAATCAGCCTTTTGCTACTATGCTGTAGGAATTCATCATTCTCTAGGAATGATATTAATTATTTTGCCAGAAGATCAATCTTTGAATTCTGAATTTATTTTAGAAACTTAATGAAATGGCTGGTCTGTAGTTTATTCTAAGTGTTTGTTCTAATATAAAACCTTTTACTACATAAAACCTCTTCAGATATCTGTACTGGCTTTGAGTAGAACCACACTAAAAGGCTCCATCCTCGTTTTCAAGACATCGTGGCAAAGATACAGTTTATGCTAAAGAAGGAATCAAACCTAATATTGAAAATTATGGGGAACATTTCTGTTATTTAGGTATAATTTACTTTCTGCTAGAAGAATAATCCTTATGTGACAAAAGTCAGAGCATTTCCAGGGTCTAAAAGAACTTCAGCATGAACAAGAAGCTGTCACAAACTTCATCGGTGTCCACTGAAAACGCAGGGAGTGCCGTCTTGAGCTTGCCCTCCATCATAAAAGGGTACACACGTACTTTGCACGTCCGTCCCTCCGCAAATTGTTCTGGATCTCCACCAGTAAGATCTGTCTTTGGAGGAGTTTAAACCACCTACACCCTTTGATGGAGGCAGTCTAGTGTCACTTGGATTTTTGTTTACAAATCAGACAGATTTAGCCCTGTTAATATCAATGAGTTATAAAATCACGGCTCAGCAAAATCAGGTGCTCTGCATATTTAAATTTTTAATTAATGTTTAAACAGTGCAGGACAGTAAATACTGCTGCAAATGATCTTGCAAAAATACAGAGAATCCCTGGGTGGAATTTAAACTTGCCAAACACAATATGCCTGATTCTTTTCTCATTTATGGGGGTCTAAATCTGGGACAATTTCACTCAGAAGTGATGTTTAGCAGTGGCCGAGAAAAGGCAACTTCTACTACACAAATCAAACAGCAGGAATAATTGCAAATTTCAGAAATATAGAACACACTTCTACTGCTGAAGTAAGGCTTGTCTCTCTTGACAGTAAATTATGTAACTTTTGGCTACCTTAGGTTTGGTAAGAATAATTGATACAATTCCTAAATAATTGGGGAATAGCAGGGTAAACAAGTTAATGGACCTGACTACCCCTACATTTTCTCATTTAATGCCTGTGGCTTGAGAATGATAAAAACACAGAATTAGTGTACCAGAAAACTGACACAAGAACCTACTTAATTGATTCTGTCACAGGCAATGGATATGAATTAAACTGGAAGTTCTGGGTAAAGCTGTTCATAAACCCACGCCCTGCAAACACAATATACTCAAATTAAAGATGTGCAATACAAAGGATTTATAAAATGTTGTCTTTGGGGATTGATCTTTATTTTTACAAACTCAACTGAGATGCTCTTCAGTCCATGCTAATGTATATATAATTTTGCTTTCCTCCCACAAGAGCTTATAAATGAAAAACAAAATCACAAATTTTTAGTTTTGAATTTCCTTTACAATTATCCTACATTCGTTATAAAACAAACCAGAAAAAAGTGATAGTAATTTCCCATGCAGTGACATTTTCCCTGAAGAAACTATCATATTTTCTAGAGTATAGTGAACTGTAAGAAAATGTAATTCCCACTATGAAATATTCCCAAATAATTTTTTTAGGAAATCCTTCAGAAAGCATAAACACATTTAAAATTATATAAAAAAGGGAATAGATTTGGAAATGTTTATCTAATGGAACCTAATTTATTTGGAACAAAAGTGTGTCTTGCCATACAGCTTCTCCATCAAGGAAGAGCAGTGCAAGTCGAAAACTCTCTATGTGCAGTTATTTCTGCAGACATACCTTGCTTTGACACTGAGTAACTTTATGATGACCTGTGTGGACCGGAAATTAAAGCTCTCTCTGACTGCTTTTGAAGAGCAGAGTTTTCAGAATCAAACTGAAAGATTGCTCCATTTTCTTGTATTTCTTTTTATGTCGCACTAATGATTGCTTACAAGGGATTAGAGACTCACATTTACTCTGAAAACAAATTTCACACTATCTTGCCTCTAACAAGAATAAACATCAATATGATTCCTAGTTGTTTCAAAAGAAGTTCTAAGCTGTAATAAATTACCTCCGATTTCAGTATTACAGAATAAACTTGTTCATTTGTTTTTCACTAAACAGATTATATTATCACGCAGTAATTTAAGGGATACTTAAAATACCCAACACAATATTAGGTAAAAGTGCACAACTCAATCCCTTTTTAACTCTTCCTTCACAGCGTTGCACTACACAGCTCTCTCAGTTTGTTGATCTGTGAAATAAAGCGAAACATAATTTCCTGGAAAATATGAGGAGTCTGTGGTGTCCACTTGTTTCTTGTCCTTCCCTGCCACCTTGTGGTTGCTCAGAACAAGACACTGCTCACGCCTGACAAGTGATCAGTTCACACGCCATGAAACCTGTTCCTCTGACACTGCCTAATCCCCCGTGCCTCTTTCACAAACATGGACAGCCCTTGCTGTCCAATTCTGTGTAGGGCACACTGGGATCTCTGATCTAACATTCTGTGCATGATATTAAAATAAACAAATTAAATGATACTTACCTGCAATTAATGTTTTTTTTCTCTCACAAAACTGTAGTTCAAAATACTTTATAAAACAGCTGGAAAAATCATTCAAGGGTGTTTTAGCATGTCCAAAGGCCTCCAAGATACAGTTTACCTGCAAAAATTAGTAAAGAAGCAATAAGAGAGGAAATAAATAGGAAGATATTTCAAGAAACATCAGTGAGGTTTGCTCGGGATTAATAAATGGGGGAAAAAAAGAAGACCATTTTTCTTCTTGGTATTTAAAAAAATCCTTGGCAGTTTTTTTTTCCAAAATAGGAATTAAAGTAAGACAGCTCAAAAAAAAAAAAAAAATTCAAAAAAGCAATGTCAGAATAGTGGAAGTTGTAAGTGAAAGGGGAAGACCGTGATTCACATGTGAGCTGCGTCCTTACCAGTAGTTTGGATATGAGTGACTGGAGTCATATTGCTGGAACTGGCACACTTAGTAAAAATATTAGAATCTTTGAAGACATCTTATGATGTCAGTCAATACTAATAGCCCAACAAAGGAATTTACAAGTTTTATATAATGTCAGAAATGGCATAAATTATTGATTTCAAATAGAATTACTTGAGGATTATACTAGCGAAAAACCAAGGAAAAAAATAGATTCAGACATTTTTATGGCATGTCTCACAAATGCATATCCATGTTATGCTTTCATGGTCACAGCCATTGTATTTAGCTTTTTTTGTGCATAGTTAGCTGCTCACACCCCTTGTACTCTGACAGGTTCCCTTCAGAACTTTCTTCTGTGCATCCTTAGAAGTTGATTTCAATGTGGTCCATGTACACTGTTGTTCTGACATCACCGTTTCATGAAACTGGATGACCTAGCTGGGGGGGGGGAGGACGGGGGGGGGGGAGAAGAAGTCTGTGGAGTGGCACAGATAACATGTGATTCAAACCACAAAGAGAGAAGCTCTAAAAATCAAACCCTTCACAATTACTAATTAAACCAGCCATCTGTGCAGTAGGTGGCAGCAGAAAACTTGTCAGCCTAGTTTAGGTTCCAATTCCACCCCAGTAGTGTTGTTTAGGATGTACTTGCTCTTTAGACTAATTCAGCACCTGTGCAGCTTTATTAATTTAATGGTGCTATGCATAACTGCGACAGGAATGAGTCCAGACTATTCTGTTCATTAAGGCACCTTAAAAGGCAAATAAATTAGAATCTCTTCTCTATTCACTATGGGTGAGATCTGATACATTTGCCTTTAGTATCTAAAGTCAGATATCCCATCTAAGCTAGTTGTAAAGGATCTTTCTATAACCAAAATTTGTGATAATTCTCTTCCACCTCCATTGATTAAGATCCATTGATAGCTGTCTCTGACCTGAGATCTGGGATGAGAAGTTTCATCAGGAAAGGTAATTTTTTAAAAGAATTTGAATTGGCAATCCAGGATTTAGCATAATTTAAAATGTCAGTATGAACCTTTATAGGGAATTAAATATGGATATATGGAAATATATATTTTGAAAATTAAATATGACTGAACAAATATTCAGAACTCTTACCTGTTTCTTAAATATATTTAGTAGACAAATATTGAGCCATATAACTTTGTTCAATCCTTGCAGTTTTCCTGCAAGTTTACAGTTGCTGTCTTGCATACTATTACTTCAGATGTCTCAACACTTATACCGTCCACAAAAGCATCACCACACCATACAGGCAAATTTATTCATTTACTGAAAGCAATTAATGCTTAAGAAACAGTTCCTTATCACAGAAATGTCTCCTATTCACTGCACCACGGATTTTCAAAGTCACCAAAAAAGAGAAACAAAACTGCCTCCACTTTTGAGATTTCTCTTATCACATCAATGTGAGCTTAATCCCATTCCCATTCAGGGAGAAAAACTTCCTTTGACTTCAAAGGTGAAAACAAAGCATTTATGAATTTCTACAGAGCAGACGCCTTTTTCTGTACAGTTCAAATATCTCTGCCTATCCAAGAGGCCAAGGTTTTGCTTCATTCCACTCAGTGATCAGAATGATACTTACATGTTTTATCTTCGTATCAAAGGTATTTCTGCTGCAGCTGGCTCTGCAAGTGAGGTGTTTCACTATCTGTTTGCAGGCTTCAGTCTTCCCAGAACCACTTTCTCCACTGCAACATGACAGGCAAGGAAGAGAGGGAGGAATCATTGTTAGTTTCACAATTGAAATGTTATTTATATTCTCTGCTAGCTTTGTTTGAATGGATTTAAGGTACCTCCATCAAACTTTCATCTCAAATAACAGAAGGTTTATGGATGACAAATTAAGAACAGAACACAGGAGATAGACTGACTGTCTATGTTCATGAGGGCTGTCAGAGCTGTCAAGAGACATTGTCTTGTACTACTAGTCAAGCCAATCAAATCCAATGCTTTCAAGCTTTTTTGAAGGTATTTATAGCACAGATTTTATGTTTTCCTTTATCTTTTGTCCGGCAAAGGAGCTCACTTATGCTGCCTGGTTCTCTTTGCAGATGGGAAAATTACTGCTGTGGTAATGATGGGGAATCAGAAGAAATGGAAAGTGAAGAATACAATAGGAAGAAGGGAAAGAAAATAAAAACGGAACAGTAAGGAGAAGGAAAAGCTTACTGATTTTATAACCTGCTCAGTTTCTGAAATACACTCTGACTTTAGTGATTCTCTCTGGATCATTGTGATTTCTTGTTTGTGATGTGGAATAAATATCCGAAAGAATGAGAATCTCTGACAGGCAAAGTGACCAAAGTAAATAAGGCAAAAGGAAATAGAATGACAAAGGTGGAAAGAAACAATAGAAAACTGGTGGGATGGAGGAAGGAAGAAAAATCAGCAGGTGCATTTTAAACATGAAGCAGGAAGGAAAAGGAAAAAAGAGATGGAAAGGATTAAGTTAGTGAAGTCTGATTAAAAAATTAGGTAAGAATTTCTTACTTGAATTATGAGATGATGTTTTCTTTACAGACAACTGAACCAAATAAAATGTAATTAGATGCTCCTCCTTCATTTATTCACTTGATCAAATTTAAAAAGCTGTTTATACAACAGCCACTTAGATTTTTCACAAGTACAATGGATGTGATGGCTGGTCAATCTGTTATCTGCATATTTTAGTTTCTGAAAATGAGAAGGCAGCAAAATACAGTAGCTGTCTCGCTATTCCTTTATCTATTCAAATATCACTTCAAAGGAGAAATCAATTAAAAAGGAAGAAACAAAAGAGGGAAGGACAAAAAAGAGCTCCATACTTGAATAGCAATGCACCATTTAATCTCATTCAACTCTCATGGGACATACATGCAGCTTGGTGAATATCCTATTGTTTGCCTGGCAAACTTTAGTCTTACGTGACATGACAGATCTTGTCATTACTATATGGGATGTTTCAAACTGCTTTTGTCTATGTTTTCCATGTTTCTATATCAAGGTGGAGGCTGACACTGGACTTCAAACTCCTGCTGGCATCAGTAGGAGGTTTATGGTCCAAGACTGCAATGGTTTACAATCTGCCAACATGTTGATGTATCTGATGAAATTCAGCTGTGGGTCCTGAGGGAGCTGGCAGATGAAGTTGTTAAGCCACTATCCATAATTTTTGATAAATTGTGGCAGTCAGGTGAAGTCCCTGCTCTCTAGAAAAACGAAAATATTAACATCCATTAAAAAAAAAAAAAAAAGTAGAAGACAGGCAACTACAGACCAATCAGTCTCTATTCTATGCCAGGGCTACGGTGTTGGTGGACAGGGGCAGAGCAACTCACATTGTCTACCTGAACTTACGTAGTGTTTGACACTGTCCTGCACAGCATCCTTGTCTCTAAATTAGAGATTTGATGGATGGACCATTTGGTGGATAAAGAACTGACTGGATCATCACACAGAAAAAGTGGTGTTCAACATCTCGTTGTCCATGTGGAGACCAGAGATGAGTGGTGACCCTCAGGGGTAGGAACTGGGGCGGATATTGCTGAACATCTTTGTCAGTGACATGGACAGTGGGATCAAGTGCTCCAGCTTGCTGATGACACCAAGCTGTGGGGTGACACCTTATGCTGGGAAGGGATACCATCCAGGGACCTTGACATGTTTGAGAGGTGGGCTGATGCAAACCTCATTAAATTCAACAAAGCGAAGTGCAAGGTCCTGCACCTGGGTCGTGGCAACCCCAGACACACCTACAGGCTGGGCAGAGAAGTGACAGAGAGCAGCCCTGAGCAGAAAGACTTGACAGCAATGGTCAAAGAAAAATTCACCATGAGCCAGCAGTGTGTGATCACAGACCAGAAAGCCAAGATAATCCTGGGCTATATCCAAAGCAGTACAGCCAGCTAGTTGAAGGAGCCAATTTTCCTCCTGTACTCCATTCCTGTGAGTACTGCATCCAGCTCTGGTGTCCCCAGCATAAGAAGGACATTGAATTGTTGGAGCAACTCCAGGGGAGGGTCACAAAGTTGATAAGAGCATCTCCCTATAGAGACAGGCTGAGAAAGTTGGGGCTGTACAGCCTGGCGAAGAGAAGTTTGTGTGGAGACCTCATAGCAACCTTCCAGCACCTGAAGGAGGCCTACAGGGAAGCCACAGTGGGACTCTTTGTCAGGAACTGTAGTGACAGAAAAAGGCGTAATGATACAAACTGAAAGAGGGGAAGTTTAGGTAAGATATTAGCAAGAAATCTTGTACCGTGAGGGGAGTGAGACACTGGAACAGGTTGCCCAGGGAGGTTATGGGTTCCCCATCCCTGGAGGTGTTCAAAGCCAGGTTGGATAAGGCCTTGAGAAACCTGGTCTAGTGGGAGGTGGGAGGCCCATGGCAGCAGAGGTTGGGACTAGACCACCTTTAAGGTCCATTCCAACCTCTTCACATTCTATGATTCTATGTTATGTGAAGATCTAAACTAGGAGGTCACAAAGCCATGTTTAAACCAGGTCTAAGAGCAAATGGAATTGTGTAATGTCAAGATGGTCACTGTCGCAACTAATATGAAATTAGCAACTCTCCAGAAACGACAAGGTTCTCCTTAAGGGCACTATCCCTTGGTCAGATTTTCAGCTTCTGACTCTGAAAGAGTTTCAAAAGTCAGACGGTACTTGATGTCACCCTACAAAATATGCATCTCTGCCCATGTAATGATGACTTCACTCTCCAAACACTAACTGTACCATTCTGCCTCTGTTCTTAAGATCCAGCATTAGCCTTCATAATGGCAATCTCCAGATTCCATGTTTCTTTGCCTGTTGTCACTAACAGGAACCGAGAAAAATTGAAACAGGACACTAGTCCTCCCTTACAGACAGGATATTCCTCCCTTACAGACATTTCACAATCTTGGAAATAACAGATCTTATACTGTATTATCCAGAAATGTGGAGATACTTACAGCTTTTTACCAGCTAGGCTCGTAGTTCAATGCCTTAGAAAGCCTCAGGCAGCCTAGAGAGGCAGCACGGGCAATCCAGCATTTTAGTAGCTCTGAAAGCGGTAAGTGTATCAGCTGCAAAGCTGATACCACCAGCAGAAGCAAAGAGGGAGAAATATAGCTCCCAGCTTGCCTAATTTCCTGCAATTAGAAGCTTTCAAAAGAAACAGAAAAATCAGGCCAAAACCAGCCGCTGTAACAGAAAGTTTTTCCAGGTTTCAAAAATCTTTCTCACAACTGGAGAAATTGAGGGTGGGGAGAAGGGATGATAAATAAAAGTTGATGTGCCTCTGTTTTCAAGAATTACAAAGCAGGCATGCAACTTAAAATTAAAACCAGAAAAAATGACTTCTTAAACAAAGGAACTGGAGTGTTCACTATGAGTTTCCCCACTTAAGCATTAATTTGCTTCACTTTTAACATAAAGCTATGTGTTGCTTTTGACTGCAAGACAAATGTGGCCCAGCTAACACGACCATGCAAACAAGCAAAAGTGGACAGTTTCTGTCCATTTTTGAATATTTCTTCTCAAGATTCATGTTTTCTGAACATTGCAGGAACTCAGCTGCAAAGATATGACATACTTGGCTCAACTCTTAATTTTACAGTCCTGCCACGGGAGGTTGTTGATCAAAATGATTGCTACATTACTGTTCAGGGCTACAAAATTCACTAGAATGTGGTTGCTGAAAGAGAGACACAACATGACTTAGTTGTTCTGTACATTTCAATGGGTTATATTCACTTTCAGTGAAATACAGATTGAACTGCTGAGAAAAAAATGCTATGTTAGGAAAAGTTTTAATTGTTGATACCATTATTTGGAACATTTGAGGCAATTTAACAGTGGAAAAGTAATTTGGTACCTTGTACCAGATCTTGTTTATTCCATTTCATTTGAGGTTGAATAAAATTTTTTGCAATGTCAGTATTTTTTCTCTAGAAATTCAATGCTGCTTAGAGAACAACTCCTGTTTTCTCTTTTAAATAAGTGTTTCATCACTATATTTTTCCAAATGTGATTTACAATATGAATGTTGGTTTCTTATTACTTTTGTTTGGATTGACTTATCAAGGTGTAGGGTAAGTTAGCAACAAAGCAGAAAAGCATTCTTCTGCACTAAAACTTCCTTAGAAGGCAATATGGAACAGACAGAGAAGGCTTATTTCACGTATAACAAAAAGGTTAAATTAGAAACAGCGTACTCCAAAGGAAAGGAAAATAAACAGAGAATTTGAAACCCTATTCTCACATAGGGCTTTAGGCAAGTTCCATGAAGTTTTCTCACTTTATTCCTTCTTTGGCTTTCCAGCTTTTTTTTTTTAACTACCTGATGGAGGGCCTGTTCCCTACTATTTCTTTATGAATATTTTAATACAACCTTAATTACAGGTCTAATCTGTCTTCAAATATTATGAATAATTTAAAAAATAAGTTCTATTTTGACATAAAAAATTAAAATCTTAATTTGTTAGGAAAAAGTCCAATTGAAAGTGTGAAAATACAAAGCCATGTGAAGCAAAGAACACAAGACATAATATACCCAGGAGGAACTAAAGAACTACACTCATCAAATCCATGGCATTTGGATTATCATACAGCTCTTTTGCTTTCTTGTGCCAGTCTAGCTGGGCTGCTAGTGACACCCACGCTGGAGAGCTCCATGTGGAACATGTGCTTGCTGGACATCCACGTGAATGGCCTGGCTGTGAAGAGCTGTGGCTGGAGTTCCAGCTCCCTTCGTGGTGACTCCCAAACCCACAAAGCCTGTGTGAACACCCCAGCTCTGAGACCACCACAGCAGTTGGTCCCCACCGGGTTAAAAAGTTATTGGATGGAGAGGGACTTAGGCAGACAGAACCATCACATGGAAGTAGTTAATCAAGGAAGCCCAGGTAAAAGAGTCAGAAAACAGCCAGCTCCAGGCAATTTTTAAGAATTGCTTTCTGCAAGTACTGAGAAGTACCCGCTTACTCTTACTTGATGCATATTAGGCTGGTGTGTCTATACCTTTATGATTTCAGAACACTGGCCCATTATTGGATCATTATTGTTTGGTAAGCAATAATCCCAGTATAAAGAAATTCTACGAATCATCTATTTAGGGAAAATATGACAAAATATTTAACATGTGAGGAGTATTTGAGATAATAAAAATGACAGGGTTTTATTTTTTGCATTTCATTTTCAATTCTGACCAAAGGTACCACACTCAGAACTGCAGAAATACTTAATGAAAAGAACTTATTCCTGCAGTACTTGAACTATAACCAGAAATGATGGAAAACTGCTGATGGAATGTGTTCATATAAGATTTCCACCAGATTTAAAGGAAGACAGGTGTGCTGTTTTGCATGAATTTCTGAAACAAATCTCTTATTGTACTACCCCAAACAGTGAGCATTACTACTCCAAATTCCCATTAATATAGTAAGATATATCCAGGGAAGAGTGACTTAAGTTTGCACACTTTTGGGGGTCAGAATAATTTATTTCTTCTCCATTTTCTGAGTATGTAAGTGAGACACTGAGTCTTGCTCCCAGTGACTGAGGTTTCTAGATTTGAAACAAATATGTGCAAGCAAAACTGTTAAACATAAAAGAGTGGGTTGTGTAATATCAGTAATGCTATCTATAACTGATCAATCTTGCATGTTAGTTGGAAATTATATTCTTAAAATTAAGCTAAATTGAACAGTGTATTTCTAAACAATGTTTTAATACAAATCTGTAACTGCACTTATGATATATGGAACTGTACTTTCAAAAAAATAAATATTTTTTACTTGATCAGAATGGCTTTGGTGATGCTAAACTGAGGACATCCAAAGCTTTCAATGCATTCCACTGTAAAACACAAGGATTTCTCTCCATTCCAGGTTATTTGGCTTAAAAATGTGATTTCTATCACAACAGAATCATTGGGTATTGACACTCCAGTCTGCTAAGAAGTTAGACCATTTCATTTTATGTATTCATTATGATTTTTTGACTCACAAAATTAGCCATCAGCATGCCATAAATCTTCGGTTTGATTTACTAAGGATCCTTAGCTTTTAACAAGTCTATATTTAGGCTCCCTAGACAGCTCTTTACTTATCTTGTCAGTGCTTAATGTATTTTCATATCCTGAAAAGCAAGAGCAAAATGCAGTCAGAAGGAAGCTAACCAAGAAAAGTCCACCTACTGGCTACTTAAGACATAACTAATAACATTATTTTATTCTGTAACTTCCATTAGAAGTTTATACAAAGACAGCTCTTGGTGTTAAGTATACAGGAGTGAAGCTGGCTTGCTATAAACCGATAATAATTGTGAATAACTGATAGTAAGTTCTTCAGTGATTTGGCCAAATGCTTCCCTGTTGTAAAATGCTCAGTTTCAGTGAGTGAACTTTTGCTCAGATGTGAAGTGACTGGGGAAAAAAAATTTTGTAACATGGTAAGAAATTTGGCTGCACCTCAAGTCCTGTGTCCAGTTCTGGTCTCCTCACTTCAAGAAAAACATTCAAGCGCTGGACAGAGTCCAGAGAAGGGCAATGGAGCTGGTGAAGGGTTTGGAGCACGAGTTCTACAAGGAACAGCTGAGGGAGCTGGAGGTGTTTAGCCTGGAAAAAAGGAAGCTTAGGGGAGACCTGAGCACTCTCTACAACTGCCTGAAAGGAGGCTGTAGCCAGGAGGGGATCAGCCTGTTCTCCCAGGCAACCAGTGACAGGACAACAGGAAATAGCCTCAAACTGTACGAGGGGAGGTTTAGGTTGGCCATCAGGAAGAATTTAGTCTCAGGAGGGGTGATTAGACATTGGAATGGGCTGCTCAGGAGGTGGTAGAGTCACCGTCCCTGGAGGTATTCGAGAAATGACTGGACATGGCACTCAGTGCCATGGCCTACTTGACAAGACAGTGTTCAGTCAAAGGTTGGACTCGATGATCTCAAAGGTCTTTTATAATATCATTGATTCTGTAATCCTGTGGATTAAGTTTAAAGATTCAGAAAATATGAAAGTAAGTAAAGTGTGGAAAGATAGAGATGATAAGACTGAATAACAAATTTCTTTTACTGAGTACATCAAATTCTCCACTGCTTTCAGAGAGCTTGAGAAAAGAAGGATTAACAGATTTGGGGATTAAAAAGTTCCAGGTGAATGACAAGTTTCACCATTATTAAAACCAGCATATTTGGATAAAACTCTTTTCACAGATTCCTAATACATTTATTCACAATCTTGAAGTTATTTACCATCAAAACAACACTGTGAATAAAGGCTAAAGTCCATTTTAAAGTCCATTTTGAGCTTGGGGAGCTAAAGAACAAACTCATGATCACACAGACATTTGAGGCAGAGTGCAAGCTCCAATACAGGCGCCTCACCACAGAGGTTTATAATTTAGTCAAGGACTTATCATTTTTATTGTCAATAGATCCTATTTCTAATCCTGATTCATGTAGTATTAGCAAACACACACAGCAGTTTTGAATTCTTTACCATTAACTCTTGCTCCTAATTAGATGCAGCTACATGGAGTGGCAATTGCCCAAGAGAATTTATGAACTTGAGATGTAATTAAACCTTTCTCATTTCTATTTTTCTCTAATGTATGATACAGAGATCAGTACACAGAAAAAAAATCTGTTGGAGAAAAAAATAAAATGGAAATCTCAACTGCTGAGGCCCAAGGGAAACAGCTGAAAGGCAGGAGGTACAAATTAATTAATAGAAAGATAAATTTTCACCTGAGGATAAAGCACTGGGGATGGTGCTCCTGGAATAGCATGTGGTAAGCTCTTTCAGCACAGGAAAATATATGTGGGGGAAGCGAGGAACACAGTTTTCCAGAATTACTTAAATAAAGCTGGGTGACCTGAAAAATTGTAGAAAATTAAAATGACAAATACATTTCAAAACAATTATGTTTCGTCCCCCTAATTTGGGTATTTTGTAAAGCTTTCTAAGCATTATGAACAGAATCTCTCTAGGTATAGAGGGGATACTTTTACAACAGCTATGAAGTTCTTAATTGCAGAAAAAAGAGCTTTAAACACAGAAGGTCTAATTAAGACACAAAAGTAAACATAACTAGAAGACTTAACAATACTGGTTTGTGCATTAATAAAACAAAACCTAGTAAGCTATTTTTTAATACCTTACATCTATAGTTTCTCAATATCTTGACTTGAAAATATACAAAATGAGATATGAACATCCCATGAAAATTTAAAATTGAAATCAAACGAATAGGTTATAAACTAACTAATTTACTACATGACATCCCACAAATACTCTCTCTGCAATATAGAATAACTCCTGATAGACATAGCTGGCAACATATACTCTCCTTAAAGCCTGAGTAAATCCAAAATATCTGCTGTAGAAACCACTTTTTTTTTTTTTTTCTGAGGGTATCCTGATGTTCTCACCCCTTGCTGTCCCATGCCTGTCTTATTTATTTAGATATTAAGCTATTCAATCCTGGGGCATCTACAACACTGCAGCTGAATGAATCCTCCATATATATTCTCAGTCAGGCCTTAAGGGCTACCAGACAAAAAAAGATCAAATCCACACCAATTCTCCAGGAATCATTTCAGAATGTCACAAAGTACAAAGAAAAACCTTCACACATGTATGCTCAATGCAAAATGTTCCAAGTTTACATATTTTTCTAACACAAACTTCAAGAATATATTTGTCTTAATCAGGCACAAGTAAATTCTGCAGGAATGTAACAAAGCAGCATGACCACAGCTCAAGCACTTCTACAGTCACTAAGATACCTTCAAAGTCATACTTGCATGTTCTTTGTAGTATAATGCTATTATAATGTGTAGTGTAGTAGTACAGTGTATTTCCAGGTAAAAATGCAATAATATTATCCTCTAACAACTGCATTGAATTTCGTAAGAAGCAAAGTACATCAGTGTCTATTAATGTATGATTCTTTGTCATGTCAGAATGAATAATTGCTTATAAAATATTTATTTTAGTAGTATTCTACTGGAACGAAGTGTGGGAGGTCAGTGCACTGTAACAAAATTATGTTTGTCAAGAAGTTATGAACAGTATTTTTTAAAAAAAGAAAAACATAAAATGTCTCTGTTACTAAAATATATATATATTTTAATATTTTCATTGCATTATTCTTGTTTTAAAAATAGTATCATGCCCAAGAAGTTTGCATTCCTTTTCTTTTTGACAGCTAACAAACTACATACCTGAAACAAAAATGCTAATTAATGAGCCACATCATATAGCACGTCAGCATTTAGTGAGGAATTGACATAATCACTTTTTATTACTCTAATATATAGACCATCTACCACTTAGAGACTTTAATACAATATCAGCTAAGCTGCTGCAGTATACCAAAGCATTTCAAAAACAAAGTGGTTTTACAACCATGGTTTCTTGATCATCTGGGAAATACCTGCATAATGCACAATAGAGTGCAGATTACAATGATGAAGTGAAAGCAATTATTATCCAAGGTGACCCAAACAATTACAGGACAAAAAGTGTCTCATGATAAATTTAATTAAATAGATCTATCACAGAGAAGTAAAGATACAGTGAACATTCAGGAAACATTTTAATATGTAAACTCTTCCTCTTTACAGTTCTCTCTTGGTGCACAAAATCATGTAGCTAATATAAAATACACAGTGACAGGAAAAAATGCCAGCATCTAAAACCCTGGAGATGATAGATGATTTCCATTTTTAGAAATAAATTCAGACTCCCAACTTGGAATCTGCTGCTCCTACCATGAATGGCAAAGCATTTCCTTCTCTCAGATTTACTACTGATACATACAAAGCCATGTGACTTAGCAAACAGCCACAAATTACAATTTGCTTACCAAATTTTTAACCCTTTATAACTCTTGTAAGTTAAATAAACATATTTGAACCTTCCCTCTCAGGGAGGCTGATCTCTGTGATCTCAGTGCATCAATGGGAAGCTAAGAAGGGAGGATAAATTAACAGTTATACTAACACTATCTCTAAAATGTCTGGGTGAAGATGAAGGAGAGATCAAAACTCTTGAGTGTTTTTACACAACTCAAGTTGTCCTTGCCCAAATGCTGCCTGTGACCAGCACAAGCCACGTCCCCGTGCCTGAGCCAGGGCAGTGTTCAGCTTGTGCTCAGCATGTTGCTTTCACTGCTGTACAATATCCCAGATGAGAGGCCCGGTGTGGAGCACAGACAGACATTTTGAGCCTTTGTGCACCATCCAAGATTGCTATCTCCATAATCATGTTTTGGGCAAGGGGGTGTGAACTAAAACAACCACTGTATGAAGCATGCATCTATTTTTGTAAGTTTGACTGTGGCAGAAACCACCAAGGTCATCAGGAATTATTTTTAAACAACCAGAAGTGCTGCTGCTCATTCAAAGCGTTATCAAGATGACTGCTTTACCAATAAGACACCGCAAAAATAGCTATATCTTGGAAGACATTTTTAAATTTTTGCTAAAACACTAAAACTGAGATGCTCCCCACACAAAATGGGCATATGTGTTAATTAATTGTAGGGGTTTGGCATGTCAAATGAACTATATGAATTGTGAAAAATATCCACAATCTTTTAAAAAGAGAATTCTTACCATGGTAGAATAAATAGGAAGTTCTTTAAATGGGTTAACAAGCAACAGTATATCACCAATGTAGGTCTGAAAAAAAGAAGATACAATTGCTTTATTAAGTCATAAATTAAATTTTTAAGGAGGCTAATGGCTTTCTTCCAAATAGAACCTCAGTAAAGCCTCTTAACTCTAGCTAACAACATGCTAAACATAATTCATGAATTCTGAGCTTTTAACTCCACTGTTTGAACTTGAGATCTAAATTTACACTTTGAACAGAATTAATTAGCCTTTTTATAATAAAACTGAGTTCTTCATAACTGAAAATTATGCAGAGAAAAATTGCACTACATATATTATTGGTAGATTATTTGAAAGTTAATTTGTAACTTACCACTTGCTAAACTACAAAAATGTCATAGAATCACAGAAGCTGCTGAGTTGGAAGGGACCCACAAGGATCATCGAGTCTAACTCCTGGCATGCCTACCACATAAACAAGCTCCTCAAGGGATTTTAATGGAATAGATGACATAATTTAGAAATGCTATACTGGCTATCCAGAGCTGATACATTAAAATATATTGCTTGTGGGGTAAGATGGAGCAATTGATACATAGATGTCTTTATGCAAGTGCATGTGTATATGAACATATGAGCATGCATCTGGAAAAGCTATCCTGACTATATTAGAAAAAGTAAACCATTTAATGATTGCAAGTTTGCAAGATTTTACTATTTCATGTTTGGGGCTATTGATGGATGAGAGGCTGGACACGAGCCAGCACTGTGCTCTAGCAGCCCAGGCAGCCAATTGTATCCTGGGCTGCATCCAGAGCAGCGTGGGCAGCAGGGTGAAGGAGCGGATTCTGCCGCTCTGCTCTGCTCTGGCGAGACCCCACCTGCAGTGCTGCATCCAGCTCTGGGGTCCCAGCACAGGAAGGACACGGCCCTGTTAGAACAAGATGAGGGCCACGAAGATGATCAGAGGCCTGCAGTACCTCTGCTATGAAGATAGGCTGAGAGAGTTGAGATTGTTTAGCGTGGAGAAGGCTCCAGGGAGAACTTATAGTAACCTTCTGGTACCTAAAGGGGGCTACAGGAAAGATAGGGAGGGACTCTTTATCAGGGATTGTAGTGACAGAATGGAGAGGAATGGTTTTAAGCTGAAAGGGAAGAGATTTAGATTAGCTACTAGGAAAAAAAATTCTTTACTGTGGGTGTGCTGAGGCACTAGAAGAAGTTGCCCAGAGGAGTTATGGATGCCCCATTGCTGGAAATGTTCAAGGACAGGTTGCATGGGGCCCTGAGTTCACTGTCTTCAACTGGAAGATATCCCTGGCCATGGCAGAAGAGTTGGAACCAGATGATCTCAAAGGTCCTTTCCAAAACAAACCATTCTGCAATTGTATGCACTTAAGTGTAAGATTGTAGGTCACTCTTGCTGCTATACTTTTCACTCCACATAAATAGCTGCTGCTATATTACACTCTTACAATGCAAAAACTGCCAGGCTTCTGTCTCTGAAGAGGTCAGACAGCAAAGCATCATGCGAACAGTTCCAGTCATGCTGTCTTCTTCAAGATGAAGCATTTTGATTTGGAGAGGTGGAAAATATTGTCCTTCATAGTAAATGTACTGTTTTCCTTCTAAAATGCATCAATGTGCTTCCCTTCTCTCACCCACCCTGACTTCACTGTTGGGTTTTCCGGCAAAATGAAACTTTATAAAACTTAAAAAAACCATGAAGCAGGAAGTGTTTAGTGCTAATGACGACTTTGGTTTGTAATTGGAGCCCAAGGAATTTTCCTTCTAAGAACCAAGTCAAGACGAAAGCATCTTCAGCACTGATGCTGATACCCTACCAAAGCACTCTACCAAGGCTGCTGTTGAGCAGAATACTTAGTGATCACTGCCTACAAGTCCTGTTAAGCGAAGAGAATTCCAGAATAGAAGATCCTTGCAGATGAAATCTTCAGTATCTTAAAATAAAACTTCCTCTGTGGATCTTAATGAATTCAGTTTAAGTTATCTGGTACCTTTGAAAGTGAGATGAAGAAAAATAAATACCCATATTATGAGTATTTTTTAGGATTTGATCCATGACTCTAAACCCCAGAAATTTTTTTACCATTGAATGCCATAACACCTAAAAGTGAAGTTCCCATAATTTCAAAAGGATTCACAGCAACATAACAATTCCCCATATTCCTTTAGTCTAAACAGTGTCATCAATTTATAAATTTAAAAATAATATGCATGTTTCCCATTTGCATTCCACTCAGCTCTTCAGTAAGTTAGTAATAAGTTATGGGTAAGATATGGACAGGGATACAAAAATTTTCAAGTGCTTAACTGGATGCCTTCTGTGCTTATTATGGCCCAGACAGGAAAACTTTCCTTACAAAATCTTGATGCAACAATTTCTTTCGGTATCTAGATGAATAGCATTACATTATAATTATTTCTCTGATATTGGAAGAAATGATTAATTAAATATCCCATGCTGAATTCTAAGCTTTTAAAATCTAAATTTCTTTTACATTTCCAGTAATCATGTTCTATTAAATTGACATAATGTTAAAAATGGAAGGATCTTTCAGTGGTTTGAGAAGGAAGATTACAAAGTATGGTGGTACACCACCCCCACCAGCCACACTGATCTGAGCGACCTTAAAACACTCATTCTTGACAAGTGTGTTCATCAGTGTTTACTAACACAATTCCTCCGTGAAATAAGCACGCATAAATTGTATTCAAACCTCTCTGAAGTTATATTCCATTTTTTATATCTCCTTTTCTGATATGAACTTGAGGAATTGCAGGGCTTACACACACATACACATGCCCTCATCCATTTAAAACTAGTCTTGAGTTCGGGGCAGGCTATTGTCCAGTAGTTAAGACAGTAATCCTATTTTTCCTATTCTTTCTTTGGTCTTTTTTTAAAGCTTACTGTTGATAGGTGAACAGCAACTCACATATATCTGATTATTGTTGAAACGCTTCTGAATCTCATAAAGCAGGCTGCTGTCTGTTAGCTCACTCAGAGAAGCCAGGTCATCATTTGGAGCTGGAGGCATTAGCTTGATCTAGAAAACAAAAATTAGAGAAATAAAGTACCTTCACAATGAATCATTCTGTACCATAATGTTCCAACTTACAGTATAAACCAAGACCATTAGAATTTATGGGAAAAAATGCATTAGGAAACCAGAAAGTTGTCACCCCTAAACAATTCCACATCAATAATCTTAATCAAGGGAAGAATATAAAAATTATGATCAATGTTATGGTGTATAACTTCATGAGTCTGATGGGCTCTTAAGAGCATACCAGAGTACCATTTGAAATCCTTAAACCGATAAAGATTCTCAGATCAAATTCCATTTTCCTGCTCTCTTCATTAAATGTTTGTAGCAGAAGAAATCAGGAAATTACTTAGTGCACTTGTGAAGTATTTATTGTCCAGTATTTAACAAAGCTCTCAGACCACTCTTTATCATATGGGATTTAAAATTCTACTGGAATTTTTCTTACAGATTAGAAGTAAGAAATTGGAACTGTGTTGTTATGGAAACCAGAAGATAATCAAGAGTCCAGTTTAGCCAAAAACTGGTGAGTGAAATTGTTTAACCCTTTTGAGATTAGAGTGAATAATAAACTCTGCAAGGGTAAGTAAAAAAGTAAATGCTAATGAAACAAAAAAGATCCAAAAGACTAAGAAAAGAGACAGAAGAAAAAAGAATCAGTGAAAATGCAAATTTGGTTAAAGACAAAATAAACATTGATACATTAAGCAGTGGGCTTATAAATAGCGATCTACACTTAAAATGTAGTTTGATTGGATTTTTTATGTCAGCAAAATACCCAGAAACAGAAAATTCTTACGTGAATGATGATAGAATTAAGTTGTTTGTTCAGAATTTATTATAATAACTCAGGGTCTATTTTGAGGATGGACAATGAAGATGAAACTTCTTTCTTCTATTGTTCTGCTTTAAATGAATGTTCAGGAGAAAAGCAGACACTGCCCTTTTTTGGTGAACACCTCAGCACCTTCAGTCTCTGGCAGTGACAGGAGATCAGTGGCAGAAGCAACAAGCAGACTGGGAGATATTGGAGGGAACATGAAGCGTGCTTCTGTCATGGGGAAGAGGTTGACAAGTATTCAATGACTATGGATACTTGTGTTTAGTACTTGGGACACGACACAGAACTTCTAAACTGCAACTCTTTCCATAAGTTCAAGGTCTAGTTCAGAAAACCTGACACTGATTTCACTACCTGTGCTTTATAGGTGTATATCTACCTACGGAGAGGTTTGTTCCTCACCCCATTATAGCGAATGAAGGTTCCTCTGTCACACAGAAGATGGCATTTCTTGCTCCTTTTTGTTTTTTAATCATGGCAATTGGATGTACAGCTTACTAGAAAACAAGAATTTCACTTGGCAAAACAAAAAATTAAATTACAGTTTGCCATTTGTCTTTGATGATGTACAATGGAATACTAAAAAGAATTAACAAAAGAGTTCCAAGAACATTTTTAAGTGTCTTGTAGAGAGAGAGAGAGAGCAGAGAGACGGAAGTCTGTGGCCTCTTTTCCTTAATAATGTGCTCACCTGGCATGCAGGAACAAAACAGGCATTGGTCTTCACTGCACTCCCTTGTGTGCTATCAAAACTCAGAACATCTGTGCCATAGAATGAGTGTCTTTTAATCTATCTCTATGAAGATTAAACCTCTGCTACGTATTTGTAAATAAAAGAAGGGTTTGGATAAAAGTACTGCCCTGGGATTCTCTGTATTTTCTGAACATTCTAGCACACTTCCTTATACATTCCTGGTTCCTATCAGCTAGCACTCATGCAGATGAAACCTGGATACCATTCGTGGATCACATGACAATAATCAATTCCCATAGGTCACTTGGGCATGGCCCCATCTCTGGAGGGAGAAAATAGTTTTGCCTTACAGATGCGTACGGACTTATCCCACACAGCCCGAGGCCGGCAAACAGGCCCTGTCTTGCATTTATTTCATAATCTAGGCATGGCCAAAAATGCTCATTCTCTAGATATGGTTAGAAATGTGAAGTGTTCAGTAAAACTCCAAGTAAGGAAATCAAAGTTTAGGATTTGGCGTTTCAGCGTTTTCTACCAGACTCATTGCATCAAATGCCATAGTTCAACTAGAAAATAATCACATAGAAATAAGAAACTATATCCTTTAAACTCACAACTGATTTAACAGTAAACACTATGTACATTATTAATATCTTAAAGTCCCATTCTCATCTACTTTTCTGGGCATACATATGTGGTTTTTAGCTCAATACATCTATCTGGCTATCATTCTAATTGTCTGATGTATACCTTATGAGACAGAAAAATAGCCATACATACAGCATAAGTTCCAATATAACTATGCATCTGGAAGTGATTAGTTTTTTAGGTTTTTGTAAGGCTTACAATGAAGATTTCTATTTATTCTTTTAAATTACATACACTTAACAACATTCAGAATCTGCCCTTATAATAATCTTTAGTTATAGATATATATTTACATGCTTGTGTCACTGAAATATGTATGTATACCAGCTCTTACGTATAATATTATGTTATGCACAGCTGAGCGTTGTCTGTGTCATAACTGATATTGGAACAATCAAAAGGGCCTCAGGGGATACTCTATCACACAGTTCACGTGGCTGAAAAAACATAAACAAGAACCATAAGACAATTTTATTTTTTAAAAAAGACTCAATTAAGAGAAAGAAAATATTTGATTTATATTTATTTGCTGCACAGAGCATGTAATTCAATTCCAAGCCATTAATTTCAATCTGCTATCGAAAAATATCCTTCGCAGATGAGAGGAAGGGAAACTGAGAATATGATAAAATTCTGGAAATTATTCATACTGCTTTCTTTCTTTGGCAGCACAGATCTTGATGTTACGGATGATCAAAGAACACCTTTTACCTAGGAAAAAAGCAAAAGCTAACACAAGCCAAGAGAAGTCCAAAATGCTTTATTGATGTAGTCATTTCATTCCCATCTCCTAAGCTTCAAGTAATAAAAACTTTCATGAGAAACAGTATTTTCTTAAGCCTCTTTTCCATCATTTTGCAATTAAAAAAACCTGAAGCAATATATAATTTTGAACTGTTATTTCTTCCCAAACCAAAAAGGCTATGGGCTTTTTCTATTAAAAATACATGTTTGAAATATACTAAGATGAAATTTTTCTTTTTGATCCCTCAATAAAGGCCTAATCTGCATGCCATATTGCCTAAGAATGTATGATATTTCTGACACAAAGCATACAAAATATCATCCTGATATACTTCAATAATATATTAACATAAAATCCAAGTAATGACTCCACATAATCTACTGAAAAATTAAACAGAACATTGAGTGTAAAAAATTAAACAGAACTTTGAGTGTAGTTTGAATGCAACTGGTAAGAATAAAAGACAGTGAAGCTCATTAGAATTAGGATACCCAAAACGCAGGAACAGTGAATAAAAACTTTACTTTCCAAGTTGTGAAATCAAAAATAATAATTTTAAAAAGTGTAACACGGATAAATATCACCTTTGAAAACTAAGGTCTAAATATTAGTAAGACAAATACAGGTATGATACACATATACCTACAGTTCATAATGCATGGCAAGTAGTAGAGAATGCAATCACTGTACTTCCAGGGATTACACAATTACATCACTTCAATGAAGAAAAAATATTACATATTTTAATTTGACAAAATCTAGGGACCCTTTTACTTTCCTAAAATTTAACTGTTTCCTGAAGTGATTAAACTAGTTTAGTCTCTTTCCTTCATAAGAGCTAAAGCTCATTAAGCCCTTGCCAATTGAAAAGTTGTATTAATTATTTTCTAATGCAACAAGTAGTTCAAAACCACACTAAGATAGCACCATTTCTAACCTACCCCTGTTAGTGATAACTTCTCAGACAGGACTCTTCCTATCCTTCCATGCTAGGGAGCATCACTCCAAATTGAGCAACTACAGATATTTTTTAGTTTTCCCTGCTTCTTAAAAAACATAAGACACACACTACTAGCTTGTTTAGAGCAGAATTTCAGACTGTTTCCTGCAGAAATTTCTCAAATAAAAGAGCTAAAAGAGATTCACCTTTAAGTCTGCTCTCTTCTCTTTGAATTGTAACTATTGTGGGAAGTTCCACGGTAGTGTGGTGAAACAGCAGGAGTCCTTTTGAAAATCTGCCCTGGGACCTTGAGGAGACTCAAAGTAATGGTGGAGACTAAAATTACCAGCATGAAGGCTTCTGTTTGCTCATTTTCACCTAGAAGATTAGCTGTTCTTATTCCAATCAGTTTATGTGTGTTTTAGTACACAAACTATAAAGTAGCAGTTTAGCTTAGAGATAATGAAAACCTGAATAATTTTATCTAGGCTTACATCAAAAGAGCATCAGGCAGAAAGAAGTATCTGTGTTCTTGTACACACTTCTGTTGAACATCTAAAAGCAAGCAATAGTCTCATCAAGACCCTAAGCTAAATAACTCCCTCTCTTGCCCTACAATTATAGGAGGATTCCTCCTTAAAGTGTTGCAAGCATTCACTTTTCTGCCCAGCAGTGCTCGTCACTCGGAATGACTGTTTCCATCAAATCACATCAGTCACCAACACCAGAAACTGTAGAACATGAAAACAAGATGTAAGCCAAGTGCAAAACATGTTGTGGTATCCTCTGACTGGATAGGGAACTGAGCACTCCACAGGATTCCAAAGCTGAAGTTCTTTCACAGGCTGACTCATATCATTTACATATGGACGCACTAATTGATCTTGTACGATCAAGCCATTCCTCTGAAATGCATCCAAATAAAAAGCAGTGGAGTTTGCGTTCTTCTGCCAAGACAGAGATGCAGTTTTTTTGAACTGAACATGGCTTAAATCAAACCAATATCTTGCTCCTTTGTTATGCTTCAAACTCACAGTAAATTATTTTTAATGGAAATACCCCCCTCCTCCATCCCCTTGATTCTAAAGTAGTTTTTTCTTAAATGGCCGAATACTTCTGGAATATGTGTTTCCCAAATGCATGTAACAGAAAATAAGCCCTCTTGTATTACAGAAAAAGCCCCAAACAACAGCCCACCCTCCCTCAGAAAACAAAACCAAACACGAACAAAAAAAACCCGAAAAAAGATTAAATCCTAAATATTTAAATTTAGGACGTGCTAGATTTATAAGCAATAGATAATTGCCTCCTTTTGCATTCATCCTATACACTGAATGAGCATGTCATCCTGTAGGGAAAACTGTAACGGGTATCCATATAATCAGTGCTGGTAATCTAATACATTATCACAAGAAAAGGAGTTAACACTGCAGCGGTAAATCTGGCAATTCCTAGCTTTGAATTACAGTCACTAACTTTGCAACTGATATCCCTTATGCATTATTTTTGTTTTTTCAGTCTCCCAGGTTGTGTTTCTTTTGTAACCCGAAGTTTGAGATGCTCTGGGCAGTGCCAACAGTTGTCCCTCCCGTTGTGAACCATGAACACAGATTGAGGAGCTCTGAGCCTCCCCCACAGCCCCTGACCTGCTACCAGTAGCTGGCAAGAAGCAGCTGTTCAATTTGCAGAGGAAACTCTGCAGGCCAGACAGATTGCAGGGAGTGATCAAGGTGACAAGGCTCCACAGTGCAAATGGTATTGCTGTATGGTGAGGGAAAAAATACTATGGTCTCCAGCTTCATTAAGTTTACAACCTCCAGACCTAAGCACTCACAAAAATTTCAAGACACTGCCATTACCTGCTCAAGTTTGGTTGTGTTGTTCACAGTGACATTTTCAGATGAACTGTCTTGAGATTGCTGCTTACATAAGCCTTTAGCTGCATCTTTAAACATGGTATCTTTCTCCAGCAAACTGTCCTGCTTGGCAATCGGTAAAGCCAGCGGATTGCTACAAAGAGAATCAATAAAGCAATTAGACTCCTACTGAAGATGACAGACAATCAAATGTGGACGGCACAAGCACAGAACTGAGACACAACTCAGGGCTGAAACACAAGCTCCTACTCCAAGTACTAAAAAGAAATTGGTGAGAAATAAACTGTTCACATAGGCCAGCCTGTTCCCAAAGACACAGAGCAACATACTTTGATTTAAAATTCACCTTTATGCATGTCTTTTCTGAAGCAGAATTGAGCAAGCCAAAGAGAATATGCATGAGTCTGCTTTTGACAGCACCAGGCTGGCAAATCGATAGCCAATTTTGCAACTGAATTTAAAAAGCACGGTTAAACTACACAATACTATTTTGAAATTTAGTATGTTTTAACAAAATAAAACAGATTTTGCCACTGCAGTTATTAAAATTAAATTCCATCACTTTTTTAGCTCACTTTTAATCGGGCGATATTCAAGATACATTTTATGACCAGAAGGTGCTGTGAATTTGTGATAAGGTAAAAATAAACAAACAAAAAATCAAACAAGCAAATAGCAGACTTTTGAAATTACTCCAACAATATGCAATACTCTTCACCCACATAAAAGTTAAACCAATTCTTATACACATGGAGTTGTCTTCCCTATTGACTGTTCAGAAAATATGACACTTCTGAAAAACAACAATGCCACACTCTTGGATGATTTTTCAGAGTTGTACATCCAAGGAATTAGCAAGGAATCAGCCACAGGAGTTGAGAACACAAACATCTTAAAAAATAATCATCTGGATTCTGACAGTGCAAATGAGACAAACTCATGGAGTTTACATCAGCTCCTTGCCAAAATGTGTACATAATTTCTTTGAAAGGAAATATGGTCTCAATATGGGAATGTAGGAGTAGTTAATTCCACCATGGAATAAAGCCCAAATTTAGTTTCATACTTACTCTGTTACTTGTGTTTAATCACTGATTATTAAAAAAGCCATGATTATACACACAGTTAGCTCAAATGAATACTTATAGCTAACAGTGATAGCAACTCAGGATAAGAACTGCTCTTGGAAACAGAACTGAAACACACACATAATTTTAGAAACAAAGGATAAAGCACCTTCTAGGCAGAATTCATGGGAAAAAAAGACAAAGTAGTTTCCCACTGAATAAAAGACAGATGAACAAAACTTTTCTGTTGAGGAAACTGTCAGTCTGCAAATATTGAAAGAACTAATTTAAACATTTTATAATGAAATATTTTTTTTTTTTTTGCCTCAAGATGTTTTGCTTCAGACATTTAAATGTAAAACATCTAGAAGAACATTGGTGAAAATAAAAATTTCTATTTATTGCTTTGATTCACCTTAGATTATATGGTGATAAATTTACCAAATGTCACATGGACAAAAGATCCGCCCCCCCCCCCCCTTTTTTTTTGTTTGAACTGAAGAACAGAACTTGGCAATTAGAATACAAGATATCAGTGATTAGATTGTAGAAGAAATTAAACACCTGTGACACAAACATATGACTAATATTAATTCACATTTTACCCAGATTCAGAATTGAACAAAACATAATTAAATATGAAATTTTCTTTCTGAGTAGCCTTTTGCTACTGTCCAAAACTACTTTAATCTTAATGTCTTCTTAATTAACTTCTTTAATCACAGACAAATAGAATAAAGATTTAAAGAAAAGCATAAGCCAAATTCAAGTATTAAAAACCAAAGCACTATCACCTATATCTTTCTCAATATTCATGTGATGTTTCATTTAAATGGTGAAGATCCAGGATTTTTTTGCTGTGAATTTGAACCTTACCCATTTAATCTTACCCCTTTTGTGGTAACTACACAACATGCATTAGAAATACTTCTTAAAATTCAGCTATAAACTCCTCGCAACCAAATAAACCTTTCAGGTGTCACAAAAGAGAGGTGGTTGTAAATCACAGCAAAGTGTAGGGGAAAATGGGTGCCTACTGTTTCAACAGATGCATTTTGAACTGAAGAGGACAATAGTAACATAATTTAACAGGCACATTTCATGTACTGATATACACAAGAATAGCCTATAAATTACGAGCATTTATGAGATATTAATAGGACATCATGTGATGGAAATGATGACATATAATTCATATTACAACAAAAAGGTGAATGATTCTGTGAAAGAAAAAATGTTTTAAAATTAATCCAAAAGTTCAGTCTGACTCAGGTTCAAGAAGACACTATGAAAAATAAACCAAAATAAAATGTTTCCAGAAAACACTGGCTTTTTAGAAAAGTATTTCTATTAGTCAGAAGATTAAGTCAAGCAATGCCTCTGAAAGCTCAGCTATAGGACAGTGCAAGGGAAGATTTTATGTAAATGTAGGCAAGTAGATTAACATGAACTGTCTTTTATGAAAATTAATGGATAATTAATGGATAATTAATAGATAATTAACCACAAAGGGAGACTTATGCCAAAATAATGCTGCATAGTAGACAGGAAGAAGTGTTATCTAGGGTAATTTTATTTGAGTGTGGTAGGACTTTCTACCTGCCTATGAGACTGGAAAAGATATTGAATGTTATGTGGAGGAACACTGATTTTATTTATATTCAAAGAAGCCTTTATATAGGGAATTAATTTGAAGCATTGCATATTTTTATTGGACTTTTTTTTAGATAAATTGAGATGGTTTTCTACAAGTTGTCATCCTCTACCATGTCATTAAAAAAAAGATAAAAAAGAAATCATATGAAAAACTGAGAGTTGACAATCAAATTATTGGAAATTTTATCATCGATATTGGAAGCACTTGAGCACCTTCTAATTTGATAGAGAGAATTGTATCAAGGCAGAATCTGCAATAATATTTTCATGGGCGCTTTGAGCTTATAGCTTTTGTTGGAGAAAATTTCTGTAATCCTTCTGCAGGCAATTCTGAGATGCTTCAAACAATTTCTAAGCCAGTTGACACCTGTAAAGTGCATAATCTCTGAAATTTCAGGCTAAAAAGAATTTTAAAGTTACATAAAAGATACTTCAGAATAGATTAAACATTAAAAGAGTGTTTGAAAACACTAGAATAATTGAAAGGAAAGTGCTACATAAATGGTTACATGGAAATGCAATGTAAGAAAAATTGAATCTCTTTTCTGTTTTTTTGTCTTGAACACATCTATTTCTTTTTTATTTCATATTCTTGTGCTGATTTTGAAACACATCCATCACTATAATTAAGATTTACTTATACATGTATCAGAAAATATACAATATGATTGTTAGCATTACTTTGTAAGTAAGTTCTTAATTTTGGAGTATTTATCACTATCTAGATGACTGCACTGTCCATGTATTAAAGGTCTGTTTCACCAAGGAAAGTTCTACAGGCACATGTACTGAAGTAGAAGTACAGTGGTGATCACTGCAGCCATTGCATGAGCCTAAAGTCACTTTTAAACAGATATGGCAAATTTAATACTCTGAACTGTAAGCTATGTCAATTAATATATTCTGTGCTGGTATTTTTGCCAGTGGAGTAACAAATTTTGTTCTGATTGTACCATTAGAATTAAAACTGGCAAAACTCTCCAGCATGGACCCTAGGTTTGCTGCAATGGTCAATCTTCAAGTAGCTTCATGACCTACTTAAAATTCTGTCCTTTAGCTAATTTACTTGGTCAATTATGACCAAGGAACTATGCTGGAGCAGGTATGGCCTCAAAGGTGCTGCAGCTTGTGGAGGGCCTGTGTAAAGCACAAGAAAAGAACAAGACAAGAGGAGTGACAGAGAGAAGTAACTGCAACTCTGCCCTGTGCCACCCACACCTCACTGATCAGACTGAGTGCAATGAAGGAAACCAGGCTTGCTTGGTAACAGCATATTTCAAATATACTGACTGCTAAATTTTGTTTCCTCTACCTGAGTAGAGGCTGACTTTCAATTCACCTCTTCACAGTGTTCTGCCAGAAATCAATGCTGTAATTTAAATTTGAACCAGCAAAATTAGGTTTGCTGACAGAACACATACTATTTATAATTGTGTGTTCATCATTTTTGAGTCTGCTTTTGAGTACTGTTTTCTTCTGAGAAATGGCCACAAAGCAATATGGCCACAACATAGAGTTACTAGGAGCTACCGTAAAACTTACCACCTCAGATTAAACATACTTTCTTACATCAAGAGAATTGATGAAGAATGTATGCAAAAAAGAATAAAGCAAGGGTACATGTGGATTATTATTGTGCACCACTCTTTAGCACAAAAAAATTGCTTTGGTACACAAGAAAAACACAGATTGTTATCTCCAGCCTAGCATATTACACATCTCTCTGAAGACTCTTTTAACAGAACATGAAGAATTAAACTCTTTGTTTTCAGTATTAGCCATTGGAAAAAAATTGTTGAAACCAGTCATCTAGGCTGCCTCTCTAACAGGCAGCATGGAGCCACTCTGGAGGATAATTCACTATATTCTCAGACTATGTCTACTATCATTTGGAATAATAACTCTCTGCGAGGTTTTGGGTTTCACAATTATAAACATAACAAGAGCTGAGACAACTAGCTTTGAGATGACACCTGACCCTCAGTCACTATAAATTAAGATTAGAGGATTTCTGAGTAACATGGAACTCTGTGTGGTATGGTTCACCAACAACTTTCCATTATCAGTAGTGATACCTTAGACATGCATGGGCAAAATACACCAATACTTTTGCCTTCCAAGAGCGCTTCCATCTCAGAATAGCTGGCTGGCCAGCTGATACTCTCCTGCACTGATAGCAGACCCGATAGAAAGCTAGTACAAAGCTCTGGCTGATGAAGTCTCTAAACCTAAGACTGCCAAAAGTCTCAAGAACGTGCCGAAGTGGCATTACTTCAAGCTTACTGTATCCTAATAACAGCCCCCTGGCTGTGTGCAAAGGACCACTGCCAAAGTCAGTGCACAGAGCTGAACAGGGCTCTGGTTTCACCTGGGGCTGTGTTCTCACGCAGGCACCACAAACTAGATGCAGTCCCACACTGGGATACTGTTGCCAATAGAAGCTAAACTCATCACAATTCCACACATAAATCAATTTTCTTTGTTTTTCCATTCAGTGGACTTTGCTTTTCCAAAACTTCCAGAGAAGGTTTTTATGCATGGCAGGTCTGTGCTATTGTCATATAAAGGGTCACTATATAGAAAACTCTCAAAAATTAGCCATCATAATCTATGTATTACAGGAAGAAAAGAGTAGAGAAAAAAAATTTTCAGACCACTTCAACATTGTTCAAGTCATGTCTTCCAAAGGTTAATGGGTGTTAGCACTAAAAGCAGTATGCAGTACAATATGTGCACCACAGTACAGACTTCCAGAATATAAAACCCATGGAAATGCATCATCTACATGCAAGAATAATGAAAAAGTTTTTAAAGTCTCTAAAATTTTTATGAATAACTTTTTCTAGGCATCATTACATAGCTACAGGAGTGACCTACCTTCTACTTCTGGTATTACAACATATCAATAATTAAAAATTAAATTTTTACTTACATTTGAGAATCTAAAGGCATAGTTTCATGCCCCAAAATTAAACTTTTTCATTTAAAAGACAGTTGAAGGCCACATAAACTTCAGGAGTATGATTTAAATTACTGAAACAGTGGGTTAGACTGGAGGACTTATTTCATAAGGAATTAATTAACAAGCATGAAAAATTAGTAATTTCGTAAGCATTAGTATCATATACCCAGCCACATACATTAATGACTACACACCATGAAACAGAAACAACACACTGTGTTTGCCATCCATGAAATATGCAATCTTTACAAAATATAAATATATCCCATGGAATTCTCAATTTAACAGATTGATCATTTCATGACAGTTGCTCACCTCTTCCAAATTTTAATGTATCTAAACACATTCTGCCAACCATAAATTATAACTATTATGAAATGAAAGCATATATATCTTATCTGTCTCTTTATAAGAGGTTTTATTTCTTGTTTTCCTCACACACTCTTCGGTGTTTACTACAGAAAAATGAATGTCAGTGTTTTGCAAGCTTATGCAACCAACAAATACATACTTCAAATATACAGCAACTGCACATTGCATAAAAACATTATTTGTAGCTTTTAAAATTCCCTGGATCATGGTACCTGGAAATAAGAATTTGAAATATCAGTATGTCATGTACTACCATAAACCAGCCAATAGTTCTTCATACCTATTTTCCATCTCTTTTCACATACCCATGGCAGTCTTATTTTAAGACTCACAAGGAAATACAAAAGTATCAAATTTTAAAATTTAAGACACAAACTGACTCTTCAATACTGAGTTTTAAGTCCACACTGCTAAATGCTACTTGATTCCACTTGAATTTTAAGCAGCACAAATCTAAATATAAATTTGTAAATATAATTCTGACCAGTTTAATTTCATCTGCAATCACATATCTGATTTTTCTTTTTCAGGACTTAGTCCTTGCCTCTTTCATAGGCAATGGTAGTTTTACTTATACTATACTTACACTATATACTATATATAGCTTAACAAAAGGATGTTTGAGTCTACGGTATTAACCTCTAATAATTCTGCTAAGGCAAACCCAGATAATTTTTAATGGCAATTACAACAACATATTTTATTATTCATAATATATAATTATAAAACTAAGACTGACAAAAAGATATGAGAGATAAAAACGCAAAAGATGATTCAGGAGATTTCCAAAAGGAAATAGTTACTTGACCCATCAAATCACACAGAATCATAGAATGGCTGGGGATGGAAGGGACTTCCTAGAGGGCACCTGATCCAATCATCCCACTCAGGCAGGGACACCTAAAGACAGTCACCCAGGACCACATCCGGATGGGATTTGAGTATCTCCAAGGACACACAGCTAGGATTCACAGATTGACAGATATGGTTCAAATGATAATCTGGCTTCAGTGGATTGCTCTATAACAACACCAGCACTTACTTACAGTTTATTGGAAATTGTGGGCAAATCATGGATGATCTCTTCATATGGCTCTTCTTGAGATAAAGTAGAAACAGCTAAAGGATCTTTCATTTTTTCCTCCCAAACAATTTCAGCCTTCAGAAGCATTTCCTCAATAAAATCAGAAGCTGCAACATCTAAGACATTGAAACACCAAGACATCAGACAAGAAAATGGTGCAGAAAAACTCCTTTGAATTAAGATCTCTAGATCAGATTAAGACTAAACATGTGGCTAGATAACATGAAAGGAATTGCTCAGATTTTAATCATAAAATAATACTTGAAATTACTGGGAAAACAAAGGCAAAGTAAATTCAGTACAGACTTAAGCTGTCATCTGCAAAACCTCAAAACCATTCTTGCTGTGTAGTGAACCAAAGTATTCAATAATTCACAGGACTTCAGGAAAAACAACACAACACTTTTCAACACTTTATTTCTATAAAAACATGCACTTAAATCCTTTTCAAATGTTTTATGTTTCTACAAACTAGATATATGCCTTATACATAAAGAAGTGTTGAAATCAGTTCTGTTTGCAGACCAGAAAGACAGTTAACTCAACTGTGGTAAATACCTACTAAGTGTGGTTAGCTAACTGTATTGTTAGATTATCTGAGTTTGATCCACATCCTTTTCTACAAATAAAAACTGGTATGTATCAAACAACTCTTCTAAGGTTAAGTGTCACAAAGTTCCCTGTGAATGTATTTCTATATACTGTAGGCAGTAGAGCACTTGAAGCATAGTATATATTCTTTTATTATGCAAAGGAAGTTTCATCCATAATCTGACAGAGAGTTCCTATTATCTACATTACTGAGTTCCATCTTCATTTTATCCTAGCTACAGAAGGTTGAACAACCATGTGTTTCTTCTTTTCAACACTGCTAGGTAGCATTACTGAAATTATCTCTGCTTTGATCTCTGTGTTAGGCCAGCTGATCTGAAGTTCCTTCCAACCTAATAGAGTCTGCAATTCTATTATCTTTAGAGCCAGTGCCTCAGCTCCCTGTTGCTATCTGGTTTAAGAAGGTGCCTTCTGTGGTAAACAATGGCAGTTACAATTCAAAACTAGGTGTTGAATTTGTTTTCAGACAATAGCTGTAGAAATTTCAACTGAGTGTACTATAAGTTGAGACAGAAAGAAACTCAGTGAGAAGTCACCAAAAATGTGTAAAGGCAGCTACCACCAAGGCACAGAAGAACTCTCAAGTAAGAAACATAGCTAAAAATAAACAGGGAATGAAACAAGTGGAAGACCATGCTGTCATTTGATATGATATCCTGGGTTACCATGACTAGCAGTTTTCAGCAACGTATGTAAGAGTGTACACACATGTATGTGTGTATAACTCTACACACTAAATTAAGAAAGCAGGAAGGGAAGAAAATAGTGTCACAATAGCTAATATAGCCATTATGTACATGGATTTTCACCTACCTGAAGGCTTTTCATTGTTGCAGTTAAGAAGATTGGGATTTGCCTGGTGCATCAAAAGCAGCTTCACAAGATTGGTCTAAAATGGGCAAAACCAGAGGTGTTTGTAATGGAAGTAGGACAGGTGTCTGTCATTCAGTTTATTCCTTCCTTCCTGCACTATCTGAAATCATATGATAATCCACAGGCAGTATCTCCCAACCCCCACCTTCTGCAACTACTAAACACATTTCTATAAATCAGAAGTGGCAGAGTAAAATAAAATTCTCATATGATTTCAGGGTACCCTCAGCATAACTCCACCCTCAAAGCCTCCCTCCATTCATACATGTGTAAACAAATTCACAGAGGAAAAAAACTACCACTCCATCACCACCTGTTAAGACTTAGATCACAAATTTTTCTTCATGCCTGAATAATCCAACTGTGTGCCACCACTGTCAAAGGGGTCTGACTCACAGCCATCATCATAGAAGTAAATCTGTTCTCTGTCAGTAGTAGAAGTAGGCACATTTATCTTATGTTTACCAAATCATCTAATCTACTACTAAAGGTAACAATTATAGCACAGTAGGGGAGGGTAGAGTATCATATAATGAAAAAGTCTAAAATATATTTTTCAATTCCTTCAAGGAACGGTTTTTAGTGAGTAGTTCTATGGCTGTACCAAAGTCTCTAGAGATACTTTCCCATCAAAGGCTGTAGCAATGTCTATGCTGATAAACTGGTTAGTGAGAAAGGAGTGAAAAGCTGCATAAGGAACAAAAATTACTTTTAGAATGTGAATGTAGAGTCCAACTAAATGAGAGAACTATATGCATTTTTGAATACATGCTAAAGCAAATAGAATGTATAATGTAAGTGTAACCAACAGAAGAGGCCAGGATGAGCACAGGGGAAAAAAAGCTGTGAAGGAAAGAAAGGATTCTTCAGAGTAAAGAACAGACCTAGAGATAAATGAGACCTAAATTGGAAGTCAGATAAGAGAAAGGATGATAATTTGGCATAAACCCAAGTAATAAATAAATAAACAAACAGGAAAGAAATCATTGCAATAAAAAAAAAAAAAAATCAATATGGATTCAGTACACAGGAAGCAACTTACTAGAAAAAAACATGATAATGAAGAATCCATTAAATGCAAAGAAAACCCCAAGCTTCTAATCATAGAAAACCAAGAAAATATTGTTGCAAATTTCTGTAAAAATAAAAAGATCTTGGTCTCCTCAGATTTGTAATGCTGGCTTTCTTTTCTTGCAGTAACAGCAGAAAATTCAGCAAACTTCAAGAAGTGGGGAAGCCATAACAGTTTTATTTCCAAATCCAATTAGACCTGCTTTCCACTGAGAACTCGCAACACATGTAGAAATATATACATATGTAAGTCTTTTTTTATTAGAAAAAAAAGGAACATGCTTATTTATAGAGCTACTGCATAATCTCTGAAAAGTGGTAGTAATTGTATCAAAGAAAGGAGGTTTTAAATGCATTTTTAGTTTAGCAAAAATTCACAGCTTTTTGGGTTTCCAAAGGTTTGGATTTATAGCACAAGAAATCCCATGCTCCAATATCAATGTTTTCTGCTGCCAGTGAAAATATCTCCTGCTGGGACTTCTTGATGCATGTCACAAGGACTAAGGTATTCAGGTCACTGACAACTTCAATAACCTGCTTTCGGATACACAACTCTCTGCATTGGAATTTGCCTCATTCACTAATGTTTTAGGACTGTTTTAAAATACAATTGCCATATCTAACAGTAGAAATATTTGTAGAATAATTACAGCAAATTACCATTAAGCAAAGGTATTTCAATTGTAGCGTTACAAATAACATACATATGACTATGTCAAGAAATAACATCATATCTAATGAACTATTGCAGAACCTATGAATAAAATTAGTATGTCTACATATATATATATTCTCCTATTCTTCCAGTGTAGTCTTTGACAATTCATGTAAATTTAAAAAATTAGACAGTGTTATGACTCACTGTGAAGAAAATGCCACAGTAATGGCAGTTATTTAAAATATCTGCTTATAAAATACCATTTGTCTTGCTGCTTCTCTTATACTCTTAATTATTTATTCAGTACCTTTTGACAGAACACTAGGAAACACCTTAGACCTTAATTTTTTCCTTTTAGATCTTACCTTTAAATACCCTCCTTCCCAAAATACAATATTTATTACCTTTTCTATATTAATAAAGCATGTCTGTCTCTCTTTTCCTGGTGTTCTGCTCAAATTGCATTTTTCTACCTCTCTCTGACTTCTCTTACTGAATACTTTAGCCTTTGACTGTTGAGAATGGTACTGCAAAGAATATTTTCCTGTCTCATGCTTTAATCTGAAAGTCCCACCATTTACATTCCCCTGGCTCCTTCTTTTCTCACCAAGCCAGGAGCTCCTGGCCCTCATTTTCAAAGGAATTCATAGACTTTCCATACTTTACGTATTCCCACTCATTCAGCATTCAGGCTCCAGTACCTACGGCACATTGGGCTGTGACTTTGGCCATCACTAATACATTTTAAGATACCTATTTTTGTACTACTTCTAGGCTGTGCCTTATACTAGCGAGGAAGTCTTAAAAATATTGGTGAAGCTACATTGTGAACATCCATTCACAACCTGTTCTTACATGATGCTTGCCAAAGAGAAACAGGCAGTGGGCCATTCCACCACTCAGATGGACTGAAAAATGTCCCAGTGACTGGGCTGATGATGAGTGGCAAGCAGACTAGGTGGAGGCCAGTAACCAGCACTGTACCCTAAGGATCACTCCAGTCCTGTTTCACATCCCAATTAATGATCTGGTTGATGGGGCAAAATTCACTGGCATTAAAATGTGAGGAGTGGCTGATATTCAAGAGGGCTGTGCTGCCATCCTGAGGGACTTCGACAGGCTGGAGACATGGGCAGACAAGAACCTCATGAAGCTCAACATGACCAAGTGCAAAGGAACAACCTTAGGCACCAGTACGTGCTGGGGGCTGCCCAAATAGAAAGGAGCTTTGCAGAAAAGAATCTGGGGGTTCTGGTAAATACCTTGTCGTACACGAGCAAGGAATGTGCTTTGGCTGCACAGAAAGCAAATGGTTTCCTGAACAGCAGTTAGGAAGAGTGTTGCCCATAGGTCAAGGAAGGTGATCCTTCCTCACTACTCAGCACTGGTGAGGTCACACCTGGAGTGCTGTGTCCATTTCTGAACTTCTCAATACAAAAGTGACATGGAAAGAGTCCAGTAAAAGGCCATTAAATGATTTAGAGGCTGGAGCACCTCACATATAAGGAAGAACTGTGAGAGCTGGAATTCTTCAACCTGGGGTAACAAAGGTTCAGGGGGATCTAATCCATGCGGGTAAAATACCTGAGGGGAGGATATAAAGATTACAGAGACAAGCTCTTCAATGGTGCCCAGTGATGGGTCAAGAGGTAACAGGTACAAACTGAAGGTTCTTCTGAACATCACATAACATTTTTTCACTGTGATGGCAACCAAACTCTGGCACAGGTTGTCCAGAGAGGTGTTGAAAAGTTCTTTAAACCTAATGAAACATGGAGTACAACACTGAAAATAAAAAGCTGGAAGGGTAACTGGATGCAGCACTCTAGATGCAACTTCACTAGGGCTGAGTAGAGGGGCAGGGTCACCTGCAGGCGATGCAGCCCAGAACACCATTTGCCTTCCTGGCCACAAGGACACACTGATGGCTCATGGCTGCTTGTTGTCCACCAGGACTCCTGGTCCTTCTCCACAGAGCTGCTTTCCAGTGGGTTGGCCTCCACCCTGCACTGGTGCAGGGGATTATTTCTCCGCAGGTGCAGGACCCTGCATTTGCTGAATTTCAGACAATTCTCTGCCCATCTCTCCACCATGTTGAGGTCTTTCTGAAGGGCTGCACAGCACTCTGGGGTATCAGCCACTGCTCTCAGCTTTGTGTCCTCAGTGAACTTGCTGAGGAGGCATCTGCCCCTTCATCCAGTTTTGAGATCCTCAGTACAAAAGAGACATGGGGCTCCTAGAGTGGGTCTAGTGGAGGGAAATGGGGATGATTGGGAGACTGGAGCATCTCCCTTGCATGGATAGATTGAGGGAGTTGGGCCAGCTCAGTGTGAAGAACATACAACTAAGAGGGGACCACATCAATGTCTATCAGCGTCTGAAGGAAAGGTGTCAGAGGATGGAGCCAGGTTCTTTGTGCTGTCAAGCAATGGGACAAGAGACAGTGTTGGCCAGACTGCAAGGCCTCTTCCCACAGATAAGTAACTGCAGTGACAGAGTAGGAAATATGGGGCATGAAGGAACGGCAGAGATTTCTCAAGAATCTCCCTATGCACTTGAGGCTGCAAAGGCATCTCCAAACTGCTCTCAAACCATGCTATTTTTTACTGCTAATGAATTAGCTGGAGAGCAGAACCAGTATTCCTTAAAAGTGTCTTCCTCTCTTGTCTGGTCAGGTATTTTCCCCTGAAGCCATGTACAAGACATTAGGTGTGTGCCAGCACCTGCAAAGAATAAACTGCTGGCTCTGCCTGAGCTTTCAGCTCTTATTATCCAAGTCCCAGTCCCAGAGACACTAACTCAGATCATTTATTCTCCTTTCTTTACCATCAGAGACATACCTGCTTAAGTTGTAAATTCAGAAAGCTGGAGGTTTTATGCAAATGTCCTCATGTGCTGTTTTGCACAGCGATGAATATGCATTATCCGATTTGCATGAACCGCCAACAGTAAATTCCTTCCATCTTTCACTTTTCTTCCCTGTCAACACCACTATTTCTCTCTACTTCTCCACTCCTTTCTGTCTGTTTCAACATTGGACATATTCTACCATTCTTAAGCAACCTGGTTCACCATCAACCTTTAGGTTCCTAACCACCTTATACATTTTTTATCTCCCAGGCACTTCTTCAAATCCATTCCTCAGTTCTCTCTGCCTAAGCCCTCCCCACCTTCTTCCTGCAATTTTGTTCTACCTGCTGTCACTTCTCAGGTTACCACTTCATTTTTGCTGGATGTGGTCCCCAGCATGTGCTCATCCACAGTGAGACAAAGATATACAATAAGAAACTAGTGGAACAACAGTCTTAGATCAAAATCAGTATTATTTTTAACCATCTATCTCACACTATTGAGTGAGATCCAGAAAAATCACCAAGTATTATTTTAATATCTAAGGTGTATGTTCACTAAACCAACAAAACCTCTAGACAGAATACAAGAAATATCACTGGTTACGTCATTATAATCTGCAGTCTTCACCACTGAGTGAAATGACCTATATCTGTACTCATAAGCACCGGTCTTCTATTGCTCCTATGGCTAAAATGTATCTTAATGGGTTGAGAAGTGCATATTTACCTGATAGTGTGATTTTTGTTAGGCAGTTTTCTAGGACTGCTGCCTGTGAATGCTTATGATTTTTCAGTTTGGGTTGTTTTTTTTTTTTTTAAATTAGACAGAAAAATAAAGCAACCAAAAATTAATCACTTCTGGTAGCCAGGTGTGGAAAAATATTTTACTTGTCCTTGTGAGCTCCAGTGTTTGTATGATTTGAAGATTTTATTAGGTAGAAGATTAATTCCATAGGCTGAGAATATTCTTCTTGTTGTCTGCTTGGAAAATCATCAAAACTTAGCCAAATTTCAAACCTTTGAAAAAATCAGCTATCCAATGCTTATAAGACAGGGCTTTTTTATTACAATGCATAAATCAAGGAGCCCCCTTTTGCTAGTACAGTCCATTGAAGCTCTACATGTTAGCAGAACCAGTAACAGCTGCTCTATTTAAATATACAGTTGGATGTTCAAAAGATTTGTAATAAAAATAATAAAAATCAGGGAAGTAGTTTCCATTCTTATTAGTACTGTTACTATTATAATGACCAAGTTTCTGTGATAGAAGTGCTGTAGTTTAATGCTAACCATATATTCCATAGATCGAATAAATAAGATCAGATAAGTCATGGAGCAATACGACTCCTCAGAATAACACTGGTGCCTATTTAACTAATTAAATGGGGTGATAATAGGCACTTTACCAAGCATCAAGGACATAAAAAAGAAAAATGTAGGTTAGGAACCTTACTACTGGGGAGTAAAACAAGACAGACTCCCAGCATCAGAGAGTAAGGTAACTATTAAGCCATTAGTTTCCATGAACTCAGCTTTTAAGATCATGTATTTGTTCTCCACCACATAATAGTATGCCTTAGATAACTGTATGTCCCTTTAAGACAAAATTTCATAGGTAAAGTCCTAAAAAAGAGCAGCAGTGTTCAGAGGCTAAATAGCATTTCCTCTGCAATTGCAAATCTGATCCACAGTACTGCTCTAAACACAGGAAATGATGTCTGAAACTCATTACAGATCTCCCTTCTTAATAAAATATAGATTAGGAAGATTTTTTTTCTATTTGAGTGCAGAAGAAAGGGGACCATAACCACCTGTGGTAAGCAAAGTGGAACAGATTAGAAAAAGTAGGTTGTGGGAATAAGACTAGCAGCAGGGTAGAAAGCATGGGGGTGGTGGGGGGAGTGTGTGTAATAGAAGAGGGCATAGATAAAAAGCTGGAATTTGGAACTACCAGCATGAAATAAATGAAGTGAAAGGGAAGAAGAGAAATGTGGCAAGGAGCCAGGATGTAGGTAGAAACAGACTAATCAGAAAAATGAAAGAAGAAAGTGACATGTGAGGATGAAAACACTGAGATTGAACAAGGGAGATTGGGACTGTAAGCAAGTGGGACAGAAGGGCAGGAAGGTTGGCATGAAGTCAAAGTGGAAAAAAATGAAAGCTTGGATGAGAACCAAGGAGAGGAGGAGGGGCAGAAAGCTGACTGTGCAAGGAATCAGGATTCGGCTAAAACATGTAAGGAAAGAACATGAAGCCAGGCAAATGAATTGGACAATAAGGCAATAGAATAAGGATAAGAATGGAACAGACTGGAGGCAATGGGACAAAACAGGCTATGTGTGGGAGGAATGAACCGTAAATACTGCGTCTGTTCGTGCACAGAGCCTGGAATGGAACCCAAGTTTCCCAAGTGTCACCACTACCTTTCTGCAGTCAGCAAGTTTAACCTATATGGTCTAAGAGTATGCCTTTTAAACCTCTGAAACAGTTCAAGCAAAAAAAGGGAAGCCTAATGCTGTTTTCAGTTATTAAAGCAAGTGACAAAGGTCACTTAAATGTTTTTCTGCAGCTGATTTAAAAACTTCATCAGTCTTTACTTCAAGACTGATAACCTACATTTCTATTTCTCAATCCACCAGGAAATGAGAGAGAAAAAAATAAAATAAATCAGGGAAAATATTATGTGATCTAGTGATTTAAAGATGCTTATAAGTTATGGTCCTACAAGTTATGTATTTATATTACAGAGAAGTTTATAAATCTGCCACTTCTCAAAGTTTGTGCCTGAAAAGCCTTGTTAGACTTCTTTTTCATACTTGCCTCTCATATATGGAAGTCACTATAAATGGAATTTTAAGGAAAATAAAATTTATATTGATCAGAGAGATCCTGAAATAACCAAATATATAGTGTAGACTGTGCATACCTCAGATTTAAAAACATACAGGTAAACACTGAGAATTTTATAGTAATTTTTTATGCTGAGATTGTGTCTACTCTGTAGATGAAGTTCAAACTAATTTCTTATCATTTGGTATTGCATGAATCTAGGTTTTCTTGCCTTATGTTCTCTCCCCACAATTAGCATTTGAATAATTTATAGAAATTTTGTGAATATATTGAGAGTGAAAGAAAGATATCATGAGCAGAAATCCCAAAGTGGTCCCTCTGAGGAAACTGAGTGTAATTTGATCTGAAGGGAAATATGGCTCTTCTACCTGAGTACAATCACATACGCCAAACATGAACAAAAAGACTAAAGAAAAAAGGGTGAGATATGTCTGGATAAAGCATTCTCTAGAGGATTTTTTGACCATAAATTAAAGATTCCAACTACTTGACAGGGAAAATATTTATTCCCTGAGTGACTATAATCTATTCTTTCTGAAACACTAAACAAGCATCCCCTTCTTTAGGCTCTTCTCATTGAAAACATTTGTGGAGTGTGGTTGCAGAAGTTCAGAAATTGCATTCAAAGGAACTACTATGTCAATGCCCAAACTTGATGAGATTAAGTATCATTCCCAGCAGTGAATTCATATATCCCTCTACATTGAAACATATTCCAACAACAGATGTGGATTTTTTTTCTGTTTCAAGCTCTTAAAGAAAAAAATGCACACAAGGAAAAAAAAAAGAAACTACAGGTCACTCGACTACAGTTGAGTCAAATGACTAATCTCTTCTGGTAATGATGAGCAAATTAGTTCACATTGTAAGAGGGTGTATTCTCTGTGACTTCAGCAAGGAGCAGAGTCCCTTTTACAATCTGAAAGAAGTGTTGTGTTTTGATGAACTAACTAATCAGAGGGGTACGATTCAGACCAACCAAATGTGTGTGAGGGAGAATATACTTACAGAATGACAATTTCACAGATTTGGAAATGACACAGGATGTATATAATATGCTAAGAAACATGAGGTAGGCATCTGATATCTAGAAACATTTTTTATTTATTTGGGATAAATATATTTTTTTTTTAATTGTGGTATTTCCAATTTACTGATGGGAAGAAATCCTTGCTAGTACAGGAGTTACTCTTGCAGAGGTCCGGTCAGCAGTTGAACAAATGTCTTATCTGTTTCTTTTGACATCATGGAACCCTTTAAACCTAAGCCAGAGGCTAAATCTGTCTCACTAAGTAAGAGAGTGCAATGAAGGAAGCTTAAGTATCCCTTATAATCCACCCTGCTTAACTGTTAGCTCTCTCCTTGGCTGTCTTTTGGACCACTCCAACCAGCTCTCTACAAACATGACTAATCTCCTAAAGAGGAAACTAGCTCCAAACAATATGAATGTGAGCCAGATTGTTGCCTGGCTTAATCCCTAGCCCTCTTTCACTTAGTGATTTAACAGTTTAGACATAGGCATCATTCCCCAAGGATGAAATTTTGGGAGATGTAGTATTGAAGCTACTGCAGAGTCAGCTCTGACCTGCACATCTCCGATAGCTGTTTGAAAGGTGACATTTCTGTGATAAACAACAAAGAAACAGCTTGTGCCTGGGAACTGTTCCAAAGTACCCAAGGCAAATGTCAGAGCTGCAGCATATTCCCACCATGGGGAGGGCAAGTGTGTGCTCTCCTGATCACAGCAGCTGGAAGGTGTCCAGCAGGGACAGCACTACCAATGCCAGATTACTTGCTGTCCACAAAGTGATTGCTGTGCCAAATTCAAATTGAGGGGCCAGCCTGAGAAATAGATGTCGCCCTTCTGCAGTTGGCACGAGTGCCAGCACGGGCAGGGTGGTACCCAAGCAATGATGTGTGTCTTGCACTGGTGTGCACAGACAACAACCACAAATACACCAACACTGCTCTGCTGCATGAGAGTGAGACAAAGGAGTTCCAGATGCCATCAAAAACAGGGTTAAAAATGTGGATGTCCAAAAGGCCCTCTTAAATTTACACAGGCAACCCTGACTGTCTTGGGGTGACTTTATGATGTGTATCCCATATTGCTGCCCTATGCCCAGAAATTAATTCTTGTGCCTTTCTATGCCTCTAAACTGAGGACTGAGGCATATTCTAATTTCTTGAGGCTAGCTTTGTTACCCTAATAATCTTATTTTGAAGTGGATTTTTTTGAGTCACAGATGCAGATTTGGATTGTGTTGTAGAGCTTATTATTTTCCATCATTTTATTAAGGTAAAATTATTAAGGTAAGCAACTCTGATCTTAATACCTTGAAAATATAAAATTTTTTGGTATAACGTTAATATCTCAATATGCATTAAAACCCTAAATTTAGCCTTAATACTTATGGAGGGGAAATGACAACAGTCCTAGAAATTCAGAATAACATTGTTTAAAAACAGGCCTATTTTTAATATCTGCAGGCTGGTAGTATTTCAATCAACAGTCTGTTGCACTCATTGATAACCTAATCTGTTCCTGTAAAGCAGATTCTTGTCTTACAAACAGAGACTGACCTTCAGGCAGTAGCCTCAGCTTCCCTGTTCTGTACTCAGTTGCCATATCCTGTACACAACCCTCAAACTCACCAGCAATATCCAGTACTCCTACGCAAGAAAAATATTCCATTCTGGATCTACATGCTCTGTCACTAACAGGACAATTCATTTATCATTCACCCATGCTCTGTTTCAATTTTCAGACTAATAATGTTTTTACATGGTAAATTTATCCATTAAACTGGTTTTCTTTATAAATGTATGTAAAGACAGATACATATTATTTTTTTTTTCAACATCAGATAATACATACTGACACTTAGAACTCTTACTTATTCCCTCTCTGGAAATAATGCATAGTAATTCTGCTATGTTCTGCTTGTGATAAGATTAGTATTGTATAAGTATCTAACTCTAGTCCTTCTCTAGGATTCACTCTGTGCAGCTTTATGCTTGCTAAATGTAAGGCATCAACTCTGTGCCCACTTCATGATGACTTGGAAGACCCAGAAGACCAGTGGGCAGTTCACCCATCCTTTGGCCCCACATTTTGATCTGGATTCCTCATGAAGAATTTAAAAATGTTCAGATTACACCTCTGACATATGCTAACTGCCCATGATCTCTATAACCAAGGAGGGTCAGACCTATAAATAATGAATCATCGCCCTTACCTTAAACGCACTCCTAGGATTTTTTGAATTGTCTTCTAGAGGTCATTTTACACATTAGACAAGGAAAAGCTTTGATGTTCTCCTTAAACTTAGTTGGCTAAATTTAGTTAAGAACCCCATCCTAAATAAAAATGAGTTTGCCATTACCAAGGAATCAGGTTCATTATAAGGTGTGGATGCAATGTCTTTCACATGACTAGCTCACTCAGATTCATCTTTCTCCAGTAATTTCACATACAAATTACTGTGGAAGATGGAGCAATAAGATTTTTATAATCCACTTCATTTACAACTTGAGATTTGTAACAAGAAGCTTACAGTGCCTTTATTCTTGAGAAGTTTCCTCCTGTGCAGATGCAAATTAAATTTTCTCACTATAAATTTAAAACTTTCGCAGTTCCTCCTTTTTTTTTTCCCCTCCTTACTACAGTAAATTAGTACCAACTCTATTATCTCTATGCTCTTACAAACAACCAGATGTGGTGGGTTTTTCCCCATTTTGTGTATTTGCACACATAGAACTATATATGTATAGAGCTCAGGTCCTTCAACTAAGTCTGGATGTCACTCTGAAATAGTGTAACAATTTCTTCATATCACAACATTTTTTTTGTAAAATAATACACAAAATATATGTATGTAAGGTCTATAACATAAAATAGTTCAAAAACTAAATCTGCAATTTGTATAACTAATTCAATAGCATTTTATTAAGGCGAGAAGCTTCTCCACATGAAAAATACATCTGTAGCTATTTTATAAATAGGAAAAACTGTCAGTCCTCATGGCTCCTGGAATACTGTACTATACCTATACTGGATGTGGTTTGGTTGCAGGTAGTGCAGCCCCATTGCTGGCAAACTGTTCAATAACAATGGTTTAAAACAGGTTTTCTGAAATTTCTGTGACCAGTAATTACAGGATCATTGCTTATTAGACAAGCTTTAAGACAACAAAAGGCTACTTTGCTGTTCAAATACATTCCTGGAAGGACAGAAATCCTCCCTAGAACCTAAAAGGAGAGCAAACTAAAACCAAATAGACTTTCTGACAGTTTTCCAGTACAAGACAGAGATTTATCACTGTAGCAGGTTTTTCAAGTGTGACTTTTAAAAAAAAAATGCCACAAATACGTGTTAGAAGAGCGTGAAACTGTAAGGGATCAAGTCCAGAATTTATATTAGTGACTTTCTCAGGGAACATTAAGATTTTTGGCTAAAAGATAACTATTCCCTCATAAATATACTTTAATTTAAAAGAGACTATCCAAATCATGTCTTGTCTAAGGTTACTCTCTTTCTGCCATACTACTTTTACCTGAAATAGTAACAATACTTGTTTTAGTCTACAATTAGTTACTCAAAATGGGATTGTAAATATGTTATGCATGTGAATTCATCCTAAGGCTAAAAGACATTTTAAAATTATCATCATAAGAAAGGAAATTTTAAAAACACCCTAACAGCATAGTAACTGAAAGAAATATTTCCCTGATATCTAATAAATCCCTTTATAAAGGAATTTAAATTATTTACTTGTTTCTTACAAACACAGTCCAGTGAAAGCTGTATTTATCTCCGAAATGACACTGGAAAATTACATATAATGATAATAAGATATCTCTAAATTTTATTATTCACTGACACTACAAAGGGAAGATATTTGGTCTGTATTTGGCTAATTTTACTGAAGAAGAGTACAATGTTCCTTCATTGGCTTTCTCTGTGTGTACCCATACTGCTTGTATAGAGACTAGTGCAGCTGGTCCCTGACTCCTCATTGAAAACTGCTGAAATAGTAAGAATTAACACTATTGTCATCTGGGACATAAAGGGAGATGCAGTTCAACAAAAGTGCCAACAAAAAGGATCATGTCACAAAATAGCAATTTGAGCTCTTGGAATTCTTCAAAAGGAAAGACATTTTTTCCATTAGCCACTTTCAGCTACAAACTTTATATGTACAGTGCTGTTCCAAAAAGAAAAATACCTAACTTCACAAGAGTATTTCAAGTCATCCAGAGTTAGTGTTGCAAACACATATGCTACACATACACAAGGAAAGGCAAGTTTCATTTCCCAGCCCTTTCAAGTGAGTTCTTTCAAGTCCTCTTCAATTACACTCATGTTTAGCTTCACAATAGAAGAAATGTACACCTGTAGTATAACCACATTGTTGCAGTACAAAGCCTTCACTTGTAAGCCATCCTAAAATGTCAGAATAAGAAACCTCAGCTCAAGACTGCATCACTACTATCCCTTACTTCTGAGTAAGAGCTTTCTTGCCCTACTGAAGTCTGAACACAGGCAGAGTGAGTGCAGAGGGATCAGTGAGAGTAGCAGAATTACAGAACAATGCAGGGTAAGGTGGGATGAGAAAATTAAATCTACAGTAAATTCAAAATACCCCCCATACCTCATTTGCTAACATAACTTTGGTTCTGTACATCTTTGTGGAAAGTTTTTCTATGTAAATTTACACAACCTGAAAATATTGCAGACACACTTCAGGCCATATATATGTCTATTTATACATATATATATATATATATATATTGTGGCTGGTGAACATACATTACAAGGGACAGAGAGTTTTCAGTAAGACAAGTCCCTAGTACCACAAGAACCACATCATGTTAGGGTGACCAGAAAGGCTTCTCCCAGGATGCTTGTTCTGCTCTGTTAATTTATCCCAGTTTGGCTCCCCCAGATGGCTGTCAGACTCTACCCCTTGTCACTCCCCCAGAACTTCCCCATTGGTCCCTGTTCCCTAGTCCCACCTTTTCCCCAGATAAAACTGTGAGTTTTGGGATCATGTTCATAATTGCCTCTGCAGCCTTCGACAGTGTAGCAGCAATAAATGCTCCTGGCAGAACGCACGCAAACGCCCTTCTCGACTCTTTGCTGCCGACTGCAGCACTGAACCCACCCGTGCGGCTGTGGGGGCACGCGGGACCCCACGGAGCCAGGCAGGGACTGTATATATATATATATATATATATATATATATATATATATATATATATGTGTATGTGTATGTGTAAGCAAATGACTTAATCAATTACGAAAACATCCTGAGCTTTCACACTCTGTAAAAGAGCAGGCACAGGGTATCTCAAGGAGAAATCTGTATCCCAGCAGAACTAACTAGTCTCAAACACATTTATTTTTACTATTACTTTTACTACATTTTTACTATTTTCTTGTTATGAAGTGTATTATTTATTTTCTGAAGACTGAGCTAAGACCTCTTTGAGGTTTTTGGAAGATACCTATGCGTAAGAGGTGATCAGGAGGTGGGTGGAGAGCTGTGGAGAACTCTCCCAAAGTGGCCAAACTGTAACAAAGACTCACTGAGGATATCTAGGGAGAATGAGGATGAAGAAAAAGTGAAAAGGTAGGCTATTAAGAGGCACAAGTCATGTTTAGAGGCATGGCCTCCAAATTCCAAACCTAGGACTCACTTCCACAACTCAGTCACTGGAAAACTCTGAACGCAACTATTAAGGGAATCCTGGACATTTATTCACAGAAATACACACAGCAAAAAAGTTAGCTAAATAAACTTTGACATCAGTCTGTAAAAAAATAACAAAGTGTTTTGTCTTCCTTCCAAATGTCAGTGCAAATTTAATTTTTGCTGTAGACAAACTGTTGCTGGTGGTAGATTGAGCTGTACTGGTTTGATAGCTTTACAAGGTTCATTCTCAAATTATCTCTGTCATTTGAGATGCCATCTGTAGTACACGAATGGGGAAATTTTATACATTAAAATAAGAATAGTCTCCCTGACTCAAAAGCATTTGCTATTACTACAGAAGACTACCATAAAGAAAAGAGAAGCAGGTGAAAAAATCATGCTTTACCTGTCCATACTTTGCAGCTAAATGTAGGGGTGTCCAGTACTGATTATCCACTACATTGAGATCAGCCCCATGATCAACTATCAGAGATGCAACGTTCTTGTATCCATTAGCACAGGCCACATGCAGCTGCAATAGATAAAAAAGTAAATTTTGCGTATGTTAATAGTTTAAAGAACTCATCCATGGTGTGCTATTGCATATCTTTTACTAAATCACAGTTACAGCAAATACAAAATGTACATGTGACATGTCTGACTACAGACTAGAAAACCACCGCGGAATCTTTTTTAGAATTATAAACAAGATGCACCAGAAAAAAAAAATCTTAGCTTATTGTGAATTACTAAACAATCTAGTCTGACTATCACTTTTCATATAACTTCAAACAAACATCTTTCAAACACATTCAAAGACTTCATGAGCCCAGGTAGAATAATACATTCCAATAGAGCTTGAGCTCTCTTTGAGCCTAAAACTAACTTTCTTTTGAGACAGCTCAAGTATCCCAGATTTAAGCTGACACTACTCCCAAACAAATTCATTAACACATAATCAAACCATGCACATTGCGACTGCAGCATGAAATTAGTGACAAAAAATACTTTCTCCATTTTGAACCATAGAGATTTTATTTCCTATGCTTGTATTTCTTCCCTAGATACTTAATTATTTTAATTGGTAATTGTTTTAAATAATTTTAGTTGATTTTCTGTATCTCTAAACTTCATTTAAGAGCCAAAATGGAACAGGAGGAGGGTGGAAAATGCAGTAACAGACCGAGAGAAACTCAGGTCAGGAGGTCAAGTAGCACAACTTGCTGCTAAAGCAGGGGCAACTTCAAAGGTAGCTGTGCTTGCTCATGGCTTATCACTCTGAGTAGCAAATCCAGTAAGAGTAATAAAGTATGAAAACTGTTATGGCAAGAAAGGGAAAAAGGAAACTCAAAAATATCTTTATTAATGGCTGATTTGAGGAGTTGGACATTATCTTTTGCAATGTATTATTATTTAAGGCTCTATATGTATTTGGCATTTTTATCTGCAATCAATTCCACTATATGTTATTTATAGAATGAGATTTTTTATATTAAAAAACCCAACAGATGTGGTGGTTTTTTTTAAATTAATACAAATAGCAGGTATGCAAAATAAATATAAAAGCAATATAATACCAAACAGGTCTTGTGAACAGAGAAAAAGGGGAAGACATAATAGGGCAATAAAATTATTTTCACTCATAATGATAAAGTAAGAGAAGAAAATGGAATAAGGAATCCTACATCAGGGAAAAATTTTAATTTGCAAGTTTGGGTGGAAATTGTTTCTTTTATGTGGTGCATAACTGTTGAGGCACGTATTTCATGTGGTGAGATTGATCCAGGTTACAGTTTAGTGGTCTTTACTTTCTCGTAGCCCTCTGCTCTGATTTCAAACATTCCCTTAACTTCTGGGAACAAGGGGGACAAGATCTGAATTTGGAATTTGGCACAATATAACTGCTCATCCCCAGTCAGAAGGACTTAATACTCACACTGGTCAGTAAGAACAGGGCATAGGAATATTGCAGAAATTGAGAAGTGAGATTATAGATGGTATCCCCAAACCACACAGCCCAACTGCATGACTTTTTCTCCTCAAAGCATTGTTAGCTGAAGATATTATTTTTCTTGTGATTGAAATGGATGGATAATGACAATAAAAAAAGGTCTTGCAATAAACCTGTTACTACAACTGTGTAGTTCCAAAGTCACTGTAAGAATAGGAACACTGATATGAGAGTCTGGGATATTATTTGCCTTATCTGCTATTTTTGGTTCAGCTGCACATGCAGAGTATGCATAAAGTTTTCACTATGAATATGATTGATGCAAAGGGAATGAATACAGTAGAACTTATCCAAAATCTTCCCCTGGAAAGGGTGCAGAACTCCCCTGGGGGCAGAACTTTGCATCTGCATGCTATGATTTCCAATGTACAAAACCCTCAAATTCTTCCTGTAATTTGACATAGCTTCATGGTGGAGAGAGGGTGTGTTTTACAGAAGAAATTACATTTTCTATTCAGGCATCAACTTGACAAGTGCTATTGTGAAGCAGTTTAAAAGCTCATAGGAAATACTTTACAGCTGAAATTTTTCAAAGAAAAACTATTACAGGAGAATACAACAGAATAAAGAATTTTACCAAATACGCTGCGTCTGTCTGTATTGCATGTGCACAAATGTAGGTGTGATGAATCTATGAGAATGTGCGTATTTATATATTTACAACAATAATTTCTTGCTTGAATAATCTTAACTTACAAATGGACTTAGATATGCATTCTGTCAAGAGAAAACAAAACTGATTTGAGACTTAAAACAGAGATGCTTGTCTTTTTTGTACAGATAGATGTAGAGGAACAAAACACTGTTCCCAGAACCCTCCGATACGTATACAGCTATGTCAGACTCGCTGACTCGACACCCATGAATAAAGAGAGAATTGTTTAACCAAGTCTGGATTTTCCACCAGTTTGTCAGACAAAAGTTTCACATAATAGAAATCTCAAAGAAAAGCAGAATTACCTACTTTGTATCTACTCCTTGAAAAAATCGGATTACAGCATAAAAACTGTTCATGCAAAAAGTATCCCTTTCATCAACATTCTACTAAGCAAACAGCAAAAAAACCTAAGTATACACAATGTTTTTCTCCCAGTATTTGCAGTTCTGCTAAACATCTTTCAGAAATGTATTTCAACTATTCCAGCTAACTACAGAAAAGGTTTCATAAAGTAAGATTTATCTAAGTTCATAACTCAGTTTAACTAAGACAATTCTGACTAAAATAGCAATAGAAGTTAAGTACAATATCTATGTGATTTAGCAGCTTAGGTAAAAATATCAGAAAACTGCAAGGTAAATTAATGGTTTTATGAAATAAACTAAAACTTGTGCTGTTTCTTCCCACCCCATCCCTGCTTCCCTCCTGTTTTTAAACAGTTGACTGCCTTGGGGTGGCCATCCCAAAAGTCACAGTGTTCTGTTTCTAGAGAGAACCAGTGGCTGGATTCAACCATCCCAAATATGAGGCTGATTTTTTGATTATAGGTTAAACACTGCACAGGTATTAAAGCATGGAACATTAATCACTCAGTATATTAATTCAGTATCATGACATGTAATTCAATACAAATGCAGAATGATAGTAATAATTATTAGTGCTCTAATTATATTAGTACAGTATTTGGAGAAAAAAACAAAGTACTTTAAAAAAGTTATTCAATATATTAGCACTGCTGATTTACCATTGAGCGATTGATTGATTGATTGATTGGTAATAGTGTTGAAGATTTTTATATACAAAGGGAACGTTCCACAGACAAGCTATGGAAATACACATTAATTTGGAATTATTTGGCAGCTGAAGAAGTAGAAGTCTGGGCAAAACAAAGGGATAGAAGATCTATTTGCATAAAAAAGTATATTGAAATCCCGTGATTACAAATAACATGCAAATTTGGGAGCAAGAGTTCCTGTCCACACATGGTGAATGCTTCAATACACTGAATCAAGATGGGATCACTACATGTTTTAGTAGGAGTCAGCCAGAAGATAGGAGATAACAAAAGGGATCACTCAGTGAAGTTTCAGCCCCTCTCTCACATAGATTGTCAGAGACCACAAGTATCTCCTGGCAGCTTGAAACTATGATGTTAATATCTTTGCTATTAATTTTTAGGTTGCATATTTACTGGCCAGGAGCAAAAAAACTGTCACTGAGATGTTGCACTACCCTATTTTAAAATCTGTATTATGCATGGAATTGACACACACCTATATTCAAAAGGCCAGATACAACCAAAATTGTGGTTTATTTTCCTTCTTAAGAGAATTGCCTTGCAAACATGCTGAACTTGTTGCAATACATGCCTATTTCCAGGGTGGTGATTACATGTTCCTACTCACCAGGGTAACTCCTTCGTCATTCTTTTGATTCACGCTGCCTCCACTTGAGATGAGCTGTTGGACATCTGTAAGCATTGTAACAGCTCTCTGTATCTTCATTTGGCGCAAGGAATTCAGCTCTACACCTGGAAAAAGGATAAAACCTTCTGCTATTTTATTAATCAATAAAGATTTTCTGGGTTTTTAAAAGCTTAATCAACATTTAATTAGACTTTAGTGTATATTTTTAGAGCCTTTACTTACCTACATTTACCAAAAAGTTTATTCCTATTTTTATCAGTCAATACATGGATGATTTAAGTCAGTGAGGAATATCCAATAAACTGCCCTGATCTCCTACTGACTGCAAGAGCAGTTTCAGGTAAAGAACTTGCAATATCATGAAACCCACTGAGACTGTGAAATAGCTGTGATCGGGAAAAGAATTAAAAAATCTAAGGAAGCCAGTCAAGTGTTTGGGACTTACTTAATTAATTTTTTTTTCCTGGTTGCATTCTTTCAGCCGTGAATATACATCACAGTACCCAGACCAGTCCCTCAAATTTGGTGGCTCAACTGCTTGAGAGTGAAGTCAAGCAAATGACGTTAAAACTCAACACTTTTTTATGTGCCTAGGTTATTTTTAACCGGGATTAGCTCTCCAGCTGAGCCTAGACCATTTCAAGGCCCCATAAACCAAGAGGAAATGTGGTGTGGCGGTAGGAACAAATGGGAGGGGATGAAAGGAATGAAGGGTATGGGACTGTTTGTGTCAGCAATGCTACTGAAAGAACAGTTGTCAAAGAACAGTGCTAAAAAGAAGATAAGGAAGGCAGTCTATAACCAAAAGAAAGCATGGTCTCCAGTCTGAAGAGGTTTAAAATAAGAAACAGGATACAACAAAAGTGTGAAGTGGTTAAATTAGAAACTGGCTGTGGTTTGATTGGAATAAATAACCAAAATTTTGGGCTTCATTCCTCTGCTTCTAGCTCCATGTGATGATTTAAACCCCATATATAGAAAATGTAATTTGACTATAAATATCCTTGCTCTCTGTCCTGGACATGACATAGCAAAAACTCATATGAATAAATGATTTTTTGTTTCTCTTCTACATTTGTCACTAAGCTGGAAAATGATGAACTATAAATTAATTTAATTAATATGTATTTAACTTAACATTTTTTTCTTCAACACTTCTTGAAGTTCTTTACATTACAAAGAAAAAATTAAAGCATGTTTCAGGGTAAAATCATATTTTGAATTTCTTAGTTTTAATCTGCCCTGGAACTTGCATAAATGGGTGTATGATACATAGTTCACAAAAGCACTCAAACATGTTTTTTTCTAACATGCCACTGTACACACTGCTTTATGTTCTGTTGCCTGCAACACTCGTAAGAGTTTCAGCTCTGAAGTGAAATGCTCAGTGGGAGCACTGTCTTCCTATTCTCTTCCGTCATCAAAATGATACTAAAGAATGCCAAATGTAAAACACAAATGCAAACGTGACATGGATAAAATTACGTTTTCTGTATCTGGATTAACCCTGTGATCTTTCATGTGAATGTAATTTAGACAAACACATACGTGTATATATCTATATCTATCTATCTGCTTAGAGATTTATACTGATAGATTAAATTAGACAATGTCCCCAAAGGAGAATGTGTTTAACATGCTACTGCCTGACAGTTGGTAGACCAGAACACAAGGCAAATTTCATAGAAAGTTCTCTGTGTCTCCTAAAAATCAATGTATTTTGTCAGAACTAAAGCTTTTATGCCTTCATCACATTTCAGAGTAATGATTTGAAACCACCTGATGATATTTATGATATTTATGCAGTGCTGCATGACATGTATCAAATCCTTTTTTTCCTTTCTGTTTCTGCCTATTTCCTGCTTTTTGCAACGGTAAATTGACGGTTTAACGTTCTTGTCCCAGTGACAGAACTCTCCCAAATACCTAAGGGCAATATACACCCAAAATTAATTATCATTTGCAGTGCTAACTTAACATTTTAAACATACAACATTGAAGACTCAGCGGACAAAATGAAACTTCATTGGTCCAGATGAAGTTATTTCTAATGTTCTAAGGAAGGAAAGATTAAAGTTTAAAAATATATGAAGCATTTTATACCTGATGAAGGCATCCATACTTAAGTACTGCTGACAGAACTTATATCAATTTTTTCTTCCTCTTGATATGTCTGGTAAACAATTAGAACAAGTTTTGGGTTTCAAGAGAGAGGAAACAGGTGGAAATTAATGTACTGCCTCTTTTTTCTGGGAATACCTCAAACACTCAAAACCAAAAACTAAGTTCACAATCCACAAGTCAGAAATACCAGTTTCTGATTTTCCCAGGAAGAAAAATGAAAAAATAATAATAATAAAAAAAATACTGAGAATGAAACACAGTTATTGTCGGTTTGTTTCCTTCATCGCGTTTAACATAAATTACAGTAATGCTTACGGGTTGAGGGCAGGGGCCAGCTGAGTCCACTCAGCCTTTTCTAGCAATATACTACTGACTTACACCCAACATAGAGAATTAACATATCAGTACATTCTTATATTAGCAGTGAAATATTGATCCTTACTCCTTGTAAATTCCTTTTATAGAACCTTGGTGTTACCTGTCTGGGGCCACAAAAAGCCTGGCCGTTGAAAGATTAACTCTGCTCATGTTGAAGAAGAAATCAAGAAAAGTATTCAGTTGCATTAATTGCCGTATTATTTTCTATTGTAAATGTAATGTAGCCATCAGCTCAGAGAAAACACATAAACCATGCTACAGTGCAACAAAATCCAGTCTGTATTAATCCAAAACCTATTCAAGACAGCTTTACTGGCTTCAAACTAACAGTTGTATAAAGGAATGATACATATTTCATTAAACAAATAGAAGTAAATTAGCCTGGCAAGAGAAGTACCAAAGTGACATGGTTCCACAGACTTCATTTCTTAAATATCCAGAGTGGGTTTGAAAATGCTACAGAAACAATAGAGTTTCCCTTTCTCTACCTTTACAAAAAATATAATGAAAACATGTAAAAATAATCTAAGTTGCAGCTTTAGAAGTGTAGTTTTGAATTCCAAGAAATCAGGAGCTATTAGGCTTTGAGCAAAGACTTCTCTGGTGGGGAGCTGAGAAGCAGATTTATCAAGCACGCACATGTATCATTCTCTGAGGCTCAAACAAGGAGACCTTGTCAATGAGTGCTTTCCTTTAATCAAGCTCATAATTCTGGGGAGTCTGTTCTCCATCCCCAGGGAGTGATACTTTCCAGGAATTTAGATGGAACAACAAAACACTACTCATACAGTAAGTAATTCTCACCACCTGAATCAAAGAATGACCTTCACATTGCTTTTCAAAGGGGAAGTGTGGTTTAGATATTCAGCTGAAATGGGACAACAGCCAGCATGAATAAAAGGAGGAACAGAAACACATTGCCATCTACTATGGAAACAGATTCACGTTGCAGAAAATGAAAAGTCAAAAAAAAAAAAAAGGCATACTATAGAAAAAAACTCCAAATACCCTGTAAAATCAGAAGAGCTACATGCTCAGGAATTCTGCAGGAGGTAAGATGGAGAAGAAACAGTTAAAAAACCAGTGACCCTGAAGGGCACACAGTTGGTGATGAGTATCAGCGCTGATGTCAGGCAGGCGCATAACCTAAAAGCTACAAAATAAATTACCTCTCACTGTTTAAGAAAAACACCTGACAAGGCCATTTCATGTGCTTTGGCTGTCTCACCTTCTCTGGCATATGGTTATAGAAAGGAATAGAAAAACCTCAGCTAAATAATGCAAAAATAACTTTCCAAAAGTTTCAGTGATAAAGAAATACCAGGCAAACAGGATTGCTATTAAACACATTTTCCTCACAAATGTCCAGTAGAAAGAAGCATGCAAGAGGAACACCCGCTCCTGGGACCAGCACAAAGCAAAACACTGAAGCACTCTTTGCACCCATTGCACACACCCCCAGCAGCCACTCTTGCTGTAGCATGCAGGTCTCATTCTCCAGTGGGCTTAACATTCTTAAGGAGAGGTCAACAGCATCTTGTCTTGCAAACACAAATGTACATTAAAAACTTGCAACAGCTTTGAGAAGCCATTCTCTCTTATACTTCTACAAGTGAGTCTTCTCTCACTTGTAACTATATCTGCCCTTCCTGCACAGAGCTGTAGATGCAAGGCTCTTTTCACCCCATGTATGATGGGCCTCTCCTACTCTTCTATAATTCAGGGGATACCACATTTTAGAATTTGTATTTTTCTTCTCTGCAGCGTAGAATACAATAGACATGTTAAAAAAAAAGTCATGGTACAATTCTTTAAATACTGATTTTCATTCACTGAAATATTCAGATGTAGCTATTACTTTATCTGCTGAAAATTTTAGAAAAACTTTGTAAACAGCATTATTATTGTGAGATTACATTGTTCAATAGCCCTTGTGCATATCACCTGGCATTATATGAATCTGATTTTCAAAGGTCAGCATACAAACAGCTACATGCCAGCAACATTTACCGTGTGAGAAGGGAAGCTAATATTTTCACGTTCTGCAAAAGAATGTATACTTGCGAAACTACTGAGGCCTATAGCTCCAATTCACTGCAGCAGTACTGACTGTTGCTGGAGGGTTTTGCCTGTCTGCCTTTAAAGATACCATTACATATATTTAGTGAAGCATGTTTAGTTTCATAGGCTGGTTTGGAAGGAACTTTAAAGATCATCTAGTTCAACCACCCTGCTACGGGCAGGGACACCTTTCACTAGACCAGGTTTCTCTGAGCCCCATCCAACCTGGCCTTGAGCACTCCCATGGATGGGGCATCCACAGTTTCTCTGGGCAACCTATTACAGTGCCTCACCATCCTCACAGTAAGGAATTTCTTCCTAATATCTAATCTAAACCTACTCTCAGTTTAAAACCATTGTCCCTGTCCTCTCAGTACGTGCCCATGTAAAGAGTCTCTTTCCATCTTTCCTGTAGGCTCTCCTCAGGTACTGGAAGGCTGCAACAAGGTCGCTGCAAAACCTTCTCTTTTCCAGGCTGAACAAACACAATTCTCTCAGCCTTTCCTCGCAGGAGAGGTGTTCCATCTCTCTGCTTACCTTGGTGGCCTCCTCTGTTCTCGCTCCAACAGGTCCATGTCCTTCTTATACTGGGGACCCCAAAGCTGGATGCAGCACTGCAGGTGAGGTCTCACCAGTATGGAGTAGAGGGGCAGAATCACCTCCCTTGACCTGCTGCCCACACTGCTTTGGATGAAGTCCAAGGTACAGTTGGCTTTCTGGGCTGATAAGGTTTATTTCCTTCTAGTCTGAATATGCTGTCAGAAGTGAAGTTCCCACCTCCTCCTCATGTAGATACCAGAATGACAATTCTCCCACTCTAGCGAACATGCTTTTATTCCTCTCTCTTCTACAATAAGGACATTGATGATCCTTTCAGCTAAAATTAGTTAAGTGAACTGTCTCTTAACGTGTATGGAAACAAAAATATTTTTTGTAATTTATTTCAAAAGACTGGCACAATCTCAAGGCTTAATATTAATGCATTCATTTGTGGATACATATTGCATGTTTATTATTTTATTTGTAATATTAATACTAGAACACAGAAGCAAAAGAAGTATATCACTGTCTGCAGCTACTTGTGGTAAATATCATGTCTGAAATGAGATCATCACAGATGGTGTTTCTACACTACAGATCGTACTGCAAGGTTTTAATATGTTATAGTTAATTTTTTTTGTGAGAGAGCAGTAAAAGCAGACTACTCAACACATGCAAGGGAGTCAGGAGCTGAAGGTGAACACAGGCCAGGCAGGTCAGCACCCTCACTGACCAGGGCACAGTCCCACAGTACCCAAAAATTAAAATCGAGCAGGTCTGGTGATGGGAATCAGGGCCAACAGAAGTCCTGTGATTGCCAGAAAAGCCTCTAGCAACAAATACAGGTAAATCAGATGAAGCAAGGAATCAAGTCAAGGTTGGTCAAGGGCAGGGATCAGCAAGGATCATGGCTAGGCACAGGACTACCTCAAGCAAGGACCTGAGACTAAATGTGGCTGCAGATATAAAGGATGGGTGAAAGATTATGACAGTGCTGCTCCCAGCTTTGCCTCACAGCTTACCTCTTTCCCATCTGACAGCTCCCAGGTTACAAGGCCATCACAGCTGGCCTTGAGCACAGGCAGCCAAGCCCCTGGGAGCAGGGGTGGAGGAGAGGTCGCGGGGCCTGTGGGTGCACTGTGGGCACTGACATTTTTTCCAACTTTATAAAGGTTATAGTTTTAGGAAGTCTATAAAGAAGTGAAAATATGCTTCTGATGGTAATGAATTAGATTATTTCTTGATAAGTTGTCTGAAAGGATATTGAAAGGATATCCCCAGTTTCTGATATTTTTCACAATCTTTTTTCAAATCTTAGCAAAGCCTATTCGTCAAGGAGATGCCTGTTTTCCTTCTAGCATCTGTTAGAAAACCAGATCATAAACTACTGGCTATAATTTTAAATGTTAATTTCAGTGTCAAAAGTTAGTGAATTTAAAGGTTTTCCCTTTGACAAAAACACATGGGTAACATCCTGGAAGCACAAAAATATTAAGAGGAATCTAAGACTTCAAAGCCAGTCCCCCAAGAACTAGAAAAATTAAAAATTAAGGCAGCTTATTCATGCTTATATTAGAAAACACAAAGGCCAAAGGTAGATGAGCATTCTCAATTATGACATTTTCTAATGTGTCCCATTTCCATGTGCTTCGTTTTGTGAAAGGACCTACTGAAACATTTAATTTGCTCCTTTGTTCTTAGTGGCAACACCAACACCTAACTCCTACCATCAATTATTCAGGCTTTCTGCAGAAAATAGATTTTTTTGTGTGTGATAATCTTATGGGGAGGTGATTCTTGATCAACAAGAATCAAAGTGAAAAAACCTTGAGCAACCCTGAGGCTGTTTGGTTTTGATTGCCTATTTTTCTATCAACCTACTGCATCAATATTGTTGAAAGAAAATTTGTAAGGATAAATCAAGATCATGGTGCATATGGTTCTAAAATAGAAAATATGTCAGGGGATTTAGTTTTAGCTGAAGATTGCTGATCTTTAGTGCTAACAATCTGTATGTGTTGGCATTTACTCCATTCTAACTGCAGTATATTAGCAATAATTCCTTTTATGTCTGTGAAATAATTTTAAATATTACAATCTAGACCAGTATTTTTCTGAAATGATACTAATTTATATCTGTTGCTTTTCTTGACTGCACTGAAGCAACTCTAAGATTTTTTCCCCTTGTTGGATTACTAAATCTGTTGAAGGGTTTCTGTAGCACAACCTCAACATCAAAACGTTTTGGTGTACACATTCATTCCTTTTAACTAATAACAATCAAACCCGATGAGAAATACACACAACTGGGATTTTCATTTTGATCTTATTCTCACAAAAGTGCCAGAGTGTTGAGAAGCACACATCGAGATGTATTGCCCAAGTGTTGGCAGCTGTGGAGCTGTAGGGACAGGCTGTGTCGGGAGAGCCAGGGGCTGTCCTGTGATCTCTAGCAGACCCTCAGCAGGACACAGCTGAGCCTGGCAGCCAAGTGTGACCCATGGCAAAGCAGACAGATGCTCCTGAAGGAGCTCCACACCTGCAAAAAACCCACACTGGAGCAGAGGAAAAGTGTGAAGAAGAAAAGGGGCAGAGGGAGAGACTGCCGTGTACTGACTCGAGCTCCCCCACGCCTCCTTGTGCTGTTTGTGAGGGTAGGAAGAGTCTGGAGTGAAGGAGAGAAGCCTGGGAAAAGGGGAGGAAAAGTGTTGTTCTAATGTTTGTCTTTCTGTTTCTCACTACCTGAACCTATTCCAGCTGACAATTTTCAGGAAGCTGAATCTGTTTATCCTGTGACAGTAACCGATAAGCAGTCTTGCTCCCCTTGTCAGGAAGGGAATGGGTGAGCAGCTTTGTGGGATTTTTTAGTGCAGCCACACCAGATTTTAGGGATAACTTCAAATTAACTTATAGCTTAAATCAAAAATAGTTTTGGTATATCTTCCTATCACATTCTAGATTACTGTAAAGTGTCAGGTTTGCAGCAATTTTTTTCTTAATCCTTATCCATTACTTTTCTAAATCAGATTTTCCTGCACATGTCATTCCCCATATGTTGTTAACTGTTGGCTTCAGGGAAATTCTCCTTATTGTAGTAATTTAGAAGTTGGCTATTTCTGGCTAATGTTAAAAACTGTCTTCAGTGTAGGATTCCGTACTAACGCATAGCTTCTTTTATTTTTTTTAATTCTACCCACTGCTGCAAGGCAGAAAAATAAATTTATTTATTCTATTTTGCAGCTGAAGAGTAATCCCCTTGATAATATGAATTTAACAAACCATGGTCTGTATTTGTAATATCTGCACAATATTTTAACTGATTTAAACCATGCAAAACCACATAAAGGGATAGGGCTTGCACGTGGTTTTGGTTCTATATGCAGTTTTCTGAGACACCTGAATATGATCCTTTTAATATTCAGGGAACAGACCCATTATTCCCCCAGCTTGGAATAGCATAATAGATTTTGCTTAAGGTGCATGAAATCTCTAGTACCATCAAAGGTCAATAACCTTTAACCAGCTATTTAAAATTAATTTGCCCCCACAGAAAGTGAGTAATACTGTGTAAAATACTTTGCAGAAAAGCAATACCCATTTTTCCTTCCGTACCTGTGTCACACTAGAAAAAGGAATACCATCTGTACCTTCGGATAGATATGTTATTTAAATATAGTCATTCTTCAAAAAATAAAATCACAACAGATGGTTTTCTTTTGCTTTTGCAATGATCTGCTACTGCATGAAATTCTCACTAAACAACAGACAAAAAAGCTATTAAATTTGCTTTCAGATGTGTGCGATACGTAGACATTTCTTTAAAAAAAGGGGGAAAAAAAGAAAGATGTAAATGTCCAAATATTCTTTTTTCAGATTAAATAACAAGACTGATGTTCTTGGAATGCACAGTTGTCCTACTGAAAACGGAAGCCTGAGATCTTGGAGGACAAAAGAGAACAACTCTTTTTTGGGAAATGAATTACAATGAATTTGTCACCTCCTGTAACTTGGCAAATACAGAAACAAGAGCTATCTGTCAATCATTTTTAGTTTATAGCTGAGTCATGCAATACACTATACAACTAAATACCAAGTAAGGAAATAAACAAAAATGTTGCATTCCTCAAAGTGTTAAATACTTAAAACAGCCTAATGGAAAAGGAGGAAAAAAAGATCATATGCCATGATCAGAGTTTCACTGACACAGTTCTACAATAGAACATTCTGCCTCCAGAAACAGAGAATACACTCACAGTCATTTAAAGTTTGATAGTTTTAAAATACCATTAATGAATCAAAAGATTTGCCTTAAAATATAAAGCTGTTATTGATCAAAATAAAGGTTATGGAAGGTGCTGTGTGAAATTTCTTGATGATTCCAATAATCAATCAGGTTTAAAATGAAACGGGACAAGTAGTGAAAAAAAAAAAAATCACCTTTTTACATTATTATTTTCATTTCACCTCTGAAGGGAGACATTTCCTGAAAGTAAACAATGAACGGCTATGAAGCTAAAGGCATAAGTGGCAACAAAGAAAATTTCAAATGAAAACAAAATGAAAATAAATGATATAAACATGGCTTAGCACTGGAAGGCAGCCTAGAGAGAAGTATAATCTCCAGTCCCACCTGGCGTACTCTCAGTTGGCCTTGTCTTGGCAGATGTTGAAGTCCTTAAATGTCATGACTTTCTTATCATAGCAAACCAAGACCATCAGTAGCATGGAGAACCACTGACATCTTGGCATAGAACAGATTTAACAGCTTTTACTGGTGTTTTCCTTGCAGCTGATCAAATTAATAACCCTTCTGCTCTCTATAGTCAGCATTTCCTATCACTGTTTGTGATAGGACCACAGACTACTGAATAGGCATCTACATATAGACCTGTAAATTTCAATATCCTAAGAGCCATCCTGCATAGCAGACTTCTGTCTCAGCTGGCCATTCTGGGCTGCCTTCAGAGCACATGAAAAGCAGACAATTCAGATCCTAATTCATGTGCCTCATTACAGATGCCTACCTTCAAAGCATCTCTTTTTCTCTAAGGGTTGGCTATAGACTACGAGACATTAGTTTTAGATAAATCAACCCAAATAAAGTCCTTGAGCCCATGAGCACACTAGGCTTCTGAGTGCCCCTTGGACATGATCTGATATCATATGGTTAAGATATTTCACTTTCCTAAACATGAAACAGGTTGCTGTATTTTCCCTTCCATCCTCAGTTAGGGTTATCTTAAATGAAGCTTACAATATGCCAGAATTTTTACCCAACAGAAACAATGCTCTTAATATACACAGGATATATACCTTGAATTGTGTTCTCTTAGGTAACTGAAGTCTGCTAATTGCTTTCTTCAGTGAATAATCACTTTTAGTATACAACGTAACATTATTTATATAACATTATATAACAGCAGAGAAAGCTAATTTCTATACAGGAAAAGAGAATTTTTAATGAAATTCTAATAATTTCATTAGACTTCAGTAATAAAATCTCCATCTAACATCCTCATATGTTATATTCCATAACAATAAAGTATATATGGAAGCTTTCTGGCAGTTGCTAGATGACTACAATATTTTGTACTTGTGGTACTCCTGTGCCCTAACAGATCATTTACAAGCAGAACTCAAAGAACTAACTCCAGTAACTGTCTTAAAATATATAAATCATTAAAGGTATCCAAGGTTATTGTTATCACTTATGGCTCCAGGCCTTCCACAGAGTAAATTAGATTTTTTTCAAACAATGAAGAGCAGTTCAGTCACTAAGATCTGTACTGAAATTAAACAGATACAGTGAGCTACCATAGTAGTGAAATCTGTAAGGAATTATATACACACTAGACTTCTAAGAATTCTAATGTTCCCAATTAAAAAAGTTTTCTGTGGCTTCAAAGCTACTTGTTCCAATCTTGCTTTGTTTCATTGAAGTAAATTGATAGCTTCTGGTTTGCTCGTTAGCTGAGCATAAGGTACCTAATTGCACTTTTCTCCATGAACTCTGCAATCAGAGGCAATGATTAGAGTATAGTCTATTCTACACACAAATCTCTTCTTAACATTGTAAACCAGGCTGCACAGCTGAATGCAGAATATTATGAAAGCATTTTAGGAATGCAGGGAAGTTCAGAGAATGGGGAAATATTCTTTACACATTGTTATTAAAGGGTGAGACTATGGCTGGGTGTTTCTCAACACTACAGGCCAAAGATGGTACTGACAATGGGATCAGCTAATCTTGTACAACAAGACTTGGTCCTGACGTTGTATTCACATGCAGGTGTGCATGGGGATTACTGCCATGAGGAGAACTTCACCAAAACAATCCACAGAGAAACATTTACTCTGGGAAATTCAAAGTAATTCATACTTATTCATACAGCTTAATTTCCTTCAAGAATCTCCTCCTCAGTTACTATTAATCATGGTAGGCTATACAAATATTTCAGTAGGTATTAACTACTATTAACAGAAGTCAAGTGCAAAATAAGGATACTTTGAGCTGTCTATTGTTCCAAGAATAATACTAGCAGACCAAGCAAAGCTGATGGGCATTTTGACACTGATCACCCAAAGCCCAGCTTTTCATGCCAAGACTGATCTCTCCTAACAATCTAACCCTAAAACTTGTCAACTTAAGTTCTTCTTAGTCAGCAGAAACAGTCCTGGAAGTCAGTTCTCCTCACCTAGCCAGGCTAGGAAGAGATGAAACAACACGTGCATTTCCTCTTTTGCTCTACTGACGAAAAGGTCTGGATGATTAGCTTCAGCTTACCCATCTAAAGTTAGTAGAGGTAGATGTCACCTTCAAAATGTTTATGTTTTTTTAATTTGGTAACTTCCCACATTCACATAATCACTTTAGTGATTAGGAACAGTGCCTCTCCTCTCTACTGTAAAAGAGATACCACTGATAACTGTACAAACTAACCAACCTTTTATTTTTTTTTTCCCAAATCTATCTCATTTTGCAACCAAACAAAAAAAGTGACAAACCAAGGAAAGAGGAAACATTTCCTGATAGACCTGTATTAACAGTTGCAAGTAAGCAGACTACATCTTGTATGCTACAGAAGTTTTGCATGTTACCTGTTAAATATGAATCAAAGTACTTGGAATATTTAGACAGCAAATGTCTACATTTTTTAAAGCAATAAAGTTTTTAGAAGCTAACAGCTGCTTTGCCATTAGAAAAATCCAAAACCAGAGCTGTGAAGACACTGCCACGCACTGAGAAAACAAAATTATGAAACATGCAATACACTGGATGTGTGCAGTATAGGACCTGACACTGTGATTTCCTTAACACTTTCCTTAAATGTTTATTAACAGAATATAATTTAACTTAGTTTATGTTAAAGAAGGTTTCTTATATGGAGGCAATGTTGAAAATACACATTTTTTATGTTATTGCTCATCATATTTGCTTAATGCCTTTTCCTCAGTGTCAAGATGAGCCACATACAATGTTAAAACAACCTATCATAGTCAAAAGCAATGCCAGAAATCTCACTTCAGAACTCTTATCTAAGTTTGAAACTGATGAGCAACAAATCCAGTTTTTTGATACAAGTCCTGTCATCTATAACATATTAAGCATAATTCATAATAGAAACCTAGCTACAGTATTTTCACAATTAAAAAAAAACCTCAAACCAATACGAATATTTTTGAATAAGGGATAAAGTATCATATGCATTTTCATCCAAATTATTTGTAAAGATTTATTTATTTATTTAGCAGTCTGTCACTCAAAAAAAATTTCCCTGAGACTATACATGGGAAATGAAACAAAATGTAAAACCTGGTCCTTGAATAGTAAAATTAATTGTTTTAAAAGCTTCTGCATCGCTGAAGTTTTTCTGCTTTTAAATTACATTCTAACATCCCCATACAAAAGATGAAAAGCAGTTTTGACAATGACAACTGCCATTAACCTTTGTTAGTTGTTCCAATTTAAGTACACTGAAAACTTTTGTGGTTACAAATCATCTTCCTCCCCCTCATCCCCAAACTAATATAGTTCATTTGGTTTTAGTGTGACTTACATCAGATCAGTATACATCCTTATCATATTTATGACATGTTCAATAAAAGCATTCCAAAAGCTGAAGGGTTGACTTACCATTTTCTTCCAAGTACATCAGAAGGATGCTGCTAGATTCAGTCCCTTCTACAGCATAATCAAGTGCAATATTTCCATTAACATCTTGCAGAAGCACATTTGCTCCAGCCTACAGACAAGAATTAAAAGCACTTTAGGTTTGTGTAGTGAAATCCCAAAACACAACTGGGGCTCTTACACAGTCCTGTTCGAAAACATTTCAGAGCTGGGGTCCTTAGACAGCAGGCTGATTACGACCTGAAACAAAACCAAACACACAAAAAAGCAAAGACAAAGTGAAAGACTCATGAATGTCAAAAAGCTGGCTTTGTTTGACACAGCTGACACTCTTGCCCCACTAGCTGTCCAGCCTGTCTTTGCTACACAGATGTCCAAGTTGCTCTTCGGTGAGTTTTGGAACCACTGCCATTTGCAGCTCAACACTTTAAAGTCAGCTGTCACCAACCACAGTCTGCCTTAAAACACTCCACAGCAACCAGAAGTGGTTTGAAAGGTGACTGACAAGCAGCACAGACACCCCTGCAGTAGGGATGGGCAGACAGCTGGTCTGGGTAACCTTGTCAGCTGGCCCGACCTCTTACGGCTTCAGCCATCAATTGAACCTCAAAGAGAACCACCCACTGCTAAATAAAATTGACATTTGTCACCAACTGGAGACAATGAAAGTGAGCTTGATGAGTTCAACTGTAGCCCATAAAGAAGCCAGGCTGAAATTTCTCTAAGTTTCATTCAAAATTCAATATAAAGGACAAAGGACTAAGAGGAGCCCTTGGGGGTGAGGGGTGGTGAAATGAATAGATTCGTGAGAAAAGATACCACCAGCATGATAAGAAAACTTGTATTTTCTACATTAAATACAGTCAATGAAAGAATTTGCACTATGAAGGGAAATCTTAGGGGTTTTTTAATAAGAAAGCTCTCATCCTTGAAAATATAAATTTCTGGTGGACATAGAAGCTTACATTACTAGAAGTTACATTACTAGTGAATTGTCATGTATCTTCTTTAGGAGGTTGTAACATTAATTAATTTTAAATGTTCTCTCTATGGCTTTTAATGGCAAGGAATTACTAAATAAGAGTGACCTCAGGTAAATTTAATTACTTTTCTTAGCAGCTTGTATGATAAACACCTTCACTAATAAAAATGAGAAGTATCAAGGACTGCCTTTCTTAAAACCACAGCAGCAGAGGTCAAATGTAATAAGAAACTATTAACAGAAGACATGACTGCTTCTTTCAGGGGCTTTCTCTGTAAGTAGTGTATCAAAGAAAAACTTGCAATAGGCTCAGCTCCTTGCTCAGAGTGAAATATGACATGAAAAACTAGCAAGTTCATGTAGGCATTATGTCATCAAACCTAAGGTGTTGAACTGTTAGTCTGAGGTCATTTCAGTTTCCATCACAGTGACCAGGGGACAGACAGGCATCAAAAATAACTCACCTCAGCTGTCTCAAACACCTCAGATTAGACCATATCCTATGCAGCAAAATAATCTTTCCTCCTACAAAACACACTACTTTCTTCTAGTCTTTTCTTGTTGCACTGACTGTAAGGGGAGCCTAGAGAGCAAATTTAGATTAGATGCATATCTTCTGAATCGTTAAACGAGATTAGAGGAGTTGACTCTCATGCTTAGTGAAAAGGAATGGAAGGAGACTTACAAGTGTAAAATCTTCCACTCATAGTGCCATGAAAACAAATTTCTACTCTCTGTCCTGACAGATAAAATCAAAAAGATGATACAAAATCAAATAAAGGGTGGATTTGAAGATCATAGTACCTTTAGAGGATGGTTTAACAACTATTTATTGTACTTGTTTCACTACTAGGAAGTATGATTTTTGTGTTGCTTTCTACTTATTGACCCATGAGAGTTTGCTGGTGAAGGTAGAACTATGGAAGCAAAACTATTTCATATCTCGTTACTTTGCATATAATAAAAACCCACAAAGTCTTGCAGGTATCTATCTTTCCTTGCACATAGATAACCTCCAGACAATGCCAGAAGAACATTTTCTTCCTTGTTGAGTTAAGAAACCAAAAGACCTTTGGTGTACCAAATTCAGGAAAAGTAGGATAATTACTTTGGTCAGCAGCACACTTTTAATTCATTCTAAGATGTAGTGTCACTGAAGGAAGGACATAATATGGAATGACTCAGTTCCAAGCAATTTTTATTGGGTACTTCTATATTCATTAATTTCTTGAGAAATGTTCGCAATGCTACCAGACAGTTTGATCAAGCTTGGTGACAGTTGTGGCAGCAGCTGTAGGAGAAGCCCTTAGAATTTAAGTAAAGAAGCAATCCTGTACAATGGTGAACATCTAAAAGTAGGATCTTGCTTTAAAAAGAAATATTTTAAGGGTATTAATAATAGGCATTTTTAATCTGGTGTATCGTCCCTGCCTCCCAGCTCTGCACCATCTGTGAGCTTACTGAGGGTGTGCTCTGTCTCACTGCCCACGTCAGTCATGAAGACCTTGGACAGGACTGGACCCACTACTAACCAGGGGGCACACCACTAGTGTGGAACATGTTGCAGGCAACAGACATCACAGATATTGTACCTTTAGTTTAGATTCAGATGGCCAGAACTGTGCTAAAGAACTTGAGTACTCTATTACATAAACAGCCTTGTAGGCCAAACAATAAGAAACCCACATATGTCTAGAGATGGGATTCAGATTATCTGAATACAGTCCTGCTTTGTTCTTAGGTTTCTGTTCATGGCTCTTGAAGAAAACATGAGAAAAACTGTCCCCATCCTACTGTTATTAGTTTCCAAATTTATATGCATACCTTGTTTATATTCTAAATACTATTCCACATTTATTCCATTTCAATACAACCCACTTGAATTCTGCATGCAGTGCTTTAATGCATATGAAAAGTTACTGGCTTACTTATTTTCAACACATCCTCATTCTCAAGTCATTTCTTAATAAAAAGGTTAAATGTTTTGCAAAACTTTATGCAATATATCCCATAAATATCAAAAATATTTTTGAGAGAATTATTTGTCTGCAATGATAAATTGCTTGTTTTAGAAAGACTGCAGAAGGAACATCTTTAAATATATTATTTTACAGGTGTTCCTAAAGACACCTAGTTAAATACACCAAATGCAAAATGCAACTGAAATGCATTTGTGCTATGCAGTGCAACATCCATACACAGATACAGCAAAAGAGATTGAATTCTTGTGATCAGTAATAACTGAGTAGACAGTACCAGATTTGCATAGAATCCCCATATGATCAGAAATCTGAGCCTGCTGCCAAAGAGAAAATACCTTTGGCTAGTGAAAGGACAAAAGACTTCCTTTCTATCTCCAGCAAGGATGATTCAAAATACTTCAATTTTTATTAGGATCACTCTACTTCATGTTTTTTAATTCTCTTTTAGTTTCTGTCTATTTACCTCTCTGTAGAATCTCTGATGTTTTCAGAGTTTTCATTTCAGAAAACCGGAGTAGAATAGCTAAATTCCACATATATGCAAAAATGGTGACCCTAAAGATTAGCTAAGGAGCTCAGAAGCAGTATAGCCTGAGGTAGGTTCGATGTGCACAGTCTCACAGTACCAATCTATGTGCACACCCATGTTTTTTGTGAACACGGTGCAGTTTGAGATGACTTCCCACTCAGTGGACCAGAGATGAACAGCTTCAGATTCAGTGCAGAGTACACGATACAATGTACATCCCCACTACAGCTTATCCCATGGTCACATCTCTGTATAGCTAAACTTGGAGCTAATTTAGGATACTAGAGAGAAGAATACTGCTTTTGCTTAACAGGATGCCATAGGAGCTGAACTCTTCCTTCCCAAATAATGTTCCAGAAGATAGAGAAGAAGCCAAATAGCTTTTGAAGTCTAAGCACTGCTGGAAATTTTGATTTGTAAGAATTTACAAGAACTACTAACTTCATCAAATGTGAACAGTCCTCTGCAGTGCTCTGTCCCTATAGAAGCTACCCTTTGCCCCCTGGGAGAGGCACCCAAGTATAAATGCAGTCACAAACTCTTAAGACTATGTTGCTGTAGCTGTATCCAATGGATTAATGTCCAAATTCCCACTGGTAAGCTAAAAGTTGAGTTTAGACCACATTCTACAGTTAGGAAGCCTTATTAGTGATACTATTAACTCAGAAGCAAACATTCAATAAACAATCAATCTCTCAGTCTCTCTTTTTTCTTTTTTTTTTTTTAAGAATTAACTAATTCTAAAATTAACTGATTCTAAAAATCAATTTAACATTCACAGGGGCAAATGTTAGAAAGCCTTAAAACTTCCTTCTGTACTATTTATTATTTGGCCAATATTCCTTCCTACTCTTTCTTATTTCCAAGGTTGCAATACAACTTATGATTGCCAAATGAGAAATATATCTACTTATCATTACTCAAAAAAAAAAAAAAAAAAAGGGCCCAGGAATCTCCATTCTGAGGAATGCATCCTTATTTAAAGATTTAAAATTATTTATTTCCTTCTCTCTCTCTGAACTCCAATATATTTTGTGTATCAGCAGTCTAACTTTATCAGGATAGGTGAAAACCACATGAAAAACTGTGGGTTTACACCTTCTCCAGCCATCTTCAACCATCTCCAATATTCAGGGACAGAATTTTAACTACTAGTTTGTGTGTCCAGAAACTCAGTGCCATCACAACAATATGGACAGCAGTGTAATCTTGTGTAGGCATTGCTTGAGGATTCCTAAGTTACCGAGGTTCCCCAAGGACTGGGAAGAGATTTGGGCATTTCTCTGCCTAGGTACTACCTCTTGCTTACCTTCCCAGATAGGATGTCACAGGTTTTGCACCCAGAGAACGTTGTACTCAGAAGGCTTTCCTGGTGGAACTGCTTTCTGAACCAGGGTCAGCATCAATCCACTTTAGCTGGAAGACTGGTTTCAGATTCCTGAAAGTCTGACTGATTCACTGAAATTCTTAAAATCCTTTCTTCTCTTGCATACCTTATATTATTCTCTCAAACTCATGGACCATGCAGGTTATTTAAATATTTGAAATAACTAACTAATTTAGCTTTATTCATATTGTAGAAAGTCCCACGTGCATTATAAAATATTTTTAATACAGAAATGATGACCCAACAACTGCCTCTATCACTTGGGATTACCACCTTTGACTTCATGAGGTTTTATGAAGGCAATCAGAAATACAGTAGACCTTGAGAAATGTGTGGATATTAAAAAAAAAAAAAAATTATATACCTGTTGCTATTAAAAAAAAAAAAAAACAAAACAACCCCAAAATTTTCTCCTAATAGCAGGCTTCTGCACAGTTCTTACAATGGTTCAATTATTCTACAATATGCTAGCTGTGTGCAAATTGTGCAGTCATCTGTCAACCCCATCACCGAACCTTTTTTTTGCCTGTTTATATTCATATATTATTAACCTATTTTTAGTCAATTTTACATACTCCGTATGTCTATAACAGTATGCACTTATATACATGCAAATATAGAAACATTTACATAGTATTCTCTCATCTATGTTCATCAATTTCCTGCAGGGAAAGGGTAGCATTTTTTCATTAACAGCTGAACAATTCACTTTTTCTTTTTTTTTTTTTTTAAATGTAACTACATGATTTACAAACTGCTCCTTTTTATAAAATGCCATTAACCATGGACATAGACCAAGATTAAATGTAGTTCTTCACAAAATATTTTTGCATTTTACTTTCTGTGACATGATTAGTTCAGTTTTTCCCCTTTATTGACCTACTTTTTCACATTAATTCCACAAAAACGTTTTGCTCATTGAAGGATACCCAAGGTTTACACACACACACATATCTGCATGTTTTCATGTCTGCCACAGTTACTGTGCTGACAGTACATCCTTCCCAAAGTCCTTAGTGCATGATCAGTTAAAAAGAAAGCCACAGTAATCAGGATAACATGCTCTATTTGTTTGAGAACAAGCAAACATACAGGAAATCCCACATGCTCACGGGCTCCATGGTGCCATGCAATCTTGCTCTCTAACCTCATTGGCTTTGTTCCAGTTTGGCCAAATTTAGAAATATATCCTCTGAGAGGAGGCACAACCACCCCTCCCCACCAGGTTTGGGAAAAATAAATTTTCCTCGAAGGAAAGTGAAAGAGATAAAAACTACTTATTTAACAAACACATGGGAAAGGAAAATAATGCTAAATAATAAAATCTTCTGCTGTGGAGGAAAAACCTGGGAAAGTGTCAGAGTCCTCCCTTTGGTCTCCTTGGAGCTGGGGCTTGGCCCAGGGCCAGGCCCTCTGTGCCCAGTGGAAAGTCCTCCTGATGTGCTCTGAGGTTGAAAGCAGTCCAGTAGAAAAGGGAGAAAATTTGAAAGTCCAGAAAAGGAAAAAAAAAGTTCAACTCTCAGTCTCTCTCTGGAGAAAAAGCAGCTGAACAATTGGCCAAAAGCTGACTGGAAAGTACCGAGCCAGGTGCTTCCCTCCACTCTCGCTCTCCTGCTGCAGCTGAAAAAAAAAAAAATCTCTATCTCTGTGTGACCTTGAACAAGCTGCAAACTGCTTTGAAAAAGTTTTGCTCAGTTCTTCCTTCCCCCTCTCAGGTTCAGTTTAAAGGCATAGAAAGGCACAAGAATTAATTTCTGGGCAGAGGGCAGTGATATGGGATACACATCATAAAGTCACCCCAAGACAAGCTTACATAAATTTTCATTCAAGATACCAAATCCCACAAATCCAGCTGGCTCCTCATTGTGGCTCCTATTAGATTTGTTTGAATCTCATTCATTAACAAAGCAAAAGGAATAAAGTTGCACTGCACAGTGTTGTGGTTTAGGTCATTAGCACTGGATACCACTTTACACAAATTCACGATGCTGAACAGATGAGGAACAGTTCTCAAGGCAAAGCTAAAAAAAAAAAAAAAGTTGAAGACTTCACCACATTAGCAAACCACAGACAACGAAATAAAACATTAAGTGAGATTGAGCAGCTGCTCTCAGTTCAAAAGCCTGTCTTCCTTCCAACTCATTTCAACAACAGATTTTTGTAGGCAGAAAATTATTTCACAGAAATAACAATACAGCTACCAGAAGAGCTGGGGAAAAAAAGTTTTTAGTGATTACAATTATAGATCCTCCACTGACAGTTCCCCTACCTGCCACCATCATAATTGAGTTTTGCCTGCTTAGTAAGAAGAAAACTGACAGATACAAGCTGGGTAACCTCTTTTATGTTCTCTTTATGAGCCTAGAACCATCTAGAAGCTATTTTACTAAATCTAAATATTGTCTCTCAGAATACTGAATGCAGTCTTAATACTTTCATTTTAACTTTTTTCCACATAAACCTTTAAGAAAGCCCCTTCCCCATGACACCACAGATTCTTAAGATATTTGGAAGATAGAGAACCAATTTCTATACACTCCAGAGTAAAGAAAAGATTCCTGTTCAAGAACAAAACGTCAAAAGAAACCCATGAAAAAGGCTGACTCAGGACTAGAAGTCTACCATGAAGGATACATATTTCTAAATATTTACTTTTACTATTCCTCCCCCTGGGCTTGGCAGAGAAAGAATAGGGATCACAAATGTTCATAGGCTATCTACAAAGATATGTAAGTTCAGTACTGTCTACGGCAAAGAGTAGAGTCACCTCAAAGCTGTTCTAGCTTCAGTTTTGGCTTTATTGACCCTTAATGTAGCTTGCCAAATGGAAAGAAAAGAAAAAAGACAACATACTCCCTTTGTGGAAGACAAGAGTGGGTCTGATAGAAAATCATTCCCCAAGTAGGGATATCTGCTACGCAGCTAACCCTAGCAGCCACCTTCCTTTCTTACATCTTGAAGAAAAGCAAGTGAGTGGGAATTTCATCTGTACAAAAACAAGCCTTTAAAATCCCTTTCTTTGTCCTTCATAGGGCAATTTCCATCACTGCAGTCTGAGGGGGACACACCTGATACTTTATTAAATGGGAATTTCAATAACTCCAGGCTGATGACTTGAGCTTCAAAGTACTACGTTTTACAAATTATAAATTATAGCTTTTCTCAGGTGGTTAAGTTACTTGCAGTTAGTTAAATTCCACATCAAAACACCACCATCCCTCCACCATAATGGCAGGTATAATTTTCCAAAATAAAAGGTTTTTATCAATAAATTCTTATTTATTGAAACCTGAACTATTAAAAACATTGAAGAAATGCAAACAGGGGCCTTGAGTTTCCAAATTGAAATTATTTTCTTCCTTCGTTTCCAGAGAATCTCTTAGCAAAATAATCTCAACAAGGACCCAAACTCCATACCTATACATACAAATTCAGAACTAAAATCTGTGGATCACAAATCAAAGTAACAACTCTTAGGTACACTAACAAATGTTTCATGCGTGCCTTGTATGGGCTTGTGCAGCTATAGAGAAAATTCAGGGAACAAATCATACAGCTCAGCTGATTTCCTTCACAGCAGGGCATCATGTTAAGGTGTATTCATGAAAACCAGTTCTCCCTTAATAAAATTAGAAAAATTTCTCACTTCCTTTTACCTGAACTTGCAGAGAGCACAGTTCTGCAAACTGGGCTAGCCCAGCGCACCATTTATAGGACTCCTTCCATAGCCTTGAATCAATGGTTACCTGCAGCAGGAGTTTCCACCTCTCACACAGGAAAGATACTGATGATCATCTGTCTGCAATATTTGTTCTGTTCCAGGACTTTCAACACTGTAAGAATTGCTGTCTATAAATCCATGCCTGTCACATTACCAAAACTATTCTTTCACATGGAGTAGGAACTGTCTGCCATCTGGATAAGATTAACTTGTGATATAATAAAGGTTTGAATTAATTTTCGGCATGCCTGATCCTACCCACATCATAAAAACACAAACACAAAGCTCAATCCCTTATGTCTGTGATGACACAGCCTACAGAATCAAAGCTGAATTCAGAGCCTTTTAAGTGCCCTCCAGGCATATAAAATAAACTGAAGAGGATAGAACACATATCTCCCCAAAAACACTTTCACAAAATCAGGAGATAATACAGTGCTGAAAATTTTATGCCAATACCCTGACATAATTGCTAAAATAGATGCATTTGTATTGATATATAAATTTATGTTATGCTGCTAGTACTCACTTATTTCCATCATAGGTACATGTTAAACCAGTCAAGGAATGATCATACAAATGTTGTTTGACATTCACCCATCCTTGTGTAAGTAAAGTATTTCAGCTGCTCTGTGGATACAAGTTCTTTATTTCATGGCACTTCTGGGTTCCGTGTTGCAAAAATGGGCACCAAAATCTGAATATGCAACCTAATCTCTCATCAAAACAGACTTGCTTTCTTGTTATAGCCTAGAAATGAGGATTTAGGGGTGAGTGCCTGTGACAAAGAACATCACAGTGTTCCAAAAATCCCAGGCATGTATCTCTGTGGCATGCTGGGTAAGAAAGGATAAAAGCATGTACCAATACAGTATCTATTCATAAGAAAACACTGTATAGTTGCATATATATAAGATCACCAATGCCTACAAAAATCCCCAATTGTATTTCAAAATACAATTCTTGGTTGTTGAATTACTTCACAAAAATAATAAGAATAATACTCAAAAATCATCAAAGTTCCACAATCTTTTAGGCAATCATTTAGTTCATGAATAAAGCATTTTCCTCCTTAAACTAATAGAATGTAGGCAATGTCAGTTCACAGAAAAGATTTTCAGTAGAGTTAAAAAAAAAAAAAAATGGCTGTCATGGCACATATTACAGATTGCTTAACAGGCATAGTCTGTTTGACTAATGCATTCAGAAGATAAAAGAATTAGCACTGATGACTGAAAACTAAAGACCAACATTTTCCCATCTGTTTGTGCACCATGGGGACTTAAATTCCACCCATCAGCTGGAAGGCATGGAAAAGGCAAAGAAAATCCCACTCTGTTCCAGTACTGAACGCTTCTGATAACACTGCAGAAGCATAGCAGAAGCGTAGCATGTTTTCAACAGCATCTTTCAAAGTAAAATACAACGTATGCAGTTAGGAAATTAAAAGGTAAAATCTACTTATCCAGAAGTGATCAAATAGAAAGTAATGTACATTTCTCCAGTTACCACTATTTCCATGCCCTAGAACTACAGCATTCATGAGGATTGGGGAACATTCTATTAATTCTAAATGCATATAGATTTGTACTTGGATCTTAATCAGACAGCAAGTTGTCTTTCATGGTGGTTCTTCATATTCTGAATCCTAGCACACACCACCAATGTTTCTCGAAATTTAAGGTCTTAATTTCTAAGTTAAATATAGTCTGGTTTCCTTGACTTAGCTTTGCCTCAAGGAATTATTCTTATTTTCTCTCTTCTCCCACACAAATATCTGGAAATGATGAGAATCATCCATCTAGTTTGACTAGAAATTGGAAGAACGGAATTATTTTTGTTATATCCATTTCTGTTTCTTAACTTCCATACTTCATTCTGAAGTTTTTCAATGACTTCAACTGATCATTCTTAACATAATGAAAATCTCTAGCTCAAATGCATGACCAAATTTTGCCATACAGTTTGAACACTAGTTGCTTCAGGCTCAGTGTGTCTTCATATGTAATCACTGCTGGTCCTACATCTGTGAGGAAACAGGACTTAATATTTTTTCTCTTGCTTTTATTGGCTAGATGTGCATTCAGGCATGAGACATTTTAGTTTAGCCACAGTGTGGGGCAAGAGAATCTATAGTGTCTGGTGGGACACGCCACAGGCAGAACATGTTCAAGTTCAGTTCTAGGGCTCCCACATAGCTACAAGTTTAAACATCCAATTCTCCAGTCTCTGCACATAAGCTTTACTCAATCAGAAATTACAGGAACCAATCTTACTCTCAGGATATGCACTTATCTTAATATAATATCAATATTTCAATACTCTACCCACCAAAATTTTTCCTTACATTAAAAAAAAAGTATTACATTAAAGAGCAGCTAATGAAGAATTATATGTCTCTTATTTTCATCTCCAAAGCCAAGCACAAAAAGAAAAGAAAATAACTGTGTTTCTTTCTTACTTTCCTACTTTATGGAGGCACCTCTTGCACGGTTTCAGTGAGGGCTCCTCCAAAAAGAGGCAAAAAGATTGGCATCAGAAAGGCTCTAAGAGCATGAAGACACTCCTCCTTTTAGCTTAGTATGCAAAAAAAAAAAAATTTATTTGGAATAATTACATGAATTGGATGTACCTGTTTGAATATCACAAAAATAAGTTGACATATTTTTTAACTCTTTTATTCAAACCATTTTATCTGAAAGCATGGGAAAAAAAGAGAAGACATTTCAGAATTTATTTTCTCACTGAAATGTCATATTTTTATTGAAAGTGAAGGTAGACTAAAGAATTGAAGAAATTACAGAAAAATCGACTCATTATATATCACAAAGAAAAGTTCTCTTTGCCTAGAATAGCATTCTCATTCTGTTCTATTACGAAGACACTGCAGCAAAAATCCAAAAGATCAGAATGAGGTCAACCAAAAGGGTAGTTGAAGTACTGAAGGAGTGGTATTTGACTTGATATTGCCAGCTCTCAAATTATTTGGCAAGAAAAGGGAATTAGAAAGGAAACTTCAAAGAGCATTGATGACTAAAGACTAAAATTTCCCCATCTGTTTCTGCACATGGGATTTGCAAACTTCCCATCAGTAGCAGAGCTTATGGAAAAAAATGAAATTATTTGAGCACTGAATGCCTCTGATAACAGCATAGAAGCACACTTTCTTCTAATTTTATTTTAATTGTAATCATCAAAAATTTTAACAGGCATAGAGAAAAATGATCAGTCCCTGTCTTATAATACTGCAACAAAAGGTCACTTTTTGAAATTATTGCCTTTTATTTTTAGAAAAAATGGAAATAAATTCTCCTTCATACAGCAGGGAGTGAGCCTTTGGAACCGCCTGTCAAAAAGTCTTTTAATCTGACACCACAGTTAGAGTTAACAATTACTTTATAACCATTGACCAAGCTTGTAATTACATACGGTCAAACAAACCTCATGCTTTAGGAATTAAAAAGATCACTCCCTGGGGTTAGCAAGAACTGTCACTTGAGTTCAAAATTGGACAGTTAGTAAGGCCTAGCTTTATTGTAGGCAAAATGGAGATAGGAAGCATCCTCTGATGATCCACTACTGTACTGACAAGTACAAATAAAATAGAAGACATCGAGGTTAAAGTTTTCCTAATATGTTTCCTTACAAAGTTCTATGTGTTTGTATATATATACATGCATTTATATGGGAAAGTGGTCACACACACACACACATATATATATATATACACACACTCCAAAAAAAACTGCTGGAGAAAGTTCTGCTTAGTAGCTTCACTTAAAAGGGTTTCCACCCCTGACCTACCACAGATGAGGGCAGAAAAAACAAAAGAACCACATGGCTGCAAAGAAAGGAAATTAATTTTGATGGCTCAGTTAAGATTGAAACTTGTTTTTTGAAGAGCTTGTAGTTTACAAGTTCAGTGTAAATCACAAAAATGGTAGAAAGTCTTGGGGCAAAACTCAAGGTCCTGTTTAACAGGATAGTCTTCTATCCCATGGTTTGGGAAGCCATCTTCTCTTCCTTTCTATGCACACCCTCATATCCATGTCTGTAGTTATGTAACTTGGGAAATACAGATGCTGAATGTTTCGATTCTCATTCTCCAACCCATTTTGAGATTACTGACACAAACACACACACATATGTACACGTGTGTGTGTGCAAATTAAACGCACTTCAAATGGCACACATAAGTAAATAATATTACTTCAGGCATGACATCAGATATTACCATTTTATTAATGCAGAGAAAAAAGTCAGAGTCTATGTTAATGTATATACACACAGTACAAATAAAGAAAATCTGTATTACATGTCTCTGCTGTAAAAAGCAAGAAAATAAACAGTATGCAATAAATGATAGCTGTGTACAGCATATAGCTTCTGCAAAGATAAATGTATCATGCAAGGAAGTAAGAGTACAAAACTGCTATTTTAACTCAGTTAATTTACATTTTTGTTGTGAGACAGATTCATTATGTTGATTGATAACATCAACATGTTCCCAAGTGTACAGGGAAGGGACTGTACAGTAGCTTAATCTGCACTCAGGGTGATTCTGTCTTGCTGGTTAGTAATTAACTCTAGATCTTCTAGAAACAAATCATCGTGTGAAATACGAAATCTATTTAGGAAGTTTAGTATGCCAGTCACCTTAACACAAAACTGGCTTCTCAGAGCATCAGTGTATAGTTAGAGAACTCACCAGAAAAGCAGTTCATCACTTTCCTGTGCCTGGGTAATGAACAAAGTGCAGTAGACACAAAAGTCTTTCAGTCATAGAAAGCAGTAACTTGCTGTGTGGGACTGCAACAAATGAGTCCCTAATAAAACTGTGGGGGAAATATACACTCCATTGCAAATTTTGACATTGACTCTATGGCAAGAAAACCATGCTTATAAATCCTAGCAGTACAAGTATAACCACAGCTGACATTTATATATTAACCAAACATAAAACTCCAGGTTTATTTGCAATAATTGGTCTCTGTGGATTAATGCATATATTGGAAAAGTGACGAAATTTTACACAAAGTTGAAATAAACACTTCAAAGACATAATGCTATGTCACCCATCAAGGATTTATTTACGTGTTTTATCAGACAAATTTTTTCCTCATCTTCATAACGTGTAATCTTAGCAGTCAATGATGAAGTAATAGGTATTAATCTATCAACTGCCTATCATCTTGCCAAGAAACAATTGTCCATAATCATTCTCCTACCATTCTCTGGTCTTCATTTCAGAAAATGAATTTTTCCACCTTCCAGTACTGTCTTAATTTTAAGGAACATCCTTCTTGCCAATAAATGCAAGTCAGTAATCTTGAAGTATTCACTTTAATTCAACGAATACTTTCCATTTTTTAACAATTGGAAAAATATTATTTACTGTGTTTTAAAAATTCACAATATATCATAGTTTCTAATAGGAGTAATTTGAAATTAAGGCAAGTCTGATTTGATAAACTTTGATTTCAAATAGCTGAAGATGCAGCTGTTATTCAGAAGTAATACAAAGGCTAGTTTTCTCCTGTGCTTTCATAAGCCAGCTTTTATACATTTTCCATCATCCTTTTAGCCTTTCATCCTTGCAGACAGCAACCACATCTTGCTCAAGCTTATTATCAAAACAGAAAAAATAAAGTACATCCAACTTTCCATTATTTTTCTTTTCATGGCTTTAACTCCTACACTTCACTATCCAACCCAGTTTCATTATTTTATACCGTTCTACACTGAACTGAATTACCTACTTTTTCCACTCATAGTCTATACCAATTATTCTAGATTTGGAAGGTCAATGCTTTTCCTTCACCTTTCCTATTCTAACTGAAAAGTCTTCAAACACATGAGCAAATGTGAGTCTTTTAATGACCTTCATGTCACCTCATTTATTACCTGCACTAAACCTGCACTGTTACAATTTGCCTAAACCATCTGCTTTCAATACCTAAGCCAGTTTTTCCTGCAGCAGTTTTCTTTCCAACGACTTTACACATCAATCTTTATGGTGGCATATCAAGATAAGCTGTCCTTGAACTTTTGATAAATTGTATCAGTGCTGCATTTTCCCCTACGAGCTCACTCAGAAATTCAAGAATTCATGGAGATTCATTTGATGGCTCTTTTTTCACAGGTTCATGCTCCCAAGCCCTTCTAAATTATGCATTACAAACTATGCCACAGTGATATTTCATTCCAGTATTTCTGAAATGAAAACACACAAAAAGCCATATAAGACTGAGAGGGTAGGCTGCTGGTTTGAGTGGTTTGGGGCTTTTTTTAGCATCGGGGACAGCTCTTATGAAAATAACTAATTTATTAAATATTGTAATAAAATAATTTTTACTTAATTAATGGTAAAAAACCTTTTTACTCTGCGGTAGTAATAATAATAATAATAACAACAGCAACAACATATGGGGTGCCTCACAATTATTTTTAATGAGAAAAATTGGGTTTAATACCTCATCTTTTTTAAAAAATTGGCTTAAATCCTAATGATATGGTGATTCAAGGTCTGGTTCTAAGTTCAGTGTACTTCAATACTTGCTGCCAAAATCCATCACAGCTGGAAAACGTAGCTCACAAAGATATATAGATCCAAACAGAAGAAGTCCATTGCTTGTCATGATTACTAAATTATACTGACTTTCCTATCCCATATAACAATTAAACAGATGTTTTTATTGAAATTTAGCTAGGAAATTTCCATCTTCCCTGATGTCAGCCACTTGGTCTTGTCAACTAATGAGAAGGTGATGCATTTTAATGTTTAACATAAAATGGTTCAGAACCCACTGAAACTCCAGAAATTTTTAAAAAATGCTAGGAAATTCTGTTTCCAAGGGTTTTTTTTATCTACAAATACAAGAGCTTTTATAGGTGAAACTCATAATTTTCAGCAACAAATTCATATAACAATGGAGAAGTTTCAAAACACCTCTTTTCAAAATGCTCTCCCCACATCATGCTTCTTTTGAAAAGCAGTTACTTTCCTATTCATTGTTAAACCATCACCTTTGCTTTGAAAGGACTGATTAAGTGTGCTTATTTTTACAAAAAATATCTGCTAGATAGCATACCACTCTCCACAACTTTTCATCACGGGAAAGGTCACCAAACCAGGCACCTTTTGTTTTTCATAAAAGAAAAATGCAGAGGGAATCTTTTAAGCCACTTGCCCATTTAGTGAGGGTTAGTTTAGTTAAAACTAAGTAACAAAATACATAAATCCACACAACCACGCATTCACAAACTGCAACTCATCACAATGCACTGCAAGAGGATGAATGAGTGAGAGCAGTACTGCCAGCCCCTCTTCAATGTGGAGCACCCCTTCCCTCTGGACACCTTGCCTACTGTTCATAACACAGTTCCCTCTGACCTATGGGTGGAGTAAGGGTGGCTTTAGCTATTAGTAAAGCTTAACTTCTTCCTTATATTTTTTAGATAAAAATAAATAACTACAGAAGTTCTAATAATCCCAATTAATCACCTTGTGCACCTCTTGGGGCATGCATTCACTCGGAAGACCACAGCACTAGACTTCGCATATTCAGATTTTCACATTTCCAAATACTTCTTATATTTGTATAGCTCCTGACAAAACCTGACAGACAGTAAGAATGTACAACTCAACAGGAACTACTAAATAATTTCAAGCAAATGTCACCAAATGATTGTTTTTTAGCACTTCTATTTCCATTCTATAATTATTTCCCTGATTAATCAAGCTCCTTCAACTGGCATATTTCTCATATGTTGGCCTTCTCATACCTTATTGAGGTAATATTCAGGTTTATGAACCAGTCTGCAGTTTCTCTAACAAATACTTCTGAGGCACACAATTAATTACAGATCTAAATGACATTCTCAACTTCCAGAGACTAAACACCTAGCTTTGGGGCCTTGGGGTTTTTTTCCTTGAGAAAGAAAAGCTGGGTTGTTTTTTTTTTCCTTTGATTTCATACTAGTCCATTATGTATTTTGCTTTCAAATATCTGGAAACAGTACTAAAAACAAACAAATAGAAATATTTAAAATGCTTGAAAAACAGTATGTTTGCCCAGTACTTAACTTCTCATTCTGAACAGCATTCTTCCATGAACTTTTCTCCTGTCTATTTTTGGGCTATAGAAATTTAGCTTAGTCTGACTGGCATCAACTATCTACCACATAACTTTACTTGCTATTGTTCACAATGTTATGTTTTTAATATCCTCTCTATGTTACTTTATTGTCTTAAGAACACAATCAGAATAATTATATCCACACCGCCCTCTGAACAGCTGTCACGTGGAAATATACCACTAGAATGGGTCTCCTGAAGCATAACTTTGGTAATGCACGTAACACATAACACATAACCTCATTCAGAAATTTAAGATCAATTTTAAAGCCAGTTAGGGTTTGGGTTTGGGGTTTTTTTAATCCCTATTACTCCTGCATGGAATGCTGCTTTCCAACATATCTCTTAACATTAAGAAAGCTTAGTTTAATTTCTGTCTTAAGTTTATTGTTGGACACTTTTGCAATCATTTGCTTTCATGCTAGCAGTAACTTCAGGCTTTAAAAACTTTTTTTACCTCTTCCTCTATTCTGATATATTTAGAGAAATTTTTACAACCTCCCTGTTTTGATTTTTTTAAGTATAACAAATTATTTTTACTCACTTCTCTTAAGATAAGCTTTTTACTCCCACGCTTATCCTTGCAAGATTTCTTGGTACAATTTACCATTCTTGAACATGGCTGTAGATAGCTAACTGCAGGCTGTCATTCCTTGGACAGAGGCAACAACACTCTTCCCTTTCACTTGGAAGCATCTTCATTCCAACAAATCCAAGAATCTGTTTTCCCCACCTGAAGTTACAGGTTTGCAGCATACAATTGTCTTAAAATTCACTAAAGGTCTGAGATCTTTTCTCTTATTTCCAGCTGGTGGTTCCTGAGCATATCACAGAAATGTCTGTTGCTCAGAGTATGACCTTGTACTTTGTACACTTAAATGTAAAGCCATTTTTATTAAGTCTTCAAAAATACCCTATTATTTCTGCATGATATTGTAACCCTCACCCCAATAGATAAGCTACTGCAGCATTGTCTTCAACACATTTCATTATCATACTCCTATTTTTCCTCTCAAGGTTAAGACCGAAAACTCTAAATAAAATAACATCATAGGACCCATTCTAATGAAACCTCAGCAACCCTTGGGCCCATTTCTGTCTTAATAGCTAGGCTGTTGTCATGTTACCAAGTTCTTCACTAACAAGCAGCTTTTCCCTTCTGCAATTTAACTAAGTTTTCCTCAATTCCCTAGCTACTCCATGAGCAACTCACAGAATAATTATGTCAGTGATTCAAGCAGAGGCCGCTTGGCATAATGAATGAATTTCACCTTCTACAAATATCCCCCAGTGGTGGAACATCCCCAGACCATCTTCTTCATAGCACAAAACGATGTTTACTGAAGATCAAAGCCAGATGTTGATTTTTATTATCTTGTCATTCCTTGATCCTCTTTCTCTGGGGAAAAAGAGAATTAGTGTGAAGCTGATCCAAAAAATTCCCCATTTTTGGGCATGTTGTCCATCTCTCAGCATACTTTTCCTGACCTCCTCCAGCCAAAATTGTGGGTGGTATTTTTCCAACTGGTCTAACTCTCTTTTACCTCCACGAGTTTTTATTTTCTGGAAATGCTCTGATGCTAAGAACTCCAAAGTATACAGATCTGCTGCTTAACAGCCATGGTCTATGTCCTAAGTCTCATCCCCAACCCCAAACGTTTTCTACCTGGACATAGGAAGGGAGGAAGCCAGGGGGAGGGATGAAAGGAGGCAGAGAGGGAAAGTGTGTGTGTGTGTGAGAGTGACTTCTAGACATCAAATAAGTATTTACAGACTCTTCAGTCTTAGTTTCTGCGGCTACTTCCCATGTAAAAAGGCTTTGATTTATCCCATGATTTAGCATTCCTTGTACTGTGAAGTACAGATTCTATTTCACTGGTTATTTCTCCTGTCAACTGAAGTTCAATGCTATTTCTTTTCTCTTTATATTATCCTCATTTCTTTTCTAGGCTATCTCATTACCTTCATGATAGTTCTCAAAGTCAAATGCTTTGACCATTTTGCTGTATCCACTTAGGTTCCTGTTCTTATCTCTCCTTGGACTACCTTCAGTGCTGCATCACCAGCTAGCTTCATCCCTTTTCCCCAGTCTTTATGGAGAAAGACTAATATTTCTACAGTTTCCCTCGAGTGTTGCCATCTGGTGTTCAGCAACTCATTAAAAGGCATCACCTAAATTAGTTAATTAGTGGCCTTCATCTAGGTTAGTTCTGTGTTATCCCAGCCAGCAATGATGAAAGGCTGTAAGCCAGTAGTACACACTCTGAAAGTTCCCTCCTACACTTCTCACAGATCCACCAGCCTCTGCAAACTGCGAGTGAATTCAAATAGATACCCACACCTTTCACAGAAAAAACCTGCTATTTACAGTTTCTTACTACTACTCTAGAAAGACAGAAGAATCATTTTTCTTCCAGGCCACATATCATTTATACTATAAAACGTTAACCACTGTCTCCTCACGACCTCTAACTGCTCTTCATTCTTTCCCCTTCCCTGCTTCCTCTCATATGGACCCAAAGGAGGAAGTCATACTGAGCAAGATTGAGTGGGAGGGCAGAATTGCTTCCTCTGAGGAAGTAATTGTTTCTGGAACTATGAAATAGATCTTTCTTTACATTCTAAAGATAATGGTATTTGGATCATTCCTCTCCGCTTGTTAACACAGTCTGAATGCAGTTGCAAAGAACAAGGGCAAAATAACTATCTAACTTCTGTCTGATTACATGACTTTGGATACGTGCCATTATCAACTGTGTGGGGGAGCAGAAGAGAGTTACAGCCCCATAAAGACTTCTTTTCTACTCCCACCAGGAAGTCTGTTCCTGTATATTTTTTCCAGTAAAAATACATCCGCTTTTGGAAAGGGGATTTTATGCCAAAATCAAAAGTGGATTACCCATGCAGTGGATGGCATTATATACCTGACATTGCTCATCTATTGTTGCTGTATATCTAATGAATGATTCTATGGTAACCCCCTTTTGCACACTGCTATGCACAGATTTTCCTAAGTTCTTAAATAGGGGAGAGAAAAAATATGCAGCTTCAATTTTTTTTTTTTTTTTAATTTGTACTTTTAGCTTTCTACGCCAGATTTGCATTTTGTGCTTCAATTCTATGTTCCAAAAAGTACACGATAAAACATACTTAATTAGTTAGCAGACAGACGGTACACTTACTTTTCCTAGTAAGGTCAATAAAAAGAATGTATTAAAAATTTTCTGAGGACGTAGTACTGATCTCTGCTTTTCTAGTTAATTAACTGCCATGTTTATCACAGTAATGCTTTCAGATCTATGAAAGAATAAATAAAGAATAAATCTCTACTGTGCAACTGCTGTACAATCTCCATCTTCCTAGTCTCATCTAACACTGAAGATAGTGAAAATGTAACATTCATGTTGCCCACTAAAAGGTACCTCCTTACAATAATAAAATAAAGAGAAGTACACCATAAAAACATATTCTCATCAACTTTCTTTTTCTCTGTTGCTCTCAGCCTTAGGTCAGTGAACATCAGATTTCATGATTCTTTGGGAGTGGGGAGGAGGGAAACAAAACACCCCCCAAACCAAAAAGAAAGATACATTAATAAAGAAAAATCATAGTTATCAACTTGTAATGTATGAGCCAAACTGTACAGCTCCATGATGATTACCTGTGCTATGCTCTGAAATTAAAGTGCCGTAAGCAGCAAGTCATAAAGAAACCTGTGGTTAGCAGCACAGCCATGGTTATCTTGAGAAAAAGAACTAAACATGGGAGCTCAATAGGACTGTGAACCCTTTAATAAATAGCTAAGCATCATGTTTCAAAAATTGAGAGAAAAGAATGGGTCAGGATCCAGATAAATATATCATGGAATTGCAGAGACTTGAATCAGAATTTGACCAGTCATATTTTTACAATTTAATTTTCCAATGCTTTTGGAGTGGATGAACTGAGGAGGAGGTGGGGTGGCTCAACTGCTTGGCTCCCTTTGCCTTTTTAATGATCCAGTGCTGATCCTCTAAAACACAGAATTCATGATAATAAATAATGCAGAGTGATCAAAAATTAAAAGAAAATGCAACGTTCTACAAAGTGGTATTTTTATCGATATACCCTACTGCCTTAGTAGCCAATTTAATACAGAATATTGCAACAGTATCAATGTTTACCCCATGTGTGCCAGTTCTGGCTCGGATTGAGTAATTTTCTTCACAGTAGCCAATGTGGGGCTGTGTTGGAGAGGGTGTTGATAACACAGGGATGTTTTAGCTATTGCTGAGCAGCACTTACACAGAGCCAAGGCCTCTTCTGTTCCTCACCTCACCCCACCAATGCAGGCTGGAGGTGCAAAGGAGCTGGGAGGGGACACAGAAGGGACAGCTGGCCCCAACTGTTCAGAGTGATATCCCACACCATATGGCCTCATGATCAACATATAAAGCTGGGAAAAGAAGGAGAAAGGAGGAGGATGTTCAGAGTGATGGCATTTGTCTTCCTAAGACACCATCACGTGTGATGGAGCCCAGCTTCCCTGGAGATGGCTGAACACCTGCCTGCTGATAGGATGTGGTGAATTATTTTTTCTTTTGCTTTGCTTACGTGTGCAGTTTGTGCTTAACCTATTAAACTGTCTTTCTCTCAGCCCACAGGTTTTCTCACTTTCACGCTTCCGATTCTTTCCCCCATCCTGACCTGGGTGGAGTGAACAAGAGACAGTGTGGGGCTGAGCTGTCATGACAAGAAGATAGTTTGAACAGTGCGCAGGTCAAGTGAAGGTTACCCACTCTTATGTATCAATTAAAAGTATCTGAAGCTAAAAATTGTCTTTTGTGGAGGAACAATTAGACTGCAGGTGATGGGTACAGGTTTAAAGCTGCAGCCATTTCAAGGGATACTGAGAGGACTAAACACCTCCTACAGCTAACAAAGAGGAAGCAGCATCTAAATACTGGTGCACAGACATTCTATAACTCTGGTAGCATCGGACAAAGAACACTGGCTACCAAGCTACAAATCTTGGCTAGTGTTTCAATTCAATATAGAACAAGTGCAGGAAATTAATATAAAATAAAATGTTGCAATGCACCCAAAACGATGCAAAAAGACCACACCCAACCGGATGAAACTGCTGACAGAGCATCCAGTCCTGAGCCTTCCAAAGTGAGGAATGACAGAGAAGATACTTCCAATAAATCTGGTTGCTGTTGATACTCTCTTAAGAGATTTCATGTGGGCACAAATGTACACAAGCCTACACACATTTGTTCTTAAATGAAAGGCACTTCAGCATTCTCTTCAACCCGCTACAGGAGTTTTCTTCATACAAAATCCATGAAAAGCAACTCCCTATGCCACAGGGAGAATAGGCAAGGCTGATGTGGTCAAGAAGTGACTGATGAACGTGATCTTTCCTACCTCATTGGCATGCACAGCAGCCAGACCCTAAGGATCACTTCTGATCTCTGCAGCTCCTCACGTGCCGCCCCAGGGTAAGTTCCTCACTCACTGACTGTTTAGCAGACACAGGATGGATCTCCTGGCTGTTCAGTTCAGGGCTCCCCCGCCCCTTGATGACAGCTACAAACTGAGAAGACAAAAATATGTCCCTGGAAAGCTATACCACCTAGGGTAAAGTGTTGGAAATTATGGAAAGAAATAGCTTCAAGCATTTCATTCTGCATCTATTCCAAAAACAGTGCTCACAACCCCAATAGCCTTCTAACAGGGCACGACAGCAGATTACCACATTACAAACAGCTATGGCTCCTCCTAGTTTGCAGTGAACGAGCTTTGATTTTGTCATTGCTATCCACCAGAGCAAAGAAATTGTGAGTTACCACACCTAAGATGATGAATGACAAGTCACTATCTTGTCTCAGACAGAGAAAAATGAAGACCACCAAAAGCGGGGTAAAGTCAGAAACTGGGCATGTTTAAGTAAATCTTCATTGATAGCCTTCTGAGATCTGCACATACCATATATATATATATATTGGTTTTTTTTCCTCCGTCAGGAAATGTTTTGAAGTCCTCACTGAGGAAATCTCCACTGGCTTCTGTGACAGTTTTCCAGAAATCAGAATTGAACAACTAAAGGACCATGCTGTTACCTTTTAGGTGACATATTTAAAACAGAAAATATTGTATTGTCTGGCCTATAAAGTCAGTCCAGAAGAAATATTTATTTTAAAGTAATTCCTGAGGTTACAAGAAGTGTTATTTTTTCTTCCAATGAAAATTGGTGGCATAATAGAAGCTGACTGTAGTTCATACTGGCATTATAGAGGCTCATGCTGCACATTAGATATGGTCCATAAAACACTAACCTGAAGGCAAAGTAATTTCTAATGTGAATTGCTCATGCAAAGGCAATTCAGAATTGTGAAAAATAAGTCTCTCCAACCTCAATTTTCATCTTTACTTTGTCAAATATTATTAAAGATAGCATTAATATCATGGTTCAAAAACTACTGCTTACCTAAGAATATTTCCCTTTCTCTGCCATCTCTTTAAAAATCTAAAAATTTAAAAATCTTTATTTTGACTCTAGAAGGGAGAGTATAAAGTTATTATTTATCCAGTCAAGGAAATTCTGCCTTTAAATGTGCTGACCACCTAAATTGTGGGCAAATTTATCAGAAGTTATTGCAAATAATATGGACAATTCAAACTTTATCTGCAAAAATACATATGGGTGTACCTCTGCTTATTGAAATTTTATTATATTAGATAACCTATTCACACCAAATTATCAGAGAGTACTTAGAACCTTCACATGAAGGCAACTTGTAACCAACAGGGACTGTCTTGGGGTGACTTTATGGTGTGTATCCCATATCGCTGCCCTATGCCCAGAAATTAATTCTTGTGCCTTTCCATGCCTTTAAACTGAGCCTGAGAGGGGGAAGGGAAAACTGAGCAAAACTTTTTCAAAGCAGTTTGCAGCTTGTTCAAGGTCACACAGAGATAGTGACTTTTTTTTCCCAGCCAGCTTTCAGCCAGTTTTTTTCAGTTTTTTTTCTTCTTCTCCAGAGACTGAGAGTTGAACTTTTTTTTCCTTCCCTGGAATTTCGAATTTTTCCCTTTTTCCGTGGATTGCTTTAATATCAGAGCACATCAGGAGGACTTTCCACCGAGCACAGAGGGCCTGGCCCTGGGCCAAGCCCCAGCTCCAAGGAGACCAAAGGGAGGACTCTGACACTTTCCCAGGTTTTTTCTTCACAGCAGAAGATTTTATTATTTAGCATTATATCCTTTTCCTGTGTGTTTGTTAAATAAACAGTTTTTGTCTCTTTCACTTTCCTTCGAGGAAAATTTTTTTTCCCCCGAACCTGGTGGGGGGAGGGGGGGTGGTTGTGCCTTCTCTCAGAGGATATATTTCTAAATTTGGCCAAACCGGAACAGGGACCAAATCAAATAACACTCAAATGATGGGCAATGGAAAATTATTTTTGATATAACCCTGTATAGAAATACTTCAGGTTTAATAAGATCGAGCTTCTTGCAAAAACAAGACGAAAATTTTATGAGTGTCCTCTATAACCTCAATTACTCATATTAATGACAACAACAGCACTGCATTCAGAACTTCTGAAAATTCCCCCTATTACAAGAGTTTCCCATAGTACAGGAGTTTGTATAAATGAACTGTTCATTTATATATAGAAAGGATACACAGGCTTCAGAGGGATCTACATTGGACAGATCAAGGTAATACAAGAGATAAAACATTACTGGAAATTTTATCCTTTGCTTGCAAAGAGTAATGACAATGTTTAAAATCAGGTGTCTGGTTTTATTTGTTGTTTTGGTTTTGTCTTTTGGTTTTTTTAACTGTACAGGTTGCCCCGTGAGTCTGGAGTTTCTGTCCTTGAAGATTTGGTCCTGGGCAAACTCTTGTCTGAGCAGATGGAATGGACTAAATAATCTCCCACAGAGATTTCATGGAAGGTATTATCAAGGATACAGTCTAAAAGTATTTCTCCCTTCCCTTTACTTGTAACATTGAAATACAATTATAAGTATGATAAGAAATGCTGACCTTGGAATGACCTATTTAAAACATGAAAAATTAAAAATGATACAAAAATATTAAAAAATTTTAAGTCAGACTGTGAACTGTTTCTGCACTAGTTTTAAAGAGCAATATTACGTGGACTGAGAGAAACAGCTGCATTAATATCTTTGCATAAAACTAGACATTCGTGCTCCTAGGAATGGAAGCACAAAACAGAACCAGAGAATCATTTAGGTTGGAAAGGACATTTAAGATCATCAAGTCCAACCATTAACTCAGCATTGCCAAGTCCACCACTAAACCATGGCCCTATCTGTCACATCTACACACCTTTTAAATACTTCCAGGGATGTTGACTCTGCCATTTCTATGGACCGCCTATTCCAATGCTGACTACTCTTTCAGCACAGAAAGCTTTCCCTAATATCACATCTAAACATCCCCTGGTTTGACTTGAAGCCATTTCCTCTTGTCCTCTTGCTTGCTATCTGGCAGGAGGGGCCAACCCCTGCCTTGCTACAACCTCCTTTCAGGTTTTCTCTGAGCCTTTTCTTCTCTGTCCTAAACAATCCCAGCTCCTTCAGCTGCTTTTCATAGGACTTGTGGTCCAGATCCTTCCTCAGCTCTGCTGCCTTTCCCTGGACTTGCTCCAGATCCTCAATAGCTTTCTTGTAGTGAGGGGCCCTAACCTAAACACAGAATTTGAGGTGCGGCCTCACCAGTGCTGAGCACAGGGTGACAATCACTGCCCTGGTCCTGCTGGCCACACTATTGCTGACACAGGCCAGGATGCCACTGGCCTTCTTGGCCATCTGGGCACACTACTCTTCTCTACAGAGGCTGAATTCCATATCTATTATATATTGGACAAACTCAGCACTAGAAAGTCGAAGTTGTTTATATCAATATTAAATTTGTCTTATTTTGACCATGTCCACAAGCATTTTTTTATGAATACCGAGTATAAGTGAGCCAATATTTCCTTTTCAGAGGAAGGTTTTTATAAGATTGTCTGAGAACTCAGCTGTTAACAGAAAGTGACAAGGACAAAAGGAAAGAAATTGTCTGAATATCCCATTTGGTACTGAGTGCTTATCAGCGATATAAGCTCCTGACCACACAGAAGAAATAGGAGATACTTGACATTGATGTTTGCAATTTATTCTCATTGAAGTCCTAAAAATGCCTTCTAAAATCCTGAGCACCAAAGCAACGTCAAGAAAAAACCAAACACGATATATGCTTTCACTGATATGATTAATAGCAATATGTTGCATTCATACAGCAGTTTCAGACCTGAGGGTGCTACATTCTGTCTCCTTTTCAATCACACAATGCATTGGATTGCTTTACTTACTAATAGCAGTAGCAGGATGATATCAGGATTATCACAGGCACAGGCTACATGCATTGACGTCCAAAAATCCTCATCTTGATGATTTACATTTACTCCTCTGTCAATTAGAATTTCTGCAGCAAATGCATTATCATAGCGAGCACACTAGAAGAAAAAAGAGCAGATTAGGGATGGTGTTTTCCTCAGTGTACAACTAGATTTATTACATACGATTTAAACTGGGAGGATGACGCACTGTAGTTAAGCTGCTGTGTTTGTAGGGAACAACAGCTGAGAAATCTATAGAAATAATTGTGTGGAGATTACCAGTTCCATGTGCATGGTTCACAGACTCCCTTATTTCCTGTATGAAATCTGCTGAATCTACAGTAAGGACAGGGCTTTTTTCTGTTCTATATTGTCATTCCAAATTAGTGCACAGGCATCAGTGCATGATGATCACATCATGAGTAGAGGCATCTAAATATATGTACACCCACACATACATATGTCCACACATACATGAATTTCTGCCTTCTGCGAAGTTCATGGCAATAATACACCCCTCTTCATACCCCACTTCTATTTCCAACCCACTAACTATACTGATTCCTGTTCAAGCCTCTCTGCCAGATAAATACTGCTCACACTAAGGGTGTTTTTGTGGGGTGGAGGGATGCACATCTGTATGTGTGCACGTTTCTACACCTTGGTCATGCTCACAAATTTTAGTAGAAAAGAAAAAAATGGCCTAGACATTGTTTCGACCTTGCTCCTCTGTCACATTTGTGACTTTTTATGCATAGGTTATGGATAATACCTTAAAAGACAATCAGGGCACCTCAGTTAAGATCCTTACTCAAGACTTACATACAATCTCAGTAACTCTTTAGAGACTTATTTTAATCTGGCATGGAAGCCAGGACACTAAAGGAAGTGAGGAAGAAAGGAAAGTGTGTAACTGGATTTGTCTGTGAAGTCAAGATATAGCTGAGATCTTCAGCTGAATGCAGTAGCTGCATGTTCCCCTGCATTCATAAACAGACATAACCCAGAAGATGCATGTTAATTCCATCAGGATAAAAGAAGTTCTGCCCTAAATGATTTCCAGATATACTGACCATTAAATTATAGAACAGAAATTAAGTTCTGATGTATTTCCTTTAACTTATCAGGCAGCTCTAGATATAGTTTTGTTTTGTTGCATCAGTATCATTCATTGTATCAGTACAACTTAAATTGAGCTGTTCTATGTTGAAATTTTAACAAATCAGAGGTAAGGCACTTTATATTACAGATCAGCATAATCTAACATTAACTACAATTTCAAGGCATTGTTAAGTAAAAAAAAAAAAAATCTACAGATGACAGGTATCACTGAGCCATTTTTTGTATTAATAATAGACATAGAGCCTTTTGTGATTAGTTGCAGCTTAGATATGTTGCTGCTCCTTGATTCCTGCTCAATGGATTTTGTGAAACAACTGGACAAGCTCAGTAAAAGTTCCAGAATAAAACTGTTACACACATACTTTGTTGTAAGGGCAGGGGTGGGTGACTGCCTGTGTGAATTTATACGGCACCATGGGCTTCCCGCTGAATGGGCAGCTCAGGCAAGTACTCGCTTTTTATTGTACTTTTCCTCCCATGAAACCTAAAGAGAATTCAGTGAATCCTTTGAAGTTCCCATAGCTTCCCTAGATTCCACTATATTGGGATACTGTTTACAGGGATAAAAGCAGAATCTTTATCAAGTGTCACATTTGATTTTTTTTAAGAATTATATCACATTTTGGACGTTAACTGATATGGAAAAGGAAGAAGGAATTATATAATGAATCAGATTCTAAGAAAAACGTCAAGATAAATAGATTTCCCATTCATTCTGGCATAAAAACATTTCGCTTACAGCTGGAAAGAATTAATCTAAACCCCCCTTCTGACAAAGCAGTTTCACAGTGGTAAAACTAACAATTAAGAATATAACACAGGTGCATGCCAAATCACTAGTTTCAACTCTTGCTGGAAAATAAACTTGGCTTATCTGTTTCCCTGTATCATGATTCTTCTCTCCTCTCTGTACTGCTCCCAAATCAAGGTCAAATCCCAATTTCATTGAATTCAGGTTTGCCTCTATCTCCAGTAGGATGAGCATTTTCCTGTAAATGAATGATGAGTACTTACACATAACTCTGACTAAACTGAGGCAGTAGGTTACACATAGCTCTCTATTGCAAATTTCTTACTGCAGAAATCTTTCCTTCCTTTGGAAGAGTATGGGTGCCTGTGAAGCAGCAGGCACCAGTTGAGAGATACTGATTGTGACAGTGAATTGGGGCGTGATGCAGATCAAGAAACCTAAAATGACACAGTTCAGCTGCAGATTTTATCTGCAGTTAAAAAGTGTGCATCAGCTAAACTAGACAAAGCAACATAAAATCCCTGAAGAATAATTTTTCTTTCTTTTATTTGAACATGCCTTACACTTATGTCAAATCATCCACACTAAACATAAAGATTGCCTTCTAGGGCTTTTGGTAGGGGGTAAGATTTGGGATGCCTTTGTTTTGGGAATGCCAAAGTAACATCTCATTTGGACTGCATTTTTAAAGAGTGATTGAGCACCTTTATAACAGACAAATAGTTGGAGGAGAGAAAAGAGAATTAAAATTTCTCTCTTCCAAATCAGTACTGCACTCTCCCCTTACCTTGGCCTCTATTTCCTAAAGTCCTTGGTAAATAGCATGGCCATGGAAGATGGAAAACACAGATTGATTCCATAACTGAAATGCTGTATCTTGCAAGAACATGGTCACAGGTGTGCTGGAGTCCAGTAATATTACAGGGGCTCTTTTTCATCAATAAATTGCTCTATTTTGTATACACACTATGAGAAACTCAATCCAAGTGTTCTAAAAGGAAACACTCTGCCAGCAGACTTTTTGTTACTTTGCTCCGTTGCATTTCTTTTAGCCACAGTGTGCAACCAAGTCTTAAAATAGTTTCACATTGAACAGAGAGCCTGTCTGCAACTGAAGCATCACAGACCAAAGAAAAGGATCATAAGATGTAGGAATTAATTATGAATTTTGCTACTCGTTTCAGCAATGTCGAAATTCTACTCCTATGGTATTTTCTGTCTGCCTGTCAGTCTTTCCTCCACATGCCCTTACCTCTTGTTTTTATTTTGGTTATTATAAACAAATTGTTTTTATTTTATCTTCTTGTTACTTAATCAGAATTTTTATGCAAATAATGATAAACTAAAAGCAAATAATGTGTTAACTATCCACATGTAGGAAACTGGTGCAAAAAAATATGCACAAAAACAAAAGGAAATATGCTAAATCATGGGGGTTTTTCATATAGGAATGGTGAATCTCTGAACCATATAATTTTGTACTTGGAATCAAGCAATATTTCCTTTGTTCTTTCTTACTGCACAGATAATTTATAAATAAAACATTTCATTCTCCTTTGTTAGCTACCACTTCTATGACACGATCGATTCTTTTGTAAGCAATTTGAAAATGACCATTTATTTAAAAAGCATTGCTGGATGCAATCATAGCCATAGCAGAGCTCAGTGTAGTTAAAAAAAATATTGCTAAGCCTTTGTTTTTCATTAATATGCCAAATCTGCTACTCACTATCCCACCATATTTATCCACAGTCACTAACACTAATCTTCAATCCCTCTTACCAGATGGAGCAAGGAGCCTCCTGAGGAAAGAAGCATATGAGGGTCAGCACCATCCTTCAACAGCCGTAGCACTGAAATATCAAAGAAAAGAGGAACAAGAGTTAATATATCTAATATACCAGCAGTATACCTAATTCTGAACTGTTAATAGGCTGATTCTTCATCATCTTCATTAGGGGATTTAATAATATATGCAAACCTCTTATATAACAGTGCAAAACTATCATGTCAGCATTTGCCATCTCACCTGCTTTAACAGCTAAGCCTGTAAAGCAAGACCTTTGGTAATGAACAGTAAATATGAACAGTATCAAGGACTTCTCAAGTGTATAGGTGATCATGTCAGTTTTGTACATAGGAGAGCAGAGGGGAGAGCTGGAGCAAAGAGCCGTGTCAAGGTCACAATCAGCGGATCAGTTGGGAGCAAAATCACAGTTAACTGGTGTTATTTTACTTTGCAAAGCTCCCATGCAATTATTGGATTTTTCAGTAAATACTTGAAACTAGTATTCGTAACTGATATATCTTGAAATTAATCATCATGCCAAAGCTAAATGATCTGCACTCAATTTAACCTTTCTAGTGCATTGGCAGATCACTGATGCAGCTTAATCTTTAAAACGATATTTGGAGCCAAACTCCACTCCCAGTTACATGTATCAAACCCCCTTGAAATGAAAACAGGCTTATGAGTGCAAGCAAAACCACAACCCTTCACACTGGTGCTCACTCAAGTGTGCAAACTCAGCACTTTTCCCCCATGGTCTTTATTGACTTTATAACCTTTTCACTCTGAATCAAAGCACTGACTAACTCAGGGAAACAGTGTTCATTCCTTGAACAGAACTGCACTGTAGCAATGCCTGACAGTACCAGGGGACTCCACACCAGCATTGCAACCCTGTCTTCATTAAAGTGGCATGAGGAACCCTTTTAAAAGGCCTCTCTCCAGGAGAATACCTGCCAGTAATGTTGCCTGAGTAGGAGCACAGGTGGTTTCTGTCTCCATCATCTGGAAATCTTGAGCTTAATTCCTAGTTAAGATCCTGAATGGACTTGTGCAAAAAACTGCAAAGAAATGTTAAGTTGTGAATACCCCAGAAATGGGTTCCACTGAGATGTCTATCCTACAGGATGGCCAGAGACTACAGAGATGGTCTCAAGGCTCTTCTGTGAATCTGTCAAAAGACTCACGAACACCACCTCTTTCCTATCTATACATTCTCTGTATGTGTTTTTTTTTCTCAAGGAATATATTGCAACTCCATTTTCATTGTACATATAAACTTCTCACAGCATTCAGACACCCACTTAAACTACTTGAAAGGGGTCAGTTTTCTTTTCAAATATTGTCGATTTATGGAAGTGATGTTTTCTGAATGTGCTGAATTATTTTTGACCAGGTGCCCTTGAAAAATTTCTCCTAAGAAAGAATATTTGGTTAAATAGTTGCAAGCCTGTAGAATTAGAGTGAAACACTTGGTATCATCATTACTAAACACATCATATAGCAAAAACACACTGGTATAATGGACAAATATTTACAATAGTTAGGCAAATCCATTTAATCTTTTGCTCTTTTTTAAACTTTGAAAATCAAAGATCAATCAAAACTACCTTATAAATTCTTACTTTATGAATAGCTCCCTGTTACCTATTTGTCCTCACTGAAGGTTTTTGCCTCATTTAATTTACATAACCGTAAAAGACTTATATATTCTGGCAAATGCCACTTTAAAAGTTACTATTAGAAGTCCCTGTTGTCCCCAGCACATCCACCAAAAGTAGAATTGGAACATTAGGTAACATAGAATAAAAGAAACTGTACAACATCTGCTAAGCAAGATGAACAGCATAGAACCAGAGTGGGAAGGTACAGAAGTATTTACAAAATTTCACAACTTTGGGAGAAATGGATGAACAAGAAAAAGCAAACCATTCCTTTTACGCTCTCTCAGATCCACAAATCTCATACTGAACACACACTTGTCCTCATCCAGAGAGAGACCATTAAAAATAGAGGTTCAGAACTAAGTTTCTTCCTTTTTTTAATACCTAAATTTCTTACCACATATGGAGGTGCTCTTTCTACCTCAGGTTTAAAGTGAGGAAAGATTTATCATAAATCCTCCTTCCTTAAACAGGCATGCAACTACATCCTTAACTCAAGAGTTAATACTTCCAATATTCCTATGTTATGCCATTTCTTTAGTAGGGCAGGAAATATTTCCATATCACAGAAGATTTCTTAAGGCTCTGAAAATAATTTCATTCTCCCAATCCCATCAGGATTTCACCTGAAGAAATTAACACTCCAAAGTGTTCCCTTTCCTCCATTCTGTTTTCCAGAGGAAAAAAAAAAATATGCACACATCATGTGGCGGCAGGGTAAGCACATGGTGGGTTGGTGGCAGAAGTCTTACATTGACTAGGACTGATAATGACACAGCATCCTCAGTCTGTGTTTCTACAAGGTGGGATAAGACAGGCAAGGAGTTTCCCAAAGGAGGCTGTTCCCTTCCCCCATTCACAAAGGGACTTACACACCCTTTACATCTGGCTATCTCTGCATGCGGGAACTGACTCTGATGGCATAAAGAGAACACCAACAAAAATAAAATGCAGAGTTTCTTGTTGGGTCATTGGGTCTCAATCATTAAGAGCTTTGGGATCACAAAAGCAGCTTTTGGATAGGTCCTTCTAAGCAAAGACACTGGAGGACGACCTTTCTCGGCAGAATCAGGACACATAAGAAGGTCAGTGGGTTGGGAAATTACATTTCTAACAGTATTCCACAAGAATTTCATCTGGAGCCTAAAATAGAAACCAAGAGACAGAAAGAAACTCTGGCTACTCAGGTATAAAAAATACGGGCAATTTATTGGATCTTTTCCTCCCATCAACCCCCCAAGGCTTTGTTCTCACAGAGAAGGTATGCAAAGAAAAGTATTTCCTTTCCAGATCCATTTTGCAGCTCCTTGCAGTTGAAACCAAAAGATGACAGACCATTTCTATTTCCAAGTTTGAAATCCATAAGAATTTGTGGGTTTGCCTTGATTTTTTTTCTCCCAGAAGAAATGCAGACCAAAATTGCAGCATAAAGAATTAATATGTTAACTCTGATCTTCAAGCAGAATATTAAATAATTGCAACCATAAACAAATTATTGAGTCACATACAAAAATATTAGGGAATGTGGATAGAAGATCAGCAGCTTTTTTTTCTTTTTTTTTTTGGTCTGGTGTATTTTTCCTCATTATAGCAAGTAGTTTGATCAGTGCTTCAGAAAATTCACATCACACAGACTACCAGGGCAAGATATGCAAACTCTCCTTTCAGCTGGGCAAAAGTCTGTGTCCTGAAGGAAGATTATGTGCTACATTCCTCTGCATTTAAAAGCAAGTTAAAAAAATTATTCTTTCCTTGAATGCATCCCCTCTGCAAAACACAATAAAAGAAAAGAATATCAAGAAAAGAAGATCACAGAAACAAAATCCCCCTTCCTACTATTCAACACATTTAGATCATTTACCTAAGACTTCACTAGTCAGTAGGAAAATCTCCACCTTATGTTCATATTTTCCTTTTGATTGAACTACTGCCTAGAAGTAGTTAGATAGTAAATACTAGCTACTGCTAGTAATTTGGGATTAATTGCCCTAATGAGGACAGAAAGCAATACAAAACTCTGTTCAATAAATGCTATATATCACTTAATTCGTGCAATTTTAAGGAAGCTTTCGCAAGACTTTCTTTTAAAACTTGTTTTACTTGCAATCTTTCATGTAAGAAGTTTACAAGCAAGATGAGACTAAAAAATGACTTAAAGGCAGGAAGCTGACATTTAGCTGAAAAAAAACCCCAAAAACCTAGAGTAAAGAACTTTCAGCAAACTCTGAAGCCCTTCCTGTGTGTGTAAAAACAGGTCCATCCATTCTCTGATATCTTTAGATTTGACACAAAAAAAAATACTGACTACTAACAGAATTTCGTACCTAATTTCATATCTAATAAAGGTGTTTCAGAAGCATTGAATTCATTGAAGTCTCATCAGAAAAGAAAAATAATAATCAACAGATCTTTTTACGTATGCTTGATGTTAAAATTTTAACCAAATTATTTCAGAGAGCTGAATACCTTTTCACTTTCCATTGGTTGTATTGACTTGATTCTGACTTATTATATAGCCTGATAATGCAGCACAGTCATTACTGCTGTGCCTGTTACCAGGCACAGGTCTTGTACTAACTTTGCCTGTGGAACTAGGGATGTAAGGCTTTACTTTTTCTGGGCTTGTCTTGGCTTGCTCTGAGCCTTGGTTTAGTTGTTATAGCAACTGGCTGATGACAAGGTGACAATTACCTAACAGTTTTGTTTAGCTTTGTGTGACTGTGGTGTGTGTAATGCATTAAGAATTTTGATAGACATGGCAGCACTTACACTGTGCTGTGCTCAACATAATCTGGCTATGCTGGCAAATAGAGCTATCCATGACCTTATGTATGCTGCAGAGAAAAGGATCTGAAGTCACAGCAGAGCCTGAAATGTGAATTCAGAGGGCCCAGGGCTATCATTAACTCCCCAGGGATCTGCTACTGATGGTAACACAAACTTAGAAGCTGGGCAATGTTGCATTCACAGCAAACTCAGTTTTAGTAGTAACAGAACAGACAAAAATAAAGGCTCCGAAATATGTAAAACCTAACAGTTGGCCATCTACTGTGCTGTATATAGAGTGCCAGTGTATGCTCCTATTAACTGTTCCTCTGGGGAATAGCAGCCAGCAAGTGCAAACTTTGTTCCTGTTAACATCTATTTTTGTTCTCTTTAGTTTAGCAGGAATAACTCCAGCTGGAAGGCTTTACTTGTTCATTATGTGCATAAACATGACTTACTGCTGCAGAAGCATAGCTAAAATGCTGCTGATTCTGGAATGGATTATCACATTCTCCTCCTAGCCCCAGTTGCACATTTTTGTCACTTGGCACACGGCAAAGATTAGTTTCCCGACTAGATCAAGAATCTGAGAATGTGGCACTGGGTAACAGGTATGAATAGGAAGAATGGTGTAGCCACCACTTTCCACCAATAGCTGAAAGTAGTTTGGGCATAAACTGACAATGAAATTGAATCACTGCTGAAGTGATATTGAAAGATGTGTAATAACATCTTTCCACTCCTCCCACTTCCACCAGTTAAGTGTCATATTTTGCCCATTAGTTCCTCCACAGTCAGATATTTGCTCCACCACTGGCATCTTAAACTCTGTGCAGATTAATCACTCAGAATTCTCTCCAATTTCATACCTCTTTAGTTCTCTTTTCTCATTCCTCAGCAGCCACTCTATACTTTTCAGCTTGTACCGAAGAGGTTTATGAGAAACCTGCTACACAACTCAGCTACATGTGAGAACAGATGAATGCTAGTCTCTGTTAATTTCTTAATCAGAACAGCAAATGAAATAATGCAAGATGTCATAAATGCTTGGTTAATGTAGTCTTAGAAGAAATATTTACCTCATGCCTTTGCTATGACTAGCTTAAAATTAAATTTTAAAATCCGAGTACCAGTGTTGGTAATTTAATCATTCTTTTAAGGTGTCTTGTTCACCTAACAGACATTTACTGCAGCAATACTGTTACCACACTATCACTGGTGCAATAGCTCAGGCTTTCCTTCAGAGCAAGCTCATCAGTGGTTATTCAGAGCAGTCATACCCTTAATGGGCTTTGTAAACAACTGACTTGTAATCCTACTGCTTTTTTTACATGAAATATTTCCAGAGTTCATTGGCAACATCTGTCAGACTTGTTCAGATCTCCTCATTTTCAGGAGAACTTTTGGAAATAAATTCCCATCTTTTCTGCGCAAAGATTAAAGGCAGCAAACCCTAAACAAAATATGCACATTTGGACAGATAAGAGTGCCATTCACAGACTTCAGAAATGAAGAGAGGGAAATAACTCTTTCTATACTGGTTGAATTTGAGAGCTTTAGCCTTGCCTATCCAAGCTATACCACCCACTGTTTGAACAGAGTACTGGTAAGGACAGGGCTTATGTTTCCATCCTCCCTGTCAGAGTTCCCATAGTTTAAAATTTTTTTCCAGGTAGCCAGGAATCCTAATACCATGACCTGAAAGCAACCGGATCGCTGATTCTCTTCTGAAATTAAAAGCATGATGGGAAATGTCAGGCTGATTTCTGTGCTCCATTCAACACAACATTACCTTTAAAAGAAACAAACCAAACCTCCAATGAAACAGACTGACAGAGGTACTCCCACAGCCCCACTCGACATCTCTCCCAGCCTTAATGATGGAAGATCAAAATACATGGTAGCTCTTCCCCATACTTTATTTGTGGAGAAATCAGTCAGACCCCAGCCTTGGAAACAGCTGAGGGGCTTGATCACTCCAGTGTGGGAGGGAACTTCAAGCAGCACAGGTAAGCATGTGACAACATAAGCCCCTTTATTTCTGCCTCGTCCTCTGCTGCTTTCCTAACAGGCCTTGTGCCATCAACTGTTGTGTGTCCATGCCCAGGCACTCACCAGCCCTGACAGCTTCCTGCCATACACCATCACTCTGGAGATTGAGGGCACAGCCCTCCTGCTATCTGAGGTATCTTGAACTGAAAACATTTTCCATATGGAAAATAATGGTTGTGTCTCTGGCCCACATGGTCACCAGGTCCAACTCCAACGAGACCGATGAGGAGAGTCACAGTTCTCTCATGGGACAGACATTTCTATCATTGTATATATAGGCAGAATAATTTATGAGTTAGGGCTACAGTTATTCAAGAACTGGTAAATTTTAAACTTTTTCTCAGGCAAATTCCCCCTCTTTCATTTCTATAGACATTAAATATAATGCAGTCTGTGTATCCACTGGAAAACATTAAGTCCACAAGCCCAATGGCCTAAAAAATCCTGGTTTGTACCTCTTACAATGCCCAAGCAGTGACAAATTAACCTATCTCCTTACACAGAAGTGACAATGGGCAGCAGTCAAATGTGACACTCCTGAGTTAAGTTGTGATGTGGAAGGCAAAGCATCTGTTTTCAACCCGGACATGACAGATATTCGTATGGAAAAGCAATGTAGACTCTGAAATAATTTATAAGTAACAAGACTTAGTACTTATTGGGTCACCTTGCCTAGCTACATATGATCTGAATTATCTGATTCCTCTCTCTCTCTTTTTTTTTTAGAGCCTTCATTCCTAAAGTGTTACTTTCTTTCTTTTCCAGTTCATGGTACTCAACTCCCGTCTGCTTTACAGTTACTCTTTCAAATAAAAAGAACCTAATTTACATCATTACTTGCACATGCATACACTGACAATATTTAATGTAGAAAAACAGTGGTGCAAATCACAGTAATTTTGAGAAGACTGGAAGTAGCCATTCACTTCTATGGCCCAAAGACATTGCTGCAAGGGGCACACTGAGGATCAAAAAGCAGTCGTGGTGACCCCTGGTTTTGCCTCCATTCAGAGCTTTGGCCAGGCCAGAGGGAGAGAACTGTTGTGGTAAGGTCTGTCTTAGTCACTAATAAAGCTGTGATTTTATCTCACTGCACCTGTGACCTGTGTATATAACAGAACTGTTGGTAAAATCCTTCAACACCACCAAACAAAATAACACATGCTTAGCTGAAAATACTGGGTCTATCATCACAGCCAGGGTTTTGCCAGCATAGCTACTTCCGAGGACAAAATAGCTGTGTCAACAGAAACTGGTAGCACAGACATTACTGGATCCAGAAGGTCTGTTAGTGAGATAAAATTACAATAAAAATAAAGCTTTGTAACATTTACTGGAAGTTTAACACTCTGCAATTAACCTTAGGGGAAAGTAGTTGACCACACAATAAACTTAAATACAGCTATCCTTAGAACTTTCACTTCCAGCTAGTTAGTAAGATTTATTTATTTCAAGGTTAAAAAAAATAAAATGAATGAAATATCTTAGCATTTAGGTCATCTATTTCATTTTTTACACATATTTGATCTGTCTCCCATGTATGGATTCTCCTGGACTTCCTGACAAAGGTGACTACAATCAGCAAGAACTTTATCATCAGGCTACAGGCAAGTATTACAAAAGCTCACAACCCACTAGGTTCACCTTAGAGATATGTTTGAAAGCTCTTAAAAATTACCATTATAATTTTTAGGCAAACTTTTCAGCTACAGAAACACCTGATTGTACATTCAAATATTTGTGGAATTGAATAAAAACTTCAGATCTTACAGCATTTTATTAATAAGTTAAATTTATTTCAGAATTTTCAAATTTCCAGTCCTATAGTCATTAAATGATAAACAATAAAACACACATCAGCAAAATAACTCATTCTGTGGTCAGTACCTTAATTTGAAAATCATTGTTATACCCATGCTTTTCCCTAATTTTAAGAGTTATGGAATTTGCATACAACATAGATTTTCATCTGAACAGACTGCACACCCCCTCTGTTTCACCAACATTTATGTTGATCCTATGCCAGTGCTACCTAATTGGCATAAATCAAATTACTGCTGACTTATATTCTTTATGAAGCAGGACTCAGTCCCTCTTTAACTCACACAACATGCAGAGAAAGTTTATGCCAGCTGGTTTAGAAGCCTTGTAAGCAACTCCTCACGATTTACAGTAGAGATCTGCAAGGATAACAGACTGCTATCCTGCTCAGCAGCTGCTAAATGGTACTAATTACCAGCTGTAGACCACTGGCCGTCAGGTCCGGTGTGTCTCCTACAACTCCCAGGGTGTGCAGTGCACAAGGAAGCAAACTTAAAGCAGGCAGTATAGAACAAGCTAGGGGCATTACTGATCCATGCGTTTATCCAAAATAGTTGTGTATGTGGCAAATGAGTGACCAAAACTATGAGGAAAATGTGTAGTTCCAGGAATATCTCACCATTTGACATATGTGGCTCAGGAACCACCTTTCCCAGGGTGTGATCTGCGACAGTTTACATTGTCCAAACCAGAGCTGCTTCCCTCTTGTTCATGCATTCATCCACACACTCCTGCCCTCATCCTTGCATAGCAGTGCCACATGTCACCCTGCCATGAGCTGGGATGGAGAGTTAAACCAGCTGAAGACCAACCTTATGAAAGGCACTTTCCAGATGGTTCATCTCCATGCCTCTCTCCAAGATGAGCATAAAGATGGGAGGACAAAAGGATAGGACAGAAGCAGAGCCAGACAGAAAGGAGAGAAATCAATGGCAGCCTCAGTTTTAGCTTAGTTTTAAAATCAAGTCAGTGGCTCCAAGACACCTGAATGCTTCCTTTCTTTCTCTGCATCAGCCCCATCAGCTGTGCAACAGGAAGGTGAACTGGTTTGGAGAGATGACACAGAATTTTGCTGTTGAATCTAGAGGGTGGTGCACTTTCTTTTGGATCAGTTTGCTGAACTGACTTACTCGGCAGCCACACAATTGCTAAATCTGATACAAAGAGCCTGCAGCAAAAATGGTGGTAGGAACAGCATCATAAAATCATGAATGAAATTTTCTGAATTAAAAAATATAGCATTACATAACATCCAGCTGGGGCAGTGGGACAGGCCCTGTCCAGCTGCCCTGGGGTGGCCCCCGTGCTCCCAGTGGCCCACAGAGCAGCTGGGAACAGCTGGCCCTCGTGGTGCCCTTGCAGAATTTACCTGTATTTAATTAAATTTGAATAAACTATCACATCCAGAAGGATTTCCAGTCCCACACTTCCATAGGTTTCATGGGAGCACAGCCAAGTCTCTGCTGTTCTGCCTTGGCACTTTGAATGTCCACATAATTAAATTTTTTTGACTAAAATCCTATTTATCTATATATGCCATTTTACAGCACATTGAAACTGGTGTGCTGTGAAACACTTTCTGGTTAAGACACATCCTGATGGATGGTAAACCCCAAACTATCAACACACTTCAGGCTACTGATAACAGCATCTCAAGAGATGGTCAAGAGGTGTGAAGAGGCATGGAGAAACCCCACGCACAAATGAAATCATTCCCGTCTTCACTTTTACGGAATTTGAAAATAGACAGAGATAACTTGGATCTTGGTGTATTCATGTCACACATTTTCCAACAGTATCTGCATTCAGTCACAGTCTTTTATGGTTTGCCAAAACCAACTGAGAATAACATATTAAACTTCTTAGTGGTTCTTTTCTACTTCACAATGCATACCCTCACCTCTCTTTTTTTTTTTTTTTTTTTCTTACACAATTTGTGAGGTTTGCAAAGACTTATGACTCCTTGGACAGAATAATACCTCCTGTTGGAGGTGATGGAATAGGATTTTATTTTCCTTGTCAACTCAGGAATGGAATCACCACAGAGAGACACATCCAGAAAACTGAGCTTCTGGAGAGGCAGAAGTGTGAAGCTCCTCCTACTCTGCTAAGAATTCGTGACTAAGAAACTGATACAAGAGGTCAGGAGAGATTATCTGTACTGTTCAAATAGTCATGATCATTGTGGGAAAGCAGCATATGGGGTTCTGTCACATGAGTCTCCCATATAAACAGGAATATGAAAAGTGTGCATGCTGCACAAATGTTTCAGTTTGGGAAAACTCTTCAAGTATTACCTTACAATTCTGTGCAGTACTTACTGCATTGGTTGCAACATGCTGGTTACCAAGTCCTTCTATTAACCTGTGCACTACATAAAACAAATATGAACATTTTCACATATTGGTTAGTTGCCACAAGTCTTCAAAGATAACTGTGCCTGTACACCTAGCTCAAAGATGTTTTAATTTCTCATTACTTGTTTTCCAAAATCTGATTTGGCTGAATTTCTGCATTCTTGAAACGAATTGTATTTTCCCTAATGGTATTCCAAGCAGTTTATACCCACTGGTCTTCAAGCCTTTTTCATTTTCTAAGTTTTCACGTCTTTCCACGATATGAAGGGTCTGACAGTTACAGCAAGAACTTCTCTCACATGTTGGCTCCCAAACTCCCAATTTGCAAGGAATTCTTTCACACTTGGCAAAGGGCAAAGTTGTCACATTTCATAATAGAACACAACGACTTTTTAAATCTTTGTTTATTTCTGACTAGGGGGCCCAAATACTAACTTTCACACTTGCCTGCTGTGTATTCTTTGTGCAGACAAGGAGTCTTCTGTCAGTAATGACTACAACAAAGGTGCAACCAAATGATAACTGTTAAGTGTCCTAATGACACTAATAAGGTTTTAACTAAATTTGTTTTAATACATTCTAGAATCTCTGTTAGCCTCCCTGATAACCAATGGGTGGCCTGGAGGTCCAGCAAGGAGAGCAAATTGCCCACAGACAGGTCCAGACAGAAGACATAATCTCTTCCAGTCAGGGCTGCTCTGACTGCACAAGTGCAGCCTCCTGGGAATCATTCACTAACTTCCACTCACTCACATCCTAATGCTTCCACTCACTTGTATCCTACAGCTGTTTCTGGATGCTTGCAACTTCAGTGCATTCTGGCTGACACCTTCATTTTCCCACATCAGTTACAGCAACAACCACCACTATCAATATGCCAACAACAAAAAAAATTGAAAAATAAGCAATGAACACGTTATCACCCCAAGAACAACAGATCATGTGTATAAAGCCAGCATGGAAGGAAAGAGCTATCAGACTTGGAAACTGTGACTCACACCTTCTTAAACCACTTCAGAATAAGGAAAGGAAAACATCTCCATGTATCTGCTTTGAGATAATGCTGTCAGACTTGGGCAGCTGAAGTTTGCAGCAATGTAGACTTTACTTCATTTCAAAGTTCAGTATTTGAAATGAACAATACAGGGACACAGGGGACTGAAATGACAGATTTATAACAGTTCATCTGAAAGAAATGCACAACCAAAGAGACAAACTTGAAGCACAAACAATTCTGCATTCAATATCACCAAGCTTACAGACAGCTAAATCTATACACCAATCCTATGTAAGCTGAACCTGCACGCGGTTACCAGTGAAGCATTTGAGGATCTGGACAACATAGGGTGCAATGTATGACAGACCCTCTGACTCCTCTTCTCTGGTACCAGTCAGGCACTAGAATAGCCAAATTATTATGCCAAAGCTGGAGCAACCAGCACAAAACCAACACAAAGCAAATTTTGATTTATGTTTTACTTAATTTTTTACAGGTATGGATCGCCACAGTGTGAACTGGAGTTATAGGCCAGCACAGAAAGGCCAAAATTACACTCACATAGTACTGGTATAATCACCTCTGTTTTATAGCTTATGGAAAGCAAAAGTCTGACATACAAGCTGATGGTTTAATTTGGCTTTGAAGTAGAATTATCAGTTGTTCTCCACAGGAATTCCTCTGCTTTGTTTAGTGTGCTCTTGCACTACAATAGTAAGAGCTGCCTTAGTTCAACACCCATTAGCACTCCTCTACAAAGTCAGCATGATATTAGACAATCGGACCTTCTGAGGTCCTTCTAGCCAGGCTGATCTTTTAACTCTATGAATTCAATCTTGATGTCAGCAAGGGGAAGGAGCAACCCACATCACCTAACAGAAGAGGTGCTCTCAGTTCTGAGTCATACCAATGAGTCCATGTCCATGTGGAGCCACATGGTAGGTTTGGGCTGCAGTGATGAGCTACAGCTATAGAGCCTCAAATTTCCCCAGTGATACCAAATGTCACATGTTCTCATTTGCTCAAACAATACATCTGACAGGTAGCTGGTACATAAATGTGATAAATCAGGGAGAAGCAAGAGAGAACTCCACACTAGAAGTGCCTAAGTTAAGAGAAAGAGATAAGGACTAATCCAGAAACATCAGAACTATATATATTTGGACTTTACATCTGTCCTTTTCTGTCCAGCTTGTATAATTCTAAATATGTGATCTATAGGACTTTAAGGGAGAGGCTTGAAAGTAAAAGTCTAATGTTCATCTTGTATAGGAACTGAGAAGCCAATGAAGTTCAGATGACCATTATTGAAAGGTTTGGTAGTAAGATTTTATAGGATGCCCCTTTAGTAGACTAAGAAACAAAGCAGCAGTTCAAATTTCACACAGATACTTCCAGCTTTAAGAACACTTCAAGGCATATTTTCTGTACTGTCAATGGGTAAATGTGGAAGTCTGGAAAAAACTGCCATTTTATGTCAGCAGTAGCTGTGATTGCTAAAATCTGGAGCAGAGACCCTAACTCAAGGATTTAGTGCTATAGATGTTGTGTTTGTCTTTCGAGCCCAAATGTAATCAAAACCCTAAAAAGTGCATGGTGTGAGATGCTCTAACCACCTCATTGCCCTGTAAAATGGCTGTGCTGCTTCAATGTCACATACACACTGCATTGTACTAGAGAGTCATCAGAAAGAAATGTAGTAAGAAGCAGTATGTGGTTCCAGGATGAATGAATTCTACCTTGAACCTTTTGTATATGCTTAAAACCCTCGTTCAAAGGAGGACATTTAGAATTATTGTCAATTTCACCTTAACTGCTCACATTTCCACCCCCATTCTTGGATGCAATTCACACAGAAACACAAGCTAAATTAGCCATTCCCTTAGATTTATTGATTGTATTCTTGCAACCTTCAGTTCCTCCACTGTAATAGCCTATTACTGTAAAGGCCGCAATGAACAATAATTGAGAAGAATCAGTTTCCTGTACATTATGCTATATATGCTTTCTACTAATTCCTATCATAGCTGTAGAGTTTGTTCACTGTCAATTTGAAGTGTAGAAGGTTTTAACAACTAAAAAGCCTTGCAGACTGAGTTAAGATGATATATCAGTGCACTGAGAAAAACGAATCCTTCAACTCATGTCTCAGAGGATAGAAAGATGACTGAAATAATAAGCAGTATATATACTTTGTGTTTTGAATTTGTACTGAGGAAGAAAGACCACTAGGCACTATATAAATAAGCCTGTTTCTTTCTCAGATATGTTTGTATTTTTGCTGGGAAAGGTTCTAGGATTCAGACAGAAGGAAAGAATCATAGAATATGCTGAGTTGGAAAGGACCCAGAAGGATCTTCGCTGTCCAACTCCTGGCCCTGCACAGGACACCCCAAGAGTCATACCACGTACCCAAGAGCATTGTTCAAATGCTTCTTGATCTCTGTCCGTCTTGGTGCTGTGACCCCTGAGGAGCCTGTTCCAGTGCCCAGCCACCCCCTGGGTGAAAAATCTTTTCCTGATATCCAACCTAAACCTCCCTTGACACAGCTTCAGGCCATTCCCTCATGTCCTGTCACTGGTCACCACAGACAAGAAATCAGTGCCTGCCCCTCCTCTTCTGCTCACGAGGAAGCTGCAGACTGCAGTGAGATTACCCTCAGTCTCCCCTTCTCCAGGCTGAACAGACCAAGTAACCTCAGCCTCTCTTCACACAGCTTCCCCTTAAGACCCTTCACCATCTTTGTGGCCTGCTTTGGACACTCTCTAAAGGTTCAATACTTTCCTTATATTGTGGCACCCAAAGCTGCCCCCAGCACTCGAGGTGAGGCTGCCCCAGTGCAGAGCAGAGCAGGACAATCCCCTCCCTTGCCCGGCTGGCGATGCTGTGCCTGATGCCCCCCAGGACAGGGTTGGCCCTCCTGGCTGCCAGGGCACTGCTGACTCATGGTCAATGTGCCACTGACCAGGACCCCCAGCTGCCTTCCCACAGCATTGCTCTGCAGCCTCTCATTCCCCAGTCTATACTCACAACCAGAGTTGCCCCATTACAGGTGCAGAATCTGGCACATGCTCTCGTTAAAAAAGAGAAGAATAACAAAAAAAAAACCCTAAAGAGGTAGGATTTAACAATTAAAAAAATAACTTGCTGCATTTAGTGGCTCTGATCATACTAATTTAGTTATGCTTTCAATTGTTCTAGAGAAAGATACTCCACTTAGTTGTCCCCAATCCACAAAACCTCCAAACCAACTCCACTTTTAGAAGTTTTGAAGGAACGTTCTTCTCAAACTGGCAACTAATTTGATAGTCATAAAATAAAGTCTGTGTGTTGCAAGATCTCAGAATAAGGTCTTTTCCCAGTCTTATGCTTAAGTATTCCATTTTATTTTATTTATTTTATTTTATCTTATTTTATGCTCCAGTGTAGCAATTTAAGAGTATGCCCTGTTAGGAAAATTCTTCTTTTGTTAGGAAAATTCTTTTAAAGTTAAATTTAAAAATTGAAAACGTTTTTAAGGACTTATTTAAGTTCATTTTTGTAAAGAACTGTATTATAGCTGTAAAGGTTTGCTCGTAAAAAAAAGAAAAAATAACAGAAAAGGTTATTCTCTATTGATTTCTGTAGTTCCCCACCTTAATTTCTATCATAGTGTAATTTGTGATTGAAATGAAAACATTTTAAAGTAAGTTATATTGAAAGATATCTACAGAAAAGTTTCTCCTTCGTACTAAAATATTATTGGAAATCAATATGAAGCACAATAATTACACTGGAGAGTAAATCAAAAGCAATTTGCATAGAAAATATCCTATTCTTGTTCTCTTTTTATATAACAAGAATAGACTAGGATCTTCTGCCATTACAGCAATATTCTTTTTAGTCAGTGACTTATAACAATAAGCAGAGAATGTCAGCAGTACCTGCTACTCAGTAGATACCATCTTTCACAGAGAAAATAGACTTCTGATTGCTGCCAATTTATAGTCTTGCATCCCACTGTGGATCCCCTTTCAGCTGAATAGGAGGAATGCCAGGTGCCAATTTGTAGGTTGCTAATGGCTTAACGAACCTTTATCGGCATGACAGTGAATTTGTGAGTGATTAGTCCTTGTGTTTCTTCATACTTCATACTCGAATGCTGGAGCATGCTGTGCTGGTTTCAGCTGGGGTAGAGATAATTTTCTTCACAGTGGCTGTTGGGGGGCCATGTTTTGGATTTGTGCTGAACACAGGGTCAATATAAAGATGATTTTGTTATTGCTGAGCAGGCCTTACACAGAGCCAAGGCCTTTTCTGCTTTTCGTACAACAACACTGGGGAGGAAGTTGTTGGTACATGGGAGGCTGGGAGGAGACACAGACAGGACAGGTGACCCCAAGTGAACAAAGGGATATTCCAGACCACAGGACATCATGCTCAGTATGCAAAAAAGGGGGGAAGAAGGAGGAAGGGTGTACATTTAGAGTGTTGGACTTTGTCTTCACAAGTCACCATTACATGTGATGAGGCCCTGCTCTCCTGGAGACGGCTGAACACCCGCCTGCCCATGGGAAGCAGTGAATTAATTCCTTGTTTTTTGCTGCTCGTGTGTATGGCATTTGCTTTCCCTATTAAACTGTCTTTATCTCAGCCCACAAGTTCTCTTCTACTCTTCCAATTCTCTCCCTGATCCTGCTGGTGGGGGAGTGAGAGAGCGGCTGCATGGAGCTTGGCTGCTGGCCATGTGTTGGGTTAAACCACAACACATGCTCAAGTGGGAAACTTTGTATTTTTAAATGTAATGGAGGGTCTTATGGGAAAAAAAAAAAAAAAAAACTATGAACACGGAACTATAAATAAGCTTAATAGGTTTAAAATGAAATAAAAAAGAACAGATATATGTCTATCTGCTCAGACCAGATTGCACTCTTAAAAAGGTGGATTCTTGTTTAGAGGTAATGGTCTTCTAAAATAATTTTTCTTGACATTTTCGTTTGCAAAAAGCCTTTTGAATAAGACTGATTAAAAGTCATGAATAATTTACACACTGACTTTTCCAACTGCAGAAAAGCTTTATATCATAGTCCACCAAAATAAATATTTAAGAATTTTGAAAATGTTCAGAAGTAAATTAAAAAAAATAAGAAAATTGGAGTTTTCACAAAGGTCCCCTTAAAAATATTTTGTTTTACACTTGCAACTGAAGCAACACTTACGATTTCTAGTTAATCAAATGTGGTTTTGTTTGGATATGTGGGATTAAAGTTCAAGAATGGGCTTACCTACATAGAAAACAAGCAACACTATTCTTACACTTTAGAAATCTGTGATTCAAAGAAAAATCCAAAAGCTGAATTTCTAGGAACTCTGCATCAGCTTTTAGAGATGATCAACAAATCCTTCAGGGTGAACTTACAGACACCCAAAACCACCAAATGGGAATCATGAATTTCAAACACGTATCTCAGTTTTTATTTATTCACAGCTTAAGCATGTGAAACAGGACTGCAAATAGTCCAGTACATACTCCTGTTTTCAAAACACAGTAGCAGACATACTGATAGCATTGAGATTTTCGTACAACAGTTCGCTATACATTCCACTTTCTACAGTTTACTATACTGTAAGCAAGACCAGCTGGATCCAATTTGCCTCTCAGGCCCCTTCCCCAGGAGAAAGCCATGCCAGGCCAGACACTGCTGGAGATACCTGTGGTGTGTGGACAGAAGGGGACAGAAGAGTCAGTGGGACAGAGAAATGCACAGAAAAAAATGGCTCTCAAAGCAATCCACAGGCAAAACCTCATGACAACATCATAACTCCATTTGATCAAAAGACAGATAAATTACGCTTGGTGTGAATCTCCCTACTCAGGAGGACCCAAAATAGAGGGATGCTTTGTCTTTATTTCCCTACCTCTTACAGGCAGAGGATAGCTCTTCAAACCAAGGTAGTTCTGGGCACATGCAAAGACAAAAACTGCAGCTGAAACAAACCAGGAAAATTTCACAGCTAAGAGAAAACTACTCATGGAGCAGAAGCACTCCTGTGGTTAGACAGTCCACGTGGAGAACAAAAGGGATGATTAAATCTACACCCTCAAATCTATTCTTCATTTTTGATATGTCATTCCTTTTTCTGTGTGCCTTACTTTTTCCAAATAAATAAGCGTTCTATATTAGTAATCATACATATTTTCATCAACAACAAATCATTTAATATCCAGTTCTCAGCTTTACCAAATTACTAAAAATGTAAACACATGGACAAAAAGCACATATGGAATCCTGTAGGAATTCAAATGCATTCAAATTTAATCTCCCTGTGATTTTATGATAGCTTTTGAAATGGGCTGCTTTAATTACTAAACATCTGTTACCCAATAACTAAAGGCATTATGTTTCCCTGCGTCATAACAAAAAGATGCCCTGTGTTGCTGAATTCAGCACACATGGAGCCAAAGAAAGTTAACAACCGTGCTGAATCTATAGGTTTGAAGCCTTGCCCTGGTTTGAAACGTGTGTCTACCTTCTGGGCCTTTGGAAAAGCTTCTTCATCAGTGGGTGAGTTGATTGATGCTTTATTTTCTATACACAGGACAAATTAAATCACTAGCAGCATGTTGGACAGTCAGCTGCATTAGTGTCATCCAAACTTACAGACATGATTCCCAGTCCAGAATGCATGAATTTGTCTTGTGAAAGCATTAATTTACAGTATATACTTTTCTTCCTTTCCAAAAGCCCCAATTTGCAAAATTTTTGTGTACTTCATTAATTTCATATGCTCTGATTAGTCTCTTGACTTCACTGTTCAGAGTTTACTGCTTATGTCTCTTAAGGACTGGGCAATAAATATTAAATTGTATAAATTATCATACATGTGTTTTGTGATTTCTTCTACAATAGCTCCTAGAAAACCAACATTTGTAAATAGTCCCTTTTAGATTACTGTCTAATGTACATTTTCCTCCTCTGATTCAAGGAAAACTAACTGTAAAATCCAAAATAGCTCTGTGTGGGGATGTCTCCCTATTATTACATGCATAATGAATTCCATTTGCTTTCCCAGTTAGATAAAAATAGGCTTTAATGAAGTTTAGAGTGAGAGTAAATAGTAATCTGAAATCTAAATATATTAAATAATGCTTGAACAACCCTGAAACAAAGAACTATAAGATCTGAGAAATCTTTGATTTAAATTTTAAAAAGGACTGCGCATGCTAAAATAAGGAAATTCAGAGTATGCAATACATTTTAGTTCACCTGTAGTTCTGTTCTGAATGTTCTTGACCATTCAGAGTTTTAAATTCGTCAAACTGAAATTAGATTAAATTGATTATTTTTGGGTTCCCTCTTCATGATGTCACTATGCAGCACCTTACTAATCATCATTATTTGTCTCATTTCTTACTAACTCAGGTTTTGGCCCAAGCTTTAATTTTTTTTTTTATCTGGGAGCTTTCTTTTGTCATGAAGGTTACCTGTGCATGCTAAACACACTGGCTACTGTTTGCCATTTTATCCTTCTCAGGGTTGGAATAACTGCTAAAAGTGAGATTTCCCAAAAGCAAGTGTAAAATCAAAAGAAATCAAAAGTGCATTGAAAACTAGGAACAGTTACTCAGATTACACAACCAAATTCTGATTCACCAACAGTATTTATATTTTGGGCCTTTATGCCCTTGGTATAACACATGTATAACAAGTGTGTATGTCTATATATATATATATATATATATATATATATATAATATAAATATCCCATGCATTTTATTTTCCTCATCTATTATTCTTTGTTATTATTCATTATTATTATTTTAGCCCTGCCTCATCAGAAGGCTGAAGCTGTGACAGTATACAAAAGAAATGCTAATTAAAGTACCTTTGGGAGGAGAATGGAATGAAAGAAGGTAATATTAAATATTAATCATAAGAAACAAGGCAGGAAGATTTTTAAAGGTGGAAGCAAATAAGAGTGGATTATGATAATTTGGGATGGCACAAAAGATTAATCTGAACTTTCACACAGAGATCCTTCTCTTTTCCAGTCACCTTTTTTTTAAACTCAAGATGGAGTTATTTTTGCCTAATTTAAGGAAACTCTGCCTTAATGATAAGAACCTGAGAGATTTAATGTTACACTTGTTTTTCACCTCTTTCCTAAACATTAAGCATAATAATGTGTTTTATTACTTTGTGTTTCTGTAAAACTTTTCTATTACTAAAATTCTCTGTCTTTAGTAAACACATTCTTTTTTTTCTCTTTCAGTCTCTTCTGGTAGCAAAGACGCCTCTGAACTTCTGACACACAACAAAGCAATCCTCACCCAAGGCATTGGTGAATTTTAAAAGCCAGGCATTGCCATGCTTGGAGCCTTGCTTCCTAACCATTCATCCCAGCATGCGCAATAGGCAAAAATCAGAAAAGCTGTGATCAGTTTGAGAAGAGGAGGTATCATCGAGCACATAAAAAGGTAGGTTGAAAGTCAGAATCCTAACAGCAGACAGGCTACCTGAATATATTCCCGTTCTTCTTAATTATACAGGGGTTTGCTAAGAAGTCTGTGTTGCACACTTTTGCTAAGAAATCTGTGTTGCACACTGTTGCCTGACAACAGGTTTCACATAATGCAGCCTTGCACTCCTGTCACTACTGCCCACACCCTGCTTCTTCCAGCTGTTTAAAAAGACTGCTGACAAGGTCAAACCTGTTTGGTGAGGATCAGAAAGTTTGCCCTGATATGTTTGCCAGACACAGTCAGTGCAATCCACTGCTTTCCAGGATATCTTGTGTGTAACCAACCAAGCTGTTTCTACTGGAAAAAGGACAGTAAAGCAAGCATAAGCAAGCCTAATGTAATAAGATGCAAAAATAAGAAGTCAGTTAGTAGATTTGAAAACAATGCAAGGACATAATAAAAACCTGGTTTATTTCAGCTCAGTTTCAGCCTCAGTTTTCTGTTTCAGATTATTTTTTTTTCCAGGAGTAGGAAGGATCATTATAACATCTCTGACACATTCTCCTAACTATTGAAAGCTAATGGTGAACTCATTGCCACCTTAAATTAAAGATACATCCTTCTTTTGAATAGATTTTGTTTCCCCTCCCCGAGCCCTCTTTATGGCCCAAAGCTGTTCAGATGTAAATTACAGTTCAGCACCAGCCCCACCTGTACCCCCTTTTATGCTCACTTACACACCCTTTTACTTAATGTAACTGAAATTTATCGTAACATTGTACATTATACAGTGCTCATTAAAATAACTAATAATACTAAATAATGCCTTCCATTATATTGATTATTCCAAACCTTTAAAGTATCAAGATACTACCCATCTCACAATATTACATCTTTCACACACCTGGCGATACTGGCATCACAGGAGGGGAAGTGAGACAGGATTCCTGTTTTCTTCCCTGCACTATGAAACTGCTCTGCAGTCAATCAGCTGGGGCTAGGACCCAGTCCTGGGAGACCTCCCCCGACAGTGAACACTGCAGGAAAAGTAGGATATTGGTATCATCTGCTTTTTAAATCACCTTTTCCTGACATGCCCTGGTGAGAGAAGGGAGAGTAAGGCTGTCCCCAGCATTCTATCTCTAAAGGCAAAGGGTCACACTGGCGGCTCTGCAGGGTTAGGAAGAAGCTCTGGGAGAGTTGAGGAGGGCTGACTGAACCAAGCAGTCAATACTAAAGGACCAAGAATCATTACTAGAGACTCAGCATTATGCTAATACTCACTCACTCTGGCATTGCTGCTATTTAGAATCACAATGCTGTCACGGAATCAGCATATTGCTCATCAGAAGGATGAAATGGGTTTAAATAGGGTTTAGGGAATCTGCATTTGCCTTGTAATGCTGATTTTCACAGGAGTACCTCTTTTGTCTCCAGACTGAATCTGATGGCCCTCTGCACTTTGTACCCTGACCTACCCCGACCTGACAGCAGGCAGACTTTATGGTACACATCATGACTGCATTACAATTTAGAGGTTTTCTAACAAAATATACTTACTACATACAAAGATTTTCTGACAATACTACATTTTGAGTAATGCTGCAGGATGACTGAGAAGGTGGGTTACAGAATATACCAAAAGATGATAGAAACTCAAGCCAGTCCTTTAGTTTCCCCCCATGTTAGATTTCAGGTACAGGACTGTCACGTCCACTTTTAGCTACTGTTTTAGTTGTAGCAAGCTTATCTATCAGTTCACATTTATTCAAAGCAGCCACTGTTTCTCACTGTTGTCAGTGCCAACAACTGCATGACTGCCTCAGGAAGGATGCATACCCCTTGTTCTCCGGAGGCCCAAACACAAAAAAGATCCATTTGACTACCTTGTATTTGAAGTAGAAACTCAGACTGGGACTTGCTCAGTTTATTTCCTTAACGCTCAGTTCATTTCCTAGTTGCTTGTAGATGAGTCTCAGCTGATGTGTAGGCTTAGCAAATACTGATGTATGACCTGTGTGTATCAGAGAAGATCTGAGTCCACATGGTAATCCCACATGTAGGTGCAAGCATGCCTAGTCCACAGTGGGAAGGAATGGAATGCAGAAGCCTGCTTGGCTGCATCTCCCATTTTGCAGTACATTTTTATGACTGACGTCAGCAAGATAAATTTCCTGCTGTCCATTTTTATTAGGGATTTAACATCTCACAGAAGAAAAATACATAGGATTTATAGGAAAATTAACTAGAGGTATTCCCTTGCCAGCTGTAAAGATGTACAAAATCAGTGTCAAAAAACAGTGGACTCACTTAATCATCAGCTTCTGCTTTTATATATGTCAACACTGAGAGTTAATAGTTGCAGAATCTCCCAAAATGCTCACTGCTTGTAGTGTGGGTGAATGTGGCCCATCAACAGCAGTAAAAACATATTAAAAGAGAGATGCTGCAAGGAGACAGAGAAGGAGGATTCCCCTTCAATCTCCCTGGGTCAGATAAAATACTGAAGAACAGTTAAGAATAATAACAAAAAAATATAGTTAATAATTTCAAATGTCTCCAAAAAGAGCAAAGATACATCATTTCACTAGTTTTTAACTTACTGAGAAATCAAATGAGCATATATTTCATTCTTAAATTTGAGACAAAGGAGATCACCAGTAAAAATTTCTCAAAGCCCATTCTAAAATTAATTTTAGAGCAAACTAATGATCACTCCTGTTAGCATGCAGTAACAGCAATGCATTTGGTGCCCAGCAGCAGCTGCTATAGTAATTTTGGAGAAGATATATTACATTTTTCATTAATAACAAAGACAATGAATTTGCAAGAGTGAAATTCTGACCAGACTGACTTGTGAAATGTCTCTGCACCAGCCACATTATAAATTCATCTTTTTATATATATTAATGGTATCCAATTTATCTCACATACCAAACCAGAGCTACAACTCACCACTTCAGAATGTGCTGTCTAGTCTATATAGTTTATGATACACCAGCAAAAATGGACCACTGGACTTCACTTGGACAACTACTTCTATCCCATTGTACTGTTGTGCCCTCTTTTCACATTCTATACTACATTTTTTTGCATTTCATTAATAGAACTGCAAAACACCTTTCTTAGCTGTCTTTTACACCTATTGAATGCTGTTGATTGCTGAGCACATTTTAAAATATGATTAAATACACAAGAGAAATGGGTGGTAGCAAAAGCCCAACTTGCCCAGCTATACCTGTTTCAGTGGGATTACTTCAGGCTGTGTCTAGCTGAGCCTTATGGATTGACTCATGACTGTTTTGGGGCACTAGCTGTACTTCCAAACCACATTTTCCAATACAGTTTTACCTGAAAGGGATCTACTTTACATCCTCCATAAAACAAGACCAAACACAGTAAATTGATGTGATATTTATTACCAAAGAACATGTCTAATTTGAACAGAAATTTTAACGTAGGTATATTCACTAAAGAATAACGGTTGGGTGTTCCACAGCAACAGTAGAAGGAAAGCGGCTTTCATGTCTGTAAGTTTAAACTTTGTTGTTGTTGTTTTGGTTTGGGTTTTTTTTTTTTTATGATAATCATTCTTAATATAGCATTTTTCACCCCAAAGCAAACAGGTCCTGGGAACATTTGGCTAAAAAACATCAGACAGGCACTTGCAGGTCCCCAAACTGCCTACAGACAACAATCACACACTTTCATAGTCATGGGAAAGGACCATAGGCAACAAATTCAGGACTATGTTATCTGCAGGCTATTTGAGCTCCTTGCTTCTGGGGACCTATTTTATCTGTTTCAAGTGCAGGACACCATTTCTGGTTTTCCTCAACTTTTCTTTCGTCTGCCTGAGGTATCTTCCCTTTCTGCTTACGTTATTCAGTCTCAGCACTTGCTGAACTTTATATTCTGACTCAGATGCAGCTCAAGGCCAAGTATAGGCAACACAAAACATCATTGATGCCCTACTCCACTGCAGTAAACAACCTACATTTCTTCAGTGTGAATGTCAGAAATAGCCTCAAGTATCTGACTTTTACAGAATGTTAAAAGTCATACCTAGTATTCTGTTTGGTTTTTAAAGAAAGATGGAGCTATGGGAACATAGAAGAAGATCTTCCTTTATCATTCCTACACACTCTAGGAGAGTGCAATGAAAGGTTGTGAATTTTATTTATAATTTAGTTATAAATAATGCCCTGTGCACTGACTTGAAAAGAACATTTTGATCCATTTCCTCTAAAGATCTAAATGTGTAGGACTCTACCTCAGTGATAAGCAATGATAGAGAAAACGCACAATACAATGAAGATTCAGGAGTGAGTAAAGAAGACATACCTAATAAGACTGATAAAAATTAGGAGAAACTTGTCAACTTTTTTGCATGATGTGTGTCTGCCTCAGAGTGTCCCCTTTTTACGCTGAGGTGATTACAAAGAACTGCCATAAAATCTTTTTGCAAAGGAGGTGCCAACAACATTGTATCAGATCTTTTCTTACATCCCTCCCCACCACACAACACTATGGGGATTTCTGGGGACTTCTAAAACTTGGGAGACTCTTACTGCAAGGTTTGGTTTACTTCTGAGGAGTAAATTACGAATTCCTCAGGTTACTATCAGCTGCACCAGGGATTCAGACAACGCCAGGAAACTAAAAACAGAACCCTTATGTATTTGAAAAGGACATAAACATAATTTCACAAACAGAGAGATGACCTTCTATCTGGTGTGACTATGGGTCAACATCATCTCCTTGCTCTAGACACTCCAGTGTCACTAACAGCAGTATCCCTTACTCCAGATTTTGGCTGAAATGAGAACCTAATTTTCAAAGTAACTTGTGCTAAATTCTATGGCTCATGTAAGTATGTAAGAGGCCACATATAATCACAGAATCATAGTCCTTACTTGCTTTGAAAGATATTAGTTTATATTAATCTCAAAATAAATTCATTAGGTTTCTGAGGGTTTATTCTCCACACCTTGCTCATTTCAGTAACAAGCTGTAATATGTTGTATGCAATACATGCTTGCATATTGTATTGAGACAATCACTTTATGATTAGTATTTTGTATTTTACCTAAAGATAGGTGAGCAGAACAAGTAAGCTCCTCCCCTGGAGCTTTAACTGTACAAAGGAAAATATCGTACAACATTAATAAGTACCTTCTTTATCATCATGACGTATGACTGCATCCTGTATCATATCGGCAAGATTAAAACGAACTCGTTGATTCTTTCCATGTTTCAGCTTCTTTCCATAGCCCTCCCGTTTTTGGAAAGCTTTTTCTCGTTCATAATATGCTTTTATTTGGTCACAGCGCATCCGCTTGACCAGCCGCTGCCGCTGGCCGAGGGGAAGGGACTCCAGCAAGCACTGCTCAATTTCCATCTCATGGGTCCGAAAAACATTACATAGCTGGAAACAGCCTGGAAGAAATTAAACACAAGCAAGTTTAGATCATGCTTTCAAACGTGCTATGAAACCTCCACCAACTATTTTGTTGTTCTAACCATGTGTAAGTCCATCATGTGAGCTCCTCCTACTTGACCAAGACTGACTACAGAGAATCTATGTCATTTTCATTTACTTTTTGAAAACAACACATAACTCATTCCAATAAATCACTGATGCATTTTTAAAAAGCTGGCTAAGTTCATGTGAACAAATGTGAATAGAAGGAAGTCTGAAAGTTCCAACGTGTGATGGGCAAAATACCTAAATACTTCAAAACAATTCAAGTGGGTCGCATTTGCTTACAAACAAGAAACTACTATGAAGAGTAATGCTAGATTGATGCCCATGCTTCTTTTTTAATAATTTTTATCTTGCTTTAGGTTGGCAAATTCCTGTATTCAGTGAGAAGAAAAATCATCATATCATAATTTTAAGAGTTCATTAGCATGCAGTGGGCACTCAGGCAACTACCTCTTAAAAACATCAGAGTCATTTCAGATTCCTAATCACATGTATAACTTTTTTCTATTTTTAATTATTTTTTGTAGTACAGAGCCCTCAAAACTGATCCTTCTAATGAAACCATCAGATACTGAAACCTTCATGCAGAAACCAATCACAAATGTGAATCAGTTGAATCAGTTATTCCTAACATTCCCAGCACTACCTTGAAGTCAGATTCCTCTTTTGTTTTTACCATTAAATATGGTATTTTTATTGACATCGCAATAACACTAATGTTCAAGTACGTTCTCTTTTCCACTGAAAGCAAAGACCGTAGGAGACTGAGTGCTGCTAATTGCTTTTCAGGGGACTGTTATGTTACAAAAGGAGGGTAGTGGACTGTCAGATAATTTTATTGCCCAAGTCCTTGAAGGTGAAGCCACATCCATCAAAAATGTGCCCACTTACCTGCAGTAGGGCCTTTTGATGTGGTGGCTACAGACCACAGACCACGCCATCACTTCTGATTCTCATGTTCTACTTTACATATATGAATTTCCTTCATATGGGGGCTAAGTGCTCAAATTTGTAATTTCTAAGGACTGACAGCAGCCCAAATGAGGGAGGTTTTCTCTCCATAGTTTGAAGGAAGACCTTTTGAAGGAAATGCAGACTCAATTCACCTTGGGAAGTTAAGAAATACCAAAATTAAGCATTACTGTGCAACTTTAATTAGACCTTATATTGTCTACCTGTTTTGTGTAGTTACATCATCAAAGGATCCCTATCTCATTCAGGGCACACCTGAGTAGTGCTGACTAAATGACCATTTTGTTTTCTCCTTGGTTGATGCCTATTTATTCTACTGAATACCATTCAAACCCTGCTCTGAAGGCATAATTAACAATCTCCTGACAGGATTTTGTACAGCTCACATCACCACAGCACATAAAAACATCAAAAATACATATTTTTTTTCATTTAAAAAAAGGACAACAGAACATTCTTATCTGCATTCTCTACAAAGGAACTGAAAAACAATTATTTTCTTTTTAAATCCCTCATTTTGGGTGTCCCATTCAAGAATTTTGTGGTTTTTTCTTAAAGTGTTTTGGTTTGCTTTAAAGGCATTCTATCCTATAACCTATTATATATCAAAATTCCAAAATAAAATATTATCAAAATAATAGTCTTAGGTCTGCATACCAGTCACTCTATGAATTCTATGTATAACATTATATGTTTTTTTCTAAATAATTTGTTATATTATTTCATAAATAGAAGATAATACAAATAATATATTACGTATTATATATTCTATTAGATAGTGTATGTATTTACTGTAAGTTACAAGCCAAGGTCTCAAACAAGACTTCCCAAAACTGAGAAGCACACATTTATCCAAAAAGTGCCCAGAGTGTCTCGTTGGGAAAATCTATGACAGAAGCAGACACAGAATACAATTCTGCATGTCAATTACAATTCAGTCAATTACTTTTAACATAGGCTACTCTCTCCTTGTAATTTCTGTTCCTTTCTTAGCATGCCCTTCTAGTTAGAAGAACATGAGTCGTAAAACTAAAAATTGGAAACAAGTATTGGCTTGCATTAAGCCAAAATACAAACCCTTTCTTCTGGCATGTCAAAGCCAACAACTACTGCTGTATAAAACAAAATTTTCCACTTGACATTAAATGATATGTTTCATTTCATAGCAAAAATTATATGTTTTATTTCTTTTATTTCCTTGTTGGGAGACACAAGGAAATGAAAGGGTAGCTCTGTAATGCTGCAGAAGATGTAACTTTATTCCTGGCTTCAATCCCAGTGTTCAGAGGATTCAATCCCATAGAAGAGCTACACTCAGACCATACTCAGCCTGAGGTAGTTTGCAACTGCATCTTCTTTCTCTCATTATAGGACTGTGGAAAAAGCAAACTTCAAGTCTTTTCTATTAGAAGTGTTCTGCTGTGTATAAAATATTTCAGTAGCCAAGCCTTTAGCCTACACAGGCTTTTTGGCTTGTAACACCCTAAGCTTATATCCTAACACTTCTAAATGTGGTTATAGTGCCTGCCAGCAAGGCTCACAGCCACAGAGGGAAAACCAGCTCACTGCATTAAACCGTTTTTGCCCACAGCTGGGAGCCCACCCCTGCTCTGTTCATTCCTTCTTTATGAAGGGAAGAAGGAGTAGCCATGTGTGGGGAAACACAAAAGGTGGAAAGGTATTACAGCTGGTGGTTGGGTCAGTGGCTCTGACCCAGGAAGAGATGACCGGTCCGGGGAGATGGTCCCGAAAGGAATCGCCTTCCCAAGGCCCGGTGTCTTCCCTCAGCTGCTGGCAGAGGGGCCCTTGCAGAGACTGTCAGCTCTTTAGTGATATCAGCTCGTGATTCCAGCTCAGCTCTGCAGGGCAGCCTCCAGGCCAAGCCAGACCAGAGAGAGAGGTGAGAGGCCCGTGTGGCTGGTTCCGCACAGAGGCAGCTTTATTGTCAGTCCGTACTCTGGCGAAGGAGAAAGCCAGGGACGACAGCTCTCTCTGTCCCACAGGGGCAGAGGCCTTAGCTTTTAAAGGGATACAGGGGATGGGTGAAGGCCAATGGGTTACAAAGGATCTGCATGGGGTCTCCTAAAGGATTGTGGGTCTGTCTTTTCTCGCCGTGACCTAAGAAGTGGTTGCCTTTCAAGGGAGTCCTGCTGGGAGATTACGAAATCTCTTATCTCAGCAGAGATCCCTCCAGGGCAGGGGCTGGGCAAACCCCACAGAAAGGATTTTAGGTGTGAGAAATAAAAGCAGGCTTCAGAAAATACAGCAAAAGGATTTAGGATTCAGCTTTGCCTGTGAAAACTAGAAGAAGATACAGTTATGCAGCACCAAGGACATTAAAACAATGGTTAGCATTTCTAGGTTTGGCCTAGATAGATTTTGGAATTGCAAAAAAATATGCTTAGCAAGACAGATAAGTTTAAGCCTTATAATGGGATATTGTGCCTTGTTATGTCAAGGCATAACAAGCCAGCATTGTATTCAACAGTCGCACGTGCGCTATTATCAATTGGTTAAGGCAGCCTTCTGTAACTTTTAGAAGCATGCTGATTGGCTAAGAAACTTTTAAGAATGCTTTGCAACCAGGAAGTGTTTGGATGTCTCGGATGCATGAGCCCGGTACCATCTCTTGTGAGAGTGATGCCGAAATAAAATAATAAAAGGCTCCTGGAACGCTTGTCTGGACTCCCCATTCCGTCTGTCAACAAGGATGCTGACAGCCACGCACCTGAGTTTCAAAAGGCTGCAACTGAATTCGATGTTTATATTTTGAAAACTCAGCTGAAGCTGAAAATTGTGTCTGCTGTCCTCGTCATATCTGTAAATCTGCACTGTTTGCTAACCAAAGAGTTTAATGGTATCTTTGCTTTTCCTCATGAGCTTAGCTCATGTGCAGTCTCTCTTCTTAGGAGGAACTGGTAGTGCTCACTGCCATATCACAAGTAAGACTGATGCAAGCTGTAGGACGTCTTTGCCATCACGCTGCTCTCCTCATCCAAGGCAAGAAATCAAACAAATCAGTTTAACATCTTGATCAAACACAGCACAGAAAAGATGCTCTCACAGGCAGATTCCAGTTTCAGGAAGGATATGCCTGGCTCACTGTCCTCTGCCTCTCCCCTGGGATGACTTTCAGCCTGTACGAGTATTTGTCTAGTTGCTCTGTGAAGAACAGGGCTTGACTGTTAGAACTGGCCTCACACAGCAGCTCCCAGCGTGTGGCCAGAGTCAAAACAATTCAGGCCAATTGAGAAAAGGACTCTTGATCCATTTGGGCACAGGTCTCAGCTGAGAAGTAATGAATTGCAGATGGCATTCTCAGCACATCTGGAACCTGATACAGCCCAGATGAGATCAGTATCTAACTGCGGGTATAACAGCTGCAGGTCAGCAGCCTCATTAGATTAGGCCTGGATTAAAAAACATAGTAGAAATGCAGACAAGGCAAGCTCCCTGAATTAATCTTTCAGGTGCTCATCTCTGAGGCATTCAACATTGAGTTCCAGTTTTAGAACCAGGCAGATCTCTGCTCTGTGGTCCTACTGAGCAGGGGAACTGATGATGGCAAAAGAGGCAGAGGTTCTTTCACACCTTGAGAGAGCTCAACTCAAACACAGACATGCCTCTGGAGGAAATTCTGTGGATTGCTTAGTACCACATGAAGCATGAGGTTATTCACTAACACTGGATCAGATAACTGTTTTGTCTACCAGTCTTGAAAGCCTCTATTAATGGGTTCTACAAGTACTGGGTAAACTGTTTAAGTGCTGCACTGACTTTTATCAAAAACGCCTTGGGTTCTTTTGGTGGCCATTATCTCTTGTTACTACTGTCAGTTTTGAGAAGACTTCAGTTTTGTCATTTCTGTTTGCTATCCCAGTAGCCTTCCATTTGTCTCATTCTATTGCCTCAATGTCCATCTCACACTGGGGGGACAAAGATTAAACACATATTTGCAGGTGCAGTTTCACAAGCAGACAGTAAGTTCCCTCTATCCACTGGCCAAACTCCTCCAAACATAGCCCACTGTGTGGTTTGCCTGATTTATTATCAGTGCGTAGGGCTGGCTTCCGTTCAACTTTGTGTCCATTGTAACCTCTGCACACTCTTCAGCAGGATTGCGGCTCAAGTCAGTCAGCTCCCAGCCTGTGCTGAGGTATGGGGTTAGTCTTCCTCAGGCATGAAAATATGCACTTCCCTTCTTGAACTGCCCAAAGTTTCTGTCAACCCAATCCTCAGGATTAAGCTCTCCCATTCGAAGTATGCCAACTACTCCGTCCTAAGTGAGCATGCCAACAGCAGCAACAGCTTCAGCTGTAAAGAAACCCTCCAGGAAAAAATAGTTGCTAAAATCCGTAACTTTATTAGGTGGATGGAAACAGTTACTGCTTAGAGAACGACAACTCAGTCACAGTCAGACTCAAAAGCAAAGCGATTAGAGCCTCCTAAAAAGGTAACATGAGCAGTAGGTCTGTCCATCATTTCCTTCTCCACACATGGGAAAACTGGCACAAACTGCAACACTGAATTGGTACAAGAACACTGTATAAGCCCCATTCAAACAGCAGAAGATGGGTGGAAAACATGATTCCAACCAGGGCTGGTTTTCACTGTGCTGGTCAGGAGGCAGTAGGGTAACAGGAGGAAAGATTTGTGGGTAGGGAAAAAGGTTGCCTTCTGAATCTATTTGCTTAAGAGTTTATATCTCATGACATAAGATATCAGATTTGAAGATTATTTCATGCAGTTCTTGCCTCAGTGCATGACAAATTACACTGATGTGCAGGGATTCGACAAGGTCACTGTGATGGTCATGGTATACTGCACTGGAGAACACACTGGCAGTGTCACCCACAAAACTGGAAAGGTTCACCAGGTTATCATTTATTTAATGGGATGTTCCAGACAAAAAAAAACTAGAATAAACGTGATTGCCAGTACGTATATAGTTTTAAGGTCTGCATGTTCTGTATAAGCACACAATATAAAAAGCTCTATAAAACACTGAAATATCAAAACCAGAGAAACTTTTACCATATTGCATTGATTACTAACTAGTACAGGACAAAAGAAGTCATTACCACTGTACCAAACAGAAAAAAATAAAAGAAAAAATTGTTTCAAGGATGCTTGCTAGTGAAGAGCTGCTTCACTGACTGGGTCCACCATGAACCACAAGAAAGAGAAGAATCATTGTTTTAAAACAACATGTTCATAAAATTGTAGCAATTTACTCCCAGAGAGCTTGACATCTGCATCACAAGACAAATTACAGTTTTGATCGTGCCTGTACAAACAAGCGATTTCTGACTAAAGAGGAACGGTTTGCTTTGAATTGTCACTGGTTCTTACCGTGAAGAGGAGAGAAGGAATATTTTCTGACACTACAAGCACTAGCTCCTGAACAAAATGAAGAGAACAGGAAGGATGATAGGACATAAACAGAGAGGACGAATGTGGTTGTTACAGAAATGTTCCTCCATCTCCTGCAGGTGATTTGAGCTCAAGTAACTTTACAGTAAGCAGGAACATTTTTGTCATACCTCTTTTCAGAAACCATATTGATATTGCTTTCCCTTATACTGCTTCTTGTGGCTTTATGACAATTAACTTTAGTCACTTGCTCAGGTATTTAAATTGGGAGACTAGTCATCCTAAAAAATGCACCTCAGATGGTAATTCACATTACATGGGGGTGATTATGTCCCTGTCTAATCTGGGTCACAGGTCAGGAGGCATTTCCAGAATGTGAAGCTGAATGCCTACATACATGTTCACACAGGCTCACATCTCTGCTCAGACATATTGTATTTTGACTTTACATGTGACTTTTCATTAAAGGCAAGCACACAAATCAAACTGCTGACTTTGCTTAATGCAGCGAGCATCTCAAATAAGGTGACAGGGAATGATGGTGCATAATGCTTAAAATTACAATTTTCAAAATAGTAAGAGACATGCTTACCTTCATTTATGCAAACATGCTGACTTGTATGATATTTTAAACAATGAATATTTGAAGTCCTGGGTATTTGCAAGACTATGGTCTTTATAGCATTGAAACAAAAAGGTTTAAAGCACCTGGAAAAATGGTAATCTGAGATTCCGAGAATGTATCTGCTTGACACTGCTACCAAAACCATAGCCTTTAAGCAGTTAAATTTAACTAAAGCAAAAAGGGTAAAAAACACTCCGACATATACACTGTTTAGTTTGGATCCTTTGACACCTAGCTCCCATCTTGGTCTATCCTTGCCAAAGATATGATATCAGGCCCTTTTCACAACTGCAATGAAACACCTACATTCTAATTCAGATAACTGAAATTGTCCTGAATTGCAGAAAGATAAAATAGTTCAAAATTTCAACAACTTCAATAAATGTTTAAATAGATTAGCATTCATTCAACAAATTAAAAAAAGGCACTTTTTTCACAAAGACAGTGCAGCAGCTCTAAAGCTGGCTAGCTAACCATAACCACAGTACTAACAAAGGTATGTGGTGTGCGGAGTTTGCCAACGTGGGAAAGGCATGCAATGAGCAGCGAGTGCTTTGGCACTTACAGATTCAGATACACGGATGGTGTAAATCAGTGCAGGTTCATCCAGTTCAAAAAGCTACATTAATGCGCACTCCATGTTCGTGAACAGAAGTCAGACCAGAAATCAAAGCACTGGCCCTTTCAGTAATGCACTTTGCTGTTATACATAATGACATTACTATACAGGAGGATTTTCTTCTACCAACAACGCATATTATTTAAATTTATTATTTAAATGTATTATTTAAATTGAATTAGAAATAGCAATTTATTAGTATTTAAGAAACTGAGATGAATTCCATATGAAATCAGTGATATAAATACTACTGTGTAACTGAAGTTGTGTCTGAATCACAGATCAATGCATTTTTTACGGGTGCTCTCTTTAGAAATCAGAAGTTATTATGTATTTTCTACTGATCTTACAGTTTCAAAAAGAAATGTGGCTAAGAATAGCCACAGAAAAGGCTAGCTTAGTTTAAATCCATCTCAAACTGAAACATTAAGGTCAGCATCAAAATACGTGGATTTGAAAATCCTTTGTTCAGCACAGGGAAAATTACTTACCATTTGAACAGCCTCTCCATTACATTTATTAAGCTGTGAGTGAAGGGTGGTGCTTGTAACCACTCAGCCTGACTTCCACAGCTGAAAGGCTTCCATCAGGTCAGTACGGATCTACTCACCGTAGTAATGGACTTGGTCCTTTTTCTTTTTTCATGGTTCCCATTCCCACCCCAAAAGCAGATAATCATGAGGGAGCAGTATACGTGCAAACTATTTACCTTGTAAAGAATGTAAAGAATTCAATTAATGCCAAGTCCTCTGAGAATAAATTACATTGCAGTAAAGGAGCTGATGTGCTTTTCCTATTCTTGGCTCCCCAGAGCTTCTTTTGGATGTAATTAGAAAGTTAGGGCTCTTAAATGACACGATACAAAGCTTCCTCAATTTCTGCTTAACATCCAATTCTGTCTTTGCTGAAGAGCAATCCTGAGCACATTCAAGCACCCATCCTCTTATAAAATGCTATTCCTGTATGCTGCTCTTCAAGAGCCTTTCAATGTGACCAGACTGGTAAGTAGGAACTGCAATCAATTTCCAGCTTGATACCAAGGAAAAGTTACTTATCAGGTGCTATTTATCAACTCTACAGGCTTCCTAACAGACTCTGTTATCTATCTGTCAGCAATTCAGTGAAGTTACAGTGCCATTTTCTAAAAATTTATTATATTTAAATCAAAGAATCAACCAGTTTGGGATCTTGCCATTGCAGTGATAGAAGAAAGTCTGAATAATACCTAATTAAATATAACGGAGGGCTCTGCACTGTCATTTGTGATTTATGTCATGGAGCAGTCTGTGACATATGGAGATTTTATGTTCCAGGTAAAATTCATTAACGGTGTGCCAGCTTATTCAACAAATGCAGCCAAACTGCTTGCCTGTGCATTAGCCTTAAGTGCAATAAAACACAGGTTACAAACAGATATGTATGGGGTTCTTCCCATCTTTTAGAAACAAAAAAAAAATCATTTCTTGTGTCTGTTTTTGATGTGGAGAATTCACAAGTATGAATGGTCTGCAAGAAAGTCTGTAGATCCCAGAGCAGTAGTCCTCATCTGTGGATCACATCCAGAAACTACAGGAAGGCAAGTAAAATGAAAATACACTATCTGGTCAAGCTCATACTGTTTATTTTGGTAAAGCTGCTATCTCCATCTCCTCTCTACTGCCATCATCCTTCTGTACTCCCTTGGAGGATGAGACAAAGGTGCAGTCACAAAGCCCAGCATACTTCAGGCAATTTCTCTGGCGAACATCAGAACCTTTCGTGAAAAAACTATGACACCATTGTCTGCTCTGGAGCACTAGAGTTTCCAACTAGAAAGACTGCACAGTCTCAGATATGTGTAAAACACATTAACCCATTCATCTCATAGACTATCCCAGAAGAGATTTTTGAAGACAAAAGTCTGTGCTCAAGGCGGATTCAGGGCTTTATTGTAGCATCTTCAAATAATGACTATTCAGACAATAGGTTGAAACACTTCTCTTTTGGACTTTTGAGCAGTCAGCCATGAAACTTAGGGTATAAGTATTCCAGTATTCCCTGACCAAAAAAAAAGAAAAAAAAGGGCAACAAAAAAAAGAAAAAGAGAAAAAGAGGAACAGAAGAAAAAAAAGCTTGTCAGTTAAATGTTGTATACCAGCTCATGTTCACTAGCGAAGGTTCAAGCAGAACAAACAAAACACATCTAGACAGCACAGCACACAGGCTTAGTTCTCCTTTAATTATGCTGTGCTCTTGTGCTCTAAGACATAATTATCTTTTTTTGTGGCTTTTGCACAGTGTCTAAAGTGAAGATTGCACTGCAACGGAGAAAGGTATTTTACAACATAAACACAAAAGTGTTTATATATGTTCTAGTAAGTAGTAGGAGGGTATACGTAGGCAGGGAGCAGTATTTGAGGCTACAAAGCCTTTTGAAGTAGATGGAAGATTGCACAGGGGATAGAACATACAATGTGGGGGTACTTCATCTGCCCTGTCTATTGGGAGAGATCTCTAGATACCAACCATAGCCTTTGCAATAGAGAGGACTAGTAGGGACACTTCAAAAATTATCCAGTGAGCTAAATAACAATGCTGTAGAACATCAGAGGTCCAATGCCTTTCCTTCATTGTTTCTGAAGTGTAGACACACCCTCTGAAGCTTTTCCCACTGCCACCTTATCTTTCTTTTCCTGCAAACAAGGTAAGTGGTGCAAAGTGTGCGTGGCATTGCATTTCACCCAAGTGCCCTGGTTTCAGCCTGGCCACCAAGCCCCACACAGCCACTCACTCACTACCTCACCAGCAGGATCGGGGAGGGAATTGGAAGGGTAAAAGAGAACTCATGGGTTGAGATACAGACAGTTTAACAGGGAAAGCTAAAGCTGCACACACAAGCACAGCAAAACAAGGAATTAATTCACTGCTTCCCATGGGCAGGCAGGTGTTCAGCCATGTCCTGGACAGTAGGGACCCATCACACATAATGGTTATTTGGGAAGACAAACTCCAGCACTCCAAATATCTCCCCTTCCTCCTTCTTCTTCCCTACTTTTTATACTGAGCATGGCATCCTGTGGTCTGGAATATCCCTTTGTTCACTTGGGGTCACCTGTCCTGTCTGTGTCTCCTCCCAACCTCCCATGTACCAACAACTTCCTCCCCAGCATGGCTGTACAAAAGCAGAAAAGGCCTTGGCTCTGTGTAAGGCCTGCTCAACAATGAAAAAAAAACACCTCTATATTATCAATCCTGTGTTCAGCACAAATCCAAAACAGAGCCCTGTACTAGACACTGCGAAGAAAATTAACTCTACCTCAGCTGAAACCAGCACACCAAGAAAAAGAAACTTGGAGCATGCTTAGATTTCCTTGCAAGATACTTGACATGACTAGGTACCTTCTATGACAAGACATAATGGTTTTTAAGCTAAACCTGACATCCATACAGTAGAAAAGCCACATAACAATTTCTAACAGTAATGAAATAGTTTTATAAGATTACTAGGCAATGTAGTACTCACCTGTTTGAGTAAATTGTGTCATGATTAACCTGGTTTTGAAACATTTTCCTGCAACTAGGTAATGAGTTTGGAAATTATCATGGGGAGAAAAACTAGAAGATGCACACACACAAGTAACATAATCACAAAGACTTTGTTTCCTTAGGAAGATCAAAGCAAAATATGCTTATGTGTTTCCCAAAGCTTAATGATAAAGCAGATAATTTTTTTTTTAAAGAAATAGTCCAAGTCCCTATGACAGGATCTGAAGAGAGAGCTTAAAGCAATCAGAAAAAAACAGTCATCTGACTAACACTGAATGCACTAACACATTTTTTAATACATATCCATATATAGGCAACTTAGAAGACAAAAAAATTGGCTGTTTGAGCTAACCCTTATAACTTTGGGATCTATGAATTTATGTCACTTTTTATTTGGCATTTTCAGAAGCAAGCAATGTATATTTGTTAGAATAATAAAAAATACTAATTAATGCTTGTCACTTGCAATGCCTGTGAGGAAATAGCATCAGAATATTTGGTCATATTTGAATGATCTAAATTGCTGTAAATCACACCAACAGCAAGTAAAACTCAATAAGCTCCAAATCCAAAGGCACAACGAAAATGAAGAAGATCTGGGCTTGCCAAATGACAATAAAAAAAGATAAGAAGGAATAGCTGAGAAGACCTCTAGAAAAAAATAGCTCCTTCTAGTCCTTGCACAGACCTAGCTGTCTTTATTTGGCTGCAATACAAGACCTGTGAAGTGACAACTAAGCTTTGAAGATAATAGTTATTTCCTTACAGTACGTTAAATGGAGATGTAATAATACACTGATCTCTAGCCCACACTGTCAGATATAGGATACAGAGGAGGGGAGGATGTGCACCTGGGAAGAGATGCACTGGAAAATTCTTCCTGTCACCACAGTATAATATAAAAGGTTTGTCACACAGGCACTTACCACAACAAGCAGTGAAAAACACTAAGACTCTCGCTAATACTTGTAAATCTGCAATTTGGGAGAGTGAATTAACACATTGGTGCACAGTGAGAGGAACCCGAAATTACAGTTGCTACACCCGAAGATACTGAAAAAGTTGAGCAGCAGCAGCAGCAACAACCAACTGCTTGAATAAAGAAACAAAAAATCCGATTGTTTCAAAACCTGGGGCAGTTCTTTCATCACAGATATTCTCGGATATTGCTTTTTAGTCAGGAAATATGCCAGGGTTCAAGAGTCATACAGCATATGAGAATTAGAGAAAACATAAGAGAAAAATACATAAATCAAATTTTGCAAACACCTGCATACATAAAAGCTAGTAAAGGAGTATGTGAATCAAGACAAAGAGGATATTGAGTATCATACATCATAGAGAGTTAAAAGTCAAAAAGGAAACAATGGTCCACAGACCTAGCCATAAGGACTGGCAAGCACACAGGAAAGGAAATCCTATGCCAAGTGAACTGTGGTTCTACATGCAATCTAATAATTTACAGAGATTATTGTAAAGTAAATGCAGATGTAAAAGTAGTTTACCACAGAGTGGAGCTAAAAAAACTCTGCAGCAGGGCTAATATGTAGGCCTTTGGTCACTGTTCTGTGCACATCAAGGGACTGCCATTTCAGTTTTCAAATAGCAAGAGGATTGGAAACAGGCCTGCCTCCGCTCTGCAGAAAGGCAACTTATCTGGAATACTGCATTCAATTCTAGACAGTCAAACTGGAGCAGTTCAAAAGAAACTACCACAAATGATTTTGGGGCCCGAGGGACTGATTTATGAGGAAGGATGAAAAGAATTAAATATGCATAGCTTAGTTAAGCAGTGACTAAGGAGAGAAAAGTTAACAGAAATTTAAAGAGTGAAAGGGAAAAAGAAAGGTTATATACCATAAAAATGAAGAGAATATGGAAGAATAAAATTAATTTTTTTACTGCAAATTTAGGCAGAGTACCAAGACAAAAAAAGCTCATATGGATGAGATTAACAGGTAAGATCACAAAATTCCTCATTTGGTGTACTGGGTGGACAGCCACACAAAAGTAGCAACATAGGCGCAGCAGATCTATGTTTCTGACAATCAGGACAGCTCCCTCACTCAGTTCTGATATCTCTGAATGGCCCTGTAAAGCCCTGTAAAGAGAACCCCTCAGTGAAGTGAAGAACCAACCCATGAGAATTTCCGGCATGTAAAGCCACATGACTGGCATCTGAAAGGCTTCTCTCCCTTGCACTGGGCGGGTAACTATTGGGCATGTCCTAGGTAAGCCTGGCTAAGGTTAGAAGAGCAAGGATGGTTGCTAGTCTGAGCTGGATCTTCACGGGTAAGTGACAATGAAAGCAGGTTTAGTGGCTTTCCTGACAAAAGAGTTTACAAAAGTCTCTAAGGTCACCCTCCACACCTGCCATCAAGTATTACACTTGTGGTCATATACTACTATACGACAGCTGTATGGGCATGTATATACTAGGAAACCAAAGTGAAGATAAGCATTATGACATTTGATTGTGAACACATGCAGCAATGTCCTTTCTGGGTTAAATTACAATGGGGAAATACGGTTGATAATTCAAAGAAGCGGAAGAACAAGAAAAATAAGAGAAAGAAGAGAAAGAAGAGGAAAAAGAAGAAGAGAAAGAAGAAGAAACTGATCAGCTTGATCTCATTTGACCAACTGAAAAAAGCAAAGGATGTGTCAAAGGATGGACTCCTAGTCTACATGAATCTTCAGGCACCCTTACTGAAGAAGTAACGGGAAGAACATGAAAAATGCTTCACAGATGTTGATGAAACTGAAGTAGAAATCAAACTGAAGTAGAAATTATTATTGCAACTCTGACATTACTGCTCACAAGACAGAAAAATGTCACTCCAAGACACAATAAATCTATATATTTATTGGAGATTAAGAGGAATTAAGTAATTTAGTTTGCCTTAAGAGCTTTACTTTTCTTGACTATGTCTATATGATTTACACATACCACTTCTGCAACTAACATTAGTACTGCAGCTAACAGAATCAAACAATTGTGTTGAAAGGAAAGCACCTGAAAAACAAGCTATTCAATTCATGTGCAATCTAAATATAAAATGTCTCTCCTTTCACATAAAATGATTGTTGAGTAAGGAATACATTGTTTTAATGTGGTTTTTTAGGGTCTCCTGCAATAAACTACCTAAAGACAAAAGTACTTTTCTTCCCACAAAGAGAGAAAAAAAAAGGAAATTTCTACATGCCTGCTTCCCTCCTTCCCCAGTTTAGATGTCAACATTTACGAAACTTTTTATAGGAGAAAGCTTTGATTCCTTTTATAGTAAGGGGATCACATTTGAAAGCTATCGATTAACTTTCGAAATATGACCTTAATACATTGGTCTATTTTCTGTAGATGGCTTTACAAGGTCCCATATATATTTTATATGTCATACTTCATAACAGGATTTGCACCAAATGGGACCACAGCAGGAGTCCACCAGCCTGAGGTGGTATGGCCCAGATCTATTGCCTGTCTATGTGCTCTGAATACTACTTCCATCTCTTCTGAAATGTCATGCTACATAGAAAGACATTCACGGTAGGATTTACAGCTGAAGATAGCAGATTTTATATTTTCCTTTTTTCCGAGAATAACATTTTTTGTTTTAAAATCAACTATGAAATGAAAGAGAGTAAAGTACACTTTCAATAGGAACATCCATATTCTAGCTGGATGAAAAGCTAGTAATAAATGACCAAGTGCTCCTTCACTTGTGTGTGGTGCCCTCCTGTCCACACTCCTTGCCAGGTCCCATTCTTACTGGTCAAAAAGAGGTTTAAAGTGGACTTGGTCAGGGCGCTCTAAATCACCCTACAGATAGGGGAAGTTGTCAGGGACTGCTGTCTTTCAGGGTACAAGAATGGCACTGGCAAGAAAACCAGTTCAGGCCATACTACTTGCGTTTGTTTTCTGCAAGTGACAACAGACTGACCCATCTCTTGGCTGAGGGCATGTGCAGTAGTCAAAACAGTAGAACTTGCAGATTCCTCTTAGCAGGTCTTATACTGCTTTTCTTTTCACTGAAGGCATTTGCTCAAAAGCAAACAAATGGAAAATACATCTTGTAAGAAATTATCAAGCAACATTTTTTTAAATTGGTGGTGCTCCTTTATGATATATTAAAAAACTTGCAACTCTTTATTTGCTCCAAATCAAACTAAGCTTTTTCTGACTTAATTATTTTCATTTGTTTAAGAACAAATTAGAATTAGTTCAATCTCAGATTTCACTTGCTTTAAAATAATCATGTTTATACAGTTGCAATTTTGATTCAGGTGTTAATTGAATTATCTACAAATATTTTCTGTTTGGTTTTATAACTTAGAAACTGTGCAAAATTCACTGTGATACAGCATATTAATTTTTATGAGACAAGGAAAAAAAAGTGATTATTTGGAACTTTCGATCAAAAACTGATTGAAAACGTGTCTCCTAGTCTCAAAATTTTCAAAAACTTTTTGAGGAAAAGTAGCTATATTGCTACAATTTCATAAATAGAAATAGAGAGGTTGGGGGGGTTGTGTTATTCGTTTGGGGTTCTTTTCTGCTCTCTGTTCTTGCAGCAATCTTCTCAAAAACATAATATCAGAATCTGAAGCTTCACACATGCTGTGCCAATATGGTGAGAAAATATGGTACTTTGACCTTTATAATCTTCATTCATCTTATTTTTAGGGTGGCTAGATTGCTGGTTGCAGAATAACTACATTAGAAGAAAAAAGCACTCTAAATTCCAAAATTATATGGAATGTCTTTATAATTTCCTTACAAGCCGTCAGTGAAGTTTTCCACAAAAGTGCTGATTTTTCTCTTTACTGACAGATTTTTTACAGTGGCAAACAAAATAATGACAAAAATTAATTGGTGGATGACTGCGATTTCCACTAAAATACTAGAAATAGAACATATTTTTAGTTGAATACAAAGTTGGAAATGTTATAGTCTTCAATTGTCCAAGTTAATACTGCTCCTTTTGCTGTTATTTCAAAGTGTATTTTTCCAAATACCAATTTAATGTAAAACTTCATCTTAATATAATTATCAAATGTTATTCTATGTGGTTGTCATTGTTAGGAAAGTTGGTGTTACTGTGAGGTAAGTTTTATTTATTGGAAACCCGCTTAGCAAATTAATAGACTACTATTACAAATGTGCCAAGATAATTGGCTTATTGCCAGCTCAAAATACATTTTTCTAAGTATCATTTTCTATGCCTGCATACTGATATAAAAAGTTATTTTTTATCTCTTTCCTGGCACCCAGTGTCATGAATCTAGAACTTTTTAATATTTAGATGAGGTAGAAAATTAGTTCAAATTAAAAAAATCGTGTTGTGTTTCTGTCATTGTCATGTGAACTCAGGAACTGGAGAATAAAAATAGATGAATACATCTAGAATCATCTGCTGGTACAGACATACTGGCATTCATAGGCGGTAAATAATATCCTATTTTCCTGTTGTCCTCCACTTATCCTGTGATGACAGTGAGAGACAGAGAGATAAAAAGTGTAATAGAAGTAAAAATATTCTAGCTGTGGCTCTATTTGTATTAAGGTTGGTAAGATAAAACCCATTTGTTCTTAACTGAATAATTAAAAACCTAATTTTTTAGATATCTTTCATGACACCTGAATTATCACGTAATTTTTTTAAAAAGTTTGCACTGCATATCACTGATACATCAGACACATTTAGTCTGTCAAAATGGAATAAGAAATACCATGTCTTGCATTAGCAAGCATTATATTTTTACAGTATAAGCTTCTCAAACAAATACCTTTCATCAAAATCTCTTTACTCCCCTGGAATTGCTTTATGTGCCTTCACAAGACCTCAAAACTCCCAAGCAGTGGTTCATTTCATAGAGGCACTCCTGCTCTTTCACGATTCCCAGGGCAGATGGCTCCTGACTCTGCCTCCCAGCCTCATTTCCAGCAGGCAGGATCACTCAGTCATGCTAAGCATCTCATTTCAGTAACAATCTTAACCTCATGCCACAGGTCACAGTGTTATGAGCATGTACAAGGAAAAGGAATTTTTCCCTGCAGCCATGGCGTACTTTGCTCTGTTATTGCAGAAATAAACCATGTCATGAGAGTTAGCAGACACTGTCATGAACTATCTACCAAATAAACGGGAGAGGTGTTGAGTAAAGACTGTCACAGACATCTTGCTTCGTTTACACCTCCCATTCCCACCACCTGCATAATTTTTACTATTTTGTCCCTTGAGCTCCTCGTTGGAGGCAGAGGACATGTCCAAGAAGATGTCAGAATTCTCTGGGACACCAGAATATACAATAAATAAATTAGTATCATCTCCTGCCCAATGCTGGAATAGAAGAAATCCTGCTCATGGGAAGAAGAAAACACTTCCAAGAATTTGCTAGTACTCTTACGTCACTAGCCACCCAGTGTGACAGAATACCTGTGTGTCACTGTTACTTGGGTTATCACACATCCCGCACGTGTTGCCACAGAGGTAAAGGGTTCCTGTGTCACAGACCAACTACGGGTCTCCAATTTTTCTTTTCAGTCTCCTCTTCTCTTCTTATGTGGTCTAAACTACAGTAACTCACTCTACTGAAGCACAGATGAAAGTTTACTGTCTCACAGTAAGAAAGCTGACACGAAGGTATCATATGTTGTAGCCACAGTATTACTTCTCCATCCATGGGAGAATCAAGTTCAAGTCTCCATCCTCTGAAAACTGAAACTCGTGTATCGTATCACATCTTTCCCCAACCCTTTCCAAGCTGCATAAGGCTGAGATAGAGCTATGACTTCATGTACAAACCTTGCCATGTAGTCAGGTCCTGATGGTAGTAAGGGATAGAAATTGAAGCAAATTATTATGTTTATTTTATATCTTGTTTCAAATCCTGAATTAAATTTATCAATAAACATCTAATTAGTATTTCCATCCCAGATCTCTGAAGGTATTGAGCTGTAACACAGCACTATTCAATGGGTTTTAATTCATACAAAGGATTTAAAGGAATTGGAAACAGAAATAAACCAGAAAGAACAGAAGTAGAGGCTGATGTTCAGATCTGATGATCCTAATATTTGGATAAATTCACTTGGCTTGGACTTCCACCTGGCATGACTATAATTCCTTATATAAAGCAAGGTTTTAATTCTGTTTGCAGTAATGCACCTCTATAGCATTTGCAGTGGAAAACAGACTCTGGAGTAAGAAACTTTTAAGCCCCCTTGATAAAGCACCGTTTTTCTTAGCTACCTTTCCAGATCCCTCAGAGGAAGTCCAGAGCAAAGGTGGAAAACCACTGCCATAACATGTAAATGATGCTATTTATATCATAACTAGATATACAAGGGAGAGAAGACAGCAGCAAGGTGCTGCCTAATTTTCAAAATTACACTCATTTGTACAGTCTGCCACAAAAATCATCGAGATAAAATGGTACCCTGCAGCTGGCAGATAATATGTGATACTCTCCTGCAAACCTCTGCTCTCTCTTCTAAATACTCATGCTCACAGATTGCCAAGGATTAGCTACTAGCACAGACAGAGACAGCTCTGAGCAGCAGAGATACTTGGCTGCAAAAAGGAGATGGGCACAAGTAAGGACAACATGAGCTGCTCCAACAGGCAGACACGCATTCAGCTTGTGTGTTACATGCTGCAGGTGCCAGCTAAAGACAACAGGATGGCTGCACCAGGCGCAATTCCAGAGTATTACTGGGATGAAAGACCTCACTGGGCATGGTCCCAGAAAATCTGGTTTGACCATGCAGCTACCCCTGCTCAGAGCAGGAGGGAGTATCCAGAGAATGGCAACAGAGCTGGAGAAGAGTCAGAAGCACAAGTCTTACAAGGAGCAGCTGAGGGAGCTGGGGTTGTTTAACCTGGGGAAAAGGAAGCTCAGGGGACACCTTATTGCTCTCTACAGTTGTCTTAGAGGAGGCTGTAATGTGTCTTTTCTCCCATGTAACAAGAGATAGGAGAAGGAGAAATGCCCTTAAGTTGTGCCAGAGGAGGTTTAGATTGGATATTAGGAAAAATTACTTCACTGTAAGGGCGATCAACACAGGAACAGTCTGCCCAGGGATTGGTTGAATCACAATCCCTGGAACTGTTCAAAAAATGTGTAGATACGGTGCTTAGGGATGTGGTTTAGTGGTGGATATGGCAGTGTTAGGTTAATGGTTGGACTCCATGATCCTAGAGGTCTTTTACAATATTAACGATTTTAGGAGTCTATGGTGGACTGGAGACGTTTCAAAGTTGGATGTTTCCAGCCTGAAAGGTCTTACGACAAGATGATGACTTATATGATGAAGTATATCTCATTTTCACAGCCTTCTAATGGGAGCAATGCACTGAAAAAAATGAAAGAATATTATTAAAATTGTACTAACATCACTGGAGAATAGCTATAGCCCTTCTCAGCGTTATATCTTTCTGATACACAGAAATCATCGGTGAAATGAATTAAAGCAAAGCGGAGTGTGAAGAGTCACTTTCTGACCACTGTGAGATTCAGCTGTTCTCAGCACATCTCAGAGCACTGCTGGCGCTGCAACTGCGCACGCAGCCCTGGCCCATCTCTGATGCCAGCTGTCTGCCAAACACAAATCTCTGCAACATTTGACATGTTAAGTCAAATAATAACGCTCAGGGGAGCATTGAAGAGGAAGTTCTTCTCCTTCAGTAATTACAGGTGGAAACGGAAGCACTTTTGCCAATTCTGAGAAGCACAGGCAGTGATAAAACCTCCTGTCAGGCTTCAGCCAGTATCTGTTGTCTTCTAAAGCCACTATTTGGAAAGAAAAGAGCTGTGTGGTAAAACACCCCAATTTACTGAGAAATCACTAATCAAAATTCCAAATCTGAAAAGGAGGAACGAAGTATTATTGACAAAACTGATGCTGTACATTCACATTTCCCTCTGCTGTGTTTTAGTCCTTCACCTCTGCAATCAATGTGATGAACATCCCAATTTGTCATTATTTGCTCCCTTTTAACACAAGAACCTCAGGGTCATCCTCATATCTTTCCTAGAGTTTCACTGAAGAATTACTTATTTGATATGCTATTGACACTCACATGCCTACACAAACTTGCTGGAATTTCACTTTAAGAGTAATTTTAAAGTGAATAAAGACCAAACAATACTTTTTTGACCTCATCAAGATAGTTATTATGTTGCAAATTCCTCATTTGCATTTATCAAATCTCAATACAAGCTCGAATTTATTCCTAGGATGCACCCTTGGAACTGTACAATAAAACTAATCTGTGCTTCTCCCCATGAACAGGGAATTGTAACTGCCACTAGTATTAAAAGCAGTCCATACACAAGTCCCATTGAATCCAGACAAGAGGAAACTCACATAAATAATTTTTCCTTGAATTACTAAAATACTTCCAGAGCACCTTAATTTCATATTAAGACAGCAAAGAACCACATTACTCATTTATTAACTATAATACAATGTCTTAAAAATAGTTTTAAAATGTCCTTGGTATGCTTAAGTCATCAAAGACCACAGTCTGGAGAGAAAACCTTTTACAGCAATCTGCTATTTGACATGCAAAAACTGTGCCATAATCACTAAAGTCTGAAGTTTTCTAAGTCCTTCAGTAAAAAAATCTATGGCTATCAAACTATTGCTGGCTGTCCAAAATAAGTATCTAAAGAATAATTAATTTCTCTGATGAAAACCCAGCAATTTCCACTCAGCTCCTGGATGCTTTCAAAGGCAAATCCTAGAAGATTGAAAAATGTGCAGCTAGGAAGACAAGCAACCTTAAAAAAAAAAAAATGCTGTTAGGAATTTCCTCTGCAATGAATCAAATACATTTAGCACAGATCCCAATTTCAGGATGTCTTTAAGGAGGCAGCTTGTATGATTCAAGGTTAAAAGTTCATTATTAATTTTTTAATTCTGTCACACTGAATAGTTAAATATTCTGATAAAGAGGGGATACAAGCATTTGATCTACAGTAGATGATGAGCTGGGCTCATAATTATAAAGCTATTCTCATTTGTATACCCTTGCAAAGTGTGAGAGCCATGTTCCAAGGTTGTCCTTAAAGGCGTCCTTAACATAATGCTGTGAATGACATTTCTTCTTTTTGGACATTACATTCTTTGGTGATTAATTTAAACAAAAGTTTTACAAGCTGATCATTACGAAGTTCCAAATGAGAGCAGTATTACACACACAATGAAGTTACCTCTGAACAGAGGACAGAAAGAAATCCCGGGCTCTGCCTGTATATTCACATGCAAAGTAACAACTCCCCTTCCCCACTACTATGTTGACATCATGCAGCATCTGCCTTCGACTTTTTGCATATGAAATGAAAAGACACACCTCAGAAAATAAAAAGACAGTTTTAAAAGCAAAATAACCATTTTGTTACTTACAGCATTTGATAAAATGGTAATGAGACATTCTTTCATCTCAGGCTGTAGTCTTGCTACAGGTTTCAGCATTCTCTTCTGCTACAACTGTCATGCCCAGAAAATGCATTATTTAAAGCCCTTCCTCAGGTATCCAGTACACCTCAGAATACATTATTGAATGTAGGTTCTGTTCCAGGATCTTGCAGAGGCTTCCAAGTCACCCTCACCCGGCTGCTGGAGTTACGATAAACCTCTGTGCGTCTTGAACCATGACTACTGCACGTGCTATTGTAGCACAATTGATTGACACCGCTCCTAATCCCACATCCCCAGGAATAGAAGGATTTAATTGGTGTGCACTTGCAGACACATTCTTCCAGCACTGAGGTGTGCTGCTGCACTGCGGCTTTCACAGTCCTGCCAGTTAATGGCTTTTCAATAGCTTTCAAATGGCAGCAAACTAAGCCTGATGAGTGGGCTCGAATGAAATAGCAGAACAGGGGGATCTTAAATTTTATTTGTGCATGTTGTTCGTGTGCCAAATGCAACCAGATTTTTAGCTAGTACTAAACCAGGATTATTTTTAGTTGCCACCAGTTGCTGTGTGAATAGGAAATTGATATAGGTTGCCAAAAATAACCATCTTTTAGCATCACAGATCATTTTTCAGTATATTATAAGGTAAAAATCAGGATAGAGCTTACGGCCATCTTCAGACTCTCATAGCTTATGCATGGATTAATTTACATTGAGCTAAAAACATGCTTGTGTGTACATTCCTTGATATGTTCCTGTTCAATCATTTCTTTGTATTACATTGCATCTTTTTCACAGATGGAATATTTATGTCAGGAGAAAAAAACTGCAAGCTCTGCATGGTTTATATCATAATTATGTGCATGTTATCTAATGACATTTAAATCACTGATTGTAAGACAAAAAGCCTAAGAAAATGCATCACTAAGAACAAGTCCATACAATTATTTATCACACTGTAGAATAACAAGTCAATGTACTCTGACGCATTGCCCGGTTTCAGATTAAGGGCACACAAAAGGCAGACCTGCATTGTATTTTAAACATCCAGGCTGCAGCATCCTCTGAGAACAATTCCTGCATTACTTTGCCAGGAACTGTTACCCATGAATTTGGTTACTACTTCTGAGAAACCTACAGCTGAACTACAGTAAAATATTTTTATAATATCAAAAAATAATTTAAGAAAACTGTGCTTAGTGAAGACCTCCATTTGCTTATCATGCATCATGCTTACCACAGTCAACACTTCACTAAGTGAGAGCTCTTGCAAAGGAAAACTGATGGCCCAGACATATTTAAATCTTTTATTCATCTGAAAGGGTTCTCACCTACTATTTTGTATACATAACACTTTTAACAGCTACAAAGTGTTAAAAGAACTACAAAGGAAAAAGGGTCTAACTAACTAGTGAGGATCACTAATTCAGATTCTATTAACTATTCTACAAAGTTCCCACAAGGGCAGAAAGATATATATTCACAGACTTCCAGTGATCCATTAGCAAAACCCTTAGGTGAAATCTCTCAGCTCCTAACAGCCATGTATTTCACATCTGGTTTTAAGTAAAATATGCACAGCGATTCTTTTACAGAACTAATTATTTAGGTGCTTTGGTTTTTTTCCTGAAAACATAGTTTTCCAGAAGAAAGTGAAAAAAAAATCAAGAAATAACCTGAGGGAAATAGGGATAAATTATATAAAACATAGTACAGTAATTACTTTACCATGGAAACTTTTTTTACTGTAAAGCTCAGAAGTCCAAAGTAATTAAATCTATCCAGACTGTCTTTCACACCTGTACAACACAAAGCCAGTTTGGGCCATATGGCTTATAAAATAAACATACAGAGTGTTTTAAGAGGCAATGTTAGTCATAGCTCATGAGCAAGTGTCAAGTAATCTGACAAAAAGGCTTTCGAGCAATACTTTTCAGTGGAGACATTTGTGACAGGTTCATCTCTGGTGGTACTGTCAGGCAAACAGACTACTGTGTCTAATAACACCACGCTTCACCATCCCACACTGGTTAAAACAAGGAGCATCTCAGTAAACACTGGTCAATGGGAGAAATGGACAAATGATGCTTTTCAGCAGACAGACATAAAAGGAAGAAAAAGCATCTGATTTTGGCTTGAACAAAATGTGAAGAAAAAGTATTTGGATCTGTCTCATTTCAGATTGTAATATATGTAATTATGTCTTGAATTGCCATAGTAAAAATTTAGGATGGTGGAACTTAATAGCATTTATGTGACAGGCTAGAATACATCCTCCATCCTGCAAGGAATGAGAGAAAATTCAATCAGGCTCAATGCAAGGTCCTGCATGCGGGTCGGGGCAGCCCCCAGTATCAGTACAGTCTGAGGGATGAAGGGATTGGGAGCAGCCCTGCTGAGAAAGGCTGGGAGTTAGTGGTGGATGAAAAGCTGGACATGAGCCAGCAATGTGTGCTTGCAGCCCAGATAGACAACTGAGTCCTGGGCTGCACCAAAAGAAACACGGCAGGTCGAGAGAGATGATCCTGTCCCTCTCCTCTGCCCTCATGAGACCCCATCCCTGGAAACATTCAAGGCCAGGCTGGACAGGGCTCTGAGCAACTTGATCAAGTTGAAGGTGACCCTGCTCATTGCAGATGAAGGTTTGACTAGATGACCTTTAAATGTCCCTTTCAATCCAAAATGTTCTATGGGTCTACATCCTTTGCAGAGAGCATTAAGGTACAGGACAGACTCTTGAATGCTGCAAGACATTGATATTTGCATCAGACAAACTGGGAACAGTTCTGCTGTCTATATGGCTAACACAGCTCTGATTTCTGCTCTCCTAACATGCACTAGTCCATGTCATCCAGGAAGAATGTGGGACTGTGACAAAGGAGGGTTGCAATGCTACACCATAGCTTGGGTCTGTGCCCTTCAGCTGGACTGCTGGACTATGCGAGCCCATGGGCAGCACGTACTCACCTGCAGCAGGGCACTGTGCACTTTCCCATTCTCCGGGAGTCTGTGTGCCAAAAATATGTGGCCAGTTGCTCAAGTATGAGTAACAGCCTCCAGATGAATGGAGAAAAGGCACAAACTTCTCAAGAGGTGACACCTGGCAGATGGCAACGTCAACATAGAATTTAGAATACCATGTTTCTTTTTTTGTTTGTTTTTAAATTATATAACATATTTAGTTTTATTACATGGGTAATTATTATTAATGGGTTTTGAAAAAGAAGTGAAAGCATAAATGAAAAGAAAACATGGAAAGCATTGTATATTGCTGTCAGCATGAAGGTCTGACACACTGAAGGGCAGCGTTAAAGAGAAATAAGAACAATGGATAAGTGCAAGTGCAGAGACAGGATGAACCTCCAGAAGTGGCAGCTAAACTTGAGGCAAAAGGAAGACACAACAGGAATACTTAAGAAGCGACAATCTGGTTGACCTGCTGGAGAGACGCATTATTTCCACTGCAATCTTTTGCTAGGCTGGAGTGTAGAGGAAGAACAAACAGAGAAGAAACCACAATAGTGGTGAGTTGTCCATGTCATAAACAAAGATTTCAAGTATAAGGAAAAAAAGAAACACTTAGTTTTCTGGAATGACTCTGAAGGAGGGAATACGTCATTTTCTGATTTTGCAAAACAAATTTTTTTATTCACAAAAAAGGGGTATTAGCCATGTTAGGTATTTCTTCCTGACTGAACTCCAGCAAAAATTCAAAAAAAGGTATAAATAACACTTAAAATCTGACCATATAAACGATGGAATTATATCTAAACAACCTCTAAGGGCATTGTAAAACTACTTTCTCTAAAGTAAAGGTAACACCGGCACGTTTTCAATCACAGCTCCAGTGGTTCTATAAAGACTACACCAGTGTTTAAGAGTACAAAAAGACACAAATACTCTTGGACTGGGAACAAAGACTGAGCTGGTATTAAACCTGATGATAAAACACTTAAGGTATTTGATTTTGTCCAGCTTAGCAAAAATAGTGATAAAATACAATCAAGGTCAGAAAACAAGATATGTTTTGTTATGTTATATGTTTCCAGCTCTTCTGGAAAAATTCCTTGCCACCTCTCCCCATAGAGAAAAACCAGCCAATTTAATGCTTTGTACAAATTCAGCATTCAATGAAATTACAGAGTTATTCAAAGAGAACCTTGGAACCGGTCAGCCAGCACTAGGATAGCTCTTTTTCTTAGGATAAACACCCATTTAGGGATCACCATCTCAGAGTAGACCCTGCTTTCATATTTCAATTTCCAAGGCTCAGACACTGACTTAGAAGAAGCAACTATGAAGTGCTTCCTACAATAACCTAGCAAACAAGAATGCTTTAAAATAAAGTTTTGCTGTCAAGAACTGACCCACTGTATTGTACTCATGTTGTGTAAGTATTTTGTTACTGCTCCAGTGTCTCCCTGTGTAACAAAAAAATGAACATTTAATAATTTTATCATCTTAGTATTTTGTATTTCACATATAACATATAAGATTTGATAGAGATATGCAGAACTATCCAAAAGCAATTTGAATAACGAGAAAAACACCACGACTACTCGTTTTAAATACATGACAGATGCTCCCCATTTATGCCATTTTTGTTCAGTGCAGCAAAGCTTGTCATATGCCTTCAGATGTTACAACTTCATTGCATTACTTATGGGTTTAGGGCTGCAGACAAAAAACGTGGAATGCAGAGTAACATTGACATGGCTCATACGTTTTGACAAGTGATACTGCTTAGCAATCAAACCTTGGCCATTCTATCCAGCTGCCAACAAGCCACCCTTCACATAACATCTGGTAGTTGTATGCTTTACCAGGAAGCTGGGATGAGCCATAGCAGATGTAGATACTTAGCAAGAAGGACTCTGTACTAATTTTCTCTACATGAGTCACAGCAGAACAAAACACAGCAGTTTCTCCAAATAAATTTTTATATGAACTTGCATGTAAGATGGATGTGATGTTTGCTCCAGAGATAGCAGCAACAAAACAAATCCAATCACTCAATCAATCACTCACATTGTGGCTGACCTCTAGAGAACCAGATGGCTTTTTATTTTCTCTTCCCTCTTCCCTTCCTCTAAATTTTGCACCCTTTCCTTCTTTCCCATTTCACTGGAAATGCCTTGATTTCTCAGGAAGCTGGCAATTTTCCTCCCATTCTTCTACATGGAGATTGAGAAAAGTTAAAAAAAATCGTTTTTCTTCATCCCTCTACACTGTTGTAACGGAAATATGGGTGGACTATTCTGTAATTATTCTTCAATGTGTTGAAAATAGTAGGTTAAAATCACAGGTTATTATTACCCAGTACTGATGGTTTGCAAAATTACCAGAAGTCATGTGCCACTTGAAAGTACTACTTGCTTCCTGCCACGCCCAAAACAACAATTTTTTAGGCTGTAAGTCTGTCTAGCATTTCCTTAACTGAATGAGATGATGAAGCTCTCAGTTGTTGTGGGAGAGCCTAGAACAGAGGTAATAACAAAGCCAAATACAAGAAGAAATCCCAATAGTCTCAAATATGGTTAGGCTTATGTTGGGCACCGGTAGTGACTTGATAATTAACTTCTTTATTACAAAGTGTGAATATGCTGTTTTAAATTAGATTTCTTACTAGATTTGATGAAAGACAGCTACAGAGAGAAGCTGCAGACATTTTATATGCAAAGCCCCTTACGAGACTGAAAAGAAACTACCAAGACATGTTAAAATGATAAGCAGAAAAACATGACAGCCATCACAATGCCCAGACATAAAAAAAAAATTTTAAAAGTCCATTAATTTTCATGTAAAAAGTTATTATATGATCAGATAGATTTTTTTTAAGTTTATAATATTTGGGAAGAAATAGACAAGAACAGTTCAACATGAAAAAAGTAACTGCTATCCTCTCGATAATTAGTAAATGTGATGACCCATTGTGTTGTACCCCTCATTTTTTTCTTTTGTAATTGGCTTGATCATTTCAAAACAAGGAGACAAATAATGACCGTACTACTACATGCATAAAAAGTCAAGAGTAGACCAAAGGAATTTGTGTATGCTTTGTGAGGGCAAATGTTACTACAGCAATGTAAATCTTGAAGTATAAGTAGGGAAAACCTGAAAGGACTGCAGAAAGAGTTAAATTGAGATAAATGTTATTCCTAATTTAGGAAAAAATTAACTTGGACAGCTGCAAAAGCCAAAGAAGTAAGTGACAGAATCAGATTCTTCTGGGACTCTAGGACAGCACAGAGGACAGGGTGGCAATTTTAGAAATTTTAAAAATTATTCTAATACTTGGTGTCTTAAAGAGGAAAAAATAAAAAGAACTGATGTTGAAGATTTATAAAGGGGCGGTAAAGTGACAGTATTTTAAATTAGTCAACTATGACATTCAAAAAGCCTGCCAAAACAAAACCACATGTGCCATATGCAAGTGCTATAGATCAAGACCAGAATGAATTTAAATTTAAACTGAGATTACAAGATACTAAAGGGAGTTCTGTAGATACAACATGAATATTGGACAACTGACAATTATTGTGCTGACAGTTGTGCTGTACATCGTGGTTTCAAGGTAGACACTGTAAACAAAATACAACATTATTAAATTATATAAAAGACAATCTGAAAAGCAAAGACTAAACCTAGGAAAAAAAGCTACCCAAGGCTTATTTTGTTTGCTGATTTTTCTACTGTCCATTTTATCTCCCGCTAAATACAATACCGTTTCTTTTTCCCAGCCTTTCTGCACTTCATTATTCATGTAACTCAGCCCAGGTTGTGAATGCGTATTTGTCTTACAGAGTGTTCTTATGAAGCACAGAGAAAATGGGAGGGAAGGGATGCAAGGTATGGAAAACTACATGTCACTTTTTTTAAATTGACTGTGCTACCATATGTGCACAGTGTTGCAACATGCAGCTGGGATGGACTGTGTTTCTGCACCTTCTTCAGTCTCTAATGTTTATATTTACTTATTTCCTCTTTTTTTCTTTGTCTGTGTCAACGTGTAAAGAATTCATCATTCTGACCACAAGGACGAGGTGAGAGTCCAACTTGATAAGAGCAAAAATCAAATCAAAGGGTATGATGGTAAGAACATTTGACATGATATGAGTTACCATGATATTGCTTGAAGATGACATGGACAAGTCCATAAGCTCACTGAAGAGAGGCATGCAGAATTTACTGCACAAGTGAGAGATGTAGAATTTACTGCACTCTGCTCAAACATGATAGAACTACATCTCATTCTCAAATTAGCAAAGAATAGATAAGGACCTAACAAGAATTAGGCAGCTGCTATGGAAAGAAAGGGGAAATGAGAAAAATATATGAAGAAGCAAAGAAACAGAGGTACACTAAGATGACTATTAAAGGCACTGATTTATAGGTATGTCCAAGCAACAGTAAGAAAGCAGTAAATCGATATAATTTTAATCAAATTATCTGAGGTTGAAAAAAGAGCAGTCAGTGAGGCAGGTTAAAACAAAGGCAGTCAGAAAGATGGTGGAAAAGAACTTCTTCCAGTGAGGAGTGGACAGATCACAGCTGAGATGCCAATGAGAAAGAACAAAAAAAAGGGAGGATTCTCCAAACACAGACTAAGAATGATGTGAAGAGCACTGAGGATAATCAATAAACGCAAGATGCTTGATAATCAGTTCCTTCAAACAGAAATAACTGAAATATTCAGGCTAGATCTTTGTGTTTCGTACAAACATGAAAAATAAAGGCAAAACTCATGAAGTCAGCAAACAGCTGGTTTACACATGAACCAGTAAAGAGTAAGGCATCTTTGTACAGTTACTGCACATACCACTAGAGCCATCAGTAACCAATAAGTTCAATAAATTCACCACAAGCTGAATTTTTTTAAAATTCAGAGAGCTGGAACCCAGTTTTCCTATTTTATAATAATATACTTGTTATATTTCACTCCCCATGATCTGAAGCCCTGTGGAACTTATTCTTAGAGTACATTCACTTTTTACTCCAATGGCTGGCTGTTCATAACAAGCAGAAGATTAATTTCTTTGCTCTCAAATGAACTTACTCTTTTAATAAAGCACTATACTACAAAAGTAGTTATTATTCTAATTTTGTTTTCTTGAAAATACAGTAGTAATTATCTTTTATTTCAAACAGAAAAGGACACCTGAGAAAGTCAGAAAAAGAAATGTATGAGTATAATAGGGTAAAACATTTCTACAAAGAAGAATTATCCATCAGGGTAAATCATGTCATTCCAAAGAATTTATAAGCCTTTTTTGTTTGGTTGAGTTTGTTTGCTTTCATTTATAGGGGAGTTTTCCTTCAGAAAGAAAAGAAGTATTCAGCACCTTGCCATCCTGGCAGAGGGCAAATCTGCACAAGAAATTTCCTTCACCCGTCAGGCAATATACCTTATGCTGAAATCTCAATGCATTGCCACTCAATTCTTAGGAGAAGAGAAAGCCACACAAGTTGGTGGCATCTATAAACCATTCTTTGATTCTTAGATTTTAACCTCAAAATCAGCAGGGGTTCTGTTACTGCCTTCAAAGGATGCAAAGTGAAACACTTTAAAGCAAATGACCTAATACTATAGGAAAATGACATAAACAAGTTATCTTGGAAAAAATAATTAGCAATTAAGCATAGCACACCAAGACTAATTTGCTTAACACCTCCAAAATGCTCCTGTTATAGTTGGTGTTAACTGGAGACTATGCATTTATCCACTTCGTAGTATCTTTGTCATTTCCAAACCGCTTTTCCTTATATTTACCAACATATTTCTGTCATATTTGAGGACAACATACAACATAGCAGTAGGCAATGCTAATTTGACTAGAGAAATTAATGGGATTTTTTTTCGCCAAATCTAGTTCCAGCCTTTTATTGCCTTGTCTGAAGTCAAGAGTGGATCAGCACCTTTTCCTATCAATCCTTGTAAATATTCCATCTATGTAAATCAAACATTTAGTTGGCATAGGTTTATTGAATTATGTATATTTTAAGGAGAAAAATAATTACATCTACTAAAAATATCAAAATATCAAATGTATTTGCTGAACATAATTATATGTTTGAATGTAACACATATTTAGAGTATTTGCTAAGGACAGTTTCATATTAGGATGCATTTAATCATCAGAAGCAAATTTCAAAAATGGACTTTGAACATATGAACACAACCATAAAGGCTTAGCCCACAGACACACCAACAATAAGATGGAAAGTTCAAATGCTTTGTGATATTACCTTTTTTTTTTAATGTGTGTCTCTGACCCTTTTCTCCTTTTGATTAGAATACCATACATAATAGAGAAGACAAATTATAGACTGCTTTCTGAAGTTCAATCTGAAATGCACAACCACATTTAGAATACCTCAAAACTGGTATAGGTAAAGAGTGAGTAAACAGGGTCCTTCAAAGACTAACTTAGGAGATCATATAACCTATATAAAAGATGATAGAAAAATATGATTCACTAGATTATTTCACAGTGAGCCTGGGGGTGACAAGGCAGGTGAGAAGATTTTCTTCACTGTGTTAAGTTGCTGATGATGGACATATGGAAGACAGCTCCTGATGTGCCAAAGGGACACCATATGTCAGGAGGGTTGAGGAACTACAACCTGGATAAGTGACACTAATACACTCCAAAGAATTATAAATGTGACTGTGACCCCTGCAGACACCAAAAAAAAAAAAGAAAAAAGAAAAAAATATATGTGCTGAAAGTTGGTGCAATCTAATGAATGCAATCTGAGACACTAGGCAAAAAAGTAATGCCCTTAACAATGCAGGTCAGGAAATCTGCAGCAAATTAACCACATAGAAGGAAGGAGGTTTTTCAGATTTCAACTTTTTTGAGAAAAAAATTAATAGCTAATTTTTCTTCTGCTGGTGTTTTTCTTTCTTGTTGTTTCCTCTTTTTTTGGTATAAATATTTGAAACTATAATCTATCTTGCATGCTATATATCTGTTTACAATTACCTGAAACGAAAAGCAAGTTCAAGGTAGTTAGCCAACATCAAAGAACTTGTAATTAGTCAACACGATCATGATTTTAATACAGGACGTAAAAGGTCTCTGTAGTGAGCATCTAAGTTTTCAGCATAGGCAAGCACACCACTAGAAGCCATAGCTGTCTGATGGCTACTTCACATTGCTCCTCAGAGGAGCCGCAGCCCCTGGCTCCCCACTGATCCTCCACCTGTAAACTGAGAGCCCTGCAGCTCCCCAAGATGCTCTCTGGCACGTTGCAAGCAATAACAATGAGTGGAAAAAGACCAAGGAGCTAAAAAATGCTTTCCTTTAAACAGGTGCATGAAAAGAGCAAGGTGCGCCCAGGTTGTCTCAGCTATTGAACATAGAGATCCTGCTACTCTTTTCCAACAAATAAGCCAATGATAAACAGCTGGAAGCTACCACCTTCTTCACAGACCTTTTTTCTTTCTCTTGATTTTTCCCCATACTACATAGTGGACAAAGAAATGCTTTCCTCCCCAAATATGGCTTTTTAAAGTCCAGCTTTTAAACAATCAATGTTGAAGGATTTAGCTATTCTCTGATTTGAGGCAGTTTGTATTGTACTCTTCTGGCTTTTTTCCATACGATCATGTCCTGGAGACTCAATAATACTTTTTTCCTATTTTATCAGCAGGATACCAAGAAATGGTGCTAAAGAACAATGCTGGCAGCAGTGAGGGTGACTATCAGAGAAGTGAAGGCAAGAGTGAGAGGGCACTCAAGGTGCACTGCTTCCAGCCCTCCTGGTGAGTGTGCCCTGAGTCAGTCACAATGGAAGAGAAAGGCAAATCTGCAGCTGTTTGCTCTGCATCCCAACCAGCTGCTCCAAACACATCAGGGTAGAGAAACCAGAGAGAAGGGTGAGCAGCTGCTGTCAGCTGTAGGGCTCTCACAAGCGCATCCATCAGTCCAGCTCCAGTTGGCCACCCCTGCAACTCACAGTCTGGGAGAGCTGCCCCAGGATTGCAATGTCAGAGACACTGAGCCCTCAGGTGCTGGCTCAGCCCACACACAGGCACAGCAGCAGCATAGCATGGGCAGGAGAAGAGGAACAACAGAGATCTGCAGGCCCATGGCCTGCAGTGCAGCTCTGTGTACTGCAGACAGGCGGTAGCTTATCAGTCGCTGACAATGGTGTTTGATGGGAATCTTGCTGAAAGACATAGGAGCAGACACCTGTGGCTACCAGAGACCTGCTAGGGCAGTGGGAGGTTGGAACATAGGAATAGACAAGACTGAGTGACGGTGAAAAGTCTTGGTGGGTAAGGAGGGGCAGAGCTGTGCCTCACTGAAATGAGATTGGAGCTGGACAGGACAGCAGTGCCACAGCTAGGGAACTGCAGCAGCAGTGTCTATCCTGACTGAAAAACTTTTTTTTTTCTCTCTCCAATGAAAATTTGGGGGAGAGGAGACCAGAGGTTTGACAGCAGTAAGGTGAAGAAAATGCTGTTTTGAAATGCGTTAGCCTGAGACAAAGTCATTGACTTTGCATGATATTGCCTTACACATTAATAGACTTCTTCTTGTCCAAGCTTCATTTTCCAAAATGTTTCTTAAAAAGTGTTGTAGAATCCCTGACCTTGATGCCCAGACTCTGATCTTTCACTGGTTTAGTGTAATTGAGTTTTAGTTTTATTTGCATCCTGCTATTCCTCTTAGCCAAAGAAGGAGGCAGCTCGTCCCTGGTAAGGAACACAACACTTCTGCTTAGCTGTTCTGGCCTCTCACTATGTGGCTGCTTACCAAGGTCACTCAGGGAATATTCCTGCTGATGAGAATGTTAAGGTACTAACATGCTCTTCTAAAAATTATCATCTCCACAGTACATTTCCTGTATCTCTTCAGGTCTTTTTATAAATATTCATACACATAAATTACAAGGAAACTCTTAAACAAAAGCTGAGGACAAAATCTCTTGTGTAACTTGCTAAAACAGTAGGTTTGTTGTGCAGAGAGGATTTGCTGGCAAATACACACAGGCTACTGTTTGAATAGGTAATGTCATGGTCCATCTACTGCTCTTGGATGACCCAATTGTACTTATTTCCCTGTAGGAACACCACAAAGAACATCAGTGTTCATTTTTATAGAGTATGAAGTATTCAAGAAGAAAATCAGTGTGGGAGCTCGACTATATTCCTTTCAGTTTCTGTTTAGATCTACATTTGAAAGGAATAATAACCCAACAAGGAAGACAATTTAACTATGACAATACTGAAGTTTTGAAAGGCAGCACAAAGACTCTCTAACTCTCTATGGCATTGCAGATTCTGTGTTGATAAACTAGGCAAGGAAAGCTAAGTTTTTTCAGATGATCCATGTTCTTTAACTGTACCAGAGAGATGAAGAACAGATGCTTCACAAATAAGATTTACATATCAAGGCTTGGCTTCACAACATAAATAACTGACACCAAAGTTTTATATGAAAATGATATTAAGGTATATGTTCACATGGAGATTGAAAAAGGAGTACTGAAGAACTAAATCACATTTTACAGGGATCAAATATTATCAACAGGACATTCTTTTCAAGAAGCTGAAAGCAAAGAAATTAATAGAGGTCTCCTTTTAGAAGACATATTATTGGTCATCACAGAAATTAATATATAAATCGTAAGTAATGGAAAGGTGTACAAAAAACCCAAATGGTGATGTTGCTAATCCACTGAGGACTTCTCTCCTGAATTAGCCATGTGACTGGGAAAAAAAAGTATTTACCCTGAATTTAAGTGGTATTTTTAATTATTATTTGTCTCCTTTACCACAATTGGTATTTTTCATTTCATAGATATGATCCAATCCACAGGAAAAGCATACTGGGCTTGAAATGTTTGCTGGTATAACCTTTCTCACCCCTTCTCTGAAACTTACACCTCTCTACATGGGTATGTGTCTTCCACAGAGTTTATGATGAATTTTTTTTGTTTCTATGCTTAAGGAACAATGCAAATGTTTAGGAAAATTTTACAGATGTGGGGATTGTACTGGGTGTTCCACTACAGTCCCTCTGCCTTGCCTGTCAACAGCACTGACATATGCAGTCGAGTACCTGCAGCCTCCAAAGAGCAAGGGAGAAACAGTTATGTTGTCATGCTGCCAGAGCTTCAGCTGAACTCCCAAACTGATGGACTTTAAAGTATGACACAGTGATGCAACCCATCCCACCCAGACGTCCCAAGAGCCTGCTGAATTCAGAGCCCCATCAGAGAGTATTACATCTCTGCCCTAAAGCACAGCACCACAACCTCCCCTTCGATTCTGCACAGAGGTGCTCTGGCTACAACCAGTAAAGAGAGCACTGGCCAGGCCATCTTGTCCTTCATGTTTCAGACTGAGAAGGATGTATAAAAAGTCACCTAAGACATATATACAGCTATGCATAAGGATGAGGCACCAGATGAATGCCTCTTCAAGTCATTTAATGTCTTTAACCATGAAGGAAGAATACAGACCTGTAAAAAGTTATTTACTTCTGCATAGAGAAAAGTTCTGAGAATTGGGTACAGCTTCTCCTGGTGCAGCTATGAGCACTTGCAGTAATATGAGAATGTTGTCAGTGGGAATATCTCACTCCACAGTAACCTTTGCACAAAACACGAAAATCATAAGCACAAGGACATTACCTGAACATTTATAGAAAAATGGGGTTCCAATCAGCTTCAAGAGTGAATCTCTGAACAACTTCAACAGGTTTGGAGAAGGTTTAATTTTCTGAAAACATACAGTTTTGTTAAATACCCAAGTAAAATCAAAGAAAACATCTGTAAATTGTGTAACTTGAGTTTCTAGCTTTCTTTATTATTTTCAAATTAATTAAAAAATCATTACTTATTTCAAAAGTCATTTTATGAGTCCAACATATGATCTGTTCCTATAAAATATACAAACATCTCTGACAGTGGATTACTACAGTCGCTTTTTTGCTACATATCTAAAATACTAGGTATGTTTTACCCATTGCTGTAAAAATTAAAACATTTTAAAACATAGAGTACAGATTATTTGGTATACTCTATTTTATACTGAAAGCACCAGGCATGACTCCAGTTGATAACAGAAGCAATACTGCTTCAGTTTATTTGACACTCAGCTCTGCCCTTCAAGTATCCTCAGCCTGCTTTGTATGTTCTTAAACGTAAGAGCTGAAGCCACCTCCTTCTGGAAACAACACTCTTTCATTCAGCATCTCCTGCTTATTTCTCACATGCTTAGCTCCCTTCAATTCACAAAGACAGGGAGAAAAACACAAACCACCATAAAAAACAGTACATTTGCATTTCATTTCTTTTCAATTAGTTTCTGACATTGCCAATATCTTTAAACCCGCATAAATTAATTTGCGTTCATGAATTATTGTTGTTTACAGTGTTGAGGAAGAATGTTTTATCTGATGGGATAGAAGTCATTACCACATGAACAAACGAAATGTTCACAACATAAAGTACAGGGCAACAATGTCAGAGAAAGAATTTTCAACATATGAGATTATTAACAACCCTTGATAAGAATCATGAATGGTGCCCAGAGAGCATAAGGACAGATCTAAGACGGAAAGAAAGACATGTAAAATTCTGAGAATAAAGGAGAAAAAAGCATATGAGTGTAAACTTGTTCTCAATACACTTCATCAGAACTGTGGGATCAGACCATTAAAGAGAAAGAGATGAGGCTGCAAAGACTAGAAAGAGACCTTCAGGAAAGAAAAGGTTTTTGAGTAATCCTGTCTATAGTGGATCCATGTGTTGGGAAAAGATTCTCTACCTCAAATCATTAAACTCAGACTTTTTATGATGCCATTTTTGCAAAAGAGAAGGAGTTACTTTTAGTTTGTTCTGTGTAAGACAACATTATTAGAATATGCAATAATAACAGCAAAATTTTAAAGAAAATAAAATCTCGTATACTGAAAATACATGGGCAATTATTTAATTTAGAGTGTATTAGCTTGGACAGCATGCCTGGAATTGTTATGCACAGTAGACTGGCATCAGGATAATATTAAGTCCAGTAAGTCATAGCAGCAAACATAAGGCAAGAATGCTAATAAGAACTGCTGAGGGGATTAGGTAGAGCCTATATTACATATAAAACCTTGAGCAGTTTCTTTACAGATTAAATTAATCCTCACTACTTGCTCTTAAAAAATCAGATTCTTATTTATTTGATTGTTTTTTAAACCAAAATCTTTTTGAAGCCAAAGAATTACAATGGAATGCATATCCAAGAATGGCCTTATTGTGTTCAGTCTCTGGTGTGAAATTCCCACAGATATAATGAGAGGTCTGGCTGTGTGAGGGGAGCAAGGTCAGGCTGTGTAATCAAAGGGGCAGAGATATCACCAGGGCACCAGTTGTGCAGTGTACAAATTCTATTAGATAATTGGTCTTAAAGCGAAAACATTTAACTTTTTGGTAAAACAAACAGCACCTCCTACAACATAACCTTGTAGCCTATTGAATTTTTAAATAGACATTTAGTTTTAAAACATAATTACTAAAAGCCTGAATCGGTGTCAAGTAAAGTGTCACAAAAATGTTTCCACTGACTAGTGGGTGTTAGATCCAGTGAAAGGTTTCTCAAATGGCTTATTGAAGACAGTTCCACGCCTAATAGATTATGAAAGTTTAGCAAGCACAGATACTGTCACTAGGGATATGTAAAATTAAAAGTTATGTTAAGATCAGGATGCTGAGATCTAACACAGTATAGAACGATTAAAGGTTATCAGGAAAGACACAGCTTGCATTGGGAAACCAGTATCTAAGTAGGCAGATAAAAAGGTTCCTGAGATGGAGAACCTACTCACCTTGGTCTGAGAACACAAGAGATCTACAGGGTTAGATGAACACTTTGGTCTCCAGATCTGTACAGGGCACAACCTTGACACTTCACGGCACAGACTCTGTGTATCCAGAGCAGTCACGCTCTTCCACTTGGTACTCTTGGTACAGGTGACAGCCACCTGAAACACATCCTGAAATCACCCTGCCAGACCATGTGAGTCTCTGCAACTGACACCTAAAATGTGTTTTACGCCCAGGATACAAAACAGGTGATGAGGACCTGGCTTGGTTACTGTCTAGATGTCATCTTGCAGTGGCATTTAGTACTTTATTCCTCAAGTCTTTTACCATCACCTTTGCTGACCAGTAATATTGTCTCAGTGAAGGAGATAGAAATGATCATGCTAAATGATAGAAAATGTGTTCCTAAAGGTGGTATAATCTCAAAAGGAAGACTAAAGTTCTCATTTTTCCAAGAAAACGAAAATGTGTGCCCTGAGACCCTGTGGTGATCAGTGATGGTATTTGTGACGTACTTAATGTATTTTGCCTTCTGTAATGTTCTTTCTTCAGTTCTAGGATCCTGTGCACCAGGCAAGTCTGGAAAATGAAACAGCACTAGCAAAGTCTGGTAGAGGAAATTCATTCCTAGGACAGAGGCAGACTGATGCTCCTAAAATCTGAAATACATGCACCACAGGAAGGAAGATGGAACAGGGAGGGACTAGGAGTATGCTTCTCTTCAAAGCCTGAGACTTGCCAAATCAGTAAGAGCTGCTGCACTAGGTTTACATATTTCTGGGCACATTGCAGGGTGCTCTGAAGGTTACTTCAGCATTCCCAAGACCACCCAAAACTGTCTTAGCAGACTGAAGGTGTTGGCAGGTGGGTTCATACAAGGATGTTCTCCTGAGCACAAGGGCAATAAAGATATGAATAGAAATAGTGTAGAATTTACAGCATTTGGTCTGTTTTCCAAGGTGCTTTTCTTTGAGTCTGACAGGAAAAGCTACAGCACAAGATCTTTCATCCCACTATGCTGCTCAGAAAATTACAATTAAAAAAATAAATCCAAGAGGAATATGCTCAGTTACAGTTAAAGAAGTACTGCAGACATTTCAGGATGCACACAAGCAAACCACTGAAAAAACCTAAAAATACATATAACAAAGTAAAACAGTAAGGTTCATCTGCCCAATTTGAAAGAAGTTTATAAACTAATTTATGAAACTGAAAATTGCTGGCCATGTTGGCAAGAAAGTGATTCTTGATCCTGGTAAGACTTGTATGTGGTCTAAAGGACAGCAAGAAATTATTTCAAGGGAATATAAAAATCAAGACAAACAATGTCTGTATAAATAGACATTCTCTATAAATACAATAACAAAAAAAAGTACACAGAACCCTGATCCCTCATTACAAAGTATACATTAGGTAAAGATTAAGAAGGAAGTAAGAATGGATTTAAATATAGCTGCCAAAACAAGTTATAATTATAATGTCTTAATGTTAATCTCTCTGGCACAGCAAAGACTTGCTCACTGAAGCAAGAGTTTTCATTGTCAAATATTGATCACCGATGTCATCTTTCTGGAGTTTGTTTAAAACGTGTTGCCAATCACCTTTTTTGCAGCACCAGCACAAGTTTTAGTTAAATGTCAGTTGGGTATTTTTTCCCCCTGGCAATCAACAAAATCTATTTCCAACATCTCTTTTGGCAAGCCATCACAGCACCACTAACAATCAGATATGGTTTGCTTTTGGGCTAGAAGCCACCTCTATAAAGACAATTTAAGACAATTTCACAAAAGGAAACTATCAGTCCCTGGCACTCTCATATTTGGGCAAATCACAGAGTTGCTAGACAAACTACATCACCTTTAAAACTTCATTAGCACTCAAAAAACCAAAAAAAACCCAAAACCCAAATCTATGGCTTTCCTGAAACAGTCTTGGAGACTGTTTATACAACTAGAGGTCTGACCTCTAACTTCAAGCAGAAGTACTGTCATGTCTTAGAAAAAAAAAGTGTGTCTGTGTGTAACACTATAAATACAGAGAAGAGGGGGGAAAAAAGTAAATATGAAAGTTAAATTAGGAAAATTGAGGGCTAGCTTTTGTGTGAAAACTTAAGGCAGCGTAAGAAAGAAGCCTTACCAGTAAAGGTCAGTATTTTGATGTCAGACAGACACGTCTGTACCGATATCTGTACCCAGATTTTACTTTCTGCCTAATTTCCAGACAGATCAAAAGAGAGTTTTTTGAAACTGGCCTTTCCTTATCGAGAACTGTAGCTGATGGTCATTCAGCTATCCATTCTAGGAACAGGATAAAAAGGAGTCTGGTAGAGTTTGGGGTACAATGCCAATTGACAAAACCCAGAAATTTTTGTGGAAACTTCCATATATAAATGAACCTCTCTTTTTTTTTTTTGGAAAGGATTTCAGGTCCCAAAATAGATTTCCTGGTCAAAACATAACAAAACACCAGAACAGACAACAGGGCAACGATCAATATATGACTTGGCTGCAAGAGAGGCAGGTCCTATCAAAAGCCTGACAGGTTTCCTGCCAGCTTGGCTGGTGACCTGAAAGGGAACAAAGCCGGCAGTGTCTCCAGGCAGTCCTGCCATCTGGACTGCCTCCACATCATGAATCCTGAGGTCTCTAGGGACTGCAGTTCCAGGAAAGCCCTCCCACAGAGGCATCTTGCAGGTCACTGTTTCAAGAATTCCCTGTGCTGGAAGTCCTGGCTCCCAAGACTGCTTGACTCCCACTAGAGATGACAATGAGCAAGTGGCCTGGGAGAATAAGAAGACAAGTGTTGAGCCAAGAAACTTAGTTTTGGGCTTGAAGCTTCCTACAGAAACTGAACAAATTATCTTATTCCTAAAAAAATTTATCCCTTCTGTGGAAGGCTTGCTTCTGAAAGGTACCCTTTCTTAGAAGAATTTTGTGGAAAATTAAAGTTTCAATGGATTATTCTAATTAAATCTAATACAATTTAAATTATATTAAGCATCTTGTATCCCTACCAGTATCACTGAATCACAGAATATGCTGAGTTGGAAGGGATCCTCAAGGATCCTCAAGTCCAACTCCTGGTTCTGCACAACCACATCCCCAAGAACCACACCATGTGCCCGAGAGCATTGTCCAAATGTTTCATGAACTCTGTCAGGCTTGGTGCAGTGACCACTCCCTTGCGGAGCCTGTTCCAGTGCCCAACCACCCTCTGGGTGAAGAACCTTTTTCTAATATCCAACCTAAATCTCCCCTGACAAGACTCCAGGCCATTCCCTCGGGTCCTGTCACTGATCACCTCAGATAAGAAATCAGTGTCTGCCCATTCTTTCCCCCTCACAAGAAAGTTGCAACTGCAATGAGGTCTGTCCTCAGTCTCCTCTTCTCCAGGCTGAACAGACCAAGTGCCCTCAGCCGCTCCTCACATGGCTTCCCCTCCAGATCCTTCACCATCTTTATTGCCCTCCTTTGGATGCTCTCAAATAGTTCACTATCTTTCTTATATTGTGGCACCCAAAGCTGCCCCCAGCACTCGAGGTGAGGCTGCCCCAGTGCAGAGCAGAGCGGGACAATCCCCTCCCTTGCCCGGCTGGTGATGCTGTGCCTGATGCCCCCCAGGACAGGGTTGGCCCTCCTGGCTGCCAGGGCACTGCTGACTCATGGTCAACTTGCCATTGACCAGGACCCCCAGGTCCCTTTCTGTGGCACTGCTTTCCATCAGTGAAAAATTTCCATTGTGAAAAAGGTGGAGGATCAAGACAGACTGAAAAGGAAATTCTATTTGCCCGAATAATACTTTTGTTCTTCGTTCAATGGAACAAGAGGAAATTATGCCAAGACCAATATACAAATAGAATTTAGAAAAAACTGTCTGACAATCAAGTTCTTCCTTTTCATTACAGTTCAATACAGCCTACCACTATCACCCCTCCTCCCATTTAGGGTACAAGCAAGACAGTCAAAAGCTCTTTTCTCAGGAAAAAGAGCCTTTTCTGTGGGATGGCTGCAAAATGGACATATCTTCACATTAATGTGGCTTGGGTTTCTCTCCTTTTTAAAATCTAGTGATCACTTTTGCTGAAGTATCCCAAGCCCAGCTTTTTTGCTTTCTTGTCTATCAAGGAAATTAAAAACTTTGGTAGTCACTTTATGCTCTTAGAAAATACCTCCGGCCTGCTGACTTTCCCTACTCTTCCTCATTTCCTGAATAGGATAATTGGTGTGTGAAACCCTTCAGCATTTTCTTACACAAAACATTCAAGTCTGTTCAAACTAGAAGATGGCATGCCTATTTTCAGATTTGTATCACTTTCAGACTCAAGTGAAATCACACATTCAAATGAAAATCACTGCAAAATTGGAGACAGGGTTTAACTGAAATTTGGGAGCATGCACATATCCCTTCTGCAAGCTGCCTGAGGCCTTTTTTTCACACTGTATCCCATCAGATGCTTAAGCTTGCAGTCTGTTTGCACACCCATTAAGGTTTTATTTTTGCCTGGTAATGATGTCCCCACATACATGGGCCTTCAAAAGTATGTTCAAGTTTATAAAATAATCCTTCTACTTTCAGTGAAAGGATAGTCATAAAGAGCAAACACAAAGTGGCAGAAGAATGAGAAAAATATACTTCAGCATCACAAAAACTGATTATTATCAAACATTGGTAATCATAGCTATTTCAAATGGGGCCTCAAGAAGTGATCAAAGCCACAGTGTAGGGAAGACTGCAAGTGCGGATGAGAGAGCAGTCTTTTACCCTGACGTGCTGGGTGTCTGTGTGCAGACATGGAAGTGTGCTAGATACAACCAAGCCCAAAGAGCAAAACAGTGAAACTAAACGGAACATAACAAGCATAAAACACAGCAGACCAGCTGCTTCCAACTGCTACATGTCCAAAATCAAATCAACTTTGGGCCTCTGCTTGTTTCTAAAAATTTAACCTGCATTTTCCACTTCTTCACTCGGCAGACACCAAGTGTTACTACTGCACAGCTATGAGGGTGTAGCACATGGGATCATCTGAGTTGACATGGTCATTGCCCCTTTTTAGCTCCTTTTCTTTGCCAGGACCTGCTGCCAGCCTGCCAGAAGCTGGCTGTTTCATCCCGGCTACAGAGCCAGTTGCCAAACAGCTGCCATGGCAGACAGCGTTCGAAACTCTGCCGCCAGTGAGTTAACTATTCAAGTATTTTTAAAATGTGGGAGGGGTGATTTAAAATTATGCATTATGCAGAACCACACACACTTTTGTTTGCACTGGAATTATCATGCTTCGGAGACGCTTGAAGGAACGTTAGGTCAGCAGCTATAACAAGTCATGTCATTTGCTGTGCTGATTTAATTCTTATGCACTGATAGATATTCCTTGTCAGATGGCTTACTAGCTATTTTCCTTCTTGTATTTTGGTAAATTGCAATGTAATTCTCAATCCACATTAATTCTATACCACAGTTAATGACAAATGAGTTAATCATGATGAAATCTTTACAGAGGTTCCTTTGGGTTACCTACTTAAGCTACTGTCAGCATTACACAGTCATCACACTCAAATTAAAGGATCATTATGGTATATATTGAATATTTGGCTTCACAGCAGGTAAATTCTGTTCAAAACATCTAGGACGCTGAGAAACAGTCTCTTTGATCCCCCTCTCCAAAACAGCACCAGCAGGAGAAAACCCAGTGGTATTACCATATTAAAATATTCCTAGAATGACCTGCTTTATATTTACTTTTAGAGTGCTCTTGAGACTGCTTTCTACTTCACATCAGTGCCCAGTAATAATATGATCACTTGGTACCCAGTAATCATATCACTCTTACACTGCCACTCTTACATATCCCCAGTTCCCTGGTGCAAAAGACACTATAGCCTATACTGCAACAACCCCAAAAGGAAAGACTATGAGTTGTTTCTTTTCACTATCATCACCACCAATGCTACCCTGACACACCGAGTAACTGGATGCTGCAGGAAACACAAGTCTGTTCTTTCTTCTGCCAAGTGTCCTCTGCAAGGTGCTGTTAACTGGAGGTGCACTGAAAATTTTCCAAGACACGTGCTACATAGTATCCTTAAGCAAAATTCCAGGAGGCAGGTCACATATACAGATGACTGCCTTCAAGGGCCCCCAGGGAACACTCCTTACAGCAGCACAGAAATAAACACTAAAATCCTCAGTTCTTAGGGAAAAGTTCCCCAATTATCTCAATCCTCAGGGGACCATGGTATAATGTAACTGTATCCTTCAATTCACTTCCCTGTAGGCTTCTAATTTCACTTACTCTAGATTTATACAAAGAAAAAGGTAGGGTGTAAATGTCAGGACTTGGCTTTTTGTTCAGCTGGACCAAGCAAAAACCATGACAATGGTACAAATCAAAGGAGGGAAGAACTGGAATTATACCCATGCCTAACCAATTCTGAATTCCACAGAACAAATACCCAGATGCATGTAGAAGTAAATTCAGGCCTCTCAGGGCTCATATTTTTTATGACTCTCATTCAAATGCTTTATATGTGACTACGTATGGATGCCAGGGGCTTTAGCTTCCCGCAGCATTAGCAGCTGCCTTGGCACCTGCTGCAGCATCACTGCTCTCCACCCATCCCCAGAAGCCAAACTTGCCCCACTCACACTGTTCCAGGCCTCACTCCTAAAGTGATGCCAGCATCCCTGGTACACCCTGCGCCCACTGGGCAGCCTGTTGCCCACCTCCCTTCCCTTGCCTGGTGCAGCACCATCACCTGCACTCCTCATGACTGACTGCCACTCCTAAGGGTCTGAAAGGTTATCCTGGAAATGAAGAAGAAAAACCCTCAGAGTACTTCAAAGTCCAGGATTATAATTTAACCCTACTAAATCTTCCTGCAGACAGCAAACAGCAACAGTGAAGGGCAAGAGTAAAAGAGTAGAAAAGGTGAGAAACAAAAATAAAAATCAGTTCTCTCTTTTTCTCTCACTTTGGGATACCCTCCAAATTAACAAAATTTTCTCCTGATAAGATCAAATATGAAAGGGAAGGTCATACTGAAATAACAGCTTATGATTCAGGTGTTGCAGAAGTACTTGGCAGGAAGGAAACACATCAGCTAAGCAACCAAGGTGAGCGATTTCTTCTTAAATACAACTTCAGCAACAAGATATGACTCCAATTAAAATGGAGCTGTTTGAGAATGGCACGCTTCAATACTTCCCCCTTATCTAACAACTGCTCATGCATTTAAAAATATATTATGCACTTGTATGTGTTTGTGGATTTTTTATTGTTTTGGGTTTGTTTGTTTCTTTTTCAGACAATGTTGAAGCATTAGTATGAGCCTACTATGAACTTTACAGCACTCTGAAAGAAATACTGGCTTAGAAGTGACCCGCTTACTGTGTTCTGGGTGAGTAGATTTAAACAGAATACAAATATTCCCATTGGGAACTAGTTTCCTGGCTTAGCTTGAAAGAGTCCAGTGCCTGAATCTTGTTAAAAAAAAAAAAAAAAAAAAAAAAAAAAAAAAAAAAGATATGGCAAAGTCAATAGTACTCAAAAAAAAAAGAGAATTAAAAAATAAAACAAAACAAAGATATCTGGCATGACCCATGGACTGCCCCAGTGACAGTTTCACAGCATTCTGCAGTCACACTGTGACATACAGTTCTAACACTTTTCATTAACGAGATACTTTTTGTTGTTGTTGTTCAATTGTACCAGAAGAAGAAGAGAAATACATTTTGGCTTTGACTCTGCTGTGAATTGCAAACTGAGCTGTAGCACAAAGAACACTGCTAACACAATTATACCTGCATTAGAAATCTATCAGAGAAAAAAAAAAGAGACCACGAGATGAACTGACTCTTTAAAGTGACTGAAATACACACATAGTCACGTTTCCTTTGAGAAGTGCCATCACAGAAAGATAAAGCAATAGAACAGGTAAGAGAGCCTTGATTTAGGGAAAAAAGGAACCCAAAACCTCACTTCTTTCCTTCATTAAAAACACTCTTGCAGAAACAGTCTTACTTCAAAGAAAGACTTCTTCTGTTTACACAGCCGTAAAACATACATGTACTGTATTATTGGTTCTCAGTTTTACAACTACCAAAAATATTCTTTTATGAGCTTAAAAATCCAGTTACATACAAAAGTACTCATCTAGATATGACTTTATTAAATAACAGTGAGTGAACGTAACAAGCCAAAATAACAAAAGCAAGCATTTCAGCTTGCTATCTAAGACAAAGAAAATGGAGGGAAGTGTTTACCAAAGATGTGACAAATGGTCTTTTTCTCTGGTATTTTTCTAGAAGCATTATTAAGACAGAAAGCAAACACAAAGCCTTAAAATATGCCAAACCACATCCATGTAAGATAACTTTGCATCGTGTACCACTTTTAAGACAAAATCCCAACATAAGGCTGTCAAAACGATAGCTCCAAAGGGCCCATTTACATTTTCCTAGCAGCTAATGAATTGCCATGGAAAATGGTGGCAGGCAAGCTTATGGGAAGCATCTCTAAATCAGTTTTTGCTCTTTTGAAACTATGAGCCCAAACACTTCGTTTGGGAGTGAAACACTCCCTTCTGGCTTCTAACAAAGACTGAAAGAATCCTAGTGTACCTATGGAATAAAAATCATGGAAGTGGTATTCACTTGTCACACACACAGGGAAAATGAAAGGAAAAAGGGTGGGAAAATACACATGGACAGTTTAACCTGCATTTTATAATGTCTTGAATAGGTGTTTAAAAGAAAACTACATGCAACAGGAAAGAGTATTTACTGTAATTTTTAATGTGCCAATAGTTACTCTGAGACAGCAAACCTGACAGAATTGATGCAGAATTGAATGCATGCAGTGCCTGGATTACAGCTGACTTGAACTCAAAAGCCTCTGCACAAGACAATAACATATCCTAATTAGCTCTAATAAAAGCCACTTTAAAGGCACAGCTCTTCATAGCCTTCTTTTGACCTCTGAGCAAACAGAGGAGAATATTGGAAACAAATTAATTACATGAAAAAATGCTTACTTTCCATCCAAATAGTATAAACCAGTTTTGTCTTAACAGAGAAACAGAAATTGACCTTGCATAGTAGGAAAATGGGGTAAAAAGACTGACTGCTTTTTGGATGCTGACACATGGTCTGGGTCTTTAGTCCAGGACATTTTGGTAAAATGGTTGCAAAACTGTAATAGCAAAACCTAAATATCATTAAATTGATGAAGCACAGTTGATTAAACATTTAGCTAGCCAGAAGAACTTGGGACACATGAATGTTTGTGACAAAGAAAAGCTTATGTAAAGTTGATGACCTGGGATATAACCTAGCCTGATTAGTAAGGAAACAGCACAGCACTTTCACAGGGAAACTAAAAAGAGATTTGGAGGGAACAACTTAAAAATCCTCCTTCCTGAGAGTTTCCACTGTGATTTAACAGTACACAGTGTAACGCACTCCTCACCCTCCTCCCTCCCTCCCCTGACATTTGTTTCTATTGTTCAATCATCCAAAACTCCCAAGAAAAACTTTCTCACAACAGCTCTGGAGAAAGAACCCAACGAATGAACAAGGGTCTTACTGTCTGTGCTTCTCTTCCACAGCTGCCATTGTGCCTTCCTTTCTTAATCATAGGCAATCGACAAGATTCCAGTATTAAGGAATGATTAAATTATCAAAACAAATAGACTACGTCAGAACTGCAGAATATAGAAGCATGTCATGGCACTTAGGTCTGGGCAAGTACCTCTGCCACATCTCTACCATGCAGTGGGATAAAACCTGAGTGTACAATAATCCTTGCCCTCAGGAATAAACTCAAGTCCACTGCCTATATGGGAATGACAACTTATTGAGGCCAGGTCGTTAAACTAAAAAAAATTAAAAGAGCAGGACTGTGGGAATGTTACAACACTAGAATATTCACTTAAGCACAACATCAACAGCTTGACAGGCCATGCCATATTCAACCTTTGTTCCTTTCTACCCAATCTTTTCCCACAGTCAAAGTGTTTGTGAAGACAGCTATATCCAAAGGTATGTAGGAGCACCCACGTGAGACAAAGGTAGAGAGTACTGAGACAAAAAGATGACTTAAGGTCACCTCACTGCTGTTTCAGTCCCAGTTTTGCAATTACAGATATCATAATTTTGATTGTATGGTCACAACACCTGGGATTTCAAGCCAGAGTCATCTTTTATTTTTTTCCCTTTTCTGTTTTTCACAAAAAAAAGTCAAATTTCTAGGGACTGCAGCATAAATTTCTAATGGCACATGCATCTTTCTTTTCAACTGTCAAAATAAAAGTTATATGCTGGGAATTTGTGCTTCACTGCTTCCATTCTGTTATTTAACAATGATAAATAAGGATCAACATTTGACTCCACAGTCTGACCGAGACCCTTATTATTGTCATGCTGTTTTCCATTGATCAATTCTACAGCAAAAGTAAGAATCTGAAGTGACACAAGTACACCTGAGGTCCAAACTGATTCATGTCTTATCTTCAGCCACATTTCAGTGGGCAGGAATTAAAGCAGTTTTTGTATATTACATACATTTTCCTCTCCACTGACAGTTTTATAGAAAGCTACTTTGCTCCCATGCTGATATTTGCCTTACACCCAAAAATCATGTACCTCTGGAGGAAGGATTATGCACCTAAAATTTTGAGCAGAAGACTTGTCTCAAGTCCAGCACAAAAAGCAAGTTTGAACATTTTTGCATTCCTATACATTTGAATGCATCCTCTAAGATCAGTTCTTCTGGACAGTATCTTAGAAATTGCCACTTGGATGCTTCTAAAGGAGATCCTGTTTGTTTGAAAGCTCCTCTTTAAATTAAGTCCAGGATTGGGAATGTTATTTTCCACACTGCTTATTCTTTCAGGAAACATCATCTAAAGGTCTAATTCTATTGATTGCAGTTCCTGGGTTGCCTGAGACTAAATTGGCCATCTTTGTTTTATTCATCAGGACTCATTCCCAGAAGCCTGCTTTAGCCAGCATCTGAATTACATGCTACCAGCAACATGCAGCACAAGCATAGCAGAGTTCCAACTAGCCTAGATACACCCTAAATTCCCTAATTCCTTCACAGGAATTGCATGAAGTCTTGCATGACTTCAGACAAGTCATTTCACTGTACCTTTGTCATCTTCCACAACTGAAATACTTACACAAACCTTTTACATATGAGTTACACATGCAGCAGCAGCACAGAGTTAAGTGCTCTGAGGTGGAGTTGCAGGGATTATTTTAATAATATTTCTGAAAAAATTCTATTGAAGAACAACTTCAGTGGATAATTTCATCAAAAATTTGTATTCTGAACAACCCACACAAGACAAAGTATGCTTTAATAAATGAGAAGAATCATTATCCCCCCACCTTCTCATAATTGTCCTTACTTCTTTTGGGGAAACACGGATTTCCTCAAAACACTGTCACTGTACTGAGCTATTTAGCCCATTTAGCTCCAGCTGGGGCCTAAGTCTAAGAGAAAGCAAAAACATTGCAGGCACTCATTCTTCACCTGATACTTACCTGTCTCCAGTGATTTTCAAAGCATTTTCTGAACCTTAAATGATCTCTCCACTGAGTAGCATCTAGAGATTCCTCCTCAGAGCACTTGATGAGCCTCCCTTTAAAGTCATGCAATGCAAAGATGGGAGGGATATACTCCTCCTGCCTCCTCCCCTTAAAAAAAAAAAAGTTATTTCAAACACATTGTGCTAGCACATGTCCTGCCTCAGCAGACTGTTTTGAGTTCTTCCACTTAACTGACAATATGTTTATGGTCCTGACCATAGTGCTCTGGAGAGAAAAATAAAGCCCAGTGCTGGGCCCAAAACTCCAAAACCTCCTGAACAAAAGATAATAACACCATAATTAAAACCATGATAAGTCATTAGAAACACTTCACTACTACTAAGACAGAAAACTTGGCATAGTATTAAAGTACAATGAACAAAGCAACACAAAACACTCCCACAGCATTAAACACTGGGAACAAAAACATACAGACAAATGATAGATTGTTCGTGAAGCAGATTGCAATATTGTTTACAATTACAATCACACACTATTCTTCAAATGTTCTTCCTAACACTGCTGGCTTCTTGGCACTGTGTTTATAAAAATCTTTCTTGAAGGTCAAATTGTACCAGAAAACTCTCTCAGTATTAATGAAAGTTTGTGTATTTGTTAAGCCCCATCTCGCACCACTGATCTATCAGAAGAAATTACTGATTAAGAAGAATCCCTGACAAAATTTTTCAACTTATAATGATGCTTTTATGACATAGTTCAAATTTAGCTAATTTAATGTAAAAGATATCTGGTTGACTCAGCAGGATATGGTTATAGGCATGATTGTATGGCTAACTATTCAACCTTTTTTAAAAATCATTGGGTATAGCGCACAAATGTATCAAAAATCACCAATTTTTTTTTTTTAATCAAAGTTCTTACTGAAATTCAAGAAGTCTTAAGAAAAGGGCATTTCCGTGGAATATTGTCCTTTATATATTGTCAGTTTGATACATAAGCTCTCTTTCTATTGTGAAAACAACTTAGAAATATGCCCTCCAAGCCATCATATTGCATCTTGAGCTCTTCCTTGTAACCAAGACTCGAGGAACATGTGTAAGCCTGATTTATATTTCATGAATTAGCTGAATTAATGCCAATAGAAGGAAAAAGAAATTCTTTTGTTCAGTCAAAGAGAATTCAGGAAGCAAAACCAATAAAAGGCTTTATAAAGTACAATAATGCATAAAAAAAAATCTATTAAAGGTTGTTTTTATTTTTAATACATAATTATAATAATAATAATATAATTAAGAACTTTTTAACATGCCAGCTGAGATTAAGAACTTGGACATCCAAAAATCTGTAAAATGGTCCTCTAGGGGAGTTGTATACAATATGTAGCAGTTATGGCTGATGAGCTCATGAGTGAAAGGTAGGAAAAGTGTTCTTTTGATTTAAAAAAATGTAGTTTTGCAGTTACAGAAAGGCCTCTGGACCACAAGTGTTTTTAAAATTAATAAACATCTAAATTAATTAGAGCAGGAGATACAGAAGTAAAATGAAGAGAAAGATAAAAATATACATGGGTTTACAACGCAATATTGCAGGATAATCATAAAAGGAATGAATGAAGAAAAAAATGTCAGGGTTGGGTTTTTTTTTCAATTTACAATACACTGCAATTTTTTTTTTTTTTTTTTTAAAGCCTGAACACCTTACCCTGGTATATCCCTACTGTAGCAGTCTATTTGAGTTGGTGATTAATTGCTTTGTGTCTTTCTGGCCTTACCAAGACTCAGTTCTCCATTACTACAGTGCCATATGATAACAGGCCATTACTGTTGTGCAACCTTGAGAGAAGCAATGACACAAGGGAATAACATACATGACACATGTATCACCTTGTCCAACACCTCTTGGAACACGTTTTATTGTAATTTCAAATTACTTCTTCAAACTATTTTTGCCTCCACTACTCCCTTTTGGCAGCCACTTCAGAGTAGCTTTAGGAACACTCACTTTTATGATCAGAAATGGAGTCACTCAGAAACTCTGGCAAAACAAGAGTCAGACTAGAAAGAGCCATCAGCTGAATCTAACCTGATTTAATGAACCACCTTGGATTCAGCTTTCAAAGAACTGAAATGAAATCTTGCCTGACTTCCCAGTAGGTGGCTGGAAGCCTTGAGTACCAACATGTCCAAAGTTGGAGTAGCATTTGGAGACACTTTGAACATCCCCACTACTTAAACCTGTACCAGTGCCAGACATCCTGAAGCTTCTAATTATCTTGACTGCAGGTGTCCAGAGGTCTGACAGCTCTGGGAGTCTCTCACCATGAGAAACCTGTTCTGGCTGCACAGCCTGAGCCACTGGATGACGCTCCATTAGACAGGCCAAGTAGTTTCACACATGCTGGGATTGTTCTTAGCATAGAATTAAATGTTGCAACAGAGCAGGCCTGGCAAGCAGGCTAATGCTGGAAAGACTATATCCTGCTCTGCCTCATCTGCCTTCTTTACTGGATTTACATGGCAAGATGCTATCAGTGGGGTAGGCTACTGATCTGTTTTGACCCATGATGGTAACCGATATCCCTGTCCTTATCTGGACCCACTAGATTTGTCTTATTTTCTTCATTTCCTGTTGAAAAAGGCAAGGGAGAGAGCAGCTGGGTAGATGTCCAGCAAGCAAACAAGGTCAACTCACCCCATCTTCACTGTGCTCTTTCCCAGAAATCTATTGTTAAGAAGTGAGGGAGCTATTGAAGAATCACAATTACAAGAAAGACTTACAACATGACTGAAATATTTTTCTCCTCCTTCACAGCTAAACTTCACCAGTTTCAATAATCTTTTGATGAAAAATTGTAAATTTATAGTGGAAATCATATATTTAACCATACTAGTAGTAGAAGTAGTACTACTGCTTACATTTACTAACAATAATTAACTACTTATATTTACTAAGAATAACTAATTTCTAACAAGTAAAAACTGTTGACTGAAAGTTATTAATCAGGATCAACAACAGAATGGTTTGTAACTATCAAAATTGTCCTAACTACTTTTTATAATAAAAAACGTAATTTTCTTTTAGAGAATCCACAAGGTGGCTGCAGTTGCCTAGGAAACCCAATTTCTAAAGCATACAATAAAAAACCTCAAAAATATAATGCATGAAAGACCTAGCATGAATTATATACCCAATTCAATACTGATTCATTTTGAAATAGACCCACATGAGAATATCAAATCCAGGACTACTAAATGTTTCTCTAAGACTAGTCTTGCATCTAGCCAGCTTCAGATATCCAAACAGGTTCAAGAGCCATGATTCATTTTGGTGCATAGAGTAGCTGGGTCCAGCTTTTGGCATCCACTGACTGAGAAGCTAAAAGACCTTGTGGATCATGTGGGCATAATCACAGGATTGAAGCTTTTACTCATGCCTGCTCAGGCTCTTGCACTTAAGTTTTATGCTAATATTTCACCTTAATATTCTGGACTTGAACTTAAGTTAGTCTGTTTATATTGTGGGCTTTTTTCATTATTTTTGTGCACATCTTGTATACTCAATGCAATTTGGATCACTCCAATCACACAAATGTAGCATAGCTACAGAATATTTTAAAAGGTATATATAGTCCAAGCACAACGTAACTCCAATATTGAGACAGAATAAAACAGGGTAAGATGTTTATTTTTAAAAAGACACTGTGAATATGGAAATACCAGTAAATAGGACTGTGCAAGCATCCTTTCCAGCTTCCACTGCTGCTTTCCCAGATCTTCACCTATACACTTGGTCAACATAACTCCAGGGGTTGCTGCCTCTCATACAAGGCTGTCAAACTGAGCCTATTTTATTAAGATTTTGAAACAAAGTTACAAAACTGGTCAAGACCACCTTGACCGAATTCAGCAAACTGGCTACCTGCCTGTTGCTGGCATTTTGCCAGTGAGCACTGGCTGGTGCAGCAGGCAAAGCCATGTCCCAAATTGTATGAACTGCAGGAGTGCATGCAGTCATTTTCCTGTTCTGCAAGATAAAATACACATCCATGATAAACGAGCAAACAGACTTTATGCAGGTGAAAGGCAAAAAGAGGAATTATGGCAGAGAGCTTCAGTGAAGTGGACAGCAGGTCCATCAGGCTGGGAGCAGGCAGAGCTGCCCGTTACCATCTGCTTTCACTGGTGGGAGCTCCAGTGGGATTGCTGCCATCTGTGTGCAGCCGGTGTGCAAACCAGGGCAGGGGAGAACAAGACCTGGAGTTAGGGGCTGTCCAGCTTCCAGCACTTCCTTTGGCCACCAGCTTGACACCAACCTTGGAACGCTGGTTTTGTGGTAAAGTTCATTTAGCATGAAGGGGTAAAGTCAGAAGCAAAATGCCTCTGCAAGCTGCATTACAGCAGTCTCAGTCAACTCCTTTTTCCCACAACCTCATTAACATTGATCTTGTCTCAGGCTTCCACACAGGACACTGTAGGATCTCTTCCATCTCCCAGCAGAGACACGTGCATAGTGATGATATCTGAACATAACTCTAAGAAGACTTTGATGAAAAATGCTCATGCTAATACTGAAATGAGCCTTATTTTCCCCTCAGTTATACTTATTTAGTCCCTACTAAAAACAGCAGCTGCTAGTTTTACACATCTCTCCTTTTCCCAGCTTCCTATGAGAACAGCAGTCACAGACCACTGCAATGTACTAACTACACCCTACGGTTTGCCATGGAGACTTCAAAGTTCTAAAGTAGCCTTTTCTTAAGTGACAATCTGGTTTAGTTTTCTGCTCTTTCTTTGCAACTCTCAGCGTGCTTTCAGGTTTGTTCTTACATAATTCAAGCCTTTTATCTTGTACTTCCTTCTCTTTTAAGCAAGTTAAGCACAAAACAACACAGATATGGAAAGAAGCACAATTTTAAAACTGTCCTTTTCAAATCAGGAATGAGGATTTTGTCTACAGCAACCTAGTAATAACTTATTGGTGAATAAAAGACATGTGAAAGTTAGAAAACAATAGTATTACACAAACCTCCACCAAAATACACAAGAAGACCCATATGCACCATTAGTCTTTCTGCAATGAGGTAGCAGTGCACTCAGTGAATAGTGTCATCACCAAAACTAGCTCTGGTTTAAAGCAGGTAGATAATCTCACTGTTCAGTGGACACTACAGATCTTAGTCTTTTACTATATATGGAACCCAGGTAGATTGTTAATATCTTGAAACATCCCAAAGGAGAGAGCAAAATAAAATTGTGAGGGATAGAATTGCAGTTCTGTGTCCCACAAGTAAAATTCTTATTTATTTTTTTCAAAATATATTTATTGTCTTTCATAAAAACTTGGAAGTAAACCCCAGACCTCAATAGACTCAAATGATCACATGGGGAAAATATGCAGATATTGCATGCAACAGTAATGTCATAACAAAACTTAGGCTGTGTGGGGAAGAAGAATATAGAAAGAAGGCAGAAATAAGGAAATTGACGTAGTGATACAAAGAAAACATCAGCAGTTTCAACAGCCTGCTTCTTTTTAAGTCAGTGAAGGGGAGGTAAGGTTGGCTCTTGACTGTACTCTGTGTTTTATGATGTACAGGAGCTCCCAAACATGGATTAAGAAAGATGATCCCAAGTTTGTGATGTCTCTCAGATTTCTGGGTACTTCACATCAACCCATGACATCGATTTCCCATACAGATATGCTTTGTTGACAACAGATTTCAAATTTATTGAACAAAGTTATATTAAACAGTGGGTACACGCAGCTATCATCTTCATCCTAAAGACTCAATAATCTCTTGGATGGACTCAGTCCAAACAAAGAAGCAACCTGAGCATAAATATCCTAGGATCGTTGCAGAAGTCTCTGTAAACCAAGAGGGAGAGTGCTGCTGGTCTGAGACCTTTGTAACAGTTTATTTTTACAAAGGCATATGCTTCAGCCACCCATACTCGGTCACATTTCTGGGGATATTTCTTCCAGATGAAGGAATATGCCATGAATTCAAATGCTGCAAACCCCCTTTTTTTTTTCCCTACCACACATAACATTTGTGTATTTAGTTTCAAACAACTGTCCTCCACTTACAAAATAATTTTAATCAATAGTAAGATGCCAACAACACTGATTCAACCAATATCACATAGAGCAAAGAACACTTGTTTAGAATTTTGTGTTGCTGAAGTCCGTGCTGTCAAGTGATGCTAAAAAGAATACAAGGGAAAACCTATCCTTAAGCAGCTACACTGCTGTAGGAATTCACAACTGTTTGTTCTATATTCCCTTCCAGCGAAGGATGTTCATCATTAACCAGAATTTTGTTTAGATCCCAATACTCTCATATACACATTTGAAAAGTAGGCATCTGATGGTCAGTAGTGTGAATTGTCATCACAATTCACTATAGGACAGAGGTAGCAGCTCCTGGTACTTAGCAGAAACAAAACAAAACGAAACTGACTCCCTAATGAACAAGCAAAAACACCGTCAAAAGCCCCAAACCAATAAATTAGTATCTTATAAGCAGTTTCGGAGGGGTGAAGTCTAGCACAGTCTGGCATGAACATATGATCAAAATTATTAAGTTACTCTAGCCTGATGCCTGTCACCTAGTTAGCTGTATGTGCAAGGTTTTAGCCTTTCACTCTGACTTCCAATGCATTTTTCTTTGCATTTAGAAAGCCTCCAAGTGCATACAGTGATTTTGGCTGATGGTGCCTTTCTATACTACTGCAATTGAATCACTTCAAACTGCACGCTCACTTAACTTCCAATACATTAACATATAAACATCTTTCTTTGTCCAACTTGCTCCCTGTGAACTTGCTTGGGAACAGAAGGATTTATATTACGAGGTGGGCTGCAACCTGTGAATCTAAGGTGAGTTTGTCTAGTGTCTGGAATACAGTATGTTTCTTAATCAAAAGACAGTGTTTCACTACAACAGGCAATGGCTATTTTGGCCAAAAGCAGTATCAGTTGCTCATTATTTGGTTTTGTGAATCAGTAAAGAGTGTGAGTTAAACTGAAAGGTTTTAGGCTAAGGTTCCCTTACAGAGTAGCCACGATGCCTGTGAAAGCCTCCCAAAAGTCTGTAATGAATGTCAGTCTTCTGTGGCAATTGGGAAGTTCTGAATCTACAAAACCTGTCTCCTCGACCACTGCAAAAGGTTAGCACCACAGGAACCATCTAGAAGTGGGCTTGGCATCTTCCTAGGCAGTTAAAAGGAAGATAACTATGTCATACCATATTCTCTCAGCAGCATTTAGTTTCAAGCATTTTTTTTCATCCAAACAAATTTATCATAAAACCCTTGTGACCACTGTGAGCAAACATGAAAAAAAAAAAAAAAATTCAGACCACCTAGCACAACATTTTTTCTCTGCCGCTGACAACGGAGGAGCTATTTAGGTTTCCTGCTTTCCTTTCTCTCATCTACTTCAATTTATTCCCTAAATAATCCCCTGCATTGGACATCCCAGATCTAAGATTACTAGAGTGTACTTCTGTCCATTCATTTTAGTATCTGTGGCCCTACTGCCCATTAATGTGTTGATTTTCTGGGATTTTTTTGGGTTTTATTCTTAAATAATGTTACATTATCTGCATTCACAAGCTCTTATAGAAATAAACACCAAAAAAAATTTAATAAAAAATAAATTCTTTTCACCTGCTTTAAGTTTATCTCCTCCAAAATTCAAATGTCATACAGCTCCAATAACAGCCCTGTGATGTTAAACTTCACTCATCTTTTCCCTGTGACTCTAGTTCTTAAAGACAGCTGCTTCCCCTTCATCAATTTAAGTAGCTCCTCTCTGTTCCTCTACTACCCTTCCTGGAGTGTGGAAACTGGACCTGCACACAACTGCTGAGATTTGGGCACATTAATGTTGTACAGCACAGCAAAACACAGAGCAGACACTCCGTGTTCTGTTCTCAACACTCTTCCTGATTATGCCAAACATTTTAACAACTTTTTTGACTGGTGCTGCTACAAACAAAGCTGATGGTATTAGGGAATTGTTGATGATGACTCCAGGACCTTTACAAGCACAGCTGTCAAAAACCTAGTAGAACTCTCGCGGGGTGACATGCATGAGAGAGTTTGTTTGTAGTAGTCTGCAAGTGGAATTGCAGCCTGTGTTCTCTTTGGCTCTGGTTTTCCTTGCCGAACAAACAAATTCAAACGAAAATATGATTCCTGACACAGTGCTGTCAGGAGAAGTAGCTGCAGTGTCACCTGCCTTTGTGTCCTGCCTGGAACTAGCAAGATACAGCATACAGGTGCAGAAAGCTGAAACAAAGTACTTCAGGACTGGCAGCATCAGGCAGGCAGGTCTTGATGATGGAGGCTTAACAGTCTATGTTGGACCTTTTATTACGTGTCATCAGCTTTCTGCATTTTCCTCTTTGAATTACTGAGCACAGCTAGTATGTTACTCTATCACACAGTATATATATCATAATAGTTTTAAAGTTACCATCTGTAGAGATTGAGGATATAATGCTATTTCAAATTTTAATATTCCAAAATCTTTTCAGTGTTTTATTTTGAAAATTAAATAAATAAAACTGCAGTTACTTTTAAAACTTCTGCCTTCTCACTGTCAGTCAGGTTGACTGAGTATTCACTTTGGATCACTCTAAAATGTCAGTGGCATGGTATTCTCCGTCCTTAGTGTCACCTCCTTGCTTCCAGCTATTCCTTTTTCTTCATTAGGAACAGGATCCCAAGAGAGCTTAATTCCTTTTACTAGAGTGAAAGGAAAAATCATGTTTTTGAAAGGTCACTGTTCATAGTGTTATTATAACTTCTTGCAATGCAATCACTCAATAGGAAATTGAACCCATTTAAAAAAAAAAAAAACTGATTCAAGGTATTTATATAGTATGCATTAAGAAAGCATCCAATAATTTAGCTTTTTCCAGAATGGCTGAATTCATAGTAAAGCAAGTCAGATCATCATTACAGCAATTGCCAGAGGATTAGCTATCACCCTACCTGAGGCTCATCAAAAAGTTCTATGAGGTTGGAAGAGCCATCCTACAGCTGAGCTGAATTAAGTCAGTCTGTGTAAGAAAGTTAAAATGTATCGGCTACAGGAATAAAGCTGACAACGACGAGCAGAAGTGAATTGTAAGTCGAAGTGAACAGAGCAAAAAACCTCTGGGTAGTACAGATGGGTCTTCAGCAGGAGAAACAAGCTTAGGAGAAAGTATGGACTGGTTTTTGCACAGCCATGTGAAAAAGCTGAAGCCCAGAGAAAAAGAGTCTGGGCATGGTGCCATGCCTTCCTGAGCTCAGAGGGCAGCCTGCCAGCCTATACTTCTGAGTCACAACAGATCTCTCTTGACAGCATGTCTGTGAAAGAGGAGTATTATTAATTCTCTCATTTTAAGAAGGCACAATCTTAGTATCCTCAGGGTTAAGGAAAGGCTGTAGGGAAATATGATTAGGATCTTATATTTTATTCAGTTCTGAATAAAATTTCCTATTTAAACTAGGTCTCCCAGGATGTAAGATCTGGGGGGCATGGGGGTGGGGGGTGCACAGGGAGCCTGGTTTTGGTGGAAGAAAGGGAAGATGGAGGAAGAAATCTCCTGAGTGTTTTTTTTCATTCAATCTTCAGAGAGAAAAATTGGCATCAATTTTGATTTGTCTCTTCGGGGGGAATAAATTGTTGTGTTCTACTACATTATTTAAGCTTCAAAACTAAAATGCTCACCTTCTTCATCTATAAATACCTATCCTTCGATTTTTCACAATATCAACACTTTGTGCAGAAAAAAATCAACTCAATGCCCTAAGAAAACAGAGGGAAGAGGGAGAATTAAAAAATGCACATATACAAAGAAAGTTTTACAGAATAAAACAATGTTGTTCTTCACTACTAACAACAACAAAAAAGTATCTCGAAAAGAAATTTTATCCCTCTCATACCTCCAGAGCAACACAAAGCACTGAAAAATATTCTCAGTGGGTACTTGATCTCTGCAGCTGCCCTGCTGTGGTATTGCCACTTCCTTGGAGAAGCATTTCCTCCCAGATGCACTGAGCAACTTACACAGTGGCTGATTCAGCTGCCCCAGTTTTGGAACTACACTCTGAATATCCTTCACAACAGTTAGAAATAACTTTTATGCCTTATCCATAACCAAAATAATCAGGACCAGGGATCACAGAACCACAGAATTGTGGAAGGGCTTAGGTTGGAAGGGAACTTTAGAGATCACCAACAGCAACCTCACTGCCATGGGCAGGGGTATTTTTAGGTCAGACTGCTCAAAGCCCCATCCAACCTGACTTTGAACAGGTCCAGGGATGAGGCTTCTGCAACTTCTATGGGCATCCTGTTCCAGTGTTCCACCAACCTCATTGTAAAAAGTCCTCTTTCTATCCAATCTAAATCAACCCTCTTTCAGTATAAAGCCATTCCCCCTTGTCCTCCCTCATACTCCAAACCCTGGCAGAAAGTCACTTTTTTGTAGGCCCCTTTAGGTCCTGGAAGGCTGCTAGAAGGTCTCCCTGGAGACTTCTCTTTTCTAGGCTGAATAAATATTCTCATAGAAGAGGTGTTCCATCCCTCTGATCATTTTTGTATCCCCCCCACTGGACCCATTCAAACAAACCCGTGATTGTCTTGTACTGGGAACACCCAAACTGGATGCAGTGCTCCAGGTGGGATCTCATGAGAGCAGTGCAGAAGGTGAGAATCACCTCCCTCAACCTGCTGGTCACTTCTTTTTATCCAGTTCAGCATACAGTTGGTTTTCTGGGCTGACAGTGAACATTGCTGGCTCATTCTGTGAAGAACGCATAGAATTTGGAAAAGTTTATGCCGTTTGAAAAACAACTGCAACAATACTTTCCATAAATACTCTAGTATGAAGTTATTCTGGGTTTCCAAATCCTATTTAGGTGCACAAGGAAGGCACTGTATTGCCCAGCTGCAGCTGAAAAGGACTACAGCATACTCAGAATGCTCAAAGCAACCATAACTTCTGTCCCAGCAGTCAAGTGCATATATCAATGAACACCTATGGACATCTCAGTCAACCTAAGGTTTAACTGCAGTGCTAGATACTACAGTGAAACATTCAACTGAATAAATTTACTGTAAAATTTTATCTTCCAGTGATTTACAAACTTTATTTGGATAAGGCCATGCTTAAATTATAAGTTCAGAAGTTACTGTAGAGAGGAAGCAGTCACAAGTTTCTCTGTGAGAGGTAAATAACCCTATCAATTCTGCTAAATCCCACAAATAAAACTACATAATCCAAATGAAAATAAGTACCAACTTAGTTATTAGTACATGCTTCTAAGAAATATATACATATTCCATGGTGACAGTAACTTCTCACCAATAACCTACATTAGAAACAATGACCTATTGAATAGAATACATTTCAGCTAACACAGCTATGTTCACACACTGGAGTGTTAATATTTGTAAGTATTAGGGTCTACATATGACAACCTGAATCTCCTAGGAAAAACTTTATTCACACACAAACACTTAATTTGCATGGAAGTCTCCAAGTCCTGTATGATTTTTACTAGAGAGAGTGAGAGAATCAGCCAAGCAATAACATGGAACATGACAGGGTTTTATGAGCAATGGCAATAGCTCACAGTGCTTTAATAGCCATAAGTCTGCCATAGCTTATAGAAATAGTAAAGCAAAAATGTATTCAGGATGTAATTAAAGCACTGAAAATTGATACAGGGTTACAGTCAAGAGTCCTGAGTTGGCAAAATCATGTCCTGCAATTTTTTTCATGCCAAGTAATCCAGGTCACACCTGCCACACCATTGACTAATAGAGAATACTCTAATGCTGAGTTCAGTGAAGAATTAAGAAGGCTGGGAAACCAGGTCAAATACTTACCTCTGCCCTGCTGAAGCCCTCTCTGGGACCTGTCCACCTAGCCCCTTATGCACTACTGGAAAAGGTATTGTAGCATCTATTCTCACCAGCCTTGACAGAAAACTGTGACTTCCCCCAGACAACCAGGCACTAAATTTTTATGTAGAAGTAGAAGAAAGTTAAAACCTCAACTTCACTGCTAGCTATAGGCATAGCAAATGCATAAGAAAATATCCCAAAGGACACAAAATTTGATTCAGTGGTTTTGGTTATTGTAGCACTGAACATGGGGACCAATTTATCTTCTAGTTTTTGATCAATTGGAATCCAACCTCCTACACAGAAGCATAGACTAGGCTGGGTTAGAAGTGACCTTCAAAAGTTGACTAGTCCAACACCCCCTACAATGAGCAAGGACATTTTTCACCTACATTAGGTTGCTTAGAGCCTCATGCAACCTGATCTTCAATGCTTCCAGGGATGGGGCATCCACCACCTCTCTGAGCAACCAGGTCCAGTGTTTTACCACCCTCATTGTAAAAAACATTTTCCTTATATCTTCCTAATCCAAATCAACTCCTTTAAGTTTAAAACCATTCCCCCTTGTCCTAACAATATGGGCCCTGCTAAAAAATTTGACCCCCTCTTTCTTGTAAGTCCCCTTGAAGTGCTGAAAGGCTGCTATCAGATCTCCCTGAAATCTTGTCTTCATCAGGTTGTACAACCCCAATTCCCTCAGCCTTTACTCATAGGAAAGGTTCCAGCATGTTCACAATACATTAAGCTCCCTACCACAGGAATAAAAAATAATCTACAGCATTTAAATTTAAGGAGTAAGTACCAAAAACACAGGTACAAAAAGGTCAGCAAACCAGGGCCTCTTTAGGAACTTATGCACAAGAGCCATTACTAATGCAGCTCAATTCATAAAGTATCAGCAGGTGAGCTGATAGTCCTCACATCATCCAGTTCTTAAAAGACAAGGTCAGAAAGCAGGAAAAAACCTCCTGTGGATCATTTTGTTGCAATAAGTAGAGAACCAGGACTGCAGGATTCACCGTGGTATATCATGGACTGTAGGAAGAACCAAGTAGTGTCACAATCAGGATTCAGTCACAAGATCAGTGATTCTGTGTTTTGATTCTCTTTTAACTGCCAGGGAAGGAGGCAAACTTGTTGCTATTTCCGTGCTCCCATTTCCACTACCTAACCTATTATATGAGCCACTCTTCTGCTTTATTCATTCTACAGTAGTGCAGTACTAAAAGATAACTATTTAGCTGGAACATCCAACTAATAGATTTAAGTGGTACGTATTGGCACAAAGGGTTTTAGAATAGAGTTATATCAATTAATTAAATCTACAGCTAATGTGATCCCTCAAGAAATAGCCAGCAAGGCAAAGCAGCTTATCTGAGATCTTATGAAAATACATTCTCGACCAAACAGATGCATGGAAGAATGACAGAGGAAAACAGTCACCTCACACAGGACTGAAGGAAGACCATAGAAACCACTGGAAATTATACACAAGAGAGTGGTGGATGGCTCCTAGGGCTACAGTAAACTATTTACCAAATTAACACATTTCAGGAAAACCTGAAAACTACTGAGAAATTGCCAAGGCAACTTTTATGCTCAAGGGGGAGCCATATATTCCAAAAGGGCTGGAAAGAGACTGTCACCAACCCCAAAGTACAAAGGAGATTAGAGACTAAGGACTCTCCCAGAATTGCTCAGAAGATACCAGAAAACACATTCTCCAACGAAGACAAAAAAAGCTTCTCAGCCTTCCTCAGAAGTCTTCTAACTTCTGCCCTGTGGCCCTTGCCCACGCCAGACAGCTCTGACCAAATGACAAGCGACTAGATGGCTCCAAGGAAGAGAACAGCAGAGACTGGCTCACAGGTACAGTTCTTATTCATGGTCTCAGCCGGGTGTCTCATCCTGCACTGAAGTGAATTGAACATTGCCTTCACCTGAGTATCTTCTTTAATCCTAAAAAGCTGCTCTTGAAACTTTCTAACACCAAAAGTTAGCTGAGGTGCTCAAATAAGATAATTTGTATTAAAATATTCTTAAAGAGACAAACACACATTTTTAAGAAAAGAAAGAAGTGAAACCAAAGAACAAGGAAAATTTACCTCAGTAGCTTAAGAAGAAGCAAGTCGGTGTCTGAGTAGAAACTACTCCAAAGGATACTGGCACGTGAAAGCACTGGCAGTTTTTGTAGCATACTACATCTCAAATGCACAGAAACAATTTACCAAACTGGTAAAAACTGGAAAAAAAAGCCAACAAAAGATACAAAAAAGGTAGAGAAACAAAAGACTGAGAATTTAGTAAGAGGCCACTGACCAAAAACTGAAGAACTATGGAAAGAAAACAAAAACGTGAAGATGAAAGATGGCAACTGAGGGTAAATACAAAGTTCTAGCACACTATTATAATTCTAGAGGTCAGTGGGCTGAAATCAAAGCCTGAGACAGTACTCTATGAAAAAAAAAATCTCATGGTCAGATACTGTTTTTTCTTCCCTTTTCTGTACACCAAAAAATAAAACCCTGTGAAAATACACAGACTGACTGCATAAGAAACAATGACTTGTATATAAGTAAGGGCTTTTAGCAGACAGAATAAAGTGGTTTTGTTATTACACAAAGCTACATATGAAGTGAGGTTATGATCCTATGAAAGAATTTGACTTTATACAGCCATATTGCTCAGTGGAATTAATGTTTATAACATTCTGCTTGCACTGAATGTGCTCCCATCCTTTACACCCCTGGGCTAAGGTAAACTGTGGGTGCTGTGGAGGCAGATAGGCGCTTCTTGCTGCTGCTCCCAGTGCCCCACTGCTGGGACACTGGATTATGTGAAGAAAGATGAAACCTACCCCAAACACAGAGAATGGATAGAAGACTGGGAAAATACTACATCAGTGTTAACTTCTGTATAAAAGAAATTGATAAAGAGAAATTTACTCAAAATGCCATTTCCATCCTGTTGAGTCTTGAAAAGTGTACAGATTAGGATTTTCTGGACTGTATGTATAGTTAGTTACTGGGGTAAAGACAGCACTTTTTTCCCATGCATTCATTATTCCCATCCCCATGACTTTTATTGGAAGAACAGACACAAAGGTAATGGACAGTGCAGAGCATCACACACCCAAAACCAGTTCAGAGAGAACGTTTCCAGTGCCATATGGTGTCCAGCTCCACTGCTTACCTGAAGTGGATGCCTGGATGCATTTCTCCTAACATGCATCTTTCTGTTTCTGCATGTGCTGTTAGAGGTGTCCCTCTGAGCATCACACAGTGGCCATGAGAGCTGCCAGCAAGGGGACACCAATGCTGCTGAGGGAGCATAGGGCACTCATCACATTAGGCAGCACTTGTGATGCTACAGACTGGACACAGGCTTCTCTTAAAATGAACCCTTGTCACCATCTGCTTCAGAGGGCAGGAAGAGGAGTCGCCACTAGTTTGCTGGAGTTTTTTCCACTCACCGAGGAGGACAGAAACCTACCTTGGCTTGCATACTCACAGAAGCTAACCTAAGTGATTTCATTTTATAGGAGATAAAAAAGCAAAAGGTGTAGCAATACACATCACTGAGAAAAGAAGCCCTTGACCTGGAGGGTTCCTCTGGCCTGCTGAAGAGACACTTTTTCCTTCCCTATCCCAAAGACTTGCTTCTTAGCCATGTGTGTCTCGCAAAGGACTTGGGCTTTATAAAAAGCTTTCAAGGACTCTGCAAGTAATTGCTCAGGGGTTGTACACACACTGGGCTCCTTACCAAGCCCTGCTGATAAGGAGACTTTCAGACACCCCTTGAAAGAGATGTTCCTTTGCTTTCAAAGTAGCAACAAGTCTCTGCAATTTTGGCACCATATGCACCAAAAGTGAGAAAGTCAAAGCAGTAGGTGGAAAACTGACCCTCTTCTGAAAGCACCTTCCCTCAAAGAGAACACTTCCATTATTTCAGTTGTGTGCTTGTCCTCATCCAGGCCAGCCTGATAACCAGCATAGCATAAGGAGAGCTCACCAGTGGGCTGGGGCAGAAGCTCCAACGGTGAAAACTCTGCTTTTGCCAGGTCCCTGCTTGTTATCACCAACAAAACTAGATCCTGGTCTGTATTATTTCCTTTTGCATGCGTTTAACCTTGATCTATCTAGGTTTGATCAATTAATTTAGGGATTTTGTTCACATATGACAACAACACAAATGAACACTCTTGAGATCCAGCTGCTCATCAGCACATTAACTGAGTTTAGGAGTATTATTCAGTCAGAGCTTAACACTTGCAGGGAGATGGAGGAAAATGTGTAATTGAAGGACTTTTTCAAGATGTTGTTGTGTCATGGAAGAGCTTTATTCCTACCACAAAAGGTTCAGTGTTCAGCCAACACTCACTACGTTTGTCTTTGCCTTATTGTTCCATCCCAATGTAAAAAGCATCAGTCAGCAACTTCTTTGCCAATAATTTGACAAATTTTGTTCTCTAAAAACCAACTCAAAACAAATATTGATTTCTGTTCTGTAAATAAACTGAAGTTCTACTTTGAACTAAAGAAACCAAAGCAGGAGCACAGCGGCTTTTATGTGACAGAGTAGGACTTCAGTCAAACTACAGTCTTCATTTTATTGACTGTACTTGATAAGACCATTTTGGCCTTTAGAAAATGAAATAAAATTTAATTTAATGCTGTTTAACTTAGTATTGTTATAATATATATTTTTCTTCAGGGACAAATAAAATAAAGAGGTCTTCAACAGAGATACACTCACAGGGGGAGACAGAATGAAAAAGAAAACCACATGTAAGATGTCAAGATTGTTTTTAAGCTATAAATAAGCAGCAAGTTTAGATCAAATAAATAGTGTACAAACTACAAGCACTGACCCTCATGGAAGCATGCCTCCTGCCAGAAAGCCTAAAAAATGTTCTAAAAATAGATTTATGTCTTAGACAAGTATCAATTTCTAACATTAGTAACTCACATACAAAAAAATAACTTTCTATTCCTCTACAGCAGGATCTTTTCCAGGAATAAAACCTTTATCATTATTTGATCATCCAACTGAACTGAGACAAATAAGTAAAACTGAAATCCTAATTAAAAACATGCCTGATATGTATTCTATTTTCCATAGCTAACAAAAGTATACTGCTGATAGCACATTTTAGTGTAATTGTCTCTTTCACAGAATGTTTAAAATAAATGGGAAAAAAAACCAAGAGATTTTCTTCCTAAAACATTCCAAACACTGGTCACATAAATCACAAAATGGGGCAATGAAGCATGATCAATATTTATGCAATTCATTTATACGCACAGGTATCTGTCTTTTGTTATATCAATATGCTGTCCAAAATGCAGTGTTTCTAGGACATTTCTGTGGATTCTATCACTATACTGCACATGAGAAATAAAGAAGTTTAAGCTTGATGTATGTAAAAGCATGTTCTCAAATACAACTACTACAATATTAGCTTCCAGCTGGTAACGAAACTTGTAGTCAAGTTATTTTATCTTACCAAGCCTTTATATGACTACCAACTAAATTAATTTATATTAAAAATGTACTTTTTATATTTAGCTATATTAATTATTAATAGATTAAATGCCTTATATATGTTGAAACACACCCATAGCATCAGATGAAAAATACACAAGAGTTTATGGTGGAAAAAAATAACCCAGAAGATTTCTATGTTTTAAAAGGTAATTATGATAATTATTGAAAATGTGAAAAGAAAAAGATATTCCTACCAGAAATTTTATCTTGACCAATTTCGCTCCCACATATTCCTGTGTTCCACTGAATCAATTTCACACTTACTCACCTCCCTGTCTCTGTGATGTGGTTTATTCATTGGTTTGATATTGCCATAGCAACTCTGCAACATGGAAACATGTTAGCCAAGCAGTGCCGCTCACCTCACACTATATGGTGAATTGCTGCTGTACATACAGCATATTTTAATGTACATTGATCTCTGCTTCTTACTATTAGGCTACTGGTTTAACATCACCATTTTAACTCCACATTTGGCAATCTTTGGTCATGACCTTCACAGTATTCCGTTTGTTGTGGTTTTAATTACAAAAATTAGCTACTTCCTCAAATTTAAAAGCAGGATATATTTTGACTACAAGCTGAACTACTGCATGGGGACACGTTTGAACAATCAGAAAAATAAACAGCACTATTCCCAACTCCAAAATTCGGGGCTTCCCCAGCATTCTTGCATTTTTGCCCCATGTAAGCAAGTGTATGCAAATCACAGATAAGACTGTGCTAGCGTGGCTGAGCACACCCTATCCATTTAAGAAGCTTTTCCTCTGGTTCATGTAGCCTGGAGGGAGTGGGCACTCGGTCACCCCCAGCATGCCTCCCTAGGAACACACCAACAAGCTGGATGGTGGCTAGTGAAAGGGATGGTGCTTTGTCTTTAGAAGAGATGCAGCACCGGGTGAGCCCATCAGAAGACAGGCAGGGATGCTCCAGCACCTTCTGCTTCCACAACATCCCCCCAATCAGTGGGGGCTTGCAGCGTGCTCTGAATTACTAAACGGAGGCAGTATGTCTTCTGCATTTATATAAAATGAAACGTCAAACAAAACAAAATGTGAGAACAAAAGCAGGATTTCTGCTGCAGCAAACAACAGAGTCTTTAAAGCTCCAAAGTCTAACACATCAATACTATGTAAATCAGGGCATCCCCAAACACAGATTTGGATCATAGTGAGAAGACTAGGCAATCATCCAGGGCAATAGTATGAGTGGGAGCTGAAACTGTCTCACTGACTGAGTCTTTATCTTCACAAGCTGGCAACTGCCTCACAACTCTGCTTACTCACAGAGAAAACATACTCTACTTGAACTAGGTTGCACCGCAGCTTGACCTAATTGGTTTTCAAGAAAAGCTGTTTATTTGCCCTCAGATAGTTTTGGACAAGCCCCATTAAACACTGATATTCTGACCACACCTAACACAGAAAAGCTGCATGGAGACCAGCAACACCTTAAGACTCAACACAGCTCTGAATGCAGTAACATACCAGGACACTTTTTTCTGCCTACTTAGTAACATCACCATTGTTTCTGATCTCACTGTGCTTAAGCTCAAAAGTTAAACTGACTTAGAGGCCTTAGGCTAAGTGCAAAGCACACGTCTCAGATAGTATGAGCTTCACAGCTGAAATGCAAGTTACTGCCACGTTAGTGTAACACACTAAGGTTTGTGATCCGAGATGTACCACAACACACCTGCATGGACTAGCAACCAAGGACTTTAATTTCCTCCCCCAGCAGAACTGAAACCAGCATTGTGGTCTGGGGCTTAAGCAGACTTATTCAAGGAAAAGATGTGGAACAAAGGCAAGATGAAGAAAGGTATTTTTGAGTAAAAGTTGTTTCAGTTCCTGACAGAGGTCTCCAACGAACAAGCAATAGTTATGAAACTGCTGTAAGATGAATTCCATTGTACCTCAGCACAGAAAAAGCAGCATTAATTGTGAAAAATGGGCAAATGGGTTTCTATTACTATTTTCTATTACTTGGCTCTGATTTTTTCCTCAACCAAAAAAAAAGTTATTGCAAATTCCGGGAGAGGTAAGTACTATGCACTCAGTAATGATCCCACAATTTGTGTTCCCACTGAGAGCACTAGGAGGCAGCTGGGGAGGGAAGGGGATGTGAGGTGGGGAGCGAATCAGGTTAAACAGGGAGATGGGAGGAATGAGGGGTCCTGAACAGGAAAACAATTAATTCACATCAACACAGTGCTAGGAAATTACACCTTTTACCTTATGGGCTACTCTTACACTAGTGCAAATAGCTAGGTGATTGCTCTGCTCTCCTAACAAAATTTGTGACGCTCTACACTTCTAGGCAATTTGCAATATTAATTCTCTTAATATATTTAGTTTTCTCTTTGACAAGTAAGGAGCTCTGAAAAGGTGTTATAAAGAAAAATTACATTCTGCTTAATGTGAGAGGTTATTTCATACAAGTACACATTCAATTTATAGTGACCTTTGCTGGAACTCTTACAGGTAGTAGACTGCAAAGGCATCTAAGTAAAGCATTAGCAATTGGTCTGGTGTCTGCTGCCCCCTTCATCCTTTCAGTGAAGTATTTGAATCTTCTGACCCCAGAGCTGTTATCTGCTTCCATCTGAAGGACTTCAAATGGAGGACAGATGGGAGCTATCTTCGCATACATGATCTCCAAACTCATGGCCAAAAAAAGGGCACGAATATGTGGAGATTCTCAGCATCATTCCCACAGGCATGTGTCCCACGGACACATTTTTGAAAACAACGAATAGTACAGTAGCAGTAGTACAGCTTCCATATGAATACTTAGCCTTTAAATAATCCCAAAATTATGAATCCACAAACAAAACCAAATCCTACTCATTAATAACCAAATCTAAAAGTCACTAGCAGCTACTCTATATGAAGGTTGAGAAAGAACAGATAACCACCACCCTCACTTCCCAGGTCTCAGCAATGGCACAAACTTCCTCAAAGTGGGTCCTTCCCATGGACTGCAGATCTGCATGAACTGCTCCAGCATGGATCCCTTCCACAGGGTGCAGTCCTTCAGGAAGTCTGCTCCAGCATGGGTCACAGGTCCTGCCAGCAAACCTGCTCCACTGTGGACTCCTCTCTACATAAGGCAACAGGTCTCATCAGGAACCTGCTCCACCACAGGCTTCACGTGGGATCACAGCCTCCTTCAGGAATCCACCTGTCCCAGCATGGGGTCCTCCATGGTCTACAGAAGGATATTTGCTTCAGCATGGACCTCCATGTGCTGCAGGGATACAGCTGCCTCACCATGGTCTGTCTGCACCACGGGCTGCAGAAAAATCTCTGCCCCAGCACCTCAAGCACCTCCTGCTCCTCCTTTTTCACTGACCTTGGCGTCTGAAGGGCTTTGTATTCTCACTCTTTTGGCTGTTATTCCACACCAGCTAGCTAGTTTTTTTTTTTTTCTTTTCTCTTCTTAACTGTGTTACCCCAGAGGTGCCACCACCATTGCTGATGGGCTCTACCTGGGCCAGCAGCGAGTCCGCCACGGAGCCAGCCGGCATTGGCTCTGTTGGACAAGGGGAAACCTTCTGGAGAAGGTTCTCACTGCCTCTGTAGTCTCCCTGCTATCAAAACATGGCCATACAAACCTAATGCAACTGCTAGAATAAAAGCAACACTTTACTTACCAGACTGTAACACTTATTTCAAGTCACAGAACCATCACCCACAGCCACTAAATTGCAACAACATAGTCCTGCTGTTGCTACGGGCAGATGTCACCCTGGGGGAACTGTCATGGACTCCTCTCCAGACTTGGCATTTCCCAGGGCCACAAACCCACAGACATAGTGGGTGCTTCACAGACCTTAGTGTCAAGGGCTACACAGTCACACTAGAATGGTTTGACAGCTTTGGGCTTTATAAAATGCCAGGAATCATATTTTTTTTTAATCTCCACCCTCTGAGCAAGGCCATGTCTCAAAACGCATTTTATATCCAGTCATATCTGCCTCATGGGCTGCCAATCAGACAGTTCTGAAGTGAAAGAAAAGGTCATATAACATGATTTTGGTTTCAGTTTCAGTTATTTGATAATTTAGATCAAATGAGAGGAATGACAACTCTGATTTTACATAAAGTTTCCAATCCCTACATATAATATCTTTAAAGTGCACCCATGGGTACCTCTATATTCTTCCAGCAGAGATGCAGCTCTGCACAAGTGGAATTTTAACTTGCTGAGACTCTCAGGAATTTAGTCTGTAAAAACCAGCAAATATACCTTGAGACTTGTAAAACACCCTAGATGAAAAACATTCATAAATTGAGCAGCCTTTTCTTATCTTTTTTTTTTTTTTTTTAAATCAGTGGGCAGTATCGCAACAACAGAAAAACATATTGATAAAATGGGTGATTCAAACAGACAAAATGGGTTGTCCGCAAATAAACTGATGCCAACATAAGCAATCATCAGGTCACATAAGCTGATGCAAGCAGAAAACAGACTCCAAGATAGTCCCTACACAGTAAAACAACTGGTGATATCTTTATTTGTATTTAGAGATCTTTATTAGAGTTGCTATTTCAGGCTTGATATGCATTGTTATGACATTATGTTGGTTTTGATTGATTGCACCCTTCTCTTTTCATTAAGATGAACCAACACTGACATGCAATGGACTGTCTTTAATGGCAAACAGGTATTTATGGTATCATCAAAATTTACCATCACTGCATAATGTGGTCTTGTTTAGTATCTCATAGTTTGGGGTTTTTTTTAATACAGTCTGTTAGGGCAAACTGATTTCAGAGACAAGAAAGAAATAAAAAAGCATCTCCTATAATGAAGTCTGTTGCATCACAAGGGCTAGGTAAAGCTTTACAGAGACTTTTAATGAGAACTTTAAAAAAGGCTCAATTGAGACAAATGCTATCAACTCTTACAAGGGTTTCAGCAGCTTCGTTTTCTTCACATCAGGAAGGTCCTATACCCATCCCATTGTTAGTCTAAATGACTACATTATGCACATTTAGCTGGTTTAAGACCACTACTACTACTAACAATAAGTATAAAATCATAATTGCCTGTGTGGGGCAGTCAAAATAGATATGTAGGACTTCATTTGTATCAGCAAGTTACAGGTCAGAATTGGAGTGCACACATCTTACTTTCATCTTTCAAATTACAATCATATTAATTTTATTAATATTACTATCTAAGTCATGCTCATCCTTCTTTGCCACATCAGTTCTTTCAAAACTTTTGCTTTATATCTTTATTCCCTTACCTATGCATGCTGCAGTAGAACAGTGTTATTAACAAATGAAGAAAAGACTGTACTGTTTCACATTTGTATGTCAATTCACAACATTAAATAGGTCTTTAAAATAAAAGAGTACTTTTTCTCAGAAATGAATTAGTACTGTATAATTTGTTTATATGCTAAGTTAAAGTAAAATGAGTCTGAAAAAATATACCTCCTCATATAGTCAAGCTTGACAGGAATAATTAGATTAGTATATTTGTCATCTAGTGCTGACTAAACACTAGAAGAGTTACTAGTTGCTGTTACAATTATGAAAACATCTATGAAAAGCAAGAGCCATTAAAACCAAGCCTAATTTTCTTCAGGCATGCAACAAGATAATGAAACAGATAATGTAACATGATCTCTGGTTTGTATTGTTACTGGTTTTCCCACAGCTTTATTCTTTGTGTTTCTGTCAGTGGCTCTATTTATTAGTGTTGCTTATCAAATATATATTTTTATTTATGCTTTGATTTAGCAAAGTTGCTACCTTGATTCCAATAAATTGATATGAACTTAAGCAGCCTTGCTGTGGCACAGTTAATATAATTTGATTCACCATGCTAAAGCTGCAGGATTTTGATTGCCACTCATAACATGCTGAGTATGCCCAGCATCTCCTAAACCCATGCAGGACTTAAATCAATATCTACAGATGAAATATGCTGAAATCAATTTGCAAAAATCACCACACCTCATATCCCATCTGATTTCAAGTAATGAATCTGCTCTGAGCACTACTACAGAAAACAAGGAGTTTATTTGTGGTGTACCTACCCAATATGGGCAAGACTAGAATTTAACTTTATTCCACAAACAAATTTAGCCTAAAAAGAAGATGCTGGTAATACATACTCATTGTTTGGAAATAGCTATACCACTATAGCAATGAAAGTAGATATTCTTTGAAGTTGCTTTGAGAAGATGAGTGTATCATTATTTGTATTTCATCATAGACACATTATGCCCTTGTAGTGGCAGACAGCTGAAAGACAGGGCAACCAAAACCTGGCAGAAAATACACAAGGTGAATAACAGGCAAGGAAGAAATTGTTAAATATGCATTAGCAGCTGAGCAATTGGAGGGACTGATAAGAGTAATGTTATCAGATAAATTCCTGACTCAAAAGTTGTTATCCTCTCTGCAGAAGTGAAGCTACAGGTCTGATAATAAAAAGAGTGGCATCGTAAAATACGAAGTTATACCAATTCTGTTTTGCTAACTGTTTGAGCAAGGTGTCAATAAAAGAGACCATTATAATTAGCTTCTACTATTGCACTGTATGTATTCCTTTCTAACTGAGAAAAAAGAACAAAAGCAACAGGACACTTTTTCACATGCACTGTTGTCGTTACAGTTTGATTTTGACAGTAACTTGGTGACTGCTTTACCACGTACATGAGCAGTTTAAATCTTATGTTGTTCTTTACTTAACAGATGCAGGGGTTTTGTGTTTGGTTTCTACACAGAACAAAGCCCCCAGCACTAGAATCAGAAAGACTTACTGGGCCTGATTCCTTGTAACAGCTTTTGTTATTTCACTGATTTCAGCCTTCCTTAACTGATACCCATTATGTAAATATTATATATAAACCCACAAATACCTAGAATTGATTAGGTAGATTGATTCAAGTTATTCTCAAAGAGCAGCAAAAGAATCAGAGTATTTTGACTGAAATGTCAGGCACTGCATAAAAGCATCAAACTGTATCAAATTCACAACACCGGGACTTGCTTGTGACTTGCAGTCACTGAGATGTGGTTGTCAACTGGTGTATCTTATTTCTATTACGTTACTTAGGGAAGATGTTTTCCTCCATTGTCTCATCTCTATTTTCCATTTAAGTGAAAAGTTTTATTTTTTACTTCTAACCTTGAGAAGGGAATGCTGAGAAAAGAAACAATTCACACTGCCATAATTGCACAACTCTCATTTAAAGCGCAACCAGGATTTAATTAAATTCCTCCATTCTTGTGTATAGTCTCATTTATTCAGAAACTCTAGGCTCTCTGTTAGCTCCAGCCAAGTCTTTACATTCTAACCTTAGGACAGGAGTAAATCTTTTAAAAAAACTTTGAAGGGTACACAACCTAACACAAAACCAGATACTTAATACATTATTATTTACAGGAAAGGTAATGGAAAAATACCTGTTTTAGAGTCAGCCTCTTAAATTTATGAGCTGCTAGGCTTCTTTAGGAGACAGAGAAAACTCCACAAAAGTCGTGTATTTCTACCTCTCTTCCTAAAAACTCATCACCAATGAAAAAAAAGCTTTTTGGGAAACCATGCACACAAGGTCTTCCGGGCAAAGTGCCGTGAACTGCTAGAGCCCCTGAAATGCTGATAAATCAGAGCACACAGTTAGTCATCAGAAACTGACTTAGCTTTCTAAAAAAATTAGCATTTTTTGCTATCAATAAAACCATTTGTTCTTGTGTTTTAAAGACATAGGGCTCCCCTTCACAGAAATACAGTAGAGCTAGTGATTTTCCCTTCTTCACCTCACTTACACAGAAGTAAGACTAGATTTTGATTCTGGATCTGGCCTTTATATGGTAACCAGAAGAGATCACATATGTGCTGCATTTTTTATTTTAACTAGGGACAGATTTTGGGTTTGTCTGAAAGAAAAATAGCATGTACTTTCACATGAGCTGGACCAGTATCACCAGAGTTGATATGGTCCACTTTAATGAAAAAATTTCTTCTGGAATTTGATGAGACAAAAAGGTTCTCTGCAAGATCTCTCCCTTTGACAAACATTTCTCTGCATACAGATTATTTTTTTTCCATTCCCACCCCACCTCCTTGCAAGTCCTAAAGCTATACACAAGACTATTGAGGCAGTAGGTTACCAAGGCAACTCATGCAGCTTATCATTATCTAGATCTCATTACTAAAAGATTGATTTTGGACGAATAGTAATCTTGTAACAGGGTAAGCCGATGGATCACTTTCTTTTAAGTTGCTAAAGTCTAGGGAAGCCTAAGCATATGATTCTCTTTTGGGTGGAATGAGTTAAGGAAATGGCTCCACAAAGATCTTCTCAGTTTCCCTTGCTCACATTGTACATATATATGATTTCTGTTACCTGCATCCTATCTCCCTCAAGACAGCATCTTCACTGATTCAAAGAAGAAAGGGGAAAATCAAGAACTTACAGACAGCGGCAACAGAACCCCTGGGGTACAGCCAAGGTGAAACTCAGATCTCTGAAGACCACAACAAGGCAATTCCTGGTTTTGCAGTCCAAACACTGAATCAACAGCGAAATGAATATGTAGCAAAAATCACCAGGCTCACATAACCTTATCCTGAGAGATCAAATTTCATTTAGTTATCCAGCATATAAATTCATGCTAACTCAAGAGAGACTTTCCATATTAGACACTTAGTGAACGTTCTGCTGTGGTTCCAAGCTTTACTTTCAGTTGCTTCATACATTGTTAGTACCACTTATTTTCCTGGTTTTCATTAACTTAGCTGGAGTCTTTCATTCCAGTCTTTGCACCTTTTCTTTATGCATTGGCTATCTGAACCTTTCTCTTCCCAGATCATCCAGTACTCAGAAAGATAGCCTGGCCAGGCAAGAGCCTGAAAATCCTCAGGTCACTCGAAGATCTCTGAAGTTTGCTCAGTCTGGCCCTAAATACTCTTGGACAAAGCTCAGGCAGAGACCCTGTGGGCAGGCACTGCACAGCAGACTCCCATTAGCATCGTGCACAATGTTGTAGTGTACTACAGCCACATGTTAAGGCTTCATACTAAGAGACTTGAAGCAGCTGTTCAAGAATACTAAAAAGGCTGAAAATAGAATACAAATGGCATGTTCACTTGAAGCAGGATAAGCAAAGTGCTCTGCTGTGTGCTTGACTGCAAGGTACAAAGGCTGAAAGAGCTGCGCACACACATCAATAGCAAGGACTCTTTGCTTCCTTTGAAGAAAGGAAGCGTGCAGAAGAAATCCAGAACATCAAAGGGACCTCAGGAGAGGAGTAACAGTGCTACTTGTAGACCTTTCTGTTTCCCAAGTGCCAAGTGAAAGGCTCCAGAACTGAGCAAGGAAACAAGTCACTACCAGCCAGGTACCATACTGGCTCTGTAAGCCTTCCTAATCTCCATTCACCTATCCTTTCTGGATGCGTGAGAAACAAGTGCAACACATTTTGCTAACAAGGGCATCATTAACAGTGGATTTTAGTATAGAGAAAAACTTTGATTATGAGTAAACACACTATTCTTGGTTATAAAATACAGCAGCAGCACAAGCAAGTACTGTTAATAGATTTGGCATGGAAAGGACAAACATGTTTGTAAAAAAGCTGCTGTGGAACTCAATATGACCACATTACTGTAAAAGCTGTGGAGAAAAGGCCAATTCCAAGTTCATCTAGGATTATAAAAATTTTTAAGTTGCATGAAGGTGGACATATTTAATTGAAAATACTTGCAAGAATTTAACAAAATGGCTTTCAAGAAAAATACGGACAATGGTTGAGTTTTCTTAATAAACATTTATCCCCTTGGGCATAAATTAAGTACGTTACATGACCTTTTGGAATAAGACATGTCTGCAAACCATTCATTAGTAGGTTATTAGGCTGATCAAACAAAAATACTGTGCATTTTCATTCACTACTCTTAAACACATCAGCTTATCCTGGTAGTGCTGAAATCAGTAAGAGGTTTAAAAATAGAGTTCAAATGGAAACATAGAGCAGTCATTAAGCAAAGACGAATTGGAAAGTCAGTTGTTTTTGAGGTTGGAGGTGGGAGGGTTTACTATGTGGAAAACACAGTAATAGGTAGATTAGAGAAGCATTATGTCAGGAATTATGAGCTCTCCTACATTGCTGTCTAAACCTTATAAAAGGCGCTGTGAGGAATGATGATGAAATGAGCTGTACATCACCATCACTTCCTAAAAAGGTTACTTAGCACTGAGGGCAGGTCATCACTCCATTGGTTCCAAAGCCCCGTGAGAAAAGCTTTATTATAGAAACTCTACAGATCACTGATACAGGACTATATATTACAGTTCTTTTGAGGTTTGGCCTGCCTACTCCTGCCTGCATTTCTGGCTTTGTGTACCTTTGTGTACCACTGGAATGACCAAAAAATATACAAGAGCTCTTTTTTCACCTTTCCTTTTCAAAATTTCTTTCAGGGAGACGTACTTTAAACTAATTTCCCCACATTTTCTCCTCATCCAAAAACTTTAAGGCAAGAGCAGCACATTATAAATCCAGGAGGTAAATTTTTGAGTGTTACAAACAAGCATTTTGAAATGGAAAACAAGAAGACAAACACAACCATTATATTAGTGGCACCTACTTCAGCACTAATATGCACAAGCTCAGTTATGTGAACATACTTGGGAAACAATAAAGAGGATCAGATATTCAAACAATAACTAAGAAAATTCTTGATAAACCAACAGAGCAAAAATTTAAAAATGCAAATGGCACAGGGTTCCATAGTCTACCATAAGAGATTGGAAAAATAAAAGAAACTCCCAAATTGATATAACGTTTCATATTCTAAGATGTAGCATTCACAGAATATGCAGGAATTAATTTACTCAAAAAACCAGCAGGCACCTGCAGCAGCACTTCCCTCTGAACACACGGAGTTGCTTAACTAAGCAGCAAAAAGAGTCTTCTTCAGAAATGCGGATGATGAGCTGATGTGCTGATTTTGCAGTGGACTCCCAGAACTCGTAGATCCAGATTCTCCAAGTCTATTCCACACACAGAATCTGGCACATAAACCCAGCCAAGGCAAAGTTCACACTTCTGGCATGGGGTCAAAGGCAAGGCAAGGTACCTGTATGGGCTCGGCTTCCATCTGTGAAGGAGGCTGGGGATGAGAGAAGCAGCAAGAGAAGGGTAGGACTGCTTATCCTGTGGGAGAGTTTTACCTAGGGGTGAAGACAGTGCCAGATGCACACAGTCTGATGCTGAGCTGATGTCACCAGCTGTCAGTGTTGACTCTGAGCCCATTGCTGGTGACACCTGAACAGCTTGACACAGAAACCTCCCACAGAAAAAGTGCTAACTCTGGGTCAGAACATCCATTTGAAAACTAATCCACAGCATTTTCTACCACATTGCTGCACTAGGTCTGATGCTAACCTTACATCCTTCTTGCTGTTGCTAACAAGTGTTAACAAGAAGTTAACAGCTTCAGATTTACATCCTTTGTAGTTTTTTCACACCACCATTCTGCATTTCCTCCACAAAAAAACCTATCCAAGGAATAAATATATGTGTTAATTGTCTCCATGGGATGGTACTCAAAGTACAGTAATGGTTTTATACAGAGCCCTAATGCCATATTAAGTGTAAGGGCTTAAGTGTTTTAGTAACGAATCTCCCAGGTAAAATATCACTAATTGCTACAGAACACAACAAACTGCAAAAGCCAACACCAATCTTTAACATATACAGCCAATAAAAAAGAGGATGGCACAGATCAGACAAATTAATATCAAGAACAGATGAATCAGTATCATGACTTGCAAAGGTTAACAGATATAAATCCCCTCTAATATGCTCTGGCCAGTCTCTTATCATCACCAACTGTTCAAGTCCCTGTTCAGGCACTGAAAAGGACTGTCATGGTTTAACCCTGGCCAGCAACTAAGCACCACACAGCTGCTGCTTGCTCCCTCACCAGAGCATCCTGGGGAAGAGTAAAAGTGAAAAATTAGTTTTAAAACGAGTAGTCAAATAATTTTCCAGCACAATGAACTGATATGTTTTTGACTGAAGCCTACTACACACATCTTGTGTTGCTCTATGTGGCACCTTGCTCTGGGACAGCTTTATTTTGGACAGAATCTGCACCCAAGTACTTCACAGCTACAAAGAATACATGCTGCTGCAGCTGCACCCATTTCTATTTGTCTGCCAGTTGGCCAGGAGGCACAGACAAGGCAGCATGTTGTGCTTTAAAGATTTCTTACCCCTTAGCAGCCTAGGCACCATAAAACATTTATAGAGTATTTTGGGCAGCATTTCATTGCAAATTCCATATGCTTAGCTGAACTATTCAATGCCCAGAATGACAATAAAGAGAAGATTACATTTGAATGCACCACATAGCAAGTATTCTACCTTTTAGCTGCTACAGCCCATTATCTCTTAAAATAAACAACACACAGCCAGCTAGCTCCATCAGCTGAGTTCCACAGTATTAGACACCTCTGTGCAGCCTAAGGGTACATGTGGCTCAAACATCTACTCCAGGCTACGGTCTCATCTCCATTCACAGATATTTGCAGAAGAGAATAGAGCCTGAAGGGTGGAAGTTCTTTAGTGTGTTGTATAATGCAAAGGGAAAGAAGAAAGGCAGCTACAGATCCTCTCCCCAAGCAAAATGTATGGTCTTGCTTTTAGTTACAGATATAGCCACATGATGATGATGCACTTAAAATAAAAAAAAAGGAAATTCCTGCTAGTATTTGGGGGAACTAAAAAAAAGAAAATTCCTACTAGTATTTGAGGGAGGGAACTAAATAAAAACAGTGTCTGATTTCCAGAATAATTTAATGCGTACTGAAGGGAAAGAGCCCTTTATTATGGAAAACCCTTTTAAATAATTTGTCCTTATATACCATCACAAATTAACAAGTGGAGTGAAGTAAGATATGTAACTTCAGGACATACCTCATTTCTTTTGCACCATCGTGCATTTGCTGTTGCATATATGGCCGAGCAAAGTGAGAGAACAATGCTGTCTATAAGTTTAGTTCTGCAGGGTTAGACAGTGCAGACTGGCTCAGAAAAAAAAAGTGTCAGCTAACTGAATGGGTTTAATATCTTTCTCTTACCTCCCTTGCAAATGAAACTTCTGCCATATTAAGGTATGAGTAACCAGTCTAGAGGAAAGGATGACCTTTTAGAGGCTACTACAATATTTAGGACCCTAAAGCAGCTCATTGGATCAGCAGCCTAGTGATAAAGTAGTTCAGATAATCTCAGCTACATCCAGCAATGAGCTCTGGCCAAATGTCAGAGCTTTTAGTCTGCTCTGACTAAAACTGGCCAGGCACCAGCCTTGAACAACAGCTCCGGCACAAACAGAGCTTCACACTGTACTCTAAACGTTTCTCCCTGCTTTTCCTTTGTGTCACTTGACTGGAAAATTTGCAATCTATGCAATTTTAAAGAGTTTGAGGGGTTTTTGCCTAGAACTTACACATTAAATTGTCCTCTTGAGATCTATTTTATATCACTTCATACATCCTTCTTTTGTTTGCTATTCACAGCTCATAAAGTCTACTAATGTATACTTTAAATACAGAAGAATCACATGTTTTTCTTTTCATTTCCCTTCCCACTTTCTGCTTGTTTTAGAGCCGAAAGACAGCACCTTTTGCATTAAATCATGACCAGGCCATTAACATTAGGGAACCTTTCCCATTGAAAAGGCAATATATATTGACATGCGAACACTACACTCCCAAAAGCTGTTTTTCCAACACTTCATTAACATTTTTCACTACTGAACCATTATACCCTCCCGGAGTATGTCTTTATTGTCCCATTTCCTCAGCATACCACTAATGACACAACAAAAGGAGAGGAGGCAATGGCAGATAAATCAGCCCAACTTCCCATCAGGTTTCCTTTCCACACTCCTGCCATCTGTGCTGGCTGCCACAGCACTACATATGCTTGAAGACAATAGTGTGGGGGTCACGCTCCACACTCCAGCCACTTGCGTCTGCTGCTGTCATTGTCACAGTCCAGTACTTCTGCTGTTTGCCTTCACATGTGCATCTGCAGGGACAGCTTCCAGTTACCCAAACTGGGGGCACACAGCTGAGCTCCCAGCACTACACAAGCCCTTCTCCTCAAGAAAGCTGGAGACTCATCCCCTGGTTTGTACCAAGTAATTTACAAAACACAGATTTCAAGACTTGAGAAGCAACATGTTGTATTTTGAATGGCCTGCTTACTCCCAAGAAATTCCCCTGATACAAGATTATCATATAAATAAACTTTTTCACAAAAAAAAATAGTATTTTTAAAGAAATAAATAAGCAGGAAGCTTAAATCATAAAAAGGGTTAAGAATATGTGAACACTTCTTTCTACTAGATTAACATCAGCAAAAGGCAGAATCAAATATTGATCTATATTTCTAGATTAGCTTTCCAAGGTGTGCAACCACCTTTTTTCACAGCTGTAAACACAGCACTGCAAAAAATTGATCATCACTCACTTTGCAATCCGAACTGCATGAATCATTAATAGCTGACTTGTTAATTAAATACGGTAGCAGAATTCTAGATTAGCCCTGCCTTTATAAGAACACCATTAATAAACCTGTTTTTCAATTTAGGAAACATCATCTAGGCATAGAGTGGCCATTGTAATATTCCTGCCTAAGTACAATATTTCATTCATTACCTTGACAGGTCACATCACTTAAGCTATCCATGAGAATAAATTTCATCAGCTTGCAAATGCTATCTCTGTGTCCACACAGAAGCCCCACATGCACAATGTCTCCTGTAAATCTCACATCAGCATTTTCACAAACCAGCAGGCACACAGAGAAACCCTGCAAACAGGGGAACTGCAATAGGTTTTCTCATTTATTACTGGGCACCATGCAAAACAACTGTTTAGTTGAAGAATCCTCTTCTTCCCATCTTCCATTCTTCAGTCACTTGCAGTGTATGCAAAATGGAAAAATCACTTTTCTCCACATATTCAATAAGGAACCCAAGCAAGTTAAGTACACCTCTGTCCTTACTCCTTTTATACTGCATATTACAACATGAATATGTGCATTGTACAAAATAGTGCAACATCTGTGAGTGTCTCATTCTTGATTTATCAGTAACATTGATGTAATCTATCCCCTGTCTTCCCTCAAGCATGGCATCTAAGGCCAACACTTGTTCTTTCAAAAGACAGCCAGCAAATGCTCCTGGTAAAACTACTTGAGAAGCCCTCAGAAAACTGACAGCTAAAAAGGGGGGTTTTTTTGAGCATTTCTGCAAAACATCTATCTCATGCAATCAAATTCACTAACACTTATTGCTAGATATACATGTACATCTTTTATATATACATATATACATGAACAAATAGAAGCATCCTTCGAAATCTAAAAATATTAATTTAGGGTCTGCCAGACTGAACACATGATGATTAAATGACTAGCACTTTGAAATGCTGAGGTAGCAATACTGCTAAAATACCTGCTGAGATTCAACTCTGGCTTCATTAAGCAGATAAAGTCATCACTGTGGAAGCGCAAGATTGTCTTTTTGGCTAACACTTAATCATACTTAAAGTATGTATTGCTAATAACTGTGAATAATAAATTAATTCAAAGATTTGTTCTTACATGCATATAGAAGACTGATGAATGGCTGTTAAGAGGTCTGTTTTAGAGAAAGGAAATCTCTTATGCACATTTACTAAGTGCATTTATTCATTCTCACAAATCCTTATCGAAAATTTCACTATTTTCTGTTTTTAGTATACACAAAAGGAAATTTTAGAAAACTGTGACTTACGAAACAAAGCAGAGACCAAATAAAGAATAGACACAGTTCCTCTTTTGTTCGCACTGTTTCTAAGGAGTGCAACTGATCCACTGTCAGTGGTGCTTTTCTAATGCATGCTCGTACATAAACAAGACAGTTATTCTAGAGCAAACCTGTGGTATTTTAAGGGATTTACTTTGCCTCCTCTTCTGAGGACAAAATTTCTCACCTACAAAATGAGTATGACCAAAACTCTGTCTTTGAGAACCTCTGGTAAGACACCTTTGGTAGCAATATCTTACCTATGAATGCAAATCCTGCTCCTTTTGCCGCCCCTCCCCCAAACATATTTTAGTAAGTTTTCTATTCTCTTTTACCCCCAAAACACATCGTCAAAAAATAAACCACAATACAGATGTCTAACCAGTAATCCATAATGTGCACATTTAGTGCTCTAAATGTGAATTATGTAAAGGTATGGTGAGCAACCTGGAAGGCAGAAGCAAGGAGCCCATCTTAATTCTGCATAAAATATAGGGGTTTTTTTTCTTACAAATGGTTCTTTATACTTTTAAACCAAACGGAAAATTTGAGAGTCTCTAACAAAAAATATTTACTCAATTTTAGCACACTCCTACAAGATTTCTGATCTAAAGTATTATTATATTTATGCTATATTTATTACTAATAAACAGTACCATTTATTACATTAGCATTACTGTAAATGTGTTTTTGAGATCCCATCTTTGCTTCTGCAAATCGGTACGACAGCACTGACTTACCCTGGAGCTAAACCAAATTACACCAGGAACAGCACAATTCACTCCAGATTTGCAGAGCTGATACACAGAATCAGACAATCAGTTAGGCTGGAAAAGACCTCTGAGATCATCACAGACTCCAGCCTGTGACTGAACATCATCACATCACTTAGACCATGGCAATGAGTGCCCCATCCAGTCTTTCCTTAAACACCTCCAGGGATGGTGACTTCAGCACCTCCCTGGGCAGCCCATTCCAATGGAAGGTGATTACCCTTCCTGAGAAGAAATTCCTCCTGATGTCCAACCTAAACCTCTCCTGGTGCAGCTTGAGACTGTGTCCTCTTGTCCTGTCACTGGCTGCCTGGGAGAAGAGGCTGACCCCCAACTGGCTACAGCCTCCTTTCAGGTGGTTGTAGAGAGCAACAAGGCCAGCCCCAAGCCTCCTTTTGTCCAGGCTGAACATCCCCAGCTCCCTCAGCTGCTCCTCAGAGGATAGGCATCCCAGACCCTTCACAACCTTTGCTGCCCTTCTCTGGGCAGAGATAAATAGTATTTACCTTGCATTCAAACTGAGAATGAAAGGCTTAATCCCATCACTAGCACAAGAAAAAAATCAGGGAAGTAATCCTGTACAGCTCAAAATCTGGTCAAAACAGAGACAGCTGTCATTAGAAGCTATTACAGCTGGTGGTGGGGTCCGAGGCTGTGACCCAGGAAGAGGTGACCGGTCCGGGGAGATGGTCCCGAAAGGAATCGCCTGCCCGAAGTCTGGTATCTTCCTCTCAGCTGCTGGCAGAGGAGCCCTTGCAGAGACTGTCAGCTCTTTAGTGATTATCAGCTCGTGATTCCAGCTCAGCTCTGCAGGGCAGCCTCCAGGCCAAGCCAGACCAGAGAGAGAGACAAGAGGTTCGTGTGGCTGGTTCCGCACAGAGGCAGCTTTATTGTGGGTCCCCTCCAGCGAAGGGAAGAGCCACGGACGACCTCTCCCCCACAGGGGCGAACTTGTCTTCTTTTATAGGGATACAGGGGATCAGCAAGGGGATCAATGGATTACAGAGGGTCTGGGACAGACCAATGGGTTACAGAATGATCTGCATAGGGTCTCCCAAAGGATTGTGGGTCTACCTTTCCTCACCAGGACCCAAAAGTCGTTTCCTTTCCAGGGACTCCTGCTGGGTGATTGCAAAATCTCCTATCTCAGCAGACATCCCTCCAGGGCAGTGGCTGGGCATATCCCACAAGAAGCCAAGGGCATAAGGCTGTGAAAGCCAGTTCAGTCTGTGGTGTTTGCAATTGTTACATACATTTTGGTCAACTCCACTGGTTGTAGTGGATGTGATGCAGTACAGGGGAATCTGTGCAAGAAACAAAGACAGGAAAAAGGGGAAATTTGGTGATTAGAATATTAATATGGGCATTATAGAATATTTATAACTACATAAAAAGGGACACTTCCCCTCAAATGAAGAGGTTTTGTCACAGAACTCTGCAGTTCATCTTATTTTAATGGATTTTGCTTGCTACTTTCTATCATATAGTAGTTCATGAAACAGTTCATAAAGTCCTCTGGCAGAAATTAACTGCATTTGTTGTGTTACAGCGGTTGCAATTAAAAAGGCAGTATTTCCACACTGCTACAAAATAAAGTATTAAACGATAAACTGCAGTCTTCTTTGTGCTTAGAGAAGAACCAAGATTTTGCAGATACCTTATTTAATGAGGGAGAAATCTTTGCTTCTTTTGAATTACTTTAAATAAATGCAATTTTCTTGGTTTAAAAGACACTGAATAAATTATAGTGATGTGCTTTTAAGATTAAATTGATCTAAACTCAATTAATATAATATATTCACAGACAACATAATAGACTAAATCAAGATCAGTGTGATGTCTCTTAAAGGATGAGTTTTTAGCTGCAATATATACAAAAACACAGGCTTAGAGAAAATTTTCTTGACCACATAGCTGGGGTTCCCATATTTTCTGAAACCATTACACATACATAATGCCTTAAATCTCAGACTACAGCAAGAAAAAGTATCCTTTTTTCCAGAACAACCTTTTGGTGCTGCACACCAATTTCTCACACAATTTGTATATGTAGTAACACATAGCTTCAAGGGAAAAAGACACATTAAACACATATGTCCATGAAGATGCAAGAGCATTTCAGCTGCACTACATTCAGTGCCAGAGATTACAGTTCCTGCTTTGCCTGCAGAGGTTGCAATGTGGAGGATTGTCTCAATCACAAAACCAGCCCTTAATTAGCTTGTGCTGCCAATTGATAAATTCTTCTCCTTAAGCTATTTTACCTGGTTATTTTTGTCACATGATCATATGCACAATGCATTTAGTTTTGCTATACATTCTTAAAATAATTTTATTCTTTTTTCAAATAAATTTGCCACCCCTCCCACAAACCTATTTTAATAAACTGCCTGGTCTCTTTTAGCACCCAAACAATCACCATAAAAAAAGACAGATGCCCAAGTGTTAATCCATAATTTCCACATTCAATGTTCTTAATGTAAATTATGTAAAAGTATGATGAGTTACCTGGAAGGCAGAAGGAACCTTGTGGTTAAATATGTCACTTATAACCACAATTATTACAATTAATTCTTTAAAAGGTGAGTCCAAGAGTTGCAAGATAGCATAGGTTCAGTACTTAGTCTCCAAAAATGAGAAAAAGAAAAAACCTGCATATACTTCAGTCTATTATTTTCATAAATATTACAGATCACAAACGATGAAATTTATTAGAGAATCATAATCTGACAGTTCAGTTGCAGATTACAGGATTTCGTATTTGTGATTTGGTAGTCCATACGCAAATAATTGTATCGGTTGTTGCTGAAGGTTGATGCTGGCCAGCTTTCAGGCATCCATCCAGCTGCTCTCTCGCCCTTCCTCCTCAAAAGGCAGACAACAAGATGGAAAAGATCATGGATCCTGATAAAGACAGGGACATCCCTTACCAGTTACCAGTATGGACAAAACAGACTTGATTTGGGGAAAATTTATTTAAATATTTGCAAATTAGAGTAGAACAGTGAGAAACAAAGACATGAATGAACCCAACCTTTCTTCCCAGGCTCCATTTCCCTCCTCCATTATGAGTCTTCTGATTCCTTCTCCCACCCCTGCAGGAAGATGGGGGAATGGGGTTTGGGGTTAGTCTATGGACCACAACCGGTTTCTCTGTGTCACTCCTTCCTTCTGAAACTTTTCCACTGATCCAACATGAGCTCTCCATAAATAGCTCCAACATGGGTCCTTCTCACAGTCTGAAGGCCCCTGTGGGCCCTCCACTGGCTGCAGTTCCTTCAGGCCATGTCTGCCCACTCCAGGGTGGGTTTCCCATGGCTGCAGTTCCTTCAGGCCATGTCTGCCCACTCCAGGGTGGGTTTCCCATGGCTGCAGTCCCTTAAGGCCATGTCTGCCCACTCCAGGGTGGGTTTCCCATGGCTGCAGTCCCTTAAGGCCATGTCTGCCCACTCCAGGGTGGGTTTCCCATGGCTGCAGTCCCTTAAGGCCATGTCTGCCCACTCCAGGGTGGGTTTCCCATGGCTGCAGTCCCTTAAGGCCATGTCTGCCCACTCCAGGGTGGGTTTCTCCATGGCTGCAGTGTGGACACCTAGCTGCTCCAGCATGGTTCTCCATGGGCTGCAGGGAAATAAAAATCACTCCTTCCACAGCACGCAGGGAAATACCTGCTCTATCACTGTGCACTTCCTCTCCTTTTTTCTCTGAGCGGGGTGCTCGCAAGGTTGTTTCCTCACACCTTTTTTCCTCTCACTGCTGTGTGCTGTATTCCCCTCTCTTAAGTAAATGTTTTCATAGAGGCACCAGCAGTGCCTGACTGAGGGGCTCAGATGTGGGTACAGAGGGTCCATGGAGTCAGCTGGAACTGTGGTCCTCACAGAGCAGCCCCTCTTCTCTACTCAGACCCAACAACTCTGCAGCCTCACTGCTACCAACACACAGATACCCACACCCAGTGCACTTCTCTACTGGCAAATAGGTTGTTTCCATACATCACATCAGACTACTCAATTCCTCAATCTCTCAAAGCAGGAACTTAATTTACAATAGCTACTATTTAGGAAATGGTAATTTCCTAAAAACGTCCTGATTTTTCCATTATGAAAAACAATAAACTAAGTTTCCAGTGTAACTTGTGCAACACACTACTAAATACTCCAACCAGGACTAAGAGGTTCGCAAGTGTTGATGTTGGCAAGGTCCATTCTATGAAAACTCTACAACATGCTTAAACCAGGGGATATTATATAGACAGTCTGCAGCCTGGAATAAAGACCATGAAGAAATGTTTTTGTTTGTTTAGAAAACCAAATGTATACAAAATATAAAAATAAATTAATGTATTCATTGAGGAACTCTAATACATAAATTCATTAGGGAAGCAATAAACATACTGCATAAATTAATTACTTTGTGCTTATCCTCATTAAATGCTACTTAATGAGTTAATAAGCTTGAAAAGCAATGACAAATTGCCAAAGTGCATGCATGGGGTTTTTATTTTTTTTTAATAAAGCAGCATATCTAACTGAATGCTGAAGCTCTGGATACAGGCTGGTAACATTTATGCAAGGTGGTCACTTTATCTTCTAGCCTTCATGAACAAGCACCTTCTGCCATGAGTGTTGAATTTGTCAGAAAAGCATAAACTTTACAAAGTTCGACTCCTGAAGGTACTTTTACTATGTTTCAGGAATCACCTCCTCAAAATTAATTTTGTACAAATTAATTTGTATTACAGGATAACTTCCAGCTTCTTGGGAAATATTAATCAGAAACTACATATATATATATACATATATATGTCCACACATGCATATGTATGTGCACACACTGATTTATACACACACAATAGGAACATATTGCCACATTGGAGAATTATACTCAGGCTCGGTATTTGAGAATGAAGAACACGTAAATATGTTGCCACAGTTACAAACTGGAAAGAGGCTGGGCAGCACTGGAGGAAGCAATATCCAACACCAGTGAATACCTTAAATTTTGTGATGGGGTACGAGTCCTCCAGCATTAACTGAGCTGTGTTATTAGCATGCCATGGAAGACTGAAATGGTGGCCCCATTTGTCATGTCACAGATATAGACTGCTTATGCTCTCATTTCCTGCAGCACAAAGGCTCAAAGTCCTGTGTTCTGTCTTGTGATTCAAACAAAACAAAAAAAGCCCCACACATACACATTTTTCGCTTGCTCTCTTCCCATGCCAAAATTAAGAGAATATGGCAAACTGCATCCCAGAATACATTAGTCATATTGATATTATAAATGGCTTTTTTTTAAAGTAAAATATAACATCTTCAAATCTTATGCAGCATCAGTGCATTAACTAAGCATGGTGCAGTGAATGTTTCAAAACACAGTCCTCTCATCTTCCCAGGACACACACAATTCACAGTGAAACTACCAGTGCTACCTTGATAAAATATTTAAAGCAATCTTTGGCCATTACATGAGCAAACATTTCCCAGATAACCTTGGGATATTAATCCAATTTTTCAGCTCCTAAATTGATTTTTTTTTTTTTTTACTCCTTAGGACTTACTTACAGCAAAGAAATCTAATTCCTCTTTTCAGGGACAACAAACAGATAAAGTACTATTCTGAACAAAGACTGTAAGTCCTTTTCAGGGATTCTCACTCCTTGGATTATGCTCCTTTTTCCAGGATATTAGTGTGCTTAATTCCTGATTTGTTGAGAATCATGAGCAATATCTAGCAAATTTCAATGCCTGTGATTATATACATACAAACACCAAAAAAACCCCCCATACATCAAAGCACTTTACAGTATCCTCCAGCATGACCAATCCACACAAGTAAGATCTCAGTATCAGTTATCAGCATAAGAACACTTTTGAAACAAAATCCAGAGGAAATCAGCAACCGAAGCAGCATCAGAAAAAGCTACAGCATTAATCGTACATCACATAAAATATTTTGCATTGCTATGACAGCATGACATCATATTAACCCCACAAAAAGAAGTACACTTCTCAAGAAGGCATGTGCTGATAGTAGACAGCTACCAGAAGTTCTTCACTTAGAAGTAAATAACTCTGTAGCCTGATGTGTAAGCAAACCTTCAACTATTTTAAAACCTAGTCAGTCTGCAAACAAAACCATGTTCATCAATCACACTAAGTCTTTAGACATTTTCAACTGATTTTGGTCACTTAATACTAATTCACAAAGGATTCAGAAGCCAGAGCACAGCTAAATTCCATCTCCATGATTGGATAAAAATGTGTACTAAACAAATCAAGACATACTCATGTTACAAACAGGTCCTCAAGAGTTTTGTGCTGACACTTAGGCAATAAGAGAGCTAATGAGTACAGCTATATTCTGCTCAGCACTGTTTAGGACACTAACAAATTAACTTTAGATGATTTGTCATCAAGTCCCTGTAAAAAGAAGCCACACTATTTAAGGGGATGGGGGAAGAAGAAAGCATACTTATCTATGGAAATCCTCAATCCCAGGCAAACTGCTAGGATAATAGAAAAAATGGTACTAGAAATAACATTTAACAGGGCATAATTTTAACCATTTATCTCAGTAGTAATCATGTATTTTTAATTTATTGATAGGCACTTTAACCTTCATTCATGTCTTTGTTTTCAGTAGTCATTATAGTACTTTAGAAGAACAGTTTTGGAAAGGAATTTAAATGCCATTTGAAACAGAAGAACAACTGGTGGCTTCCCAAATTTTCACAAAAACGGCCAATGGACCCACAAAATGAAAACTGGGTGGTGAGGGATAAGTGTCTGTTTTTTTGGTTTTTTCTGCTTTTCTTTAATATATCTTATTATCTCACTTCTGAACCATTATCTATGGAAGAGAAGAGGAAAGGTCATCAGTAGCCAGTGGCAGCACCAGCTGGGAGCTGGAAATGGCGCTTGTCGTTTTCAGCTGTCAAACGTTGGCTGAAATTTAGTAAGTGCCAATATGAAATGATCTGTAAATCTGTAGCTTTTTTAAAATTAGCAAGAAAAAAACAAAGGATTTTGAGAGAGCAATTTGAAGTCTGTTGTAATATTACAGTTATACATAAAGTAGTGTAAGTTGTTGAGTCTCACTGGTTCCCAGGTTAGCAGAATTCCCACCCATGTTCTGTGCTTAAACACCAAAGCAAAACAGCATTCTGTATCACACTTGATCCACTCCCTCTTAAAATGCCCTGATGTCTTTTCTCTATGGCTGCAAAGTTTTTGTGAAAGTTCACATCATCAATAAAAGGAGACTAAATAATGTATTTACTCTTTCAGTGGTATCCATGACCTGTTGATGTCTTACCAACAATGAATGAAGACAAAAAGGTAGAAACAATACAGGAAAGATGCAGGAATGAGCAAATAGCTCATTGTGTAGCAAAACTACACAAATATTTTCTGGCTTTGGGTTCAATCTCATGTTTTATATACCAAACTGTAACTTTTACAAAGGAGATGTGCCTTTCCCAAGCAGCAGGCTCTGTGTGAGAACTGTGTGTGTTTGAAAGGAGAAAGAATTCACATATGTGCACCCAGCCCACTAGTAGGACAAAAAAAAAAAAAAAAAAAAAAAGAGGGTATGTTTCCTCCACAACTGTGAGTTCAGCAAATATGCTGCCATAGCAGCCAAAACATTGCTGTCCTTTCTGAGAAGATGAGCTAACATTTAAGCATGGAAGACACCTGGGCCCACACTTAGGCATTCCCAAGTGCCAGCCTATTTAATCAGCACTGATTAAAACCTTTTGGAATGCACATAGCCAGCCTACCAGCGCCACCACACTCCACCACCTCACAATGGCCTCTCAAACATTCTCATCCCCAATGCGGAAGAGGATGCTTGCATTGAGTCAAGAGCGAAGGGTAGATGACATAAGTGCCTATGCTTGTCTTTGTGTGTACATTTTTTGGATTTCTAGACCAGACAACTGGTGCAAACAGCTACAGCACACTGCTGTGGTCCATCACCCTCATCGTGCATCACAAACCAGACCAGACAAATTTACCTGCCGTGCAGTCACTATGTTACATGAATGGGTATGGCCATGCATGACTTGACACACCTGCAGACAATCCAAAGTACTGAATAACTGTCTTTGTCCCTTAAAAATAGACCAACATTTTCCTTTCATCCTGTTTCCAGGGCATACTATGTTCTGTGGTACTTGCTCTTGAATTGCTGACAAATTCAGTCCTACTCACTGGAACTGAACTGACTTTTTTAAATCTTACGGATTTTACTTAAATTACAGTATTAAAAATATTCAGACCTAGCTAGTATAACGATGGCTTACTATATAAAACAGAAAACCAGAAATGGAATGAGTTCTTAGCTAATGAAACTCCTCTGACTTAAATTTTTTTTCTATCTTATTTGTCCCTGTGGACACTACCTAGTTTCCCCTCACTCTTCTCTCGTCTGACAGACTGAAAGTTTTGGGGAGCAGGGAATGCCCTTTGTTGTATGTCTGTAAAGGACCTAGGCCGCCAAAGCCCAAAGGTGTTGAAATGCTATTGCATTTCAATGTCCACATCAAATAATGAGGACCTTTGATTGCATTTTCTAGCAGACGCAATTTGCAGTAACTGTATTTAAAACTAATAATGAGAAAACATTTTGAAAGTAGTGTTTTCCATTTTTGAGAAGTATATAAAGAACATACTAAAGCCACCTCACTTCTGCCCACTTGCAGTGCTGGCAACCAGATGAATAACTGATCAGGTATTCAGGTCCACTGGAACGTGACTTCTCCTGGCCCATGGAGTGCTTCAGCAGCAGCAGCAGATACCGCAGCCAGCAGGACGCTGCCCAGCTGCTGTGGGCTCTCCCTTTGCGTGCCCAGGATTCCTCTTCCTGCAACACCTGCACAGTTCCCCTAATCCAGTGCCTTTAACTAAAGCTTTGAAAGGGAAATGTAACATCAACCTCAGACATCCTCTGTTTGACTAAAAGTTGAGGGAATATGATGGGGGGACAGGGAGAACATCACCAATGCAAAACCTCCCAGTCCTGTACCAAGGAATAAAATTCCACATTTTTTGAGGAAACAAACAAACAAAAAAAATCCCTCAGGATTCTGGAAGGAAATAGCTGCAGCAAGTATTAATGCACACATAAATACAGAAAGCCTGATCAGTAGTTACACCAATAGATGAAACACACAAAAATTTCACCCTGTGGATGAAAGTTCCATGAGCCAGCCTTAACTCACTGAGATAGGGTTCCCCACCCTGAGGAACAATTTTGTTCTCAAGGCACTGGCTGTCTATTCAAGGCACTGGCTGTCTATTACACTGTCCTGCAGGTCCTGGGTGCTGTTTGTACACACATTTCCTTTCACAAGAAGAAAGAATATGTCTGTAAGCATAGAAAAGATGATTAGATACCAAAATTTCGGTGGATACAGGATTGGAGTAAAACTACTGATGGCTGTCACCATCCACTCACCCCTCTGTACATTAAGGTATGGTCACCATCAGGGCTAGGGTCTCTTTACTGGTAGTGTTCATATTAAAGCCCAGCTAGATCTGACACACAGGAGTGCTTCCAAGCCCTTTTCATTGCAGGCATGAGGGGTTAGTTAAAGGCAGAAGACCTCCTGTGAGAGTGCTAGAGAAATGTCCCAGAGGAAGCCAAACTTGGCAGGATCTATGCCCATACTGTTGGTCCAGAGCAGACCCTGAAGGAAATTAGCCAGCCAACAATGCCTTATTTGCACCCCTGCCCCTCTTCACAAGGAACAACTACTCCAATGCTGGTAGGGATACTGAATTCATTAGCATATATGAGGTATGAACAATGAGAAAATTGAACCTGGGGCTAAAGTAAGAGCCAAATTATTTGACGCTAAAACACATTCAGTGAGGTTAGTGAAAGGGGTCAAGGAAGTACCGGGCCACTTGACATCAAAAACAGCATCTGTGGTAGGAAGGAGAAGCAGAGCAGAGTGGCTTGCAGTGTTTTTATATCCTTTCTTTTATATGGCTGTGTTGGCACACTGGGATGTAGACGAGCATGTCCTGCTGGGAAAGGAAGAGATGTGACAGGACTGAGGAATCGTGAGCCCAGGGCACGATCTTGCATGCTGAAGCAGCTCTGACTGTTTTGCATTAAATGCACATGTCCACACTCCCAAGCACACAGCAGCTCTGCCTATGGATGAACCATTTTCTTTTACAAAGACAAATAAGCAAAAGATTAGTTTAAAAGCCTGCTACAACTGTTGCACAATAAAAACAAGTGACAAGCTTTTAGGCTTAATTGCTTCATCAGTGCAATCAGGAATAAGGTATTCTGAGCCTGAGAGCTTGTTTGTTTCTTTTCCAGCTACATCCATTTAATGAATAAACAGATTTCTCTCTCCAGACCTTATTTATATTATATTACTCCAGAGTGGATACAAAGCTCCCCATCTTCCAAAACATTAAAAAACTAGCATTTTAAAGAGATAAAATTATTAGGTTTTAGTTCTGCAAAATACGAACTGCCTTCCAGTACTAAGTATTAGTCAAATTCATCAATCTCTAGAAAGAGCAAGTCTGCTCACCGAAACTGAGACAACACTGGAGAGTCTTTCTCTAAGGAGAAAACTGTTATGACCACCTGGTTGATGGGCCAGGATATTCTCCACCATGTTCTCTGTCCAACTGAAATGCACAGCATCAATTACCTGGAAACAAGCTACAAGAACACCTTTATCCTTCTAAGGCCATGCTACATTTTAGAGTTGCACTGTATCATCTATGTTTATAAAAAGCTGCCTTGGCTATAAACTGCAAGAGCACACAGCCAGTAAACCCTGGCTACACCCTGAGTCCTCCTCCTCATCCTCTGAAGGCCAAAGATGACTGTGGTATATAAAGTGATTCAAGCATGCCTTCTCCACTAGGTAATATCTGAGCAGAATTTGATCCTACAGATGCACATTCTAAAGCCAGAGTCATTTGGGTTTCAAAAACGGACTGTAACTTTTTTGGAAAGCACTTGATACATTTTATGTATTTGCCATCATGTACAAGTACTACTATTTCCTTATAGGCATTGTCTACACAACACTGTTACAGAAATAAAGCTCTCTACAAACACTAAAAGTTAGTGGTTCTGATTTCCTTAAGGGTGAATTTTCCATAAAAAGTCTTGCTCCAGCACTAATTGCAAAATTAGCAAGAAGCTTACGAGTAATTAGATTGGGGTGTTAAATCACTAATGTTCCTTAAATAAAACTCCTAATTAGGACACACCGCATATTTATCTAAAATCTAGATCTGACAAACAGCACAAACTTTCCTTTTCTAGTTGACATCCAGGGCACTGCCTGGGAAATACTAGGCACTCACAGTACTCCCTTCAGGAAGGCTGCAGCCCACATTTCACTTGCACTATTACAGGCAAGGATGCCCATGCACCTCCACTTTGATACCAAAGCAGACTGGCATAGTAGAGAGAGTCATGGCTGTAAATTCAGATACCTACCACCAGGTTATTTATCTCTCTCTTTTGATTACACAGGAAGACTGGGTACTTGCTCAGATTAAGCTTCTGTGATGGAATTTAGCTGCTGATACCATAAAAATGTAAAACTATCAACACAAAATATAAAACTATCAACACAATCCCTCCTTCTACATGGTATTTCTCAGACTCTGAGATAAATGCAGTTGGATAAATGCTTTTGTTTTATTACACCTAATAAAACACCACCTGACACAAAGGCATCTCAACTGAGAATTGATCCACAATAAACTACCGCAATACAAACAGCAATAGTTACAATTTCTTTACAGCCCCTTTACCCAAAAGGTACTTAACTGCTTCCAAACAAACCCACAATTATACTGACATTCCACATATCCTGCAGACAGTCTTTCCAAACATTTTGTATCTTATTCTAATTTCAAAACAAAGTAATCCATTTTCTCAGAAAAGCAGATGCACAGATCTTTAGGTATCAGAACATTTTTATTTTTTAAAAAAAAGGTTTAAAACTGGTGGTTTTAAACTGGTTACACCAGTTTATTTCAAGTCCACTGAATATCATTTCACATGAACACAGAATTTCTATTTGCAAGACACATTTCACTCCCAGTTTGACACTGACCATCATAAAAACCAACATGTCTTCTGAGCCACAAGCAGTACCTTTCAGTTACCTGCATTTTACTGTCTGAAGTGGTTCTGTTCTATGCTTGCACTGCAGCTGCAGAACTTCTTCTCCCAGCACCAGGTGAGAGGCACTTAAGCCTAGAAGCACCAGAAAAATTAGCTTGGCTACCATAGTGCCTGTATCTTTGAGTCAACACAGCTGTCAGCCTTGCACTGCTGGGGATGCATGTGCTCTTCTATGTTCTCAAGGCCACTGAAGTTTTGATACCTTATCCTAGACATACATTCATTCCAGCAAGGAAAAAGCCATTTTCAGCATGACTGGAATTAACCAAGTACTTCTCTATGTATGATACAAAAGTCACAGTCAAGATGACCTCCCTGAAGCAGTTTACCTGTGAGGCGTCATTGTTGAGACAGTTTAATTAATTTTTAGTCCAGTTTTAAGTGTCACTTTTTATGTAACACCAGAGTAACTAACTCATTAAAAAGATACATATTTGCTATATCCATTAGATAAAAACCTCAGTCATCTCTTCTACAGCACAAGACAGCAAATTATATTTATTATTTTTCTAATGTAAGTTGCTATTGCAACTTACAATAACCTCAATTGTTTTGCAGTGGATACCTCCAATCCTTTGTATTCAAATATTCATTCATACTAAACATAGACAGATGTTCTGACTGAAAGCAGGTTTGGTGTTTTGTCAGAAAGAACAAGTTTTGCTGAAACAAAAGCCTTTCTGCAAATGATATTGCAAATCTAGTATGTAATTTTGGGGCAAAATGTAATGATCACAGATTTCGGCTACATTACTCAGCAGCTGAGACTTCACATTATCGCCATCAAGACCTGAAGCCAGGTCCAACACTTCAAGTTGCACGTCTTGCTTTCATGATCCCAAATATTTTAGAAAAGAGAAAGATCTTTCCCTGACCAAACAGATATAATGTTTGCATTAAAAATTCCAGGAATTAGAAAGAGTGATATTTTAAAACATTTAGAAAAAAGGAACAAGATCTAAAATCCATTATCCAACCCTCCTCTTCTGCATGTGTAATAAGACAGCCAGGAACATACACATTTACAGGCATGAATCAGAACATGATTTGTTAATAATTACTCCACAAAAAGGCTGTGTGAACAGTTCTAGATGTACACACATATTAATGTTTATTTGATGTGAAATGTCTCTAAAAAGTGAAATGAATTAACAGCTGTGCCTGGCACCACATGAAAAACACACCTTAAGGAAAAGCAACAAATTTAAGTGCAAAGGCTAGAGTTAGATGCCTGCCAGGATGGTTTTTTCATCTTACTGAGCCAAAAAATATTTGTTATCTTTTTCAGAAAGATCCAACAAACTGTAATTCACATGAACTTGGCAGAGTCTTAAACCAGCAGGTGTGTCCCACAAAATGGCAAGTGTCTCCAGCAGCTGCTGTTGTTGCCAACACGATATTCCAAGGTATCATCAGCTGCATCCCCAACCACTGCTAATTTTGTGCAGGATTATAACATTTTTCTATGTTCATTAGCTACAATTATCTTAATAACAGTTAGAAGCAGAAAGAAGGTGAGGTGGAAAAAAACACAGAGAATTTGCAAGTGAGGTTTGCTAGACTATGATCAGAAACACAGTAACAGGCCAACACGGAGGTTTAACTTGAGATAGTACTGACAGACTGTACAAGGTGGACCATGCTGCCTGCTTGAGGTTGAGTTTTTTTGTTGTTGTTTAGGTTTTGTTATGTTTTGTTGGGATTAAGTCAGATGAGAAATTCACTATTTGTCTTTTTTTTATAGAACTGGACAAAAAAAATCATGGTCATGAAAATCTGAATAAAAGCTTTGGAAGAATATTTTCTGTTGTATCTCACAATTGAACAAAAAAACCTTTTTTGCTTATATTCAAACTGCATATTTAAAGAAATCAGTCTGAAATAACTTGTTGATCAGGACAATCGGGTGAGACAGAAGAGGTTCATGTTCAAATTTGTAATTCATCTCACTGAAGTGTACCATTTACTATGGCCACTTACCTTATGTTCACTTTATCAGAGCTTCCATGTCTAAGGTAAGAAACCATTCCCCTCCAAAAGAGTAAAAATGTGGTCGAAGCTGCTCTTCTGTCATTTCATGACAAAAAAGTTTTAAGACTGCTTTAACCGAGATGTCCATTTTCCTTGATACGACACCCTGCATAAGCATGGTATTTTGTAGATACCTTCAAGCAGGGATCTGAATTTGGCACTAAAATCTTGTTTTACAGCGGTGAATGCCAAATGCTTTGCATCTCATTATGCTGGTTTGAAATAATAGTACTACTTAAAAGTAGCATAATGACAACATAAAATGCAAGAGCTCTTTCAAAGCAGTGCAATAAACCACTGTTACCATGATGGTCAGTTGCTTAAACAGCACTACAAATTCCAAGCAGTTCAAGCTCCATTTAATTCCTACTGTACAATTACAGAATATATGATACCCTAGGTAGACATATTCAAACAACTTTGTACACTTCCAGTTGGAATTATTCTGATCTCCCAGTTCAAAAATTTTCGATGTTTATTCATTTTACACATTAAATACAGGTTCTGCACACCATACACCAAACATTATTGCTAGTACTTCGAAAATTATTCCATAATCAGGAAAGAGTCAATTCATAATGAAAACATATTATAACAGAGACAAAATATATAAGGCCAGTTGTTGTCTGGAAACTTTGAGCTCTGGCTTAACCTATGTAATATTAGACATTTGGCTTCCCCTTTGTTCCTTCCTCTTACAAATTGCTTGCTGTACCTGTGTCATCCTTTGAGGCCAAGGACTGGCTTTCTCTTTGTGTAATGTGATTTGCAGCTGGGATTTCTGAATGCTGCTACAACACAAAATTACAGCAACGGTTCAGAGCTCTGCTCTACCAATCACCCTAATCCCAGTCTTTACTGGTACTTTTAATGGCCCCCCTGCTGTTCCAGAACAATAGCCCACTCAAGAGAACTTGTCCCATCACTTCGAATCTACTGTAAACACACACACATATATCCATGTACTATGTACATAACATACCTTTATTCTTTTTTTTCTTTTTTTTTTTACCCTCAGGCACATCTCAGATGCTGGCAATGGAATCTAGAATGTTTTTACACTCACAAAATCATTCCCAAAGCAAAACACTACGTAAAAGGGCTGCTACTTCAGCACTGCCCGCTCATTTTGGATGTAATGTACTGATAAAAGTGGTAACAGGACTGCAAGCAGAATACATGAGAGAATAGCTCAACAAAAGAATAGTCTCTTATAAAGTTGTGGGAACAGGAGTCGAGAGAAAACACGATCTGCCCGAGATTCTGCCCAGAAACAGCCCACAGCAGGGGACAAAAGTTCCTAAACTCACTATGTAAACACCTAAATTGCATCATACCCCTCTTCCTGAAACATACGGGATTATCCTGACACGTTATGCGCTATCTTGCCAGAGGGAAGGAAAAGTCATTTTTCTCCAGAGCGATCACCCAGATCAGGCTCCCACTGCCAGCAACCCCAGCCCTCGTACCCGCAAGTTTCCAATGGCGAAACCCGGTGCAAGGAGAGATCCAGCCCGGCACGGCGGCGCGGGGGACAGAGGGTCAGGAACCACTTGAGGCGAGCTAGTGATGGAAACCAGCCTGGCGCTAACATTGCTCTGAAGTCCTTCTGTCACCCATTCGGGAGGCAGACTCCCCAAAAAAGATTGGGATTTAACCGACTGACATTACCAATGAAAGAAAATATTTATCAGAAAATCGCCATCCGTCTGCCTGTCACTGCTGATTTCCACCAGCGGGGTGGCAGGATCGCGACAGCCTCTCCGCCCCAAACGGCGGCTCGGGAAGGGCAGCGGCGTGTCCACAAAGGGTCTGGTTTAAAGAAAAGTGCCCATCTGACAGAGCCTGGGCTGGTTTTCTGCCCCCCTACACAAAGAGCGCGGGCTGAGCCCCGCACCTCACTGAGCCCCCGAGCTCCCCCGGCTCGCTCCCCCGGCTGCCCGGGCGGCTCCTGCCGCCCCTGGCAGACCGCACCGGGGCTGGCGCTAGCCTGCGGGGCCGCTGGCCACGGGCAGGGCACGGGCACACGGACAAAAAGGAACACAGAACAGATGAAAAGGCACACACACCACCACCCTCCTCGTTCCCGCAATACACACAAGAGACCACCAACCAAACCCGTCCGCAAAACTCACCTCCTCATCAGCTCGCTCCGGGTACCGGAGAGCCGCAGGGCATCCCCCGCTGCGGTGCGCGCCTGCCGTGCCCCCCGCCGCCCTCGTCCCTCCCTCCCTCCCGAGGGCGGCACTCACCTCGGGGGGACGCAGCCGGCCCGGGGGGGCCGCCTCTCCGCCGTGCCGTGCCGGGCAGGGGCGGCAGGGCGAGGCACACTTCCACTTTCTCCGGGGGTCTTTCTTTGCCGTACCGAGCCGCGCCGCCCCTACCTCCCCCGGCACTCCTCCCCGCCCGCCCCTCGCCGCCGCCTCCCCGCCATGCGAAGCGGAGCGGAGCGGTGCCCAGCTGCCGGGCCGGCCGGGGGCGGCTCTCCCGGCACTGCCCCGCCCCGGTACCTGCTGGGGCAACCCGGGGCGACGGGGCGGTCCAGGGCAGACACCCCGCACCCCAGCGGGCACCCCGCCGACCCCCTGTCGCATTCCTCTGCCTCCCTTTGCAGCACTCACCTGTCGTGCTCGGAGCTCACTCGGCCCCGCGGGGCACGCCGCAAAGGGCTGCTGCTTTTTCGGGGTTTGACATCTTTGTCCGCCCCTCTCCTTCGGTAAACTGCTCGAATGAAGAGGTCCGGGAAGGCTGTGTGGGTGGGAGCGTCTACATGTACTTCAACACAACAAAGACCCACTTGATTCCCTATTGGCACCTAATGCCCAACAAAAGGGAAATGCCGGGCATATCATAATTATCACCCCGTGAGATGGATGCCAAATCAACACTTCTTACGAGGTTGTACTTACAAAACAAGCGGCAGCTTGCATGCATCTATTTCTGTCCCGGTACTATAGCAGCTTGCTCACGCCCTCCTGCTTTAGAGCTGTGTTTCCTGGCACTGGAGGTAGAAATCTTGCAGAAAACATAAAGGCAGGAAAGTTACAAGTCCTGGCGACAGTCTTTTGACACCTTACAGTAGCGAGACTGGCTGTTAAGATATTTTGCCCACAGATGAGAACCCTGCCTAACATTTAGCCAAAGTGCACATCAGAGCATCTTTTTTCAATGGAGGCTTAACAGGAATCGTCCTAGCAAAGTCCTTACTAGGCACTGCCCTACACAACACATGCTACGTAGTCTTCCACTACATCCTCTCAATAGGAGCCATCTTTGCTATCCTAGCAGGATTCACCCACTGATTTCCTCTGTTTGCAGGGTATACCCTGCACCCCACCTGGGCCAAAACTCACTTCAGGGTTAAATTTACAGAAGTAAGACTTACCGTCTCCAACAACCCTTTCTAGACCTAGCTGGCATGCCACAATGATACACAGAATACCCAGATGCCTACATATTATGAAATGCTATAGAATATAAACACCTACATATTAAATTACCCTTCACTTGGTCTTGAATGGTCCCTGCTTACCTGATGATGGCACCTGTACTGCTGACTCGAGTTTGGTTGTAAGGGATATAAGCAGCTGTCCCTCGTTTAAAGCTCAATTGTGATCTACATGTAAGTGATCCACTTTTGAAATGCACTCAAGCTTTTCCAGAGAAGCTCAAGCTATGAATCATGCATCTGACCACAGCTATTTTCACACAAAGTTATAGGGACCTGGTGTGCAACTGAACAAGTAGTGTCCCTGTAGCCAGATTAAATACATGGCTGTGGAGTGCAGTGTTGAGGGCAGAGAACACACTTCCCTGTGTCTGGAAGCTGAACCAACACACAAGAGCAGAGTAGCCATGAGGACTGAAGGAAAGGAGAGCCTAGTCTTTAACTTTGTGATTGTGTAATCAGTTAGAAAATGTCCTCCCAGAACAGTTTTTTATGCTGGTATTACACATTATAGGGATCAGAATTTAGACCCTCATTCACGCTCCTGCAGGTTAAGTGCTTGAATGATGTCTTCTGGTCCCTTTCCTTTGAATTCTGGCTGCCTTCTGTCTGAAGAACTTTCTTAGAAAGTGGACTGAAATCCTCTGGGGCTAAGGAAGGCCTTCAATGGCTCTTTGTTGGCCAAGTGTTCTAAATAATCAGTGGTTATGCAAAAGGAAGGTAATTTCCTCCTTGTGCTCTGTAAGCAACTTTCATGTATAAGATCTGTCATCTCCTATTGATATTAACTCAGTACAGAAAGACTGATGTCGCAGGTAGAAAGGATCTCCTCGATTTGTGATGCCTATTTCTTTCCTTTGACTTTTTCTGTAATGTAGACTTTTACTCTAGAGTCACCTTCTCTGAGGGACTAGGGGCTAAACATCTAAAATGGAAATGAAGCAATGGCTGTGTAAATTACCTCAGCTAAGTACTTTAAAGCCAGTATTTCATGTCAAAGAGAAATTGTTGCCAGTAGTACTGAGGTAAGCCCCGTTCTTGCAAACACCAACATCCGAAAGTTTATTTACAAGGCTAAATTCAAGTCATTGAGATGTGTCACGTAAGACAAAACATAGAAGAAAATCCTGGGAAGCAATTCATTTTTTGTTCTTGGAAGAAAAGAAAGGGGAGCACTGGTATGAAAAAAATGTCTGTATCCTAGTGTTTTCTGGTGCCTATTTTTCTTGAAGCAAAGAAATGTTTAGATGGCATAGAAGGAGACTCCAGCACTAAATTAGATGGCTGTTTCCCCTGAGGGTGTACATTTACAATGCAGCTAAGCTGGTTTGGGAGCTATTTGTTGTCCTAAAGGTGACAGTCCTACTCCTAATGCTTCCTCTGTTGGAGCAAAATTTAAAGAAAGCTAATCATTTCTTCATAGCTCGTTTAGCTGCTTGAACAGGCTCTCTGAGAGTCAGTTCTGGGTAGATGAGAAAGAAGCAGAGAGCAAGCAGCTGTAGTGCCAGCAAATGGAGATGGGGACCACCCTGGGACTGCAGCAGGCAGCCCCCAGTTTGACTGAGCTGTCTTGTGAAATTCATCTTCATAGGAAGAGCTCAGAAAAGACTGTGCATTAAATATGCTCTTCCTGTGCTATTATTTTGCTTAATTCTGGCTTAATGAACTGCTAAAGAGAAAGATTCTGTTCCTTTGTAGTGAGGACACACCATCAGGCAGAGGGAAGACCTCACTTCTAGTGCTTCCTGGAAGAATTGATTCTAGGTGCTTGAGCAAGGCATCAAACCAAGGTCTCCCTATTTCCCCAGTGTCCTCAGTCATTCCTCCTGCACCAAGTTCTCTGGCTCCAAATTCCAGTGCCAGGTAGAAACGCATGCACAGCTCTCACCACGTTGGCACCGATAGCATGTGCAGTGTATATCTGCATCACAACATAATCCCAGCAGGAGTGCTGGTCTGCGTGGGTCCTGTACCCAGGCTAGCCCTGCTGGCTCTGCAGGACACAGAACTCTGCTGGGTAGATGTACTGTTTTCCAGCGGGCAAACCATATGAAAATATAATTCTATCAGTTAATAAAATATTGGATTATTCTACTAAAGTGGCAACATTTCATTAAAATAGCAATATTGATTCTGTTTCCAAAGCTGATTCTTCTATTAGAAGACCTCAAAGGTCAGTTTACAATTACATCCAATGTATATAAAGTTCCCAATTTTTTAGTTTTCATTAGTTTGCTGACATAGAAACATGCACAACTCTTTTTTTGCAAAGCCATAAATTAGAAGGAAGGCAAGAAAAAATTCCCCACATAGATATTTTAAGTTAGTGATGTTCACTGTAGAAATAATTTGGCATGACTGCAGATAAAAAAACCCCCCAAAAATTTGGATGAAATATTTGTAATGGTGAGCTAATATCACTCACTGGTGTTAACTTCATCTATTCAAACTCCAATATGAGCAGACTGTTACTTAAGTACAATTTCAAATCTTTGTGTATTTCACCAAGAATGTTATTGCAGTTCATTCAGTCATTCTTGTATTGATAGTTATGAATCTAAGTTGCTGTCACATTTGACACTAACCTGCAAAAAAACCATCATTCCTTGCTTCTCCCCCAGAGCACTGTCATTGTATATCACCAGGGGATGAAATTCTGAATCAGAAAGAATTTGAAATAGTTTGAAATAATCAGCTTATTTCTGTAAGCTAATGTTGGTAGGAAATTCTATTGTCGGTCCACACAGTATTTTTACAAATAAAAGGGTAGAGAGAATCCGTAAGAAAACATGGTCATTGCCACAGCATGAGCTTTACCAAAATGCCAAGCATGCCATAAGAATAACACGAATAAGAGCAGCAGTCCTTCTGCAGCTCAGAAGTTTCTCCTTCATAGGAAATGGAACCGAACCTCTGTGATTGTTTTGAGGCAGCCCTCTTATGTTCAAGTGGATTGACTTTCACTTTTCCACTCATTTTTAAAGTAAATATTATTTTCTGCAGACCAATTCAAGCTTAAGATCATGCTAACTCTACACTTGCCTCAGGATGTATTCAACTTGTGTTGTGAATATCTCATCCCTGCAAGTATTCAAGGCCACACTGGGTGGAGCTCTGAGCAACCTGGTCTAATGGAAGGTGTCCTTACCCGTGGCAGGAGGCTTGGAACTAGAAGGACTCTTTAAGTCCCTTTAAGGACTCTTCCAACACAAGCCATTCTATGATTCTATTAGACTTAATGTTTTTTCTCCAGGAATATAATTTCAACATGTACGTTGGAGAGACAGAGGCATGACACTGTCTCTGCTTGTCCCATGTAGCTACATCACATACTCTGTAGCTGTGTTGGTTGCTTTTTAGTGGAGTAGACAGTTGCAGAAGAAAAACATCTCTAGTTTGACAGCTAAAAGCTTAGGTAGGAGGTGTGAATCATTGCCTGAAAGCTGGGAGACACTTGGTTCATGCAAATTGCATGAGGTGAAGTGAGGACAGTACAAGGTTTCTAGACAGCCAGACCGAAGTAGTCTCAGAAAGGAAAAGTAAGTAAGAGAAGATTTGAGTCAGGGAAAGGGAGAGGGCATCTTTTTAATCAAGCCAAACATACCTAATTTTCTAACTTTGAATGCATTCCAGTTTTGCTGCATGGACAAAAACAGAGAGGTCATGTTGAAGAAAAAAAAGACAGATAACTAAATAATCTACTATGGCTACGGACATGACAGGTGATGCAAAAATATGAAGTGAAGAGAAGAAAGTGACCTAGAATATATACATCAAAGGATAAATCTATTGCTTGTTATAAAACACCCATGTTAAAGACCATTATTGTTAAAGGCGAGGTCATGCAGTGAAACAGAAGCATCAGGAAAAGTGAAGAGGGAACAGAGAAAGAAACAAGGGAAATGAGAAGGAGTTGCCCTTTCAGAAGAGAGATCTTTATTTATACATAACTAATACACAGCAGCCTGACTTGCTCCTATTGAATAAATATCTTTGCTTAAGTCTTTCACCAAGGTTAATGAAACATTATGAAAGTTAGTCAAGGAGAAAAATTTTGTAACCATTGAAGTGTGTATGAATTTCACAGTATTTTTGTGTCTGTCATTTCAAATTATACTCATCTGTGTTTATTTGTTTTTTCAGATAAGACAATAGCCTGATCAGGTTGCTTTCTGGCTCCAGCTCTACCATCTAAATTCATCAATAAGTACTTGTTTTCCAATTTAGATTTCTATACCTTAACCTGGAGAGTCATATCTCATTTTCTACTCTGTCAGCGAGCTAATTACAGTAGAGGGAATGGCATTTTAAAACTGGTAAGAAAAATTAAAAAGAAAGTGTCAAAGTTTATCTCACATTTCATATTGAAAGGTTCACTATGAATCCACAGTGCAAAGCATGGCACAAAACCACACAGCACTTTTGTGCTATGGATTTTCCCTCTATCTCAGTCTGTTCTGCAGAGTGGACCAGATGCTAAGCTTAGGCAAATTAACAGAGACATCGATTTCTATTCATGGGTTTGCATTAATCAAGGTCCATAGTATTTTAATATGCCACATATCTTCTTGACAATTAGTTTAGGGAAGTACAAGATTTGAAATACTGGAGCAGCTACTAACCTCTGAATAGCACCACTGCTGATCTGAATTTATGACTCCATAAGGGCCTATCACAATCATAAAACTACTAATTGCTGATGTGTTAATGAAGGCTTGGGTTACCAAGAGCTTCAACTGCTTGGTTATTGCTGCATTCAAAATATTGAACTAGATGCCATCAGCTTTTACAGAAGGAGATATGTTACATGGGCAGAAGTAATTGTTCAGAAAAACCTATATTTAGACATTTTATAGACTTGTGCTCAAATACTAATCTAGATAACTCTTCTGTAGATTCTTATTGTTTTCATCATTATGCGAGCTATTTACATCCTGGAGTTAGGTGCAGAAAATTTTTTGTTTCTAAGGTTAAAACACATGAACTTATGTCTGTTACAGCAATGCAAGGCAGTGAATATCTGCATTTAGCTTTAATTCAGTAGCAGTGTGGCTCCAGTTACTTTAAATTCCTAGTGAATCATTTTTAGAAACTGGTATTTTGAGAGGAGCTTTTTATTGGTAGGAATCCAAACCAGTTCCTTCATACTGCCAGTTCAAAACCACATTTTGTCAGAAAAAGCTTTCTCAAGAGAAGGGCATGCATAAATGCAATCAGTGAAGTGTAGTAAATAATAATGTGCATGCCCTTAGCCTACCAGAATTACTTAATGGACAGTGTTCCTCAATGGATCGGTGTCCTGATCTGTTCCTCATAATTCCAATGAGGATTAGTCACTACTGTGAGTAAGGCAGACCCACAAACTAAAAATGTGTTTCTGACACACCAGTCAATGTCGTATATACTTCTTGGGTTCTCCATGGCTCAGCCAGCTAATCTTTTACTTCATTATTTCCACTCTTTCCAAAGGTTTTATTTACATCCTGGTGATAAAAGGGAGTGTTTCTAGTGGTAGTGGAAAAAAATTGTGGTAGTCTTGGCAAGACATGCATGAGGTGTAGCTGTGAGGTATTTCAAAGGTGCTTAACAACTTGGGCATGATCACAAGGAAAGGTGGAGGAGAACAGAGAAGAGCAGGAGGAAGAAAGGGATGAGTTGGATAACAGAAAGAGTTTCATCCTTCAAGACATCTCCCTTTCTGTCCCTGTCCTTTCCAGAGAAGATGACAATGATTAACTGTCCTATATCTCTACATAACCCTCATGATCTTGGATGAACAGAGGAGGATCTCATTATTCAGGGCCACAGCATCAACCCTGAAAAATTCTGCATCTTCTGCAAGTAATCCACCTCATATGGAGTCACAGCTGAGGACAGTGCCTTCAGTCAGTCATCAGTGATATTCCTCCACTCCACATGAAAGTCAGGCTGTCAGTCTCCACTGGCTGTTGATTAATATCTTCCAAGGAGGCTGCCTGAACTTTGCCCATGGTTTTAGCAATAGCTCAATATCTGCTGGGTATTCACACTTTGGTAATAGGCTGAAACTGGCTTTAGAAGAGTTTCATGGAACTACTCAAATGTAATGGATGGAATTACTATATCCAGAAAAAAATTAATATTTGACCTTCTGGATCCAGTGTCCTTAGAACTGGGCTGAAGGACTGGGAATGGAGGTGTCTCTTTTAGGAACCTCTTAGATTAATCTACCCATGCCATAGCCTTAGGTAATTTGAATAGATAATAGAGTGAGTGATTCTCAGTAGTGCCAATAATCATTTAGTCAAATGAATCTCACCAGAACAGTCCATTTTGTTTAGGAAACGAAAAATATTGTTTTAATGGGGAGTTATCCTGATTTTTATCCAGATGTGAAAGATAAATTTGTCTAAATTTCTGATAAATATTTCTCTTTAATATTAATTGAAAGCTTCTTTAGAAAATAAAGTATTTGCTAACCACTTTTACATTCATTAGGAAAACTGTGAAACAAAGTGAACTGCACATTTTTCTGGCAGGTTCCTGAAATTTTCTTGTTATCACTAGCAAAACTGGAATTTTGTCTGTCGTTCTGGATAAGGGAATGCTTTTTATACATTTAAAATATGAATAGAACATATTTGAATTAACATTTCAGTGCAGAAAAGTTTTCACGTAAGGAACTGAGAAATTCCTCAGATAACTTAACCAATCAGTTAGGCATAATATAAAAATTATCCTTCCATTAATTTTACTAGATCTCTGACTTTTCACAAACCAAAATAATTCCTGTTCAAATATCTTACTAATGGAATTAAAACAGTAGTGGGAGAGCTGAAAAATTCAGACACTGATTTAGTTATACTCTTGTACATGTACAAGATTCAATACTTATTTTTAAAGTAAAACAGATCTATAAAGATGGATATTATACTTCAATATGGTAGTGCTGAAGTTTAAATCAGCAAACCAATAGTAATTTAAATGATATGATTCAAACTAAATGACCTTAATTTACAAATTTTAAAGACATTATTTGAAACAGCAAAGAAAACATTAATGAAAAAATAGGAAGAGTTATTGTCATTTCAGCTCAACAAAATTACTACCTTTACTACATATGGGGACCAAGGAAAGATTCATTTTACTAGTAACATTCATATTACAACACCACAACTCAGGTATTCACTCTCCCTTCAACTACAGACCTCTTTACTAGTAGGCCACAAATACAGGGTTTAGACTGCGCTAACTTGTCTTTTCTGCCATTATCTCAATTTCCTTTAAATAAAAGGCTAAAGCTTTTAGCACCATGTTTCTAATCCTCAGTTTATTTATGACGGCCTTGACAAAATCACCCTGAGATCTATTGCACTTTGCCTTGCACCAGCAGAATAGAGGGTGTCCATCTGAGATTACACATGTACTAGTTTGAAAACAAACCAGTGGGAGGCACCAAGTCAGAATAACAATTTAACAGGGAAATTTAAAAGAATAAATAAATAAAGGCAGAAAACACTGGTTTAAACTGATGGAGTCAGGATACAACCTGACACCCTGTTAGTCAGGGTGGTGGTAGCAGTCCGATAAGGTGGTGGCCGCACTCCTCCTGAAGTGGTGCATGTGGTTCTGTGGAAGCAGTGATGATGTAGAAGGGTCTGCTCTTCCTTGGAAGGTCCAGTGATGGCTGTGTAGCTCCTGTCCTCTGGGAATCCCGTGGAAAGGGTGTCTGTGGTGTTCGGAATCTCAGATTATATCCAGGATGGAATGCTTGGTTCCTCCTTCTGGGTGGAGCATCTCACAATGGGATGATGAGTCATGAGGCCAAGTGTTGATTGGGCTCATTAACAGAAGATAGTCCGGAGGGAGGAGGCAAGGAAACACTGCCCCACCTGGTTTCAACAGCTCATGAGGATGGCAATAGAATACACTGCAACCCAGGACAACACAGAACATACACAGCAGTACTAATGAACCTTTCCATTCATTTCAGTCAGAAAGTATTTCAAATACATGATCCCATCATTAGTATTTCAATTAAAAAGTGCAGAGCCATTGCGTTGGTTATAGACATTTATGCAACTTGTTGTTGTGCCTTACTCTGGTTTTTCATGAGTTTTGCCTTTGGAAGATCAGATTTCCCTTACCTAAGAAGACCTTTGGTGAAGAACCAGCAAATGTTCTATAGAACTAAAGAGAAAAATACAGCAAAATTTATACTTCTTCCAGTAAGGCTGTACTGGAGGGGATTTTGACAAATCCAGTGGAACCAATCTCTAATAGGTTTATTTCCATGCCACCCTTGTCTTCCCTTCTTGTAGTCACACAGCTGCACTCAGCACAGCAAGGGAGGCTTGCTTTTTCTTGTCTCCTTCTTCAGGTTTGACACAGATATTCTCCTTCTCCTTATGTTTATGTGTAAATAAGTGTGGTGGAAAGGGAGAGGAAAAAGTTTGAGGATAAAGTCCTTCTGTCTCCCTGTCCTTGGCCTAGAACTGATTAAGTGCCCTTTGCTACCACCCCCCCACCCCCCCACTACTGTACCTGAGACAAAGGTACTGTAGTTCAAAGACAAAGGATTTATAGAAGATATCAAGGTTTCTAGGTTATATATAAGTACGAGGTGCCTTTTTCTACAATTTGATCCTATTCTCACTCAAAATCAAATGCCCAGTATTGTGCTAGCACTTTAATAACAGAATGTCTGAAGAATATGTACAATGAAAACCCTTCTCAAATTTTAGATTTATTTAATAACAGCTGTAAAGATACTTAGAGAACAGTTTATATTTTACAATAGCTACTGTTGGTAATGACGAAGAATGAAGTAACTTTAGGTGAATAGATCAATAGAAAAGATTGCTAAATTATTTTTCCTTCAATAAGTTTACCTGCAATGCTGACAGGTCTGAGAATAAATAGGAAATGACAGAGGACTACTGCCTTTACACTTTAGTTCAGAATTATGCTAGACAGATGTGCCATTTTAACCTTTTCCCTTAACAATACTAAGGAAATACTAAAGAAATGAAATATATGTATCTATCAAATATATGTACCTATCTGTCTCCAGGGAAGCAGTGAGGTAAAAGGGTTAAATCATGTTTAACCAGAATGTATACTTAGTGTTCTTTATCTCCCTGGAACTTGTTAGCACTTTGAGGACCAATTCACTAAGAATGAATAATACTGTGAATGACATCAGCTTCCGCCAACATGCAAGAGGTTACTATGGTAATGGAGAAAGTTTTTCACAGAACAAAACAAGTACCATACTTGATATATTAGCCAGCCAAAGAAAGCAGTCACATATAAACTACAGCATCTTTCTAATGAATAGCCATTTATGCAGCATGCATGTTAGCAATTCTGCTGAGTTCCTCTGAACATCAAACTGTTGGCAGTTATACTGAAAAACTTGGCAGATTTACAAAAGTGCTAACATTTTGTTTTCAGCAGCTTGTTTTTTTCTCTCTCAGAGCCCATATCTTCAGCATATTCAGAGAGTCTTTAGCCAATACCAACCAGGAAGGTCTCTGATCTGAGCTTAAATGTACTGTATATGCACACTGAGGAGGCAGGATGTCCAAGCCATGCAAGTGACTCAAAACAGACTTTTTTATTTGTGGCAGAAGAACAGATGGCTTCTTTGTTAGGTGGTGCTTTCTTTTTTATTTGCTCACCACCTCTTCCATAAGAGTTTAATCCACAAAACAATACAGTCTATTTGCTAATATGCAAAAGTCAGAAAATATTGAAACCTTCAAATCACAGCAGTGCATATATATATATGTCTCTCTATATATATGGCTATTTCAGTAATGGACCAAAACCATATCAAACCATAAATATCCTCTTGTGAAAAAAAAAAAAATTGAAAATAAATAATTCTAAACAGAGGCAAGGTATTATTTCTTTACTCCTTCCACTTAAAAAAAAAAAAAAAAAAAAAAAAAAAAAAAAAAAAACCCAGTGACTTCTTATTTTGGATGGGATCCTATCAAATCCTTTCCTTCTTTCAGGATGTTGAAAGATGAAGGAAAGAAGAAATCTGAGAGCAGTTACACACCTTTGATTCCGGGAGTCTGCTGGCAGATAATTTAAATGATTGTAAACCTTGTCCCAAAGGACTGACATATCATCTGAACAGACCTTCTTCATAGCAACTTTTCTATGTTTCCCCATTGCATTTCCCTTGCCAAGGATGAAGAAGTGTGTAAAAAACAAAGGAGTGAATTAGAGTGAATGAGTTTTCATGCAATTCCAGCAAAAAGTAGTATCTGATCTTGGATTCTGTCTTTTGCCACCTATGTAATACATTTTGGCTGTAGATGCTGCCAAATACATACATTTAAACTGCTGCCAAAATTAAACTTCACAAGTCTTTCTGTGTATGATCATCCAGTCATTCAACCTGCCATTGTTTTCATAGACATGAAAGGTTTTTCCAATTACTCAACTGCACTTCTTATAAACCTTTCAAGTGAGGTTTTAAAATGGGTTTTAAATTTAAAACATCTTTCATGTGAAGAATTTTTTAATTTTGGTACAAATTAATGTATGTCTAATGACAGAATCAGAAAAGTATTCCCTATTCTAAAATTTGGATCCTGCCAGCTCTGCATTTTCAGCTATAGAATTTCAAAGATTTTCTATTCTCGACATTTGAACTAAATATTTTAAGGCTTTTTTTCATAGTTGTTTAACAATTTATCTTCTCTGTTGTCTCATCTGTTACCATGCCAGTTGATATCTTGGTAATGTTTTTTGTTTGTTTCAAATATTGGTGAAAAGGTAAACAAGAAGTGCAAAAATTAGGAAAAACTTTTCCGTTTTGTCAGAAATTCCATTCCTCTTTTTTTACAGGTTTACTTTATAATTTCTAAGACATCTCATATTTAATTGTGGTTCTGTAACTGAAAGGTATGGCAGTTCCAGATGCCCAGTCTTTGGAAATGGAGGAGGCAGCAGCACAGATTATGCATGTTGGCCTGAGACCTGCAGCCTGACTGGTCTTAATGGGCAAGCACAACACTGGTGGCAGAACACAGCCCACTTTCCTAAGCAGGAGTGCTCTCCCTTTTGTTGGTATTTTTAGGTACTGCAATAAAGATCAGAGATTATCATTTGGGTAGTACTTTTCCATATAGCTCAAATACCTTCTCTGAATTTGACAGTACTCTTCCATTCAGCTCATGCAACTTACCTGTATTTTGACAATTTTTGGTTTTCTTCTGGTCAGACCTTTTGGATCTCAGGCAGGAACATAACCAGGTTTCTGCCTTGTAGCAAATTTTTTAATGTGCTAACATCATCTCAAAATTGGCACTAATTTCCATTAAAGAAAAAATCAAAACCCAGTACTCTTTCAAGTACAGCCACCCCATAATCCTGAGAGGATCTGATCTGCTGTTTTATGAAATGAAGGTTGTTAGATCTGTACTCTTTAAGATAGTTAGATGGTTAGATATACATCTTCTTTTAAGTGAACACTGGCCTTAGTACTGATAGTACTAAGTCTCTTGATAACTACAGTGCCTGCTTCCCCACAGGCACCGCACTAACTAGGAAGACTTAGACACCTTTCAGATTACTCACCACCTACATTCATCATTGAGGGTATTTCCTTCCCTTGGGTATACAGGAAAGCAACACCTGACAGCCTGCTAGGCCCCAAAAAGCTCTCTCTGTTTATAGACATTTTATATACTCAACAGAAACAAGACACAACATTTTATGCTCTGCTTCATAGATTTCTGAAGGTTAAGTATAAAATCAGGTTAATGATGAATAGAGTGCCTGGCACTGAAAATAGCTACTCATCCACACTTGCCGAACAGTTTTATGAATGATAAGTTATTTTTTTCATTTTCCTATTCTTCAAAGAATGTTGACAATAATTTTCATTTCATGTGACAGCAGTTTGTTTTCTGTATTGTATTTATACAGAAAGAAACAAAAATGACCAAAATAATAACTCAAGCTTAAACCTACTTCAAGGGTGTTCTAATGAAGAACACAAAGAAGAATTCCTCACACTGCATCATTTTCCTCTGCCATGATAGTTATTTATCATGGGCACTGTCTGCAATAACTGTTTTTCTGGCTTAAAACGCAAAATGAAATTTTTTTTCTACTTTATTAAAAATCAAATGTACGCCTCTATGGCAAAAATTAATGTTTCAGATTTTCTATATCCCTTTGCTTAGGACTGTTATAATTAAAAAGAAAAACATATAGATAGTAGTAAATTAAAAAAAAAAAATTACTGTCTGATATATAGACAGTTGTAATTACACCACCAAGATCTACCAAAACAATTTATAGCATTTAAAAAGACAAGTTCAAAACAGCATGACTCTACCTCTACTCTGACAGAATACAAATGAATGAGCCGAGGAAGATATAGTATCAAATACCACATCATTATTTCTTGTTCCCTCATCAGCTTTGCCAGCATGAATTATTTATACTGGCTGAGCAACTAGAATCAGTCCCATTCACAACTACACACAGGTGACAAAATGTAACAGTGATAATGATGGTAATCTTTTATTGCCCTCAGTTATTTTTCTACTACTTATGGTTATGAACCTGCATTTTTGAATCTTCTACTGCTTCATTTACATATTATTAAATGTCTGGAAAGGGGACTTGCTAGATTTTTTGAGTGTTTGGAATCCTGGGACAGTTTTCAGTTTTGAGTTCAGGCACTTGAGGCCAGCACAATTTTCTCATCCCTCCACTCACTCTCTACACCTACTAAAAACAGTCTCTCGATGACTACAGAATTTGATGTTACATAGCTTGGAAAGGCCTCTAAGCTAACTAAGTAAGTGATTATACTTGTCTGGGAATTTCAGAGATAATTTTTGAGTAATTTTTAAGTTCCCTTACCCTTCTCTAGCTATTATTCTTCTTCCTACAAGCATCTGATTTAAATCTGCTGTTTGGATGCTTGTAACCCTGAAATTGCATTAAAGTCCTCAAAATCTCAACATATTTGTACTGTTTCACTCATGCTTGTAGTGTTATCTCCAAATCTCCCTTGTTCCCTGCCCACAGTCCCATCTTTCTGCCATAACCCAAATGAGTGATGCACAGAAATGCATACAGGCCTCAGGTATTGTCACCTTGCTTCTGAATCCAGTTTTCTACTCGAAGCAGTTTGCAAATGAGATGATATTAGATGCCTTGACATTAGACGAACAAGATGTCAGGTAAGTCAATAGCTGGGGAGAAGGAGAGACAACAGAGGCTGGCTGTGAAATCCCACAGTATTTCAAACAGTTTGTGCCTTCAGCAGAAGACAAATCATTGTGTATTAGAGCATCAGAGAGGAAAGCAAAGATGAATGTGGGAATCAGTCTCTGAATGTGTCTTGAGACCGATGCTTATCTTATAAGTAATGTACACTGGCTGAGGTGGATGCACTGCAACTGCTAGGCAGAGAGCAGAGATTTGAATGGAGTCCTGAGTGGGAAGAGCCTAATCCTGAAAGGCTGGCACTCAGGGATTCAGCAGAATAGAATTTAAAGAGAAGGCAAAAGGCAGGCAAGAGAGGAAAATAAGGTACTGGGTGGTATAAAACTGGTGGTGAGACAAGAGCTGGAGAAGACAGATGGCTAGGAAGGAGAAATGGGCCTGCCCTTCTATGGAACAATCAGAAGGAAAATCCTTGTCTTTCTATTCTGACTTTTAGTCTGGTTCATTAATTTTAATATTGTTATTCTTTTACCACTTCTGGATGCCATATTGGAGGTGGCCATTCCCAGCCAAAATGTGCAGTAGAGCTGTATCTTTTTTGTATTTTTCCTCTCTACCTGAATTTTGAGTTATTATTGACCATCTTTCTCTTATATTTGTAGAATTGCCTTCGGCTGCCAAGTAGCACCTACAAAAAAGGAATAGTGTGGGGCTGAAGTTTTTTAAGCATGACTTTTACTAGGGCTGTAGCAAAATGTCAGATTGCTCAGTGAGGAATAAAAAGTAGGTTTAATAAGCAAGTAACAGAAAACTTGGAAGCCACATTTCACATGGCTGACTGAGTGCCAGACTTCAAAACTCTGGCAAAGAGCTTGCTGCCACACTGTACTGCATCTTTGCCCTAGTTTGAGTTTTAAATAGGAATTATCTGCCAGCTTTCAGTTATAATGAAACAAGTAGGAAAGCAGTCACATGCTATATATAGCATTTGGAATTTAAGCTCAAGCAGTAGCAGGAAAACCTAGTCTAAGATTCTTCCCCTGCAGGTATGAGAGAGAAAGAACATGAAGAAGAGTTGACAAAAATGGCAGAAATGTCCAGACGGAGATCCTGGGCATGTCCCTGCTATCGCCTTTCTCTAGATAGCAGCCCCCATCCCCACTATTAGCCACCTGATCTTGTCAGTGGGAACATTTTGAAAAACTGATGTTTTAGTTAAATAGATAAAGCAAATCACTTGAGAAAAAAATAAATTCCTGTGACTTCTCTCATTCAAATGAAAGCAAGAATTCTGTGGTTTGTGGCTTCATCCAGGTTCTGGGAGATGCAGCTTCAATACCTCCTTTGGCTGAGGGAATTTAAATTTATATCTGCTATTGAGGATCCAAGTCATTAGACTAATTTCCATTACTCACAGGTGGAAACTGCTCTTCTTTCTTTTTTTTTTTTCAGAGTGATTGGTGTTTCACAAAATCCTCACGAAAATCGTCTTGTTCTGCTGACCACCTCTGGCTACTGAAGATTGCCCGAGGAATGGTGGCTCTTGTTAGGTATGGAAGGGTTCATGTGGCCTTCCCATGTATGAGATTATTGCGCTTGACAGTCTGGCTCACGAGATCACACAACCTAACCCCACAAGTTAAATCAACCTCGTAACTAACTGCTGCCAAGTCCGTGCCAGTTAGGATTGCATACATTCATGTCAAGAGGGCATCCATGTGTTCCCATCTGGAACGATTCCTTGCACATTTACACCTAATTCAGATGAACCTCAGCAAAAATACTGGGCTAAAATCAGAGGTGAATTAAAAAAACTGAATAAAACATTTCCTAGAGGTTATAGGGGTAGGCTGACATACATCACAATCGAAAGAAAGGAAAGGAGGAAGCCAGACCAAACATTTCCCAAAGAGGGGGCAAAAAGTCACTAAGACAGAACATTTGTTGTGGGTGATTTTTCAACAGCTGCTTTTACTTTTAGAATAGCCTGGGATTTTGCTTGAGAGAATCTTAAAATGATAGTGCAATATTTTTATTCTGATCCGCCATTTCTTAGATTTGTCATAGGGTTGTTCTAAGCTCTAGATTTACACAAACCCATACAGACAGGTTTCCATGTCTAACTACAAAAATGCAAACTCTGCGTGGGTTTCACACACTTCTTGGGGCATAAGTGTTGACACAGAAAGGTGTCAAATATTACAGTCACATCATGGAAGTCTGCATGTGAAGAACTAACAACATGGCTGTGTTTTTAAGGATGTTGTAAAACACTGTGCTCACTACTGCTTCATAGTTCTACAAAGAAGTTAAAAAATTCAGCAAAGCAGAAAAAAACCTTTGCATGCTTGTGCTGTATGCTGGCTTTACAAACAGGGCAGTGGGATAGATCTCAAAGTTTGGGCTACACATCAAGCTCTGCTACAGGTTTTGTGTCATCCTGTCATTTCCCCACTCTGCCTCTTGTCTTCATAAGACATAAAAATTAGGAAATGGAATATTCATTACTAAGCTTATTTTATTGTAACTCTGCTGAGCACTGCAACTATGTACACAGTCACTGCCATGCACACGTGAAAAAGGGATATCCTTGTCCTAGGGAATATTAATGTCTGATTAGACCCTCTGGGGCTACTGCATTCCAAACAATTAATCAGATCCATAGTATCCAAATTTGTCAGTAAGGCTACAGATGTTAAAAATGGGAGGTTTTTGGCCTGGAAGCAAACAGAACTCAGAAGACCTGACATCAGGCCACCCATTAACAAGGATTTCACCATTAATTATTTCCTCTCAATAAAAGACTGGTGCAAGAAATAAAGAGCAGCTAACATGGTTTAATGAGTTTATTGCATAAATGTAAATTATTTCAGTTTGTGCTGCATTTGCATATATTTTGAATCATTAAATATTAAGTGGAAAGTATCAAAATTGGAAAAGATAAGGGTATAGAAAAAAATAATTTAAAGATACACAGATTTGATAGAATAGTAACCCAGATTTAAGACACTGACATTCCATATTAACATGTCTTCATTGTATTAACAGTGATAGAATGAATAGCTGTGCTATTTGCAGGGGCTTTAACGAAAAAGAATGATCATGTTAGCTCAGTCCCTGTGAATAATGTATGAGGCTGAATTCAACTTATTTGCCTCATCTCGCATTCAGCCTAAAACCCCCACAAAATAAAGGACTACACTTAGCATTAAGTAACAATTTCTTGTTTTAACTTCCATATCATTATTTCTGTGCAGTTAGACATTGGTTAGAATATTGCATATGGGGTGGTTTTCCACTTATTAGAATTTTCGGATGCAGTCTCAGTGTCAGATGAAGGCCAGTCTGGGAGTTCTTCTATTTTTCCCATTTAAATGCTTTAGGCCCTCAATGCATTTTTAATAGGCCATAGAAGAATCAATTAAATCTTGTTATTTGTATGCATTACAGGGTTATGCTCTTGTGGGTATCTAGCTAGCGTTAATTAACCAGGGAAGAAAATATTTTGCACTTTTAAATGGTGTAAAATGCTATATTCACAAATTAAGGATCAAACAACAGTTTGGAATGGAAAAGTCTTATTAATAATAGCAATGTATTGGTGAGTTATAACTTCTGGCTGAAGAAAATTATGTGGAAAAGAAGACTTCATTATCACCTCTATTTAAATCAACCTATTTTTCTAATTTTATTCTTTTAAAGAAAATTATACTTTATAATCACTTTGAAAATTTTAGCTACCTGGAACAGTAATGACCTTGAAGAAATGAAGTCACCCACTCTCCCATAGCAGACAAAAAGATTCCAGAGGAAAACACCATGGAGTTCTGAGGAATCTTTCTAGCCCTGCTTATACTTGAAAAAATCAACCTGCCCCTGTCCCAACTGGGTTAACATAGAAACTATATCCAAAAGAAAACAGTGAGGATGAAAAACAGTAGAACAGAAGACACTCAGGTAATTTCATTCAGTTGCTGTTTATAATTTTTCTAATCTGCAATGAAAAGGGGCAACAGCAGAGTCCTCTCATCAAGCAACACTTAGAAAATCAGGCTTACAAGGATGCCTCATGGTCAATTTTGGCTACAATGAGTTTTAACTGTAGCAGGAGAGCAGAAAGGCATTTTCACAGACACCTGGGTGGTACTGATGCCTTTTCCTGGTTTTAAAATCAAGAGTCAAACACGGTTAGAAGGGGAAAAGGGATTTTACCTTGGTATTTATTTTAAGGATCCTTAGGTGCACACGTCCAGGTCATGTGCATCGAGATGCACCCCACCGAGTCTGTCCCCCCAACACCGGGTATAACATTATAGGTTTTACTAATTAGCATATCTATCAAAGATTCCCCTATGAGAGGCTCAAGTGAGCCCCCCTCCCCAAGGAACCTTCCCCTGGATGGTTCTATCTTGGTTTACAGAATGTGTTCTGGAGAGGACCTTGGGGTCTGGGGCACACTGATCCCTAGCTACAAAGCTTCTAAAATGTTTAGTCCCTTAGCTTGACAAACAAGTCCAAGAATGTAGGCAAAAAGCACTAGGAATACAGAAGCTGTAAAAAGGTATAACAGGGGTATAAAAGAAAAGGCAAAAATCTTCATGGCATCAGTACAAGGTGTGGGGGGAGTACAATAATCACGGCAAATGGAACTGAAAGGTAGTAAGAGTGTAGAATCATAGAATATCCTAAATTGGAAGGGACCCACAAGAATCTTTGTTGTCCGACTCCTGGCCCTGCACAGGACACCCAAAGAATCACACCATGTTCCTGAGAGCATTGTTTAAATGCTTCTTGATCTCTGTCAGGCTTGGTGCAGTGACCACTTCCCTGCGGAGCCCTTTCCAGTGTCCAACCACCCTCTGGATGAAGAACCTTTCTCCTAATATCCAACCTAAATCTTCCCTGACACAATTCAGGCCATTCCCTCATGTCATGTCACTGGTCACCACAGACAAGAAATCAGTGCTTGCCCCTCTGCTTCCCCTCGTGACGAAGTTGTAACTGCAACGAGGTCTCCTCTCAGTCTCCTCTTCCCCAGACTAAACAGACCAAGTGACCTCAGCTTCTCCTCATAAGGCTTCCCCTTAAGACCCTTCACCATCCTCGTAGCCCTTCTTTGGACACTCCCTGCTCGTTCAATACCTTTCTTATATTGTGGCACCCAAAGCTGCCCCCAGCACTCGAGGTGAGGCTGCCCCAGTGCAGAGCAGAGCAGGACAATCCCCTCCCTTGCCCGGCTGGCGATGCTGTGCCTGATGCCCCCCAGGACAGGGTTGGCCCTCCTGGCTGCCAGGGCACTGCTGGCTCAGGTTCAACTTGCCATTGACCAGGACCCCCAGGTCCCTTTCTGTGGCACTGCTCTCCAGCCTTTCATTCCCCAGTCTGTCCATACATCCAGGGTTGCCTCATCCCTGGTGCAGAATCTGGAACTTGTCTTTGTTAAGCTTCACACAGCTGGTGATTGCACAGCTCTCTAATTTGTCAAGGTCTCTCTGCAGGGTGTCTCTGCCTTTGAGGGAGTCAGCAGGGCACTTCAGTTTACTATCATCAGCAAACTTCCTCAGCATACCTCTGAGTACTGCATCCAAGTCATTTATGGACATGTTGACTTAACAAAGGAGAATCAAATATGATGGTAACAGGTATCTGTCCAGCAGTATTACATCCCCATCCTCTGCTTTCCCACTGCTGGGGAAAAGCAACTTCTTACTCAATTACTCCTTCTGGAGAGGAACAGCAGCTTCACACATACTAATCTCCTGATGAACTTCCAGGCATGGTGCTCTAGATCTCCTGCATGAAAGTCCCTGCATAGCTAGAGGCTTTTTGCCTCAGTCCTTCTATAGCATTGCCTGTCTAAAAAATGAAGATATTATTGATTTCTCATAATGTCCATGACAAACAGCATCCTGGTGTTGTAACACTGGTCACAGGAGAACTTCAAGGCAGTGTATGCCTGAAGGGCCAAATGGGAAGGGAAGTAAAACCTAGAGAAGAGTCCAGAAAAAAGTCACTGGAATCCTTTAAAAGGAAAAGGGCACTTGTCATATAGTTTAGTATTTTTAAAAGGTATCAGAATGTTTGAAGATGTAATTAAAAGCTGCACATGATGCACAGATGATGGTCACTTTCAGTTTGCTGACGCTACTGTGTTATTTTATGCAATGACTTACTTTGCTTGTTGCTTTGGGCAGACCATGTTATGTAAAAAATCCATTCCTTAAGGCAAGGCTGAAGACAGTGAATAGTTGTTTGAAGTGGAATTTAGTTCAGAAGATATTCAACTTTTTTTTTTCCCCTTGGAATTTATTCTTGGTGTGTCTTCAGTTACTTGTGTTTCTCACTACAGCCTTTGGTAAGCTCAGGAAAGAGTCATTTGGACTAAGTACTATTACAAAAAAGCTTCCCTTCATGCTAATATGAGGACTTTCATCTTGTCCTGCTATGATAGAAGAACAACAACGTTTTCCTGGTGCAACTGACATCCATTAAGGGATCCTATCATTCATCAAGCACAAACAGTTTGCTAAGCCAAGTCCTGTCTATGGGAACAAAAACATCCCCATATTTCTAAGGAGGCAGAGCCCACGTTGTCATGTCTCAATAAGGAGCTGGATAAATATTGTAAAATATTGTTTCAGTAGAGCAGATGTTCAAACCATATTGACACCTACTAACCAACTCGGAGCCCCTGGGGCAAGAAACTTTATTTACAATGGAATTGAATTTTCTCTGAATATATGAGCAACATCCGACCTAAGGCAAAGAATAAGATTACTTTACAATTTTTTAAAAAAGATAAACCAAACCCAAACACAGACCCCCAATTTCCATGTTCTTGAGCATCAGTTTCAGAAAATGAAAAACCATCTACTAGTCATTAAGATAAGATAGAAAGAACAAAAAAAAAATACAAATTACAGGCATTTCTAACTTGCTTTAAAACCTGTTGTTCTATTTCTAGATACATGGACAAGTCTGATCTCAGCATTTTGTTTCAATTAGCATATAGACTGTCATCTGAAAAGAAGGCCCAACAGAGGACAAAATAACGTCTCTATAAAGTAAATGGAATGTGTATTTTGTTTTATATTAAGGAGCAGCATAAAATAGCTCCAGGAGATCCCTCAGGGCTTTTCTAAATGATCACTTCCTAAAAATAGTTACAGTACTGTTGTGCTATAATCTGCGTTTCAACTTGCTGTGTTTTAAAACAGGTGTTCTAGAATCACCATGAAATATTCTTAGCATGAAACTGCTGGGATAGAGAAAGAGCAAGATTAACCTTTTAGGCTTTATATGAGCTCCTTGAGCACAGGGCCTACACTGCTGCTGAATCAGCTTTTTTGCAGTTTTCCAAATACACAGATTTCTCATGGATTGTAAAAGTAAAAATAGAGCATTATTTTATATAGACAGGAAATTATAGAAACTTTGAGCATTCTTAGACCATAAATGAAGCACAGTTATCAATGAGATCTAATTATTAGAAAAAACAGCAGATAAGATACATGAAGCTAAGACATTAGAAAAAATGAGGTGATGAAGAGGGTAAAGTTAAGCCACAATCTGGAGAGTCAGAATGGCACAGATCCCACATAAAATCTTAGAATCATAGAATGGTTTGGGTTGGAAGGGACCTTAAATATCATCCAGTTCCAACGCCCCTGCCATGGACAGTGACACCTTGGACACCTTTCACTAGACCAGGTTGCTCAGAGCACATCCCCCTCTACATTTTTTTTATGAAGTTAATAAAGCCTAGTGAAACGTAAAAGACATAAAGCTTAGAGGCATCAGCTCCCTATTAAATATTAAGGCCAAATCATGAACTGAACAGTAATTTACTTTGCTGGAAACTCTATTCTTGATTCCTATATTCTACACACTAATTTGGTCATCTTGACAGTGAGCTACCCACAGCTACTACAAAAGCCAACATCATCTGAATTTATTTATTTATTTATTTTGCAGAGCACAATTCACCTCTTTCCAGTGACTGAGTACACTATTTATGACTCTTTATTCTTAAATTGAGATTCCTACAAGAGTTCAAATATAGGACATAAACTGTCTGTAGAAAAACTCCCCAAAAGCTGTATTAATATGCATTTTGGCATATTAGATTCTTTATTAAGAGCATTTATACCATTCAATCAATCTCACTAGCATCAAGCCTTTGGCTGTCAAAGAAAAAGATCCTGTGTAAGGCAGATAAGCTCCACCAAAGCCCTTATTTGTAAACACAGTGCAGCTGCCAAGTGCCTGAGAATTCTCTTACGTTACCTGATCACGTAGCTGGGAGCAGACTGTAGAACAGGCTTTGTCAGCTTGCAAACAGAATGTGTGTCTCCTGATCTGCAACAGATCTTTCAAGTATTAAAAATACATACAGATAAGGTGCTATTTAAATCCTAAATTTACTGGTTTACAACTTATAAAGCAAAATTATTACTCAGGGCAGCAGCTCCATCCTCCTTCCCTCCCTTCTTCTGTCTTTAATTTTAGACTGTACATTTATCAGTTAAAATTGCCTCCCCCCATATATTTTTTTAAGAGATTAAATAAATCTGAACTATGTCAACTGGGATACTGGAAAAACTAGTTTTTTACCACTTACACTTTTTTGCCAAACTCAAAAAACGTAGAATACAGACAAACTGAGGGAGAAAGGTTTAAAGCAATTGTTCAACATCTTTGCCCTGTAAAAAATAGGTGAGATAATAAGGAAAAGAGGACTAACAGTCAGGCATTAGCTGGCAGTCAGAAAGGAAACATATTTTTGGTAACATGAATTCATGTGTTTTTCTGTCAAAAGGAGTGTATATTAGAAATGGTGTGTACAAATGATCAGGACACAGGAGCTTTAGAGTAATACTTACTATTAATAAAAAAGAGTGATAGACCTACCAATAATTTCAGCAGGAACAATTTTTACTATAACTTTATTGTACTTTTTTCCCTACATTTTTTTGTTTTACTGCTGACTGGTCAGACAACTGTTATTATCCCTTTCCCTGTAATCCAGCTTCTCTCCTTAATCAGAAAAGGAGTACAAATTCGATTCCAGTAAATGAGTTCACTGAAGGAGTCGCATTTTGAGTGACTTTTGTCTTTCTAGTGTGACAACAAACTTCACATCTTTGGCGGGTGTGACCATGTTTTCACACTAATCCTTTGCAAACTGCCCTCAGCAGGTGTCAGCCTGAGGTGTTCTGCTTCCACACTCTCAAGCAATGTTCTTTCTCCAACAGTGTGCTACATAACCTTGAAAGCTGTGCAAAATGTTTGTGAGAGAGATGGACACGGTGAAGAATCACAAATTATATGATCTAATGCCAAAATCTGTCAGTATGATTAAAAACATTAAGTTCTGCTTGAAAACAGATAAATTACTAAATAAATGCAAGTATTGTTTTCAGCATATGTCTTAAAAGTAAAGTAAACCATATAAATATTGTGTACCAGGGAAGAACTGTCATCTCTATCTGTGGTGGGTTCACCCTAGCTGACACCCACTCAGCCTTGAACTTTTTCCCCTTTCTGCAGGATGGGGAGAAGACACAAGAAAGGAAAAAGACTTGTGGATCATTTTTGTCACATTTTTATAGGAAAAGCAAAAGCTGTACATATAAGCCAGGCAAAATAAGGAATTCATTCATTACCACCCCTTGGCAGAGAGAAGTTCAGCCACTTCTTGGCCAGCAGACCCTCAGCATGAATGTGCTTGCTTGCACAGGCAAACACTATCACAATAACTGTGCCCCCTTTCTCCTTCTTGACTGGAGCTGTTCTAGCTGAAGCACAACACTCTGCATGGAGTATCCCTTTTGTCAGGTTGGGTCTGCTGGACAGGTGGTGTTCCCTGCCAGCCTCTTACCACCTCCAGCTTTAGGCCTTTTGGATATGGGTGGGTGGCAGAGGGAAGAGAATCCAGTAGGTTTCATTTCTCACCCTGGGAACCAAAGTTTTTCTCTTTCCTCTACCCCAAAAGTGGGAGTGGCAAGAGGCTGACAGAGGACACTACCAGGATGGCAGACCCAAATTGACCATGTTCCATTCCATGTGATACTGTGCTCCTCAAGAAAAGCTCAGGACAAAGAAGAGAAAGACAGGGTTTAGCAACGGCATGAAAGGACTGAAAGAACATAACTGGCATAACAAAGACAAATCAGTAACACAGTAGCACACTAAAGCTTGCATTTCTCTCTTTGAGCCACTGGATTTTGTTACTCATTTGTTTGTGATCTTGATAGGTTTTTTGCCTGTGAAAGACCCTCTGATAAGTTTCGTTTAAGTATCACCACAGGAATATGAAATATTTTGTTCTGCCATCAGGATGACAAATGTCTCTTCTCCCTCCTTAACCTTTGAATCAATCTGTACAGCACAAAATTGGTGTGTCAGCTTCATGCCCACAAGGACTTCTCATCTTGCTGCTGTTTTGTAGCTGGGGAAAGTCATAGCAGCTACCACGTCTCATTTGGAAATCAATTTCAAAAGTGGATCTGTGTCTTCTTTTATAGAGGAAGTCAGATTTGCAACAGATCGAACTCATTAAAATGTGTTTCTTAAAAGAAAGATATTTCAATTCACTTCAATGAACTAGTTTTCTGGGTTCCTAACATTGTTACTGGGTGCTTGTGTATGGGGAACAAGGAGAGTAAGAGGCTTTTTGAATCTTTTTGAATCTCCTTAACTTTGATTTTAGACAATTAATATATCAACAGGAAATTAATAAAAGTCTGAATTTATTTTATTTTTCACAGGGCAGGCCAGAACAACTGAAGTATCACACAGGTCACAATAAGAAAATTTTATCACATAAAACTTTCAATAGCATTTTATAAGCACTTCTGCAATACCCTTGAAAGAATTCCTTGTTCTGCAAGGACTGAATGAATTCCTTGTTCTGCTTTGGCTGCCTGCATGGCTTTTGCTTTACCTACTAAACTGTCTTTATCTCAACCCATGAGTTTTCTCACTACTGCTCTTCAGATTCTCTCCTCCATCCCAGCAGGTGGGCAGGAATGGGCAGCTGGGAGGTGCTGAGCTGCTGGCTGGGGTTAAACCAGACACGGGCCATGATCTCATGGGTTGGTGGAGGTGTGGTGGGACAGGTCACACCACAGCAGTGCTGCCAGACATGGATGCAGCAGGCTCTTTTGGGAAGGACAGTGCCAGGTTGCTGTCAGGGGTGGGGGTTCCTGTAGGACCTGGAGCTGCAGGGAATCACCACTGGTGCTCAGGAATAGGCCAGGTGGCTGCCACCAAGCCTAACTAGAAGCCATCAAAATCATTGAATTAGGGCTGATGTGAAACAAAAAATACTGTGAGCCACTTGATTTAATTAAAAACTGATCTGCCAGTTGCATGCACTGAACTTTACACTTCAAAAAAGAAAGAAAAGCACTAAAAATACCTTTCACGTACACGTAATCATAATATCATATAGAAATTGATTCTAAGTAGATTTTTTTTTCTGTGAAGTAATGAAATTCCTCTGAAACAATTCAGACTGTGCAATGTTCCATAATCTTACCAGCAGAAAAGAGTAAAGTGTAGCCCAGGTTCTGGTCTGGGGGAGTTATCCAGTCTCACGGATGAGAGCCATTGTGAGCTGATACAAACTTCTCTCTAGGTTCTGAAGTAGAGGAATGTCACAAACACAAAGAGAATTTGATCTCTTTCAGTGAAGAAATTTTGGCATTTAAATGTCTCTCAACCTTTAGTTTCTTAAGTCCTGCAGAATGTCCAATTTCTCTTTTAAGAAAGTCAGCTGCTCATTTAAGAACAGAGTTTGCAAATGCTCTGTATTAATGATATAGTTAATCAAATTCTGTAAAAAAACTAGAGAGAAACAATTATTGCAAATATCGTTCCACTTTTGTTTTGTAGGATTCAATTTGACAGAGAATGGTTGGTGCTGGAATTCAGTGAAATATGATTTACTTGTCATTAAGTGTGAGAGGAAAGGTGATAGCTACAGATCCAGGGCTTTCTTCAACAGAAAAGACTTACAAAATATACTAAAATTTCCTACTTGCTCAAATACCAGCATTTTTTTTCAGAATGTCAGTCATTTCAAAAGCAATTTGGAGACTTCCTGTGGTAAAGTTGCCAGCTAATTCATCATAATACTTAACCCTACGTGTCATCTAAGCAGTTTCACTGGGATTTCTTCACTAATTATGCCGTAGTTTCTTGCAGGGAAGAAATTCTTCCTGGGTGGTAGCCACAGGGTTGTTGTAGTTTTGTCACAATAATTTGGTTTGCATACAACAGCCATTCATGCACAGAAGAATAAAGATGCAATAGTAATACTAAAATATTTCTGATACGGCTAATATTTTAAAATAGGAAAAAAAATCAGTCATGGTGCTCAATCTAGAAGAAAGAGTGCTAACATGGTGGCATAACACTCCAGATAAAGCTTTCACATGGCTAGTGTAGCTCAGCTGTGTGTTTTGTACTGAAAGTATGTAGCTGAACATAGCTGGCAATCAGTGAAAATTAGAAATAAAATAAATGCTCCTCACAAGGTAAATGAACTAATCTTTGCAATGTATTTGCTTGCAATACTCACTTTGTTCTCGGATTTAAGTACGAGGACCTATTAACCTCCTTCTCAGCAGTAGAGAAAATTAATCCACCCAGTCTAAATAAGGCAATTGTAAATGCAAGGCTTTCCTGTAGATTTGTTACTCTCCCACAACTCTTCAGCAGATGGATACTTACATATAAATAGCAAAATGTGGAGGATGCTGATGTTGCTTTGGACCACAATTCATTTAGAAGTGTATTCACCAGCAAGCTATTTTTCTGTATTTAGTGACAGTTGCTATTTTTTTCTGTAGGTTTCAAACAAACAGAACCAGCATGAGCTTTGAGGTAGTATTGTTTCTTTTGTATGGAGAGGTCCTTTTGCACCTCTTGACCAAACACAAATATATGCATTTGACAAGAAACAAACAAGAAAAAGAAAAGGAAAATCCTTGAAAGAGGATTCACAATCCACAAAGTACAGTGAGACTCTTTTGAAAATGACCTCCAAAGAGCTGCAGTAATACTTAATGACGAGAGGCAGTGTGAGAAGCCCTAGGACACAGAAATCAGAAGACCTGGCATGTTGCTCTGCCCACAGAAAGAAAAGATAGCGCTTATTTTAACTACAGTGAGGCCAAAATGTTGATCCGGTCTCTTCCTCCACAGCTCCACCATGAATATCTCATGAGACTGTGATTAAAATGTTGTTATCTGTGCCCATTTCTTCATTTGTTGGAAAAAAAAAAAATAATGAAAGAGCATTTGTTGTTTCCCAACCTTCAATCATTTTCTAGCTATGTAAATATCTAAAGATGTTTTAACTAGCCATACTATAAGAAGCAAGTCCTTCCTGCTGAGTTTTATTAATTTGCAGTGAAACAGGACTAATGATACTTGCCTGCCTTTGTAATGTTTTTTTTTTCAGATCTGTAAATGAAATGTTTAATATGAAAAGCTTAATGAAAGTTAAATATTTTAGAAATAAATACCATGTGAGTACAAATGCATGAAAGTCATATTACAAAATGCAATTAGAGCATTTGCTATAATTTATTTGCATGTATATCAAGACTCACTTCATATGTGTTTTCACACGTAGAGATCTTACCACACAAAGAATTCACACAATTCACACATGGAATATTGATGACCATTGACAGTAGAAAAAGGTAATATGTGCTTGTTTAAATACAATACACTTCTAATTTTTTCTGCTAAAGTTTAAACTTAATGGAAAATAAATATTGCCTGATATTTCACTACTAAAGTGAGCATAGCTGAAATTTAATTTGAAAAATTCTGACATTACGTAGTGTTTATTTTTCATCAACACAATTAAGATTTGTAAGATGAAATAACATTTTTTACTAATACTTAGTAAATAAATAATTATAATCTTGATAGCCATAGCAATAATTTGTTCTTGGATAAAAGCAAAATTAACACAAAAGAACTCCCTTAAATAGCAACAACTTACAACATTTTACATACTTAACCTAGTCCCCAAGAGTCTCTTCCCCGTTTGTTGTCTAATTATTTGAGTAGCATGAATAGGGCAAGTATTTCTGACATGACCAGAAGTTCACAGAAATGAGCTACGGAAATATACACAAGACTATTGGGTCAAATCATCAAAGCAATCCATTATGGATGGAATACTCATGTAGATTGTATGACTACCTCAGTGCCTCACCAAAATATGTAAAAATTGGGAAGAATGTTAAATAAGTCAAATAAAATCCCGAGTATAATATTTTCTCAGATAAATGTCAATGCAGAGAATAAGTTCCATTAACAGATGAAGGGAAAAAGACCCAAAACAAAAAACACCATAACACCAAAAAACCCCATTGTATATAAAAAAACCTTTTATTCATCTCTCTATGTTGTTACACAGCCTGTGAGGCCTTGTCTATTTTGAAACTTTCCCACATAGTAAGTGAGAGTGTGCATTTACAGGACAGTGTTCTCAAACTACTTAAACTTCAGTGTTTAACTAGCTGACTCTATATATTTTGTTTTCTTCTCTGACTCAACTCCCACTATTTTCTTTTTCATTTTCAATAGCTTTCTGAATTTTGATGCCCAAGACACTCTCTTCTGCCTTCTTCTTTCATAATTACTCCAGAGAGCATCACCTTCTCTTCAGGATCCTCAGCTGTAAGTCTTCAATATCTGGAAAGTTTACTTCAAAAGATAGTTCTGTCAGCAGCCAAACTAATCATATTTGCTTCCTTCATATCTTGAGCACACAGATCCTTTAGCATCTAAGAATAAATTTATAAGCCTTTCACTCTGTGTGGCTAGCAGTAACCCAGCAGTCTGTTGTCCATTTTCAACAAACTTTAAAGTTCTGAATGTGCTTGGCATCTCTGTACTTTTTATCAAGTGCGTTTGAAGTTGGCCAGTAGGTTCAAAATGCACAAGGTCAAAGAACACAGTAGTATAAATCTCACTTCCTTTAAAGAATACACTTAAAAATACTCCTTCAGCAGGTAGGGACTTTGCATTTATTATTGATTTGCAATTATGATTAAATCTTAGATGCAGAGATCAGTTCTCTGTTTCTTCTATGACATACATGAAATTTTCACACTACGTAGACCTTGACTTAAAAAAAATCATATAAATGCACATTGACACAGTAGCTTAATACAAACAAACTGATGAGTCCTCCTTCAGGCAAAACAAACACCCAAAGTTTCAGTCTTCCATAAATGCACACATCAAATCACTCCAGGAAAATGAATCATTGTGGATAAAATGACACTATTACAAACTAATATAGGAACTATGTAATTTTTAGCAAATTATGTTCAGCATTGCAAATCCAATATAGTGTGTGATACAGAACTTCAGAGAGAATGTGCATTGAATAGAAAATATCTGGGGCTTGTTTTTCCTGGCAGACTTGCTAAGTACTTTCTAATTTCATGCAGAGGAATAAGAGGCCAAAATTAACGTGATGATCTCTTCCAATTTAAAATCTAGATGTTGCTTTTGTTTTGGAGCTCACTTTATGTATATAAATACAAATCATAGCTCCTTAAATCATCCAGCAGTATTTGTCCCAGTCTTCACATACATATTTAAAGATGTGGAGGAAGTATCTAGGCAAGCATTTACCATAAATAAATTACAATTCTTACAATGGAAAGACAGTCTATTTTATGGGAGGCCTACAATCAAATTTGTTGAACTATATTCTTGTCATACTAGTGTTGGATCCGAGTTTGATGCTTGTGCTGAATTTGTCTGGAGTGGGATTAATTGTCTTCCTAGTGCTGGTATGAGGTTGTGTTTTGGATTTTTGCTTAACACAGGGTTTATAATACAGAGATGTTTTTGGTATTGCTGAGCAGGGCTAACACAGAGCCAAGGCCTTTTCTGTTTTTCCTACTCCCACGCTGGGGAGAAGTTGTTGGTGCATGGGAGGTTGGGAGGAGACACAGCCAGGACAGGTGACCCCAACTGAACAAAGGGATATTCCAGACCACAGGATGCCATGCTCAGTATATAAAATGGGGGGAAGAAGGAGGACAGGAGAGACATTTGTAATGATGGCATTTGTCTTTGCAAGTAACCATCACATGTGATGAGGCCCTGCTCTCCTGGAGATGGCTGAACACCTGCCTGCCCATGGGAAGCAATGAATTAATTCTTTGTTTTCCTTTGTTCCTGCGTGTGGTCTTTGCTTTCCCTATTAAACCATCCTTATCTCCCACAGGTTTTCTAACTTTTACCCTTCCAATTCTCTTCCCAATCCTGCTGGTGGAGGAGTGAGAGAGCAGCTGCGTGGGGCTTGGCGGCTGGCTGGGGTTAAACCACAACAATGCTCTTGGAAAGTGCCAAAGTGAAAATGGGAGCTGAATTTACCTTAGTGAATCCCCTGCACCCAAAAGCATACATTTTTTACCATGCCTCAGTGAAAGAATGACTGATGATTTTGCTGGTCAAAGTGCTTCACTGTGCTGGATTTTATCCATATTGATCTAGTGCCTTGTGTTGTTCTTGGTTCTATATGGTGTAGAAGCACAAGGCAAGTTCCCAAAAGGAGACTGGAGAAGGACAACACAGAGTGAAATAAGGCATTTGTCATTTTATACTCTTTCCATCTGCACTGTCTACTTGATGAAGCCATTTATTTGCAGAAGGTGGTACTTGATGAAAATTCAAGTCACTGTTAGATGGCAAGACAAAGCAGGTTCTGTGTGCAGTTTTACTTGAATGGAAGTTTTAATGATACATAACTAATTTCTACATAGCTTCCTTCACAGCATAGTGCTGTAAGCACTCACTTTTTCCTAGATCTCGTGCAGAAAGTCTGCCTGTATAATCTGGCATCACAGATGATACTGAAAACCAGGCCCTGGGAACACTGAGCATTGCGCTACTGGAGTTAGCTGTGAATTTAGTCTCAGGCTTTATTTTCCTCAATATTTTGGTAAGTTTGTGCCAATATGAAATAGATTTTTTTATGCACTGTGGGTGTATCTTAATATGAAAGTAATACACAGGCTGCAGAAGAAAACAAGACTCTGGAAACTGTTAGTAAAATTAATTGAAGGCTCATCTTTCGATTGCCATGGTCATCTATGAGATTGAGACCAAAGCCTTTGTCTGACAAGAAACTTGGTGTTTTTTTGGTTTTTTTTTTCATCTTCAAAAAGAAAACAAATAATAGACATACACTCTTCATGCAATCATATTTGGGACTTTTTATGCACTGCTACAAAATCTGTTGTATTCACTGCCTAGCAACACGAGTTGGGTGAACTGCAATCATGAATACATATGTGTTTCAAAGAGACTAAAAATGTTAGTGCTTGAATTCTGGGATGACATGTTTTAATGATTTCAGTGTTAGATTCAAAATCTAAATTCAAGACACTACACTCACAGGTAACTTCATGCATGAGAGCTGTGTAAGCTCCCTTTGTAGTCACTGGATATCTAATCATAAAACTTGAGTGACTTGAGAGTTACTCAGATGACCTCATGATCATCTAACAGCTCATTAGTCTTACTTGACTGTAATGGACACCTATATACTGAACTCATATGTAGAGACCTGCATTTTTGGCAGGTAAATGGAGTTATGTGGTCAGGAAGCCAAATGCCACACATAGTTTGCACACAGAATAAACCTTACTGTCATGTTCACTTCCTAAACTGTGCCTTCTGGAATTTCGGTAGGAAGGTTATTGAATTGTGTGAAGGTGATGAGAGCAGCAGCAGCTCCTGGTTTTGTATTAAGCCATGCATAGGTGTAGGACAAAGTATCTGTCTATCTGCATTGTCTTCTCACTGTGCAATTGACTGAGGAAGTAATTCTTGACAGGATTTGTCAGACCCTTGCAGCTCTGTGTGGTTCAGCAAAGACTATCCACAAAGCTGTCTCCCATCTCTCCCAGGAAGACAATGGTAGAGCAAATACCTGTTACTTACTGCATGGGCACCCTTGGCTTACCTAGATTGGATGATTTATCCCTGACTATTCTGTCACTCCAGGAAAAAAATTAACCTTGATCAGATTACTCAGAAATGCCATAGAGATATGAAAAGAACCCTTAAGGCCCTCAAGGCCACAACATGGTAACAACAAACTTGGACTAAACAATAACTTTGAGAAATCTATGCTACCATAGCTTCAATCCTACTCCTAGCAACAGCTAAAAATTTGGAAATGTTTTGTAGTCTACCTTTGATGGACATAGAGAAGTTTTCAGAAGGGACTCTCCACAGGTTTCCCCTGAGTAGTCTGACTAATAGTATTGCATGTTAGAAATTATTCCCAATTATGTATGAGTTCTGGTGTGCTTTCCTGTACAAACCCTTAGTGTCACAGCATAAGCCTGCCATTTCTGTGGAGTCAGGCAAACTTCAGCACTAGGTTGCTTCTAGAGAATAATTATTTTCAGTCAAACAGTTCAGAAAAGGAGAAGATATATGATCAGGGGTACAAACCAATTATGACTAGTTATTAGCCTCTGCTTACTACATATCTAGCTCCAAACAACCACTGGTTAGAACTGGTCTGGGAGATGAAACTCTACTTTTCTTATGATTTAAAGTTTGGAAATTATTTCTGTCTACATGAGACTACTGGAAGGATAGGAATGGAAATGGAATTAGGATTGAAAATCCACTAGAATTAGGAATGTAGAATCAAAAAGGTGCTGAATTTTTAGTGCTTTAAGCAATCTTCATGTTAAAACCTTCTCTAACCCTTGACCGGCTGGCCAGAATCAGACTGATTTCAGTGGAAGCCTGTTTCTGCTCTCTCCAATAATTTGTCAAGAGGAGAATATTTCTACAGGGTGATCCAGTTCCTAGGAGTTGGTATTTTCTGCGGGAAGAATTGCCCCAGTCAGACCTCTGACCAGACTGAGTCAGTATCGTGTGTCTCAGCTACTGGCAGACTGAGGCTGCAGGTTATTTTAGCAGATAGGGTGATCCATAGAGAGGATCATGGTCATTGGCAGAGGAACTCCAGCCTCTCCAGGTGCTTCCTCACTATGGCAAGGAGACACCAGGGCAGAATTGAGGGAAAATCATAAGTTTGGTGTGGTGATCTTTGTGCATTCAAGTGCTATGGAAAGAATCATGAGGAAACACCCCTTTCAGTACCTTCTGGGGAGATGCAATGAGTTAAAGTGAATTTGGTTCACCAGTATTTTAGAGGAGCCCAGAATAAAATCTGTGGGAGGCAGTGATAAGATTTCTCTTTTTTTCCAGAACATTTCCTAAATAACCATTTAGAAAAAGTACACAGTGATGATAAACAATCTCACCCTTCAGTACAAGAAGAAGTTAAGGTAAGGTAAGGTAAGAATAGTTTTATTTCAGTGTTTGCTAGCATTGGCAGAGAAAGCCATGGGATTGGCACTTAGGGATAAGCACTGGAGAAGATGAGGACACAGCCTCACATTAAAAATTCGGGCAACTCTGACAAATAGAAACTTTCTGATTCAGACTTATTGTTTCTGTGATGCAGCAAAAATTTAATCAGAAACTAAGTTACTTGTAATAAAATAATCTGTGTCTTCAGCTATCCCACTTTTCCTCCTGTCTGAATCTCATTTTGCTAACTAACTTTGCTTAATTTTTTGCTAGAAAAGATTGCAGGGAAGGGCATATTGCTGCAGGACTGCCAGTCAACTTTCCTTGTGAAAATCTGACTTGGGAAGCAGCTATTCTCAAGGGAACATGGTTTAATTTATACACCAATTAACAGTGTAAATTCATGCTTTACTGTTCATCTGCTCTCCAAAGATTTTAAGTGCCGGTGGAGATTGCATTCTGAACAAAGATGAAAGACTTCAGAGCAGAGCAGAACAGATGAGAAAACCTCCAAAAATTAAAAAGAAAGCTAGCGTATAAAATGCCTTGAGTGCAACTCGCTGTAGCCGGTTTGGATACTCTCATGAATTGTCCCATTTCTACATAGATGGCAGACCAGGACAGAACTAGCTAGAAAACAGGTTTTTCGTCAATTAAAAGTTTCAGATTTCATAATCTTGAATTCCAAGTTTGGATGAAAAGCCAAACAGTTTCTACAAGCCTAAAGTTCCAGTTTGACAAGTTCAAACCCCTCCATTTAATTTTTGGACGTAGGATAGGAAGTCTAAGGATGCCTTTGTTTTAGTGTCTTATTTCAGATAAGAAGTGATATTCAAGCAAAGTTCCCAGTTATCCCTGCTTACTGTGTTTTGAGTTGTGCCACAGAGCTCTGAGACAAAGCACACAAACTGGGCTCCTTTCGGGAATTCAATTTTTGAAATTAAATCAAAAGATGTACTTTTAACATGCTCCAAACAACAGTGAGCCTCTAGTCCCCAGGGTTGGACTCATGCTAGATTGAAGTAAATGTTGGAATATGGACTTCACTATTATTTCATTCATGTCTGCTGCTACTATGCACATGACCCCTTGGTGTTGACTCAGTCAAATAATCTAAGTCACTGATTTTATTTTTTCCATGCTTTAGTGTATCAGGTAAATATAAAAGGAAAATTTTTATGACCAGCAAAAGTGAGGACTGCTGCATAAATCAAAACTTGAAGAGTGGAAAGAAGAAATACATAGGAGGGGGAAAAAGAATGAGTCTCCTCAGAGCTCCAAAAACCACTGCAGACCTTGGAAGCATTTTGCAGTGACATCCAGGTGTGGTAGCTGCCAGGTACCAACAACCCTGAGTACAAGGTAAAAGCTCCTGTCTCTGCAATCACCCAGGGAGCTTGGAAGGCTCCTGAAGCAATGACTGACACCTGAGCTAGAGCACTTGCTTCTTACCAACTCCACAACCGACTGTTTAGTTCGACAACCTCACCAAAATGTTGTTTTGTAAAAAAAAAGAAAATATGAAGTGCCTCAAATTTATGGCAATATGCCAGAAGAATTGCAGATATTGGCTCTTGGTGCATCTTAATGCCTCCTCTTTTAGCAATAATGACTACAAACTCTTCTACATCCCTAAACCATGGAAAGGGATATACACACACTTTTTAATAACTCCCCAATACATGAGGCCTTCCAATAAGGATCTGGGAGGTGCAAGAAGGAAACAGGAGGTACAAATTAATTGCTACAAACGTAACTGGTATTTCTTTGTAGTGATTCAAGAAGTAGACATAGGTGAACTTTATTCTTTCTTCAGTCGCACTGCTACATCAGATTCCTTTAAAGTACTGCCTAAATCATGCATAAATATGAGAATCTGTTTCTGCTATGTTACCTTATCTTGTAGCTTGCCTTTAGGATGCATGGAAGAATTTATATCAGCAGCTGGAAGAATCTGATGTTAGACATAAATCACAATATCTGTGTTTATCATTGTTAATGTGGGATTTAGATAAAGTTGCTCTAACAAATTTGTGCTAATAATTTAATAAAGTTTATCTCATATATTGACAGTTAAAGTATTTAAAAGCTATTATGGTAAATGCTTTGTATCTGTATATATATATTTTCCCTGTAATTCAGCAACAAGTTGCTAATGTTGGTTTATCAATATGTTTTATCTGCACAAGGCTATTTAGCTTTGCTTCACTGATAGTTCTGTGATAAGACAACTCCTTTCACAATCCAGCTTGACAGAGACCTGTGGTAGAAGCTGCATATCTGGCTCACAAACAACATTTCTATTTTCAATATGCCAGAATTACATGAAAGATTTACTTATGAGATTGTCTTTGTAAAAGCAGCATTTAATTACCAGTAACCTGAAATTGTTTTGCAAAACAACCTTCCATATATCAGCTTGAAAAAGACTGAAGCATGCATTATTTGACATGCAAAAGCAAGCCACAAAATAATGTTATATGATGTAAGTCACTGTGTAACTGGTGTAAATTTCTTGAACTTTAAGGGAAGATTTAAATGAATTTTTACCTATTTCTTAGCAGTCATACTAAGTACACTATTTCTCAGAATCTTCTAAATTTTCATGTGTTGCTTAAAGCTAAATTTGAAGTTGCATCTGTTATGCGGAAGAGGTATCCAAATTCAGTGTGAGGAAGTGAATGAGATATTTCACGTATTTTATGTGAATATATCTCTTTCATATATTTTAAGCTTTTTCTGTAATCTTTTTTTGCTTTCATGCCTTTATTAGGTCATTTCTTCCCTGGATATATGTTGGTTTTAAAACCCACAAAGTTCTTTAAACCTTTTTGCTTCTTTAGTATATCCACAGGCTGATTTAGTCTCCAACGATTTTGTCAGGCAAGCTGTTGCAAAACATATTCCAGATATTCTCAGAAAAGTACTTTTTTTTCTTTTAAGTGTCAATCTTTCAAAATATTTCTAGATTCCTACCAAAGAAGCCCTAATGCTTAATTAAATCTATGTTTTCTATACCAACACAGAAATTCCAATGTGCTGTATAGAAATATAACATAGTAGAGTTTTCAAAAACATAGAGTCTACTGGACAAAGTAATCTCAGCATTACCCGGAACAAAATTTCCCAAAATACAAACAATACTCAAACTTGAATATGCTTTTAAATGCTGATCTTTGGAGAAGTAAATGAAGATTCTTTTGCAGGTGACATACAATAACACCAGCAACCATCATTTTCATTATCTTACAGTCCTCTGTCTTGAAACAAAAACTGCTTCAGATAATGTTGTGATGTTTTAAAAATAAAAATTAAATATATCAGTGAATAAGTGCATGTTTCATTGGTCACTATTCCACAGATCTCCACTGTTTCTGTGATAGAAGATTAAAGACTATTCCTTTGAACAAGAAGTATCTCAAGTAATTTTGACAGTTTGACATTTATGCTATCAGTATTAAGAATCATGTTTAAGCCGAGTACACTCTTATCTGCTACGATAACTCATTTTTCCCACTTTGAAAAGTGTGTAGTTTTCATCATTCATTTTCATGCTTTAATAAGATTTTTGACACATGAATCTACAAGTTTTTTAATAAATTCTTAAAGTATTTGTCCCATTAAGGTAAAAATAATATCAGCTTGAGTATTGTGTTGGATTTAGGAAGCCATACTCAGTCTTTGTTTTTCATGACAGTGCCATGCTGGCCATATTAAACCAGTTTCCACTAGAATCCTGCATTCAAAACAAGTTCTGTATTATTTTGCTTAAAATTAGGAGCTTTGCATACCCATTTCTAAAAGAAAAACTCCAACGGTTTCAGAAATTAAGACTGTCACATATACATTAATATTTCCTGGCCCATGGCCCAGCCATAAATCTGCATAAGACTCCCACTACAAACTAAAGACTTCTAACTATTTTCTAATAAACAACTAATAAAATTTCAAGTAGTTAATTTTGCTTTGTCGACCATAATGGACACAAGGATTCCTTGATAAGAACTCTTTTCAGATATGTCCACTGGAGTTAGAGATATGATTTTATTTAAACTTACAGATGCAACATAACATCCATATTTACTTTTTCAAAGAATTTTGGTCTATTTCAGTCATTTTGAATTTATCTTTATTAATCTAACTACTGAAGCTGCCACTGACTTGTGTTTGATAATGTATTAAACACAAGTCATATTCCATTAAAGTTATCTGGAGACATGTTTTTGATTCAGTGGAAATTCCTTCAAAAGGGAATTTCACTACATGAAATTCCCATCTCTGCCAGTGTTTCTTTGTGGATGGTCTTCTGTTTCTCATTTACTTGCTGCTGTAATACCTATGAAAAAGAGGTGATGGAGAAAAAGGGTTTCAAACTGACCTCAAGGTTATTCTGCTTCCTAGATTATCCAGAGGTTTTTGAGGAACTAACAAAAAGAAATATACAAGTCACAGGGTAAAAACCAACATCCACTGGCACTGAGAAATTCAAGACTTCACTGATCTTGGTCTGTTCTCAGACTGATAATCTGTGCATTTGGGAGGTGTTAGATGTTGATTAATATAAAGCTTCATTTCCTTTACAAACAAACGGTATAGAATTAAAAAATTGCCCATTGTGCAGGCTTAAATTACAAATGTAGCTTTACAGTGTTAGTATGCTCATCACATGCCTTTCTTCTTTATCCTCTCTTCATCTTCCTCATGCTTTCTCCTCTGGAATTTGACATAATCGGTGGTCTGACTACATTATTAGTATCCTTCTCACCAGAGATTTGTACATAGATATGGCAATTCAAATTTTGTTTTGAAATTACTTCTAATTGGAATGAGAAAAATTTTGTCTCTAATTTTCCATTGATGAACTCTCTTAATGTTGAGAATGGGTAAAATATATAGCTCATGGCACCCAGGGACAGCCTTTTATTTCCCCCATACTTTTAACCCAAAACATATTATTTATTTCTGTAATATGATTCCTCTAGAAGAAATGTGAAGATTAAAGTGAGTTAGAGCTTTTCCACTCCTCTACTGATTGTTAATGCATCTGACCAGGAACAGGAAAATAATTTTTCCAATATGCCTGGTGTACAGGAGTTATCTGGGGTGTAGCTTCTGGCTGCCCTGAGACACTATAGCAGGTCCCCAGCTCTCTGCATCGGCTACATGGCACCAGGGAAAAGAAAGCTGAAAGTTTTTGCAGTAACTCCTCAAAGAGGAGCAGGAGACAAGATGAAAGCCCCTTTAAATACTGACCCCCAGTCTATTTTTATTGCTATTAAATGCCAGTGACTAAGATATATGGGGAAAGATCTTCCGGAAGCTGCCAGAGCCTAGGAATAGGAGCAAAACAGTTTTTAAAATGTCTAGCTTTTAGCTAAGGTTAATGGTACTAACTCACCATGTCTCCTGAAAGTGTCATAAAGAATCTTCTGTAAGAGTGTATTAACCCTGCATATGCAATGTAAACTGAGTCAGGATACCACACGAAATATGAAAGTTTTTCTAGAATCAAATGCTACTCAAGACCACAAATTTTGAGCTAGTCTGGCATTTTTGAATAAAATCTTTCCCCAGTCAGTGTTTTCCAGTAAAAGCAAGAAGCTTTTGTGGAATTAATTCACTCTTAAATAAAATTGACAGTAATGCCTATTGAGGTGCACAAGTGAGCCACTACATAACCTGCCCTTTCCAATGCAGTGTGAGGGCCTTAATTGCTGTTCTTGTGTTCACATATCTTGGCTGAGCAACACTGACAGCTTTTGGATTTTGATTTAGGTTTCTAAAGAAAGGAGATAAACATAAAAACACAAATGGTTTGTGAGGACATAAAACACAGAAATGAATTATGTTGCTGAAAAGGCAAAGGCAAGATAAAAAGAAAAAAATAAAAAGGAATTACTACACAGAGCATTCTGAATTATCCAGAGGCTTCAGGTTTTTACTGTTGGAGTACACCAAGAAAGCAGCTACAGAGTTTTAGGCAATGTAAAGTAGTGACAGTGGGAAATTTACCAAGATACATTAAGTTATTTTAAAGACCTGTAAGGAATATTTTGTATCTTCCAGGAAAGGTTTTTATATAATTTGATCTAGCAACAATCTGAAATGTGTAATACCAAAATGGATTGAGCCAGCTCCTTGTAGTACAGCATATGAGATAAATATACAGTACGAGAGTGAACTACTGAGCTATGACAACTTGCAAGGGTGTGGTTTGCCCCATTCCTGAAATTAATTTTTCTAAACATGAAGTTTCAAGTTATTCTGGGTGTTGCAACCTAAATATAAGTTCTCCCTCTACCATATCTGTGCTGCATATGCAGTTTCTGTGAATATTGGTACCATAACTAAAAAATCGTGGCAGCATGAGAGCACGGTTGGAGTTAGAATTTCTCTTCGTGATCACTTTGATTTACTATGAAATTACACTGGCGCTGGACTGACATACAGTTTGCCTGCTAAGTTTTAATTGTACAAGTGAAAAAGCAGCAAACTTTTGCTGATGTTGAAAAAATAAATGTGCCAATTTGAATATTTTTAAATGCCTCAAGGATTAAGTTACTGAATTACTCACAAGCTCTTGAGATTCTGCTGTACAGAACGTGTTAAAGCCTGGTCTGTAGAAGAATAAAGCCCCAGATTTCCTGTTCACACTCCAGGAAGTCTTGTATAGTGGCTTATTTATGCTGAACCCCTTTAATTATAAGGTCACGGATTTTTATGGTTGTATACATCAAATAGAATATTCAATTTACATCAAACACTATTCTGCCAAAAAGGACAAATTAAAATGAACTGGTTTTCTGCCTGAATTAATACTAGAAGGAAAACTACAAAATATGGTCTCCGAAAATCAGCAAAAGTAGAAATAGGATTAAACCTGTCAGCACATCTTGGAACAGTCCCAGAACTAAATGAGGTCAAGCAGGAGCACTTTAATGGGTTTCACTGTGTTTTGGATTAAGATTCTTTGTTTATCCCTCTTACCAGTGAATTTTTGTAGTTTCTGATTGACACCTTACTTTCAGCTCTCCATACCTTGCTTGCCTGTACATAAAAAGTCCAAGTGAGGTGGCACCTGAGCAGTAGCATATGCTGCAATGTTACTTGCCAGATGTGGAAAGATCCTTTTTTACTGCAAAGAAAATTTATGCTCCAAGAAAGCAGTCAGTCTAATCTGGCTTAATCTAAACCAATCATTTAGATTTCAAGGCATGCCATATTTTCTGAAATTCTTCTTCTGGTAACCCTGGAAGAGTCAAGAAGTTGGGTGATTTGACCAGGCCTAAATTTCTGTAGAATACCAGAACTAGGCCTGGTGTTTTTCTTTCCTTAATATATATGTCTATAAGGTTACTGTCTACATCTGACTTTGAAATCTTATTCACAGTTAGTAGATATTTACAGAGAATATTTTTTCTGACATGGTTTGCATGTCTACTTCAAGATGTTTGTCTACTTCATCTGACTCATCTGGGGTTTTTTACCAATTCCTAAAGGAATATTATGTAGCCACCTCTGATATGTGCTATTACATATAAATTTAAGTATAATTAATTCTCTGCTAAATGTCCTTTGACTTTCCAAAATGAGAAATTAAATAGGGAAGGTTACTTTGGAAATATCTACTGCCAGAAAAGAAAAGAAAAGAAAAAAGAAAAGAAAAGAAAAGAAAAAAGAAAAGAAAAGAAAAGAAAAAAGAAAAGAAAAGAAAAAAGAAAAGAAAAGAAAAGAAAAGAAAAGAAAAGAAAAGAAAAGAAAAGAAAAGAAAAGAAAAGAAAAGAAAAGAAAAGAAAAGAAAAGAAAAGAAAAGAAAAGAAAAGAAAAGAAAAGAAAAGAAAAGAAAAGAAAAGAAAAGAAAAGAAAAGAAAAGAAAAGAAGAGAGGAGAGGAGAGGAGAGGAGAGGAGAGGAGAGGAGAGGAGAGGAGAGGAGAGGAGAGGAGAGGAGAGGAGAGGAGAGGAGAGGAGAGGAGAGGAGAGGAGAGGAGAGGAGAGGAGAGGAGAGGAGAGGAGAGGAGAGGAGAGGAGAGGAGAGGAGAGGAGAGGAGAGGAAAGGAAAGGAAAGGAAAGGATAAAATAGTTCCAGCTGGAAGGGATGTACAATGATAATCTAGTCCAACTGCTTGGCAAAAAGTTAAAGCACATTATTAAGTGCAATATCTGAATGTCCCTTAAACACTGTCAGCTTGGGGTATCCACCACCCCCCTAGGAAGACTTCCCATAGTCAAACACCCAGAGTGCTTGTTCAGTTAGTATCATACATAAACCTACTCGCTCTCCTTCCGAAACTCATGTTTTCTGCCTCTCAGAATAATACTGTGACCTGGATGTAAACATGATATATCTTTCTGTTAGAAAATATTCCATTTTTTAAAATAGAACTGAAAACCTGCTGGATAAAACAAAATGTGAACCTCTAACCTATGAGGAAATGGGCTTGCTTTATTCTGATTTCTGGTCCTTTAGTTTACATACCCGAACAAAACATGCAAGGTTCATGGAAAACCCCCTCAGATTCTGAAATACTTTGGAGAAGGTCTGTTGTAAATTTCCTCACCTATACTCCTTTGACATTAACAGCTGCATTGCAGGGAAGAAGACAAAAGCCTTGTGAAATACCTACTTCCACCTACTGGCACATAAAGATTGCTTATAAAGACTATTTCTCATCTCTCAGCCTTTTGGCAAGAATATTTTAAAGACTTAAACATTTTTCCACAGTATAAAGATGCCTTTGCATCATGCCATTGCTTCTAATTTCAAACAATTGCTTCAAAGAATTGCTTCAAATTTCAAACAAACTCTAGCTTGTTAATCTCAGAAATCTCAACATGTAGTTCACTGTTATGTAGATTATTATCATCTTTTGTTTCTTACTAATGTGAACTACCCTCACTTCAGCCTTTCTGCTAAGCACTTCACCAGGATTTCTCTACATTCAATGTCATAGATTATTCTATGATTTCTGAACTAATATTTTACGCCAGATGCTCTTCTCAAAAGTGCATACTCAGAAAGAGTCAGCATTTCACTAGCTTTCTTAACTCATGCTGTTTCTTTATTCCAAAATTAGCAATGCTGAAATAGCTTCTGAGTAGATCTATTTAAGGATGATATTGCAACTGGGGAGACAGAACAACCAGAAGCCTCACTGAAAACAATAAATGAAAATATAGTAAACAAAATTAAGCAGTCCTTTGGCCTGAACAAAGATGGTTTCAAATATGGAAGTGCAAGGTGGGTATAGAATTACAACATTCCTGTGCTTCAAAGTTTTAAGTAACTTGAGGCTGTTTCATTCACATATTTTCCTAATACAAGTTCATAAATAGTGTCAAGGTCATTCAAGGTCAAGGAATGCATATGTTCAGCTGTGGCTTTGTGTGAAATCATAAATCTGATAAGAGTGGATTAAAGCTAACCAGAGCCATGTATTTCAAAATTACTTAATTTTAGTTACATCAGAGCAAGAGAAGACCACAGCTTAAAATTTTATTGTGATTAACTTCTCCCAAGGAGGAAAGAATTATCAAATCAGTAATCTATTTTCTATAACTGAAGAGGGTTTGCAGGAAGTTTTTTATCTGAAACTCCTTTATATTTATTCAAAACCAATGTGGAAAGAGATGACGACCACTCAGAAATTAAAAATTATTTAAAAGAATTAAAGAAATGAAAAAAAATAAAAAGTCCACTTACTGTAAAGAAATGTTAATATGTCAGCTCATCCATCTGATTCTCTTTAATATTTTTTACCATGAGAGTAAATGATTTTGGGAAAATAAATTGACAATGTTACTTCTATTCAATATTATAAAGTATTGTGAGTAATGAGAGCAAAATAAGGTAATTAGATAACATGGTTGCAAGTAAAATATGCTATAAACAAGAACAGAATAATGCATCTCAGAAAGAATGCCTGCTTAGTTGTAATATGTCATAAAAACAGCTAAGTTTGGTTTCTTCTTAGAATAAGGAAAAAAAAGCAACCTCATATCCAATTAAAATAAATCACGAAGAAGCATTTGCACCAGAAATAATTACAAAAAGTGATATCAGAAGAGGTGAATCAGTGATGTACTCCAAACTCTACAGGTGGAATATAAGATTAATTCAGGCAAAATTAACCAAAAATAAATAAGTGAATGTGCATCAAGGGTAGAGATTGTGCATATTCCAAAAGGAAACATTAAAAAGGGCTACATTATTTTGATGGAAAGAATGGAAGGCAAAGTAATTTTTATCTCCAAGAGCAAGGAAAGATTTGTTCCAGAGGCCAGCAGGAATGTGCTTTCAACAGCTGCAATAGGAACATTGTTATCAGGAAGGAAAAGCTATTTCTCCAGCTAAAATTCCTATCTGACTCTAAAGAGTGGCTACTCCTGATTTTGTGACAAGGATACACAGATTTATTCTTTGTAGTTCTGGGAATGCAAAGAAGGAAGCATTATTTACTCTTAGATTACCCTCATATTTTTTTCACTTTTGTGGTGGGCATGTTTACTTTCAAAGGGAACACCCAATCAGTTACTGTTGGATTCTTCCAATGTCTACATTCATATGTATTTTTCCATATATATTTTTTTACATTTTTTTCATACACCTATACTTAGTATAGGGGTACATGCATGTATATCTCTATTTCTGTGTTTAGAAAATTTATAAATGTCAGCTATGTTCATCAAGGTCTGATTTCTCAATTTGCCCAATACTTACTATGCATATACAATTTTTTCTCCCTTCCTGTTAGCAGTACTAGTTAATTGACAGAAGAGTGGACCTGGAGCCTTTAAGAGTTTATGCTTTTTCATCAGGATATGTTGTGTGGAATGACGCTTCTGGCTGTTCCATCTGTGTTCATTATTTTATACTGCTGTGCTGAGACTATTTCTGAACTCAGAACCTGTAAAACACCTGAATCTGCCTGCACTTTAACTTGGCAAACATTCTTATTTCTACTGAAAGGTATAAAACTGCAGGGAATGAAAGCCTAAAAGGAAGATTAAACACTGGTTATAATTTTGATTTCACTTTGACAACAAGCTTTTCTTTGACCTGTAAGACATCAAATGACCTCTTTTTGACATATTCAAAGTCATTTTCTGCTCTCCAGAAGAGCTTACAAAAATACACTGCATAGAAATGATGCAGTTGTGTTCTATGCTTTTATTCATAGTGCATTTAAAAGTACATAAGGTAAGGAATATACATAAGGAATATGCAACACTAATATTGTGACAGTGACACAGAACTGAGTTTGTTTTAATTTTAAATTCAGAATAGCAGGTTGTAAGCATTCCCACATGCTTGCACCCTTTATGTACACTGGATAGCTTTTGAAGTTTAAAAATGAGTATGCCAATGACTTCAATCAAATCTTTGTATGGCTCACCACTATAACATAACTAGAATTGCACTAGTCAGCACATTCTCCTGTGGTGTCCTTATAGAAACAATGCCATTAACAAAAAAGATGGTATGGAGGTTTTGACATATCAAAGGAAAATTATGGGATGAGAATGCTGTTTAGCAGAATATCAATAACATTGGCATGGGAAGATGACTACAGACATTGACTATGTACAGTAGTCATACCACAGTGAAACAGGCAATCTTCAGCATATAGGAGCTGTCTTCGTTTTCTATATATCATCATTGTGAAGTCCATGCACTGTAATCATATGAGGACAGGGGCATGGAAGCAGTTAAGAAAAAAAAACAAAGAAAGGAATAAAGCAGAACATGTAAATTCTTCTTCTCTTTTATTAACAGAAACCTTATCCTTGGGTTTTCATTGGATTTCTACTTGGCAAGTAACCTAGCTCAAACCAAGTGGTGGACCACCCTACCTAGCTCTTCACAGACCCCCAAGAGCATTGCACGCACTTTGGTGTCCCCACTTCAGCAGAGGAATCAGCAAACTGGAGCCAGTTCCACAGAGGCCACCAGGATGATGAGGGCTGGAGCACTGCCCTGTGTAGAGGCTGGGGCAGAGACACTTGTCCAGCCTGGTACAGAGACACTTTCAGAGGCACCTCACAGCCATGCTGGTGCCTACAGGGAGAGGACTAATAGGAAGTAGTCAGGCCCTTCAAAGGGATGACAGGTAGCAGAAAAAAGGTGGAATAAGAGAGATTCTTTATACATAAAAGGAGAAATTTTTTGCTAATACAACAGACAGGCAGTGGAACAGGCTGCCAGGGAGGTTGGAAGCCTGTCTTTGGAAATTTTCCAATACCTGACTTGGTAAAGCTGTGATAAAGATGGTCTGATCTCACAGCTGGCCCTGAAATGACAGAAGAGAGACATAAGGACCTCTACAGGGGATTCTGAGGACTCTCTGTAAGGAAAGTAACCATTAACTGTGAATCAGTCATACAAGAAAGAGTCATCTCTAAGAAAGATAGAGACGGATCATGTTAACCACACTAACAGAAGATGACTGGGCAGACTTGATTAATGACAGCTAACATCAGACCCAGATAAGAATTTGTTTACATTTAAGTACAGCAGTAGAACCCCAAAACCTCCTGCTCAGCATGGAAACTGCTTTAAATTTGGGTTTTGATTTTGAAGTTCTTCATGTGCAAGCATGCCTGGCACAACAGTTCTCTTGAGCAGAGCAATGCTGCAGTCTCACAAGTGCCATTAGATTCAAAACTGGGAAGAATCAGCCCTAAGGTACAGGTTCTTCTATTGGGTTAATTGAAACACAGTAAAAAGATCAGGCCTTTCACAATACATACAGATTGTGGCTTTTTCCCTATAAAATCAGCAATTTCAATATCATTCACCTTTTCCCACATAATATGAAAACACTTAAAAGACTGATAAACATTTCTTAGAAATTTGCCTTCAGTATAAAATAAGGTTACGTGCTAGACTTTTCTGGGGTTAAGAAAGAAAGAGAGGAAAAAGAAAGTGGAGAGGGCTAAGAGCCTTCAATATAAAATTCAGAATTCAAAGTTAATTAGGCTAGAGGTACTCAAAAAGGGAGGAATCATATAAAACAGTGACTAAAGCATTCACTCATGGAATGGGAAAGAGAGTTTATTCATTTTTCACCTCTTATGATTACTTCTAAGGCTTTTCAGTAACAACTGATAAATGTAAAGTGAATAAACAGCACTTTTTGTGTAAAAACTGGTAAATATAAGCAATCTCCAGTTCAAAATCCAGGTGTCACTGAGAATTGCCTAGATTTTGAATTTTTTTTCCACTGCAAATCTAGAGCTTTCCAGGTTTGATATTGTACCATGTGCACCATCTTCGTCACAGAGCCTGGATTTAGCACCCAGAATTTTAAAGCTTTTGGGGTCAGCTCAGTATTACAAGGCCCAAATGACTCAGATGGCCTATTTTCAGGTGTATGAATTAAAATACATCTAAAAATACTACATTAAAAATAGTTTAAAATTACAAAGTCAAGGACTTAAAAAATGGGGTGTTCTAGACATGAAAGTTATGTAATCTTAATCAGGTTTTTTGAATGCATTTTAGGATGCTGCCGTTAATTGAATCTGTCCCAGCTGTCCCCCTTCCTTTTCCTTAGCTCCCCTAGGTGTTCCTGTGCTGATTCTTTGACTTCATTCTTTGACCAAACAGGCTGTGCTCCACGCTTGGAGAAGCTACTCTTCCTCACTCTCAGCCTTCCTGTGGGCTGCTTATCCAGTTTCAGGCTCCTATTCTCTGCATGACTGGGAAGAAAAATATCTCACTTTGCTTGGGGTGGGGGTGCTTGGCAGGATTTTTAAAAAGTGCATTCCACCTAGATTTTTGACCTTCTTTTATAAAGGAAAAGATGTGTGGACTCATGCATAACAGGCAGCCCTCCACTCTGCTATAGCTTCAGTATTTGTTTAAGCAATTCCACAAGAGGGTAGTAGCCCCAGAGGTATCAAGCTACTACAAGTTTCATAAAAACATCTGTTCAGAAGAGAGGAATTCTTAATGCAAGTAAGGTAAAAAGGATCAGTATTCATTCCATGCTTACAAAAGGTCAGAGGATGCATTTGAGTTACAAACCACAATATTTCAAGTGGCTTTACTGCTCACAGAGCAATGTGTTTGCCTTGGACTTTTTCTTCTTCTTCTTCTTTCCCTCTTGGAAATAAAAATTGGTCTGGAGCAGACAGCCACCATGGAAAATTTAAGCCTAAACAATTAATTTGATTTGGCAGTATGATAAACAATTCGGAACAGGGCCTTAATAATAGGCAGCACTAGAGCCCCACATGTAATTATTCATTATGTCCCAAGTGACAACCCACAAAAGGTTTCCTTGAGATGTAGGAAAAGTAGCTGCATCCAGACAATTTAGGTTTTGAGTTGAATCCAGTCTAAGGTATTGTTTACAGATGAACAGTGGTTAGAGGGGGATCTGAAAACTTTCCATGGTGTAGGGAGGAAATGTGCTGCCATACAACTGTCAGAAGAAGTCTCTCATCTTCAGCCCAGTAATGACACAAGCACTATTTCTGCTTTAATTGTATATGTGACAAGGTTGGTTTAGTGCAATAATTATATACCATTGCAAGCAATAATGCTTTACAAAAATAGAGAAGGAACCAATTCCCTTTTAATGGAAAGCTAAATGCCCAGTGTTTATAGTAAAAGCAAGATGACGCTGTGGATTTCAGAGAGTATCTTACTACTCACAGCTCCAGATAAATCTTGGATAGATTTCAAAACCATGGTTTCTCACATAGGCTGAGCAGTGTTATGATAGTGCAATTTGATCTGCTGATTCATATTTCCAGGTATAGTTAAGGCAGTAACCTTTTAAAATTTTGTAGGTTGTCTTTTTTAATCTTTTTCATTATGAGTACTCTCAATGTCTTTGATGCAAACTTTTTTCTGCCATACTGTACTAATCTTCTGTGCCTGTTTTTCCACCCTGTGCAATTACATTTTGGTCAGCATTTTTTTTGTCCTGTTGGCTTCTGTAACATAGTCACTGAAAGATGTGTCCTATTCCTTACAAGACACATTGCAGTGCTTGGAGTGGAACTTATTAACCAGGATAAAAGCAACATATTCTTGTCAGGAAATGAGGAGTGGGGGATGGAAAAGAGAAAAGAAGGTGTCAGTAAGTAATAAGAATAGCTGAGTCCTGTTAGAAATTTCTGCAGGGGTAGAGGGGCTCTGTGGGAGAAGTGGCACTAACACAAGCCTGAGAAGGCAGACTGTTCTTTTCTTGTATGGAGAAAAGCTGAAGTGCCCAGCTTTCGAAACACCAGGGTACAGATGGGCCTTGCTGGTAGAATTCCTCTTCTGTATCTATTTAGGTCTTCAAAGGAAAGTTGTCTTGTTTTAACAGAGGGCAAAGTTTCATGACCAGCGCTGGGGTTCAGTGGGAGAGGTGCTGCTCCATCAGTGTGGCCCCTCTAGCTCCAGTGGGAAGGGATATGAGGAACTGTATGCCTTCACTGGTTGATGCAGCCTTGCTTTGCAGACTAATTGTATGACAAAGGTTATGTATGATTCCAAGGAACTCACCACTAGTTAGCAATCTTCCCAAGTAAACATAAGCTGTTTTATAACTGTGAATCATACTCACATATGGCTGTTCTCATTTGACTTCATAGACTAACATTCAAGATACTACAAGTTAAACCATGTGTTTCCTCTTTGAACTCAAAAAACCAGCATTTAGTACTCTAGATCATGGGACACAGGAATTACTTCATTCATCCCTGATCACACAGGGAATTTCAAATTATATCTTTTTCTTCATCAGGACCTGGAAAAGTCCTATAAACTCAGAGAAAAGCAGTGCAAGCAGAGACAAGCAGACTTGAACTCCTCGTGCTGAGGTGTTTCTAGAGTATGCAGTTTGTCCTGGCTGGGTGTTTATTAAACCTATTAAAGCCAATCAAAGACTCTCCAGAACTACTCTAAAAGAATAGTTCCACTGTGTCACAGTCCTTACAGCTGTGAAATGTCCTCCTGTGTATAACCAAAACTCCTCTCTTGCCAGAGAGAGGCACTCCTCTTACACTAAACTTCATTCTTTGTGAGTAGAAGGTGAACACAAATTGATCATGAATCTCCTTTATATCAAGGTTTTGTACCAGAAGCTATAAGCTTATTTTTCAAGTTTGTTTGAATCTATTTCCTCCAAATTTACTTAACAGATGGCTTTTTCAAAGGCATTTGCCATTTCCACTGATCTCCTCTAGATTTTTCCTAATGCTTATGAAGTTTCCTTATAGTGGGGTAGCCAAATTCTGGAGCAATGCCTTGTAAGTGGATGCAATACTCTGATTGTCATCATGGCTACATGATGGTTAAGATTCATTAAACATCATATTCCTCTGCATTTTCTAGAAAGTGTATTTTTTCCCCTCTTCTTCGTAGCATGGATGGGGAGGTATAAATGGCTGAGAATAAGCTTTTTTTCTTACTGTTTGTAAATTATTTTAAAGAAGTGTTTTAATATTTACCTTTAAAGGAAGAGTTGAGGAAAAGAGAAAATCTGTATCCAGTGTGTCAATGAAAGCTCTCTTTCAGGCTACATCAGGGCAAATGCTATTGTTGAGTAATGTGCCACAGCAAATGATTTTGGATGGAAGGAGATCCTCTTTCTGAGTACACACAGATCACCTGGCGTTAATTCTGTCTTCCTCACAGAACACTGTCATTTTGTAAAAGCTGGCTCTGGGTTATGTTTAGGACATCATCATTCTCCTCTTTGCAAGCACCTAAGAAATTAAAATTAGATATTATTAAGCAGTTGGTTTGGTTTTTTAATGTGTTGTAATAGCTGCAAGACAGGCCTACCTTTCCTGAGGGATAGGGTATCACATGCTAGAGATTGCTTCATTACTGCTCTTAGAGGATATTTGACTTTAAAGCTGGACTTGGTCTTAAGTATCAGATTCAATGGTTCTATTCCCTCATCCACCAGACTGCTGTGGTTGGAGAGCTGAGCTATCCCGTTCCTGCAAGCATGTCTGAAAAAAACAAGAACCCCTACCTCTCTGGTACAGACAGATGATCTTTCTGCTTTGAGTTAAATGAATAAGCTTTTCCAAAATGCTAATTAACTATATATCTGTCTTGCCTTTTCCAGACAGCTCAGAGTTTGTTCTAGAACTTGAAAAGCATAAATGAAGAAGACTTTTAAGAAGAAACATCTGAGTAGAGTTTAGTAGTTTGGGTAAAGTACAAAACATGAACACAGCTATATGTGTATGATTCTGCTTAGAAGTGGCTCAGACTCAGCTAGTTCATGTTATCCCAGTGTAAAATGAGACTTTTTTGGAAACACATCTGTGTATTAAATGTTTTCCAGATTTGATATATGCTCTCTTACTGTGCATTTCCTTAGGAACCATGTAGTAAATACCCTGTAAGTAATATATTGAGATGGTTTTCATTCATCAGTCTGTGATCCACCTCTAAAGATTTGCCTAAAAGCCCCATCAATGAGTTTCCACTTGGTATGGACAAAATTCGCAAAACTGCTATGGATTTAAATCAACTGCAGTATGTATGAAGATTTAAAGCTGGTTTTGTCACACTTATTATTTTCTATTTGCAAAGGTTTATTTAAATTTTCTTTCTCCTTGACAGGATAAGTTAATTAGAACATTTAATGTACCTGAAATTCAAAATATGACATTCTCTTGCACTGTCCCACTCTGAAGTTGGCTTTGAATATTTGTGTACATACACTGTTATTTACTACTGTACCTGCTACTCCTGAAATTAACATGGTGCAGCAGGAGTATTTAATTTCTTTCACTGGTTTCATTTGAACCATTTCGTGCCAGACACCCCAGACCTGTGTAAAATCTTCTGATGACAGACATCACAGGATTCCAATAGTAAAAACTGGTTTTATGTCTAAGTCAGTCTTGCTACATCACTGCTATCAGTTCTCTTAACAAATTGCAAGACTGTCAAGGTTTAGCTGTACTGCAATCTTATTAATCCTTCCTGGTGAAGCTGAGATGTTTTTCAATATGACATTGAAAAATCTGTAACAAAAATACCTGTATTTTAACAAGTTCAATTAGCATTTGTTTTGCTTTAGCCTCAGTCTCAGCAGCCAATGGAAAGCTTTATTTCATTTTTCATGTTGAGACAAGAAAATATCTTAAAAAAAAAAAAAAATCCAGCAACCTCCCACATGCCAATCCCTTTCTTTACAGCCTATTCAGCTAAAGATATACGTAGTGCTTCCTTGCTTGACATACATGTACCAACAAATTTGGCATTGCCTCCAACAAAAACTCAGTGAGAAACCACCATGCTAGGCAACCAAGGCAAATTGCTACATAGGACAAAACACACACTGCCAACAAAGCTTTTCCTTTGCTGCTGCTACTGCATCATCCTTGTGCTATTTGTGCATGGACTTTCCAGTGTGAAAAAGCCATGAGACCATAGGTCTTATTCTGTCATTTTCTCATTCTAAAGGCATAAGCATGAGTTCAATGCTATAAAACCTTTAAAGACATCAGAAAGTCTACTTGTACTTGGAGAGAGGCTATTTACAAGGGCATGTAGTGACAGGACAAGGGGAATGGCTTCACACTGAAAGACTGTGTGTTTAGATGAGATATTAGCAGGAAATTATTTACTGTGAGGGCAGTGAGGCACTGGAGATGCTGTGGATGCCCCACCTCTGGCAGTGTTCAAGACCAGGTTGGATGGGGCTTTGAGCAACCTGGACTAGTGGAAGGTGTCCCTGCCCATGGCAGGGGGTTGGGACTGGATAATCTCTGAGGTCACTTCCAACACAAACCATTCTGTCATGCTATGATTCTAAGATTCAACCCATCAGCCACTCACACCCAGAAGTAATAGTCCTCATATTGCTGCCTTCTAAACTGCACTTCTTATCAGGGCCTAGCAATAACATATATAAATATGAAATATTATAAATTAGCCTGGTTATAAAAAGTGTGCTTTAAGAACTTTAAGAAGGCAATTAGAAAGGCCTAAAAGGGAAAGTTTATTTCTTATCCTTTCTATGTGTATGAACAATCTCAGGTAGTTAGATAGAAAAATAGTTATGAAAGATAAAAGAGAAAAATTCAGTTTAAGACCCTTCCAATGTGAACATACTGTGATGGTGCAGTTCTACTAGGTCTCAAAATTTTTTTTCTTTTTGAAGACTGTGACATTTTACTAATATCTGGAACACTGTGGATCAAACCTTTTTGTTTTCAGTTTACTGTTTTACACAGAAATAAAATATTTGCACTTCTTATAGAATAAGTTGTTTAACATCAAAACCAATTTCAATATAAAAATTTCAGCAAGGTCTGCATAAAGGAATAGGAAACCAAGTAAAAGACATTTATGTACAAACAGTTCAAACACTTGAATAATATTTCAAATAATATTTCATATATTAAGAGACAACAAAGTATTTTAAATCTCAATTGTCCATTTTTTTCAGTTAAAGACATTATCATCTCCAAATAATAATTTAATAATTGTTTTAAAAATATTTTATAAACTTCTTTGATAAAATTGCCATGGCTAAGACTTCATTGAAAGTAGAAGCAAAATATGCCTGAAAATACAGTAATGAGTACACTCATTAAGTATGAACTATATTTTTTTACCACAAACTCCTTTTGATTTCATCATAACTGTTGCTTATGTTATGAGGAGAGATGATTTTACACAGTAAACACAATCCCTTCCTCAAGGTGACTGCTGCATGATGTGGTGGAAGCACACCATCTTCTGGCACTAAGAGGTCGCTTTTTAAAAGCATGTGGAAGAAAATCTGTGAAACTCAAGAAATCAGGAACACTCCTCATATACATCACAATTTTTTTTTCCTTAAGATGTTCTAAAGTGTTTCTTTTTCTCTTTTCCATAGAAAACTGTACATGAAGAAAATTGCCTGAGTTTTTCTAATAAAACACATTTCCAATTAGCAGTTTACTTTCAGCTGACAGGCTTAAAAAGATCAAACCTTGCACTGCTCAAATAACTGGAAATCAGAATAAATAGATGATAATTCTGTGCTGAAACATCTAATAGGAAATTAGCCTTTTTTTTTTTTTTTTTGGATTTGGGTGTTTTTTTCAGCTGTATTACAAAGAGTGACACTGAGCATGATTGTTTACAAACCATTTTGAAAAATGATTATTAACTTCATTTACTCTGAAAGAGAGAGAAATTATGCCAAAACCTATAGCTAAACACTATATTTAGAGGATTGCAAAACCGTAATTAAACCATGGTAAACTGATGGCCTTTGCAGAGAATTTTGATGTAACAGAAGCAGCTCCTACTGAAGTCCACCAGCACAGGTTGCTGAAAAATGCTGTTCATTCCTGTGAGCCCTTTATAGCCTAATGCTGTCACTTTCTGCTTTCTCCAACAGCAACAGTGAAGGCTTTTGGGAACTCCATCAACCCCAAGAACTGGAACTACAACCAGAAGGACATACTGTGCTCTGGCTCCTTCTGGCTGGAGGCCCATGTTTTCCCCAGCCTTCCTTTTGTAACCTACGTACTCAAACAAGCACTTTTTTCTTCCTTTGACATGACTCACCAGATATGAATCAAGCAGGCTTTGATTGTCCAAACCTTATGCCTAGCCCTACATGCTTGGACAGTCTGTCTGTATTACTGCCATAATGTCAATAGCTAACAATGGAATAGGTCTGGAAATGTGGTCTGGAGCTGGAGAGAAGGGGCTTTAGGACTTGGGATGAGACACAGAGTGCAGCAGGTGAATGTGCTCCTTTCTGTGAGTCATAGAATCATGGAATGTTTGGGTTTAGAAGGGACCTTTAGAGATCATCTAGAGCAACCACCTTGCCAGAGCTGACAGTGTGTCCAGGTGGCCAAAAAGGCCAGGGGCATAAATCGCATAACCCAGACTATTTTCTCAGCCATGTTCTTATGTGACCTGCAGGAACCTCACCTGCTTCCACAGTATGCAGGGGTTTTGTTTGGGCAGGGCCAATCACCTCGCAGATCCTGTAGTGTTAACCAAAGAAATGGCTTCTGCTCAATTTGTATCCCAATACTTGAATGTCCCAGCACATATTAACAACTCATTGTACTGTTCAGTGATCCCAGAGGCTGGTGCATGACGGGAGATGTGACATAGCCAGTCAACGGCCCAAGTGTCTGTGAGGTTGTTCTGGAAACGAGTCACATTCACAGCTGATTCAGTTCTTTTGGGGGCACAGTGTCACCATAGCAGTTGTTTTTCAATGCCCAAGATAGTGTTCTGCACAGTGCCATGGCTCAGAGTATGTTTCCAACCATCCAATAGTTGCTTCCACCTTTGTAAGCACCTGGTGCTTACCATGGGATATTTGTGGTAGTGTGATATAATCAACATGCCAAGTTTCCTCATACGGGGATTTCAGACATCATCCCCTGTGCCAAAAAAGCTTCAGCCGCCTGGCTTCTTCTCTGTGGTGCTATAAATAGCTCACCCTTATGTTCTCAGTCCAAATCCATCTGAGCAACTTCAATTCTTGCACCCTGGTTTTGGTTGAGACAGGGTACTTTTCCTTCTTAGTAGCTGGTATAGTGCTTGGGTTTTTGTGATTTATTATGAGAATAATGTTGACAACACACTGAGGTTTTGGCTGTTGCCAAGCAGTGCTTACCCTGAGTTAAGGACTTTTCAGTTTGCCATCCTCTGTCAGTGAGGAACTGCACAAGAAGCTGGGAGGAAGCATAACTAGGACAGCTGACCTGAAATGGCCACAGGGATATTCCATACCACAGAATGCCATGCCCAGCATTTAAACCATTTTTACAGTTACCCAGAAGGGTCTGATTGCTGCTCGAGGATGGGATGGGCATCTGTCCTGAGGAATTGTGTTGTGCATCGCTTGTTTCTCTTGTATTCTGTTACTCTATTGCCTTTTCATTGCTATATTAGCATAATTAGTTTCATTATCATTATTATCTTTTTCTCAAATCTTTTTTTTTTTTTTTTCTTATCTCAGCCCAAGAGGTTTACCTTTTCTTTCTGGTTCTCCTCCCCACTGAGGGAGGTGGTCGGGGAAAGAGCAAGAGGCTGCATTATACATAGTTGCCAGTTAAACCATGATGGTCCTTGTTTGGAGCCCAGCATGAGGCATGAAGAGTTGAGATAATGATATATCTGATCAGAGATTGCTGAAACAAAGTGGTCACAAGCATTTATTAAGTTAGTTTAATAGTTGCTGGTCATCATGTTGCTTTGCTCGCTCTCAGAGTTCCGGTGTGTGCGGGCTCAGAAGGGCATTACACACCCGTGTTCCCTGCGGCGGTGCTGACGCCCCGCGGGCCGGGCGGGCGCTCTCGGCGGTGCCGGGCTGTGCCGTGCCCGAGCCGCGGCCGGCCAACCCCGCTGCCCGTGACCGCACCCCGCCTTCCCTCGGGGAGACAAAACAGCCTACAGCGCTTTCTTCTCCCTTCCTCCTGAATTCTTCCAAAGTCCTTCAGCCCTCTAGCAGTTGAGAATTTTAAAGATTTTTACTATAGATTCATGGAATATCCTGGGTTGGAAGGCAACTTCAAGATCATGTAGTTCTAACCCCCCTGATGCAGGCAGGGACAACTTTCACTAGATCAGGATACTCAGGGCCCCATCCAACTTGGCCTTGAACACTTCCAGGGATGGAGTATACAAAACCTCTCAAGGCAACCTGTTTGAGTGCTTCACCACCCTCCAAGAAAAGAATTTCTTCTTAACATATAATCTAAACATGCCCTCTCTGGGTTTAAAACCGTTGCCCCTTGTCCTATCACTATCCTGAAACTCCATCTTGCTTATAAACCCCCATAAAGTCCCTGAAGGCTCCTGTTCTCCATGCTGAACAGCCCCAGCTCTCTCAGCCTGTCTTCATATGAGAGGTGCTCCATCCCTCTGAATATCCTTTGAATACCTCTGAAATGACCTGTTGTTGGGAATCAGAATAGGTTTGCATCCAGCTGAAAGCTAGCTTAGGTTTAAGTAATGATTGGGAACATCCCAAACCCCACGAAAAGCACTTAAGTTCAAAAGAGGAGTAGGGGGACCCAAACTCCCAACAGGGACTGCAGCTACTCAAGCCTTGGTGACAAGCATTGCAGTTACTTCAATCCTCGTGATGACCCCTGCAGTCACTCCAGCAAAAGGCTCTGAGGCCTCTTCCATCCCTGTGACATGCACTGCAGCTATTCACATTCCAGTGACTGGCACTGGAGCTATTCAAACTCCAGATACTTTAACCCCTAAGCATGATGCATGCTCATAATCCCAGTGACAGATGCTACAGCCAGTCAGACTTCCACAGCGCGAAGTGCAGATGAACCAGAAAACCAGCCTGTCCTGGTAGTAGTCACTTCTGTACGCAAGAACTGCGTGTGAAAATCAACTCATCCCATTAACAAGGATGAGGAAGGTGAAGAGGGCAAAGCAGGGTCATCACAGGAACATGAGCTTGACTCACAGCTAGAGTTTGCCACCACTCAATCCCAGTCACTGAGTGAACTGCATTAACATGAAGCAAATGGATGGGGGCAAATATGACTACTGAAATTCTGGTCCTTTCTGTCAGTAGGATTACTGTGTTGGAAAGAATGCGTATATGTAGCTCTATCAAACAGGCAAGCTGTGAGTTTCCCTGTCTGACTGGACAGATGTTCTGGGATGACATTACACCTATTACATATCTTAACTAAATTGCAATATTGTTCCTCACAGTGCTCAAGAGCATTTTGCTATGAGACCTATAAAACCTCAAAACAGTAACAACAATAAAACCATAAAAGATGAAGTCCTCCAAGGTAAACTTACACAGGTTGTAATAGAAGATAAGAAGCCAAATAGAGGCAGTGAATGGTCTGTAATGATGTTTATATAAATATGATAGTTACATAGAAAAGCCTTGCATTACATTGGAAGTTGTAGTGTATAAATATGTATGCATTATACAGCATGCTTTATTATAGAATGAAAATATGCCATATAGAAAGTTGTTTCTCTGAAAAAAGGAGATTCTTCATATTACATTGTGTTAGATTCTACATTCAAGGTGTCAGAGTAACTGGAGGAAATTTGTTTCACCTTCTAATATCTTGGACCACAGGCATTCAGGCTTCCATGGGAAAAGTTACAGAAGCTATAGGCAGGCTGTCTGGTATAAAGGAAGGTGGAAGGCGATTACAAATAATTGTTTTGCTAGTAAAGATGCCTTTAGGAGCTTGTTACAGACACCATAAAAGTTTTAAATAGAAATTCAGGTATCAATTGCACCCCATTGCTGCATGAGTTCAGTCATTCAAAGGAAAGTAACCCTTCCATGTTGTCTGTCTTTCCTTCTTTCTGTATCTCTCTTCCTTTTCAGGCAGTTATGTTTATATCAACAGAGGTGATATTCTCCTTATGGAAGGCTGAGATTATAGAAGCCTTAGACATATATTTAGAAGGTTGTTGCTCACAAGTCTCAGACAATGATTCAGATTACCTACACGCCATTTAACCTCTCAAGGAAATCTAAAAAATCAGCGTGGGTTTCCATTTTTTGCCAAACAATTTTCTGTGCTGTCAGCCTATATGGCAGCTGGTGTGGGGTCAGTAGCTCTGACCGAGGAATCTGTGACCGGTCAGGAGAGATGCTCCCGAAAGAGATCGTCTTCCCAAGGCCTGGTGTCTTCCCTTAGCTGCTGGCTGGAGTGCCCGTGCAGAGACTGTCAGCTCTTTAGTGATTGTCAGCTCCTGATTTCAGCTCAGCTCTGCAGGGCAGCCTCCAGACCAGACCAGGGAGAGAGAGACGAGAGGCCCGTGTAGCTGTTCCACACAAAGTAACTTTATTGGTCTGCACTCCAGTGAAGTGGAGCCAGGGACGAGCATCTCTCTGCCCTCACAGGGGCAGGGGTCTAGCTTTAAAGGGATACAGGGGGAGGGTGCCAGAGGGTAAAGGCCAATGGGCTACAAAGGATCTGCATAGGGTCTCCCAGAGGATTCTGGGTTTGTCTTCTTCTCGACATAACTGAAAGTAGCTGCCTTTCCAGGGGGAGTCCTGCTGGGAGTTTGGGCACTCTCCTTCTCTCAGCAGATGTCCCTCCATGGCGGGGGCTGGGTATACCCCACAAGCCTACTTTGTCCAGTATAAATGGTCGGGACAGGAACCTGTGTGTAGGCATGATCTAACTCTTCAGTAGAGTGGGATGGAGAGGGATAAGAACTTAGCCAAAAAATGGAAACCTTTTTTCTGGATATTGCTCTGGATATTGCTTTGCTCTGGATATTGATTTTAGTGGATTTTTAAGAAAAATTATTTATTTTGGTAGTAAAGCCCATTGATAAAATTTATAAAGTGCATTTTCAAAGGAATTGTGGCTATGGATTTCCTTTTAAGGGATCCCACCTTTTACAAGAGAGATCGATATTAACCCTCTTCAGAATAGCTAATGCTTCGCTATACAAGAGCAAAATCAGTCTGTCCAGAAAAACTGCTGCAGGTGATCTTAAATGGGAAAGAAAGAGTCTCCTCCTTCCTGTACTTGCCTGCACAAGAGGGTGCTTAATTCAGACTCCCGAGGTCCTTCTGCTGCCTTTGGTCGTGCGCCTTTTTTTGTCGTAGGTTTACGGCTTCTTTTTTGTCGTTGGCTCGTTCCACCCAGGAATGCAGAGCCCTTGTGTTGTCCCACAGACGTGGCTGTGTCATGTATGCTGCTCTAGAGGGGTACCTGCCTCCTAAGCACTGTATCATCACTCCTGCTGTGAGCCTCTCAGACCAATGCAGGCCATGTGTGCATCCATGGCAGTCTGCATGGATACAGTATTTTAGAAATAGTCATATGTGAGCCAAGTGCTTAAAAACAGACAAAGAGGTCTCTCGTACTGTCTTCATTCTGATGAAGTGAAGGTAGCCATACCTTAATGTGCAGGAGTATATATGTGCATACCAAAATGTATAGAGATAACTCAAATATTACTATTATTTTTTTCTCATGGGAAAGAAGAGACAAATAGATTTAGAACAGTTTTTAGACAGTTGAGGCTAGTTGACTAAAATTTACAATGGAAAGATTAAGAAAATCCAAACCAAAAAGAGTGTTTCACAAGCAATAAGATCAAAACAGGGTGGAGGTATCTAAAAAAAAAAAATCCCAAAAAACAACATGATTTTTTTCTGAAAAGTTATAGAGTGCACAAACCAGAATTTTATTTTGATAGCTGGTGGAAGCAAGGCACAAAGTCCTTGAAAACCCTGCCCTTTAAAACTGCTTAAATCTTTCAGAGGCTGGGATAAACCACAATAGTGTATGAGGGTGTGAAGGCATTACCTGATGCAATGTTCTGCTGCCTAATGATTTTTTCATCACTGAAACAATTTTTTCAGATACCAAGAGTTACATGTGCTATTACAACTACAGGGAATGGTTAAAAATTGACAGTATTTCATTTTAGACTGTTTTCTGATGCTGATATTAAATACATTCACACAAACAGAGGCTATTGAGAAAATTACTGTGAGAATTTCATAAAATATTTTTAATAGCATGTTAATATATAAGATAATATGCTGAAAAACCAAAAGCCATCAGTGTCTGTAAACACAAACTAGGTAAGGCACTCACAGGGAGCCACAGGTTTTTAATGTTTTTGGAAACTCAAGTGGAATGAATGCTTTTTTGCTAATATATTTTATCAAAGATTTTCAAGATGAAGTAGAGAAGTATTTCTTATTAAATACCAATTAATACTAACGGTTATTAATAACAGAATATTATATAAAACTCTAGTAAAATAAATGGTGTAACAACTTCTAGTACTTCATATTCATTGCTCATTTTAAGCTGACTTGTGGATCATTAAAATGATCTTCAGTAATTTTCTGAATTCTGAGTTTAGCATTACCAAAGCCATGACACATTTTCACTTCGAGCCTACTAATTTTAATTGCCATGACTGAAAAAATAAAACCCCAATTGAGAGAAAAAAAGGAGAACACTGACCACGAAACACAGCATTAAAAATAGTTCTTGTTAAATCAAAGTCCTTTAAAATAGTATTTCTGCATTACAAGCTTGCACTTTTCTTTCAGAACTGAGGATTGACTTCAGAGTAGATCATCTTTCCTGTTTAAAATGACAAGTCACATAAATCATCCATTTCAGTTAGAACAGTTGACCACCAGGGTGCCTCCAGCACTGCAGAAAAGAGATGTGCAGGTTCATCACAGGGATATTGTTTGCACTCTCAGGGAATGCAACTTTACTCCAAAAATCAGTGGTGGGAACATTCCTAATGAAGTCAAAACCAAACAGCTTTGACAGTCTGCATAGAACAAAAAGATGGATTAGGAGGCCTAAAATATTTTATATCAATGGCATTCTGAAAACAAGGTTGTGCTACAGACTTCTGCAGGCATAGCTATGTTGATCAAAGGTGAGAAATGCATTTTTTGCCAGTGTATTGAGGGAGAGAAATGGCTAAAATTAATTAAAATGATGGAAGTGATTTTTTTTTAACAAAGTATATCTTCAGCAGAATGGATTGTCTGTACCATATTCCACCATGCCATTTAAGTGCTATGGAAATGGATGTGGCCTCATGGTTTTCACTCATGAATGTACTGTATCTTCTAACATCTCCTTTCAACATCTATAGGCTTGGAGGGAGGTGAGCAGACAAACATATCAAACTACCCTTGGAATTTTTGCTTGTACTTTACATGTTGTGATCTGGAATCTAAATACTAATAAATCTGTAGCCTTATAAAAATGCTGAGTACTGTATTTTGCTCTCTCAAAGCCAATTACTTAACAGTTTATGAAGTAAAATATTTGATTCCTTTTCTCCCATGTTTACATTTTATTTTAATATGTCTGATTTCCCTACTCATGCCCTCCCTTGTGGCTTTTTGCATTTTGTAATTGAGTACTGTAACGCCCCCTTTTTGAGGGCCAATGAAGTAAATTCTACTGCGAGTGTAGCCCGGGGAAGGTCACTACGGCAGAATATACCCACAAAGATTTATCTATTGAGTCATTAAGAAATATCTTTGAAATTGTGAATTCTCTTTTATTTTCTTGTTGCAGAAGTTTAAGTAGTGATTTTACAGGTGGCATTGTATGAAGCAGATTTTCAGAAGCAGAACTTGAATCCTCTTTCATTTTTAAAAGAAATGTGTCTCTAATGCTTGATAAAATACTTTGACAGAAAGCAAATAAAATTTCCTTGTATTTTACATGCCACATATTTAATAACTATAGCATTCATTTAAAAGTCTATCTGTTTTCAGTTTTGCCTTGGAATTTACCAGCTGGGGTTTACCAATGAAGCAGATCAGAGTTTCCTTCCTTCCTTCCTTCCTTCCTTCCTTCCTTCCTTCCTTCCTTCCTTCCTTCCTTCCTTCCTTCCTTCCTTCCTTCCTTCCTTCCTTCCTTCCTTCCTTCCTTCCTTCCTTCCTTCCTTCCTTCCTTCCTTCCTTCCTTCCTTCCTTCCTTCCTTCCTTCCGAATTCCTTCCGAATTCCTTCCTTCCTTCCGAATTCCTTCCTTCCTTCCTTCCTTCCTTCCTTCCTTCCTTCCTTCCTTCCTTCCTTCCTTCCTTCCTTCCTTCCTTCCTTCCTTCCTTCCGAATTCCTTCCTTCCGAATTCCTTCCTTCCGAATTCCTTCCTTCCGAATTCCTTCCTTCCTTCCTTCCGAATTCCTTCCGAATTCCTTCCGAATTCCTTCCTTCCTTCCTTCCTTCCTTCCGAATTCCTTCCGAATTCCTTCCGAATTCCTTCCGAATTCCTTCCTTCCGAATTCCTTCCGAATTCCTTCCTTCCTTCCTTCCGAATTCCTTCCTTCCGAATTCCTTCCTTCCGAATTCCTTCCTTCCTTCCTTCCTTCCTTCCTTCCTTCCTTCCTTCCTTCCTTCCTTCCTTCCTTCCTTCCTTCCTTCCTTCCTTCCTTCCTTCCTTCCGAATTCCTTCCTTCCGAATTCCTTCCTTCCGAATTCCTTCCTTCCTTCCTTCCTTCCTTCCGAATTCCTTCCTTCCGAATTCCTTCCTTCCTTCCTTCCTTCCTTCCTTCCTTCCTTCCTTCCTTCCTTCCTTCCTTCCTTCCTTCCTTCCTTCCTTCCTTCCTTCCTTCCTTCCTTCCTTCCTTCCTTCCTTCCTTCCTTCCTTCCTTCCTTCCTTCCTTCCTTCCTTCCTTCCTTCCTTCCTTCCTTCCTTCCTTCCTTCCTTCCTTCCTTCCTTCCTTCCTTCCTTCCTTCCTTCCTTCCTTCCTTCCTTCCTTCCTTCCTTCCTTCCTTCCTTCCTTCCTTCCTTCCTTCCTTCCTTCCTTCCTTCCTTCCTTCCTTCCTTCCTTCCTTCCCATACTGTATTAACAGGCACTGGCCAGTTTCAGAATATTACACAATCCAAGGGCTCCCCTATATGTTTTACAACTTAACTGGTGTCCAACCATAAGTATTCAGCAATACCAGGTACTTTATTCCTGCTATGCTGCCAAAGTCGATGTTTTTCTCTAGGAGCTCTGTCCTAGCTTTTGGTCATCAGCAATATGGGCTACATCCATCTACCAAGGAGATGCCTAGATAAAACACTCTATGAAATAAGTAAAAAGCAGTTATTTGACTCAAGACCCATTTTCTATTATTAATGCACACTCTAACTCACTGCATGACTCACTTCAGACTGGGTTTGTTAATATAGACAGCTTGCTAATTATGGAATCCTAATACATTTTGGTGTCCTAAGGGCTTTGGTAACCTATTTCACTGTAAAAAGTGATTTTCTCTTTCATTAAGAAATTCTAAATGCTTATATATCTTCTAAAATCTTGGTGACTTTTTTTAGCACAGTGGATTTTTCAAGCTTTTTCACCACTAGAGGGTAGAGAAACACAGCATTGGCCAGCAAGTAAAAATTCCTTGCTCTGCAAAGAAAATAAGTGTTTACTAATGTTAGGATTCAGAGGCTCCTCCATCATTCTTTCAACGTGACTGTTCAGAGGGATTAAATGTAACCGAATACAGCTCCCAGAGAAAAGGTCAATCAAAACCAGTTAATTACCTTAATTGCTTGCAAAGAGTCCTCTGCCATCCTGCATTTGAATATCAGGATTTGGTTTGATCTGAGTGCTAAGTTTGCAACACTGAGCCCAAGTATTCTCTAAGGTGGGAGAGCTGAAGATGAGCTATATGTTAGGTAGCTTAAATACTTATGAAAGTACGCAAGTTTTAATAAACCTACTTTCATAGTGCTGGTGAGATTCTTGGTGAGTAATTGTCCTCCAAATCTCTGCTTTGCAATACAAAATCTTGTGATCATGATAGCCATTTTTGTGATGTGTTCTAAAATTATCTGAGAGAATTTAACTGTACACAAGATATCCCAACATCTGGGAATAAGTAGGTGTTTAAAATACAATTAAACTGGTTTCTAACCATCTCGTAATTTAATTAAAATATGTATATAATTAAAATATGGTATGTGGAGCAATGTGTGGTGTGCAGCACCTCAGGGTTAAACTCAACTTCTTGGTTAAATTTATCTGAAGCTTGATGCACTGTAATTAAAGCATCTGTAAGTTATAACCTGGATAATTAAATTCTAAGACAACTTCTTTTGAGTGCATACAGTGGAAACAAAATGCATGAAATGGAAGATGGTTATATAGTATATATTTTGCCACTCAGAATATCTTTCTAACACAACCAAATAAAATTTATTCTCTACTGAAAACAACCACAGGTCACAAAACTTTGTTGCAGGCAGCTCAGATAGGTTTACCAGGTTTCTTAGCTCTTCAGAGATGTTCACAGTGTACAGGGCTTTAGGTGGCATCCCTGCACTCGAGGGTTCTGTATGATTTGTTCTATATTTGTCTTTTCGGCTGTCTTCCATGGAGTAAAAAACCTGCTCAGAGAAAAACATTTTCCTCTCCCAACAAGTCATTAATTGCTATCTGACTTCTTAGCAATGAAATGTTAGAAGCCAATTAATTCTGTTTTAGAAGCACTCCTTTAATTGAAAGATAGAAAAAGAATTCCTCAAGTTATATGTAAAGTAAAAGAGAATAAGAAGAAAACCACATCTTTCCAAAAAGCTGAATTTTCATATATTCAGAACAGATTTTGACTTCCTTAGAGTTTGCTAAAAGCATTAGATGAAGAAACCTCCACTTTATTTAAAAAACATCTGTGGTAAAGAATTCCTCCTTGAAACAGTCACCTTTCATTGCCTGCTGCCATACACATCAAGAGCTTTGCTTCAGCTCAGGCTGAGGCAAAGAAAAACAAAATGAGAACAGACACAGGCCTGGTGTGAATGAATGACCTGAACCCTGCTTATTCCACACTTCCGTTATGGAATCATTTAGGTTGGAAAAGACATCTAAGATCATCAAGTCCAACCATTAACCCAGCACTGCCAAGTCCACCACTAAACCATGTCCCTCAGTGCCACATTTACATATCTTTTAAATACTTCCAGTGATGGGGACTTAAAAACTTCCCTGGGCAGCCTGTTCCACACTTTTGGTGAAGAATTTTTCCTAATATAAACTTTAAACTTTCTCATTGGCACAGGCTGTTTGATAAGGGTGAGGGGGAAGCCAAACAGCCCAAACCTTTGTGTGTGGAGCATCACCTCTGTGTGGAGCACTACCTATAGCCAGAGCACCAATATTCCTACCACTTACAGCCCTGGCTTTCTGTGCTCTGGAGAAGAAAGAGTCACTTTAACCTACCGCAGCTGTGGGGAAAGGCTTATTCCCACCTACTGGGTCCAGTCAGCTGCACTGACACCGGCTCTTTTCTCTGCACAGCCAGAGGAAAGCAGTTGCTCTGTGCCCTGCTGCTGAAAATGAAGCAAAGGAGCATGACACTGAGGCTGTTTGGGAATGCATGCAACAGTCTTTCTGGCTTTCTTGCAATCTGAGCCTGTGGATAAGGAGATGGACCCAGAGAAAGCTGATGATTTGCTCTATGCCGTGCTTGTCGAAGCGGTGTGTTGGCTGCAGGCGCCATTTGAGTGATTGGCATCCTGCTCACAGAATGCATGTTAGTTTATGCTTCAGTTTTCTTATTAGTGTTATATTCTTGAGTTTGTCCTTCTCCTGGGCTGATGTTTCTAGAACATACATCCTCTAATTCTCTGTACTGCAGCTGATAAACAGATCCATGTGCACTGTGGGTGGTGGCAGTGGGGAAATGCCCTTTCCTGAGCACACACAAAAACTGTGTGGGATATTAGTGGACCATCAACTCTCAGGTACAGCTCATCTATGACTCTTTTGTGAAGTGGGCAGCTTAGTTGTGACCCGGACCAGTTGAGACAGTTATGCAGAGACATCATACCTTCTGTCTGTCTTGAAGTGAATGCTGTATTGACTAGATACTTGTGGTGGTTTAGCAATTTAGGGAAACTTGGTTTGATAGACAGGTTGCTAGACGAATTAAACAAGCTGGTAACACCCCTGTAATGTCATATTTAAGAAAGAAAAGATTGCCACAATACTTGAACAGATGTCAAAGGAACTCTTTAGCTTGAGGCCATGCTTTTAAAATAAATACTGATAACATCAGGGAAATTTCAAAAAAGTAGGAGAGTGGTGATGTAATGGTGATGTTTAAAATGCACAGGGAGACTGACCTAAGGAATCCTAAGCTAGCTACATTACCAGTCAAACAAAACTGATATTTTCCTTTGCAATTACTAGTTTGGGAGGTCATAACTGTTGGATTACAATCTACCTAGGGCTTTGAAAGCATTAATATAACACAGAATGAATTCTAATTTTAGAGGAAAATACTCCACAGTACCAGCAAAATGTATATGAAATGGATTAAGAATAGACTAACTGGCATATTACAAATAAGGCAGCCTTTAGTGAGCAAATGTTATTTTAAGATCTGTTTATCTGCCTAAGATCTGCCTTAGATCTAGCACAACTGACATTGTCTTTGTGACTTGCAGCAAAAAGTTATGGCTGAACTGATTTGCTCCAAGGACTGAAGAAAACTAAGTAATCATCAAGTAATGATCAGTAACTTTGGATTTCTTTATAAGCTGGGTCCTTTCTACAAAGGCAGGGCATTCACACATTGGACTGGAAAATGCAAGCTGTGAGGTTGGGAGCATATCCTGGAAACAATGTGAGCATAGACTACTGACAGTGTCCTTTTAGCTTGTCATTAACTGCCAGAACTATAGTCGAGAGAAAGGATTATGTAATCGTTAAATTTATGCACAAAAAGAAAGAGTAGCAGAGGGCTAGAAAGCTGTTCTTCTGATGTGTTTTCAAAGGACTTTGAGAAACAGGGGAGTCACAGAAAAACAATTTTAGAATCACAGCGGGTTGCTTAAAAAGCCTTGATTGAAAAATATACCAAGAGGTGACTGCTCACAAGTATGCAGGTTTTTTGGGCAGAAGGGGGAGAATAATGAATACTAGAGTCACTAATCTATTAGTGCTGTAGACTTAATAAATACCAGTGTCTGTCAGCAGAATCTGGATAACCACAAACAGGAAATAAGCCACCATTTGGATCTCACATTGGAACAAATTACTGAAGAAGACTTCTGTGGACTTCTCCCTGAAGTTGTTTGGCTTAAGCTTGGATGCCATTCTGGTTTAATAGAGAAATAAGGGGATGAAACCTAAGGTATTTTGGTATCTTGAAGGTCAGATTAGATGATGTAATGGTCTCTATTGACATACAACTCTATGAGTCTCTGAAAAGGCTGATATCCAACATGTTTGAGCAGTTCAGTGTAGACAAGACAGTCTGGACTGAAGCACGCACCAGGAACCAGTGTTTTTAAGCTGTTTCGCAGGATTTTTTTCATTATTAAATAAAATTCACTGGTGCCATATAGAAGAAAAGCCAAACTGGCCTTAAAGTAGGAATGACCTTCTTGGACCATTTGTCCTTGGCAAGCTTAATGCCTAAGTAACAAGTAAGGTGTTGCCTAGTCAGGGAGCAGCTGAAAGCTACTGATGCTTTTCTGAAAAAATCTTTATTTAGTTTTTCCAACTTACTGTACTTTTTTCAGTCAAGTTCCTGAGCATATGAAAAAACAATTATGCCATATTTCTCATGCTAATACAAAATGTTCACTATTAAAATAGTGTATATGTTGTTCTCCATTCATAAAATCTACTCCTTCCCCGTGATTGATTTTGCAGATTAGCAAAAATATCTGAAGTTTTCATTACAAAAAAATTTCTCATTTCTTTCTTGCTCTCTCTTTTATATTAATATATGAATTTTAATAATCTGATGTAGAAAAATATTGAATTTTTTGAAGGGTCTCCTGTAGTTGTGCATGTGCGACTTTATATGAACTATAAATTTTCTTACATTCTTTAGCTTTTAAAAATTATTTTGGCTGTAGCTGTAAGGGCTGCTCAAGAACAGGACATACTGACTTTATAAAGAGCAGGTCTTAGTTTTTACAAGATGCAGTCAGGTCTGCTGAATACCCAGATTCTGATGGCCTAGGACTTTCTTAATAAGATCTTTTTGTGGAATGCAATTTTTTTCAGGGGTTATAAATCTAAATCCTCCATTTATTTTCAGTGTAAGTACTAGACTTATGTGTGTAAATAGAGAAATTGACATAACCTTTCTGCCTTTCAACCATCTGCAGATATAAAATGTAAGCACAGTTAGAGCTTTATGTATTGTGCTGGTGTAAAGACATTGTACAAAGGGACTCCATATTCCTTATGCTAATCCAGTTCTTATACTAATCCATATTTGTGCAGATTTGTGACTTAGGAATCTAACTTTCTGTGGATAAAATAATTCCCTGGCTTTCCTCCAGGCTGTGACTCCTCTAACCAGCATTTCTTTCGGCAAGTTTCATGCAGTATATTCATTAGGCAAATCTGAGTACACAAACAGAAACACAGACTGATGCCAGTGAGCCATTATGGTCTGCCTGACATGGCTGAGCCATTTCACATGACTGCAAGTATCTGGTAGGTTATTATTTCAGACCCCAAGAAATCCTCAAATTTAATACTTGCAGATTTTAATGTCTGATTCTTTTGAGGCACATGACTGCATAAACAGTTCAGTTGTCAGGGGCCAGGAGCTTTTCCACCTCCAGTTGATGTTAATGTGGCAAATCAAACTTCACATAGTTTCAAAATAATCCTCCAGTTTCATGCTGTTTACAGTAGGGACATTTGCATATGCTGATTCTTCCACTTTTAGAAGCAGAGGTTTCTATCACAGCAATGATGTTATGAAGCAAAATTTACACAGAAATCTCAGACAATGATTTAGTTGGCTGGGGAATCATCTAAATGGTGTGATTGATTTAAACATTGTCCTGAAATAAGGCTTGGTGAGAAAATAATGCTCACACACACACGAGGTTTCTCTATTCCAGCCAATGTTATTCCAGGTGCTTTGCTGTTTATTAACACTACTGAGCTGTAGCTCTCAGATCCTTGAGTTGTTTTGTTTTCGGGGGTTTTTTTCCCTCCCAAGAATTCCTCCAGAGGAATATGTCTTTACAGCCTGACAAGCATATAGATGCATTCTGCAAGGATTCATGAACACTGGCCGTGGCTACAAGGTGGAGAGAGGGAGTCATCAGTCTCTCAGTCAAGCCAGTGTGGACAAATAAATGATGAGGCCTCTGTGCCACATGAGTATAACCTTAGCTGGGTGTAGTGTCTTTTCCCTGCTTTCAAGAAAGTTAGACCTGGAAAGGCACCCCTTGCATGTTCTATGACACTAGTTCTCTTTCTTTGAGATCTTGTTTTTAAGTATCATGAACATGGTGTCCCTTATTTTGTTCCTCCTAATGCTGGTGCAATATGTTGTACTTAATTTCTCTGTCACATATGATTATATGAAAAAAGAACAAAGATAAATGAGAGGCAGGGGAGAGGGGGCAGTAAGTGAGCAACATTTTTTTTCCTGCCTCCATCTTATCAAGGGATGTGTTTTCTTCCCTGTTAGTCATATTTACTTCTCTCCATATGGTAGAATTTATGTTCACCCATTAAGAAAAATACATATATGACCTAGGGGGTGTATATGGCAGCAAGTCAGGAATAATTTAGTCATGAGATCATATGTGAAGGGAATTACATTGCTGCTGGAAAATGTTCTGCTAGTATTATGAAAACACTGGGACAATTGTATTAAAATACACATTATTGTGATAATACAAAATAGTTAATATGTTAGTGAGCATAAGGATGAGAAGCAATCAAAATTAGGAAGTGACAAGTTACCAACACACGATGAAGTTGTACTTGGACTAAGGCTAAAAATTACTCTGACAGAACATTTCATTTACATGAGTGCAGAATTAATCACTGCCCTTAGCTAATGCACTTACCAGACTTTGTGACAATATGGATAAAACCTAGATTCCTTTGTGTGTTTTTTCTTCCTTGCATTTACATGGAAAAATGTATTATGTCACCCTAAACTCTCAGCTCAGCTAGTCTGCAGTGCCAAAGGGCTTACAGAACATACATCTCACATTCTTCAGGAAGTTATCTACCAAATGTTGCAGGACTTGCTGATGAAAGTAACATCCTAGTTACTTGATAATATATTGTCTGTAACTCCAGAAATACTATGAGAAATACTGAAAGATAAAGAACCTAAAATGGGACATAAGGTAATGTGTTCTTTAAAACAGTCATGTGAGATGGCAAGGCAGTAGAATATACCATGGTATAAGGCTATTTTACAACAGGAACACTACATGCAATCTGCATTATCCTGTGTGATAATATGAATTCTAAATATAGCATGCTATCCACTTCTCTATGAAAAGTATCTTTGCATCCTTAGAGTTAAGGGTAAAATTTGGCCAAAACCCTATCTATAAAGTTGCATGGAGAGCGTCTATCCTAGCAAAGATCAGGGACCAATGCATGCGCCACTTGCTGGATCTGCAGCATGAGAGAGTTGGGGCTATAACCTCACAAGATACCTGAGAATTGGTTTTTTTTTAACTTCAAACTAGCTTCAGACTATTCCCAGACACTGAAAGCTGGAACTGCTGGAATACACCAGTATTCCAGTTTTAATTGCACTTGAAAGAAATACATTTTGTGCACGCCGGCTCCATTAACACCTTCACACAAAATGATGCACTGTGTACAGGAAAGTGCAGGGAGAACTGCTTCAGAAGGGTAGATATATCCATTAAAAGCATAACCATGGCTTGATCTACTGATGACTGCAACACAGGGGAATGTAGTGCTTGCAAGTAGCAAAACCCTAGATCCTATAATGTGCAGGAGACATTTCTTAATCAACGCCCAGCTTTATGATTTCAGAACTACAACATGCTTGCAACCTCTCATGAGTTCACTTAGTGGATAGGAGCTATGTGGGAAAAAAATACATGTAAAGGATTAAAATCTTAAGCTGTCAATTCTTCTGTCAGTTACAGAATAGCTTTTTGTATTGTTAATCAAAACAAGGAGCCTCGGTAAAATGCACTTCTCTTAAATATATTAGTTCAGAAGTATCTAAAAACAAGCTAAATGCTGAGCTATCTGACTTCGGGCCAAAACTTATGGCAGGTGTGCTTAGGTGGAGCTTGACGAACTCCAGCTTGTCCCTGGTGTGCTCAGGCTGCTGCACGCCCACCTTGGAAGCTGACGGTTTTCTTGTGTTGGTGCTGGGCTCTTGTGGGGCTCAGTTTAGCCAGTTACAAATCTGCTGACTATCACAGCCTTCTGGTCAAAACCAACTCAAGTTTGCAGCCTTGGATTGTGGGATGGCCAGGGTTTTTTAGGGTTGACCTGCACTTGGGAGGTAGGTACATGTGATAAGGTATTTCCTGCATACACAGTATTTGTAAATAGTCTTGTGATCCTTTAGAGGGAAAAAAGATATTTTAATGACAGCATGTTTTAATTCATCTGTAATTTACTTCTTAGAAGGAAACCCATTGTCCTAATCAGTTTGATGTTGTTGTACAAAAAAAAAGGTTATGAAAATCAAGGTAGATTACATAATTAAGATTGATTCCCTAAGGAGAATTAAAAGTCTCAGTTATTAAATAAGTAGATAAACAGTTCAAATACATTATTTGAACTTACAGATAGTGTTTTTGTGCAGTCCTCTATGTTTTTTTGAATTTAAATTTCTGTAATTCATTATTTCAACACCAGAGTTTTCATTAAGGTCTTAAAAATGCACATATAAAATGACAAGTAGCTCTAAAGACATCTCAAGTTTACAAAAAATTATTATTATGCAGAATCTCTGTGCAATATAGAAAAACACAAGTTGCACAAGACACTGGTTTTGGCTTCTCTGCAAGAGATCTGAATACAATGAAAGTGGGAGACAGGTAATTTTAATATCAATTTAGAACTGAATATGCTTATATCTGAGTAACATTTGACCATAGGTAAAGTGTAGTTGAAGGTTTAAAGGAAAATATTTTTGTTCGGGATCAGGATGATGAGGTTGATGAAACCTTGTAGTGGTTTCTCAAGGAACTCCTGGGCTGTCAGAACCTGGTCCTCATGGGTGACTTCAATTACCCACACACTTGTTGGGAAAACAACATAGAGGTGGCACAAGTCATCCATCAGGTTCTTGGAACACACTGAGGACTGACTCCTGCTACAGATGCTGGATGTACTGACAAGGAACAATGAATTGCCCAATTTACTGCTCATGAACCGAGAAGACTTGACAACATAACCACCAATATAACCCTTGAACAGACCAATCACAACTCTGGGGAGTTTAAGATCCTGCTGAGCGCTCTGAAGACCAGTTGTAGGACAAAGACATGATTTCAGAAGAGCCAGCTGCAATATCCTTAGAGCCAAGCTGCGTGAGGCATCATGAGCAGTAACCATGAGGAGATCTTTTCTCTTTCCATCTACAAATTGACAGAAAATTGTATTTAATAGGAGGTAGATTCATTGCTAAATCATCTGAATTTCTAGAGTATGCAGTGAAGGTAACGAAACAAGAATGACATCACTCATAAATCCTTCCTATATACATATCAGGTAGGCAAACATAGAAAAAGAATTCCTGGTTTAAGGAGAGTGATGTCCCAGGACCAAAGAGCTAAAAAATGGCTTTAGGAGGGTAACTTCTAGAACACCCTTCATACAATAATGGGAACATTATTAGCACCATTTTTCCTCTTTCCTTTTTGTCTACAAAGCGAAGTAAAAAGATTGGCCCTTATTCCAGGAAGCATACAGAGAAGGACTAATTGATTTCCTTGTAGAAATTGCTCTCTCTCTCTGCTGTCAGTTTTCCTCTGTTTGGAAGAGAGTGTTGCTGTTAGGGAAGAGTTGCTGCTGGGAAACAATGAGCTCTAAAGGCCTGTGCCTTAGCCTGGAGAGTGAGACTTGGCCTCAAGCCAAACAAGAGGAAACTTCCCTGCGTGCAGACAGATTATTGCAGATGGACAGTATGTGCTACCTAAAGAGGTCTACAATTGCTCTTTGCAGTATTGGAGCAAATTAGTAACCTCTTGTGGCTGAGGAAAAATTATACTCATAAGAGAAATGCTGTAATTTTGAGAAATGATACAATTGCAGTTTGTCTTTCCCTGCTGTTTTATGTGCTTTAGCACTGCCTCATGCCAGTGAAACTAAAGCATGAGATGAGTGAGAGGAACCTTTATTCTTCTTTATTTTCAGTGTACCCTGTGAATGCTGTATCTGTGACGATCTGTGAAGTATATTCAACTCAGATAAGCAATAAAATAAACAAGGGCTATATTGTAATAAAATTTTAATATTATAATGATGAATATTAATGAATTATGAATATTAATACAGTGAAGATGAATGCAAGTACAATTATAGATGGGATAAAAGAATGCCCATGCTTGCTACTACTCATGTAAAATGAAAACACAATCCAGTTTCAGCCTTGGCTCATCTTTGAGGCTGATAAACACCTGATGTAGAAACTGATGCAGAGGTGGCATCAGCCACAGTTATAGATGATCTATTACAGTGAAAAGGGGAGAGAATAGATCAGATAAATGATTGTGCAAGTTGCAGTTTGAAGGAGTGGCACTAAATCTCAACCTCACAAAGATAGCTTTTGATGCAGAAATTGAAGTTTCAAGTCTGTTGAGCAGAAAGGGGATGCTGCCCTGTGAGCTGTTTCTGCAGGTGTAACAGCTGAGGCATTTCTTAAATATCCTGAGTGAAAGGTACAGAGCCAAAAATGGGACTCAAATAAATCCAACTCTTTTAAAGAGAAGTTATATTCTTTTTCTAGGCTGTTTCCAACTTTATAATGAGAGTTTAAGCTTGTGTTTATAAATACACTGTATCTTTTTTATCCATGCACTTACTTGATAAAACAGTGGTCAGGAAAAGGTGAGGAATTAGGTGATTTTGCCTATTTGGAGGGAAAAGATCCAATATATGAGTGTATGCCTTCGGACCTTGTGGATCTCACACACTGACATGTGTAAATATCTAGGGGCTGTGGCCCATTTCCTGCTAAGCCTGGGGAGTCTGGGTACTGGTTTTGCCAAGTCCTGGAAAGGCACCTCCTCTGTGAGGCCCAAATCAATCCTGCTCCTGGAAGACACAGGTGGCAGTGAGACAGCTAATTCTGGGCAGGCTCCTTGCCTATCACACCTGTCTAGCAGCTGTTATTGCTGGACTCTACATTGGATTTAGTTTCTCCATCTTAAAAATTGGATATCTTACAGGTGTTCCAAGGCAGCTGAAGACTTGAACTATCAAAGCTGTGGGCCAATAAATACTGTACAGTGAAAGAGTGATTATTTTTTTCCCCCTAAGAATTAAAAGGCTATTTTACCACTGTTAATTTAAAGGAAAATTACTTCAAACTGCATCCCAAGGAGACAGACTTTAGAGGCCACATATTTACAAAATAGCACTAAAGAGAAAGAGACATATTTGTTTTTTATCTGAGCTCTGCTCAGAAAAAAATTATAGATTTTGATAATTATGTGGTTACTGAAAACCTTGTATTTTATGTGTGGCTGGACAATTTCATGACATTTCCCACAGAGATCATAACTGCTTTGTTGGTTGTAGACTTTGACTTTCAACTTTGATTAAAGCAATTCTGAATAAGAAATAAGCACTTTTCACTCCATTTGATTCTTCTGAGGTTCTGTGAAAAAAAAGGACAACATTTCAAACTATTTTTAAAGAAAAGATAAGCAATTTATGAGCCTGGAAAAGTCTATATGGTTCTTACAATCTCATGACATGTACCAGTATTTTAAAGAAGAATAAGCTCTTCACTGAAATATATTGTGGGTAACCTGGTTTCTACCTAAATTCCTTAAGTTTATATGACTTTGGTTTGGTTTTGGGTCTAAGGCAATAGCAATGAAATAGTTACTTTAGCATTTCCTTTTGCAGCTTTCCATTACAATATAAGTGAAATCCAGATGTATTTGTTTTCTTCCAAGGAGTTACCTTGGGATACAACATCACGGCTAATGAATCTGAATATGTTGGATCAGATCCCAGTCCAGCTCTCTGAGAAACCCAAATACCATTACCTCAAAAAACTAAACCCAAAATTAAAAATGCTTTATATGCCAAACAATTATGCGTATTGATCATATCAAAACCTATTGTTTTTGCTTGACAGGAGGAGTTAACATAGTTGAGACAATGGAATAATAATTTTACTGTAGATGTAGCCGTTAAACTATTTTTTTTCTCTCTTTACTTTTAAGAAATACTTCAGAAAAAATAGGCTCTCCGGGACTGAAAGATTTATAAGTTGAATTTTATCCCTTTATGCCTCAGAAAGTTTTTTCTCCCCACTAAGTTCTAGTTTAGACATCTGAAAAGAGATCCTTACAATGGCAAACATAACTAAATCCTAGCTCGGTTATGACACTGCCTGTGTGGTATTATATTAAAATTAGTTTTAGAAAACGTAACAATTTAAAGCAGAGCTGCTGGAGGTAAAGCTAGTTATACAGAGGTGACAGCATGCTTACTTCAGAAGCAAATGGTACGAAGGTAATAGCAAACTTACTTCAGCTCCTTTTTCCTCCACCAGAACAGAGGATCTTCTCGTCTCCATTACTGAATTTTTGTTACCACTGTTTTGATCATGATGAATGACGCTGCTGCTGCTGCTCTAGCACTAAAGACCCTTTCCAAATAAGAGCTGCTGAAGAGTCATCTGCTTGCAGTTAGGAGAGGTGAAACCTCAGAACGTGATTAAACTCCAGCACGTATGGAGCACACAGCACTGAGCCGCTCCTCTGCCTCCCTTCCAATACCGCCATGCTTCCAAAGTGTCTAGAGACTGGCTTTTCCAAGTAATATTTTCCAGAGTAGAAACAATAAATCAATGAAAAATGCATACCAAACATCTTCAGCAGTTTTGGAATATTATTAATGGTAGGAAGTGGCTCATACTCAGCATCTCAGTATCTTATAAAATAAAACCTGCAATTTATTCAATACCATATTAGATAAAGTTGCACATTGTGCAACTGTCAAATCAATTGGTCGCTTCTTTATCTTTCAATTCCATTAACCTGTTTCCCACCTTTCTAGAGGAAACTGCAGGATTTTACACCCTACTATAAAATGTAATAAAATCACTAGAGACTTATTATTATCACTTCCAGTAAGACAGAAATTATATTATACTACTTAGTGCATCCTCTTGGAAATCAAAAGCCAAAGGCCACACCTTTACTGAGTGTAAAAGATCATATGCCACTGAAATTTAAAGACCCAAAGGCCTATTCTAGCTACAAGTCCAAAAAGGTACATAAAAATAACAAGTTTCTTTTTTATAAATCTTATTCTCAGAACCAAATTACACTATTTTTCCACTTCTGGTGTTGTAAGAATTATAAGGTCAGTGTGTGAGTGTCCCAGAAAAAGAATATTTTACAGTATTTCACAAAGGAGTACAAGGCAGAGGCAAAACCACAGTGAAACAGGTTTGCTTTGACCAGCTAACTTTCACAATCTTGCCCAACAATAAAGTGGTACTTTTTTGACTTACAAAAGTGAAGTTGAACAAGGAGACATCAATTTCCAATAAATCTATTTGTGTTGAACACAGTTTTAAACACACCTATCATGCACCCTGAATAAAGATTTAACACTTTTGGCAGGTGACAAATATGAGGGTAAAGAGAAAAAAAAAATGGTGGTAAGAAGGAGAGGGGAGTCTTTCCTGTTTCAGAAATCTTTGAAATATTATTTCATTCCCTGTACAGAATAGAAAGGAGTCTTTATTTTTTTAATATTATCATTTATTTGATTATATTCAGTTTGAGTTCTCTGTGTGTTATTTTAAAATTAAGTAACATTATATGCAAGCTTCTGTCCTTCACACTGGAATTCTTCACAAACAAGATTAAAATTCCAGAGATATGATTATCTGATACTGAAGAAAATAATTTGGTTTTGACTCTTCCCTCCTACTTCCTTTGGATGACTTCAAATGACTCTGTCAATATGCTACATTCCTTTCTGGAGAGCAGAGAACATGAATGCAATATGATGAATATTATATAAACTTTTGTTGACTGTAAGGCTTATGGATCAAGGACTGTATTTTGTGCTTTGGTCATACCCAGAATATTGCTTGGAAATTTCTTAATTAAGAGAAAGAAAGAATAAACAGTACATAAATTAGAAGCAGAGAATGAATAGTAAACATCCCATAACAATTTATTGAATTTAGAAAAACTCAAAGCTTGGGGATTTTTAAAGTAATTTTCTTTCTGCTTTCTAAGTATCCTTGGATTAACACATGTGTGAAAAATTAGGTCAAACAGAAAATTGTTTGGGGAGGTTATAAGCCAGAAACAGAGGGGAGATGCTGGGATTCAGCCTCAGTACAGATAACTACCATCCAATGTACATAACTGCACACAAATAAACATATTAAAGAAGTAATGTAGTAAAATTATTTGTTTGTATTTATAACTATTTCTTGGATTTGTCAGCCAGACATCCCTTCAAGTCTGACCTAAGCAGACCCACCGTGGCTGCAGGAGTCCAGTGTCTGACAATGGGATTTTGGAGTCACATAAAAAGAGCTTTCTGAGGTTTTGAAGACGAAAAAACATTTTCTGCTTTACAAAACTTTTTCTTTTTGACTTTGTGGTGTGAGAGCACAATGAGAAGCAGAAGGTTTTGCAAGAGACTGAGGAAGCACTAGAGCATTTGCAAAGGAGTTTGAGATTTTGGATTTTTGGTGATCTTGCCTGTTGTTATCCAAGTCACCCAGAAAGATTCAAACAACAGGCATAGCCCATGGAAAAATAAGGTATTTTTGATGCATGGCAGTCCCAGTAACATCCCTAATGAAAGATGGTCTTAACTCAGAATTGAAAGGCAATTGCACATATAACCAAGCTACTCAATACTTCTGTTTAAGAATAAAAGGAAAGGAGGTAGTTGGGATGCCCTGCCTTTTAAACTATATCAGGGACAAAGATTTGATTACCTGGGAACCGTGTTGTGTTTGTGGGCAAGATTCAAAATTTTCCTTACTATCTGGCCTGTTTTCCACTCCAGTGTCATATAATTAGAGTAAAAAAATCTTTATGTCAGAGTCCATGCTGAGGTGCTCACTGTATTAATACACTTGGTATGCCTGCAGACCAAGTTAAAGACATTGGGATTACGGAAATAAAATTTCCTAATTGTTTTCATGGTCAAGCCTTTGAGAACTGCCATTCAAAAGCTTGGTATGGATGAAAGAAAAGACATTTCTTTCTATTTTGAATCAAAAATCTTACAGGAAATCCTTCAGATTTGGATATCCTTGGCACTAGATTGGTTTACAAGTGAGTTGGATTTTCATTAGAAAAAGACATGAGACTTTTGTATAGCTTAGGATCCATTTAAAAATACTCAGGGCCTAATGCCTTGAGGTTTTGAAATCAATGAGAGTAGAGAATGCTTGGTATCCCTGGAATTATGTAGTGCCTTAAAAAAATCTTTTTTTTTAAGGTACAATGTTTCTTTGTTATATTCTACATGAAAAACATTAATTTTCAGTAGAGTCCCTTTCTAATCATGATCATGGCATGTGCTGGTGTTTAATATAAATACAAAACATATCCAAGTTTTAGGCTGGTTTTGTGTATAAGTGCTTGTTAATTTCTGAATACTCTGATCAGAGAAATTAATTTTTACCCAAAACTCTATTGAAAGCAAAACAAAACCAGCCAAATTTTATGGTTTTAAAAATTTTTTCTGAAACTTCAAAATTCTTGAAAGCCAGCTCTGCTCCCCACCAACCTTCATGAGCTTCTCCTTCTCTGTTTTGAAGAAATGTGATCACTATCTGCATTGATTTGTATTTAAACACAGCACTTCCAGGAGGGAAAAAGTACTCTGTGGAGAGAGCTTTATTTACATGGAAAATGCATCTAGCTGACAGCCATAGTTTAATGACTGGCAAAAAGCCCTACAAAGACTTGCCTCCTATAATGCCAAATTGCACAGCTTTCCAGAAAAAAGTATTTTCCTCCTTGTGAGAACTGCCATTTGTAAAAGTCGGTGTCAAGGATGGATTTCAGTGTTACAGTGACAGATTTGGAATCCATAGTGCAGTTTACATGTCAAAATTATGCAGACATTCTTCACTTTTCACAGCAATCGTTCACAGAACTCAGGAACATCAATAGATTTATAGTCTGCAGAGTGTGAAAATGTTTTGATGAGCAGCGTCATGCTAGATCGTTCACCCTTAATAATGCTTTTCCATATTTGTGTCACAAAGAAAACCAGCTCAGGGCAAACCAAAATATTGCACCAACTGCTGCTGGCCTTCCATGTAGAAGGGCAAACAAAAGGCATCAGACCCTCTAGCTGGCTTCATTTGCAAAGCAGTCAGTCTTAATGAAAGATTATTAAAGATCCCCCACAGGATGGGACAAGGACCTAAAAACCCTGATGCTCCTGCAGTGAAAATAATTTGTCAGGCTTAGTCTGGTGGTTTGCTCTTTTAAATTTTGGGGGCAGCTGTGATTTTCTGTCACCAGTGATTTATTTATTTATTTCCTATTGAAGGAAACAAGGGGTCAGTAGAAATGCAATGTTACATTGTTCTTTTTTAGGACATACACATCTGCTTTTAAGTATTTTGGTCATAGAATCATTTAGGTTGGAAAAGACCCTTAAGATCATTGAGTTCACCTGTTAACTGAACAGTACCGAGTCCACCACTAAGCCATGACCCTGAGCATGACATAGATCAACACACTCTGAAACAGAATACTTCCCACGTTAGGTGGGTCTCACTGATACAACTTTCTTCCCCCTCCCAGTCTCTCCCATGCAAACATCCATGACAGTCAGTTCTGTCATTCCTCCTCCTCTGTCCAATCACCTGGCCACATAGCTGGCTCAGATCCCAGCTTCCACGTCAGAAGCTTCAGGCTGGTGAGGCTGGTTAGCAGCCTTTAGTTGGCAACCAGCAGAGACTTCTTCTTTCTTTTAAAGAGCTTCTTTCACTTCTTAGGGAAATATTAACCCTAAAGTTTAATAATCTAACTTTGCGACAAGGATGCATAGTTAAGTTACAAAATAATCACTGCTCTTTTAGGTGTATAGCAATGTGTGATGCTATGCTCATCTGGATGATTTTGGGGAACTGGAGAGATTCTTGTGGAGACCATGCTTGCCATTTCTTTCTCCCTGCACTGGAATTGTTTTTTTCCCTACCAGTCATTCCACTGTCATAGAAGGACAATATGAATATCCTTGTATCTCTACCTTTCTTTGCTGGCACATTATTAAACAGCTCCTCAGCCAGCAGCTAACTCTTTCTAAAATATTAGATCACTAGTTTGGTTGATGATCTTAAAAAGAACTTTTTCCTCATCTCTCTTTTTTGTTCATGTAATGCTCAGACACAGACTTCCTGTACTGCAAGGGACCAAATTCTTCCAAAATCTTGGATTTGCTAAGCAGGGACTTCATTTTCCTAAGAGAAAGTGCACAATGCCACAGTTGCTGTTTATTGCAAAGATTCATGGGTAGATTAAGAAGTTGTACAAAACAACATGAATACAGCACACAAAAGTGCACAAATGACGTGAGATTACATTGTGCAGAAAAGATATTTAATGTTGTTAATACATTAAAGTTGACACTCCAGCATGCGTTCAGGACCACTTCCTCCTTGTCAGCAGCTTCTGCAAACAATTAGGAAGCCAGTTTCAGACTAGAGCTGAGAGCCACGCTGCCTGAGAGCTGTGTGGCATTATTTTGGTGAAATCAGAGACACCTTGTCATGTACTCAGCTTCAGTAATATCAGAGGTGTGTTTTTCTACATACTAGTGAAATTGCAGACAGCAGGTGTGATGCTACCATTTTCAGAGTCCTGCTTTTGAAGGTAAAATAATATTTAAATGTGAATTTGACTTCCAAATCATAACTTTTTTAAAAAAACCCTTGAAAATATTACTGAATAATAATGAATAGGTTTTCTAGAGATGCTGTGGATGCCTCATCTCTGGAAGCATTCAAGGCCAGGTTGGATGGGGTCCTGAGCAACCTGATCTAGTGGAGAGTGTCCTGGTCCATGGAAGGGGGGATCTAAATGAGATGATCTTCAAAGGCCAAAAATAAACCTTTGTATGATTCTATGTCTTATTATGTTTAATTGATGTGTGTCAGAAGGTATGACGGTATATTTATAATTATTCTCAAGACAGTTTACTATATTACTTTACTCAGCATTTTGCCCAACCTTAAAATACCATGTAATCCTCTATCCCAGCTTGCAGGTGGAGGGGTAGTAATGCAATCATGTTGAGTTGTAACTTCCTAAAATAATTTTATCTGAATGAGATTCTTCTTGGATCACCACTAGATTTTACAACAAACATGGAGAAGACCTGATGAAAAAACATACCCTCTAAAAACTGACTTACACAAAAGTCTTATTTAGCAGTAACAAAAATATTTTTCTTCTTTTTTTTCTTTGTGTGCGCCAAAAGAAAACAGTTGTGGAAATGGCAAAAATTGTGTGTGAGAAGTTTTGTATATGAATGAAGTATTTATTTCCATATTTAGATGGGATTGATTTTAAAGGAAACATACCTAATTTCATGCATTATCCAGTAACTCATAACATGCCAAGTATACAATATTTATGTAGATAGTTTACATGAGCAGACAGACACTCATAAACAGGCTGGCCTTCTGCTGTACCAGACCTTTCAGATACAACAGTCCTGAGAGAACCTAAGCCCTACCCTACACACAGAAAATACATACCATTTAATTGAAATACCACACACAGCTTACCTGACTCTACTATCCCTCTTAGGCCAGATGATCCTCCAAGACAATGACTCCAAGAGAGAAAGAGTGGTTCTGCTAGCTATGAAGTAGTCTGCTCTTTCAGGAGGGACACATCTGATAGTCTCATTTTCTTGCTCCATTTTGAGACTTCCAAGAGTGTACACATGTCACACGGCCTGGAGATTTCTCTGGCAGCCAAATAGATTTGCCTTCCCTTAACTTTGTTTGTTTTGGAGGGGGAGGAGAATGAGTAGGACTATAAATCAGTCCCTTCCCAGCCAGTTCATTTCGTTTGTTCTTGGCCCCATCTGGGCCCCATTATTTGCAGCACCAGGGCTGCAATCAGTAAAGCATGGGGCACTGCAGAGCTCCTTACCACTTAGCTTCAGAACAAATGCTGTTGGTGGAAATTAGGTCATAAAATAATTTCCTGAACCTGTGTTGTATAAGAAACTGGAAACAAGCATGTGTTTCAAAATAGAGGTCTGTTAGGATGTCTCTCACTTTTTTTTTTCCCCCCATCTCTTGGTCATATAATGTGGAATTAATTCTATTTTAAATCCCATAATTGATATAATGGCAGTACTTTGTAACTGGGTTAGAAAGGCCTTGTTATTGTCTACAGTCATATTAATGATCTAATCACATGATGTTGGTGTCTCAGAGATATGTGTATTTTATACTTGAATTTTTAATCAGATGCATTAGGCGAGAGTACAAAAATCTCATTCAACGTAAGTATTTGAGTAGAGTGCAGAAATGAATGCAGAACTGCTAATATTAAGTCACTTACAGTGTTTCAACTAACTGAATGGCAAACTGTAATATTGTTCCTGTTTGAATCTAATCAACAGAACTTGGTTTTAGAAACCTGTTGTTGGTCAGGATTTTGAGCAAGGATATTGTTCTACAAAATACACTAAGTCACTGTAATTTGCATCAGCATGAAAATCAGTGTAAGCTGTTGTATGACATCAGACCTTGCAAGTACTCTCTTAACAGGCATTTAAGCAAGAGCAGCTGATCTTGCTGAAATCAATTAATTGTAGAGACAGTTGGAAAGAAATATTGGAAGTTACCTAGTCCAAGCTACTACAACTCTAGCACCACCAGCAGTACAGGAGTTCAGCCATAGCTTTGTCTAACCCTCAATCTCTTTTGATAGCCTCTTCCAGGGCTCCACATTTCATTTATGTAAATGAAAATACTTTATGCTAATATTTGACTTGAATCTCCCACACATTCTAATTCCCTCTTGAAGACAGGACCCAGATACAAAAATCTGATGCAGAAATAAGGTTTTCTGATTATCAGTGTGTTGGGACTATGCTGGTATTGTATGGCAGATACATACATTTTATTTTGGGGTTTGTTTTTTTTACGATTTATTTGTATCATAGTTTGTTTTGCTTGTTTTTCTAAAACATTAGGTATAAGAATATCAGAGTCATCATCACGATGCAAAAGTCATGCATTTTATCCTAGAGGAGCTGAAAATATTTTGTTTATGAATTAGACATAAATCTTCATACCATCAACTCAGATGTACAAAATCAGGCTTTAAGCTCAATTAATGGGATAAAAACTCAATACAGCTACTCTTGTATAATCAGTTCAATATATAGAGGTGATCACTGTTAAGTTATACTGAAATAAAATATAGAATATTCATCATATCATTTAGACTGGAAAAGATCTCTAGGATCATGGAATCCAACCATTAACTCAGCACTGCCAAGTCCACCCCTAAGCCATGTCCCTAAGTGCCACATCACATATCTTTTAAATACCTCCAGTGATGGTAACGCCATCATGTCCCTGGACAGCCTGTTCCAATGCTTGACAACCATTTCCATGAAGAAATCTTTCCTAATATTCAATCTAAACCTCTCCTGGTACAACATGAGGCCATTTCCTCTTGTTCCATCGCTTGTTACTTGGGAGAAGAGACTGATCCCCACCTCACTACATCCTCCTTTCAGGTGGTTGTAGAGAGGGATAAGGTCTCCCATGAACATCCTTTTCTCCAGGCTAAACAAGCCCAACTCGCTCAGCCACTCCTCATCAGACTGGTGCTCCAGACCCTTCACCAGCTCTGTTGCCCTTCTCTGGACACGCTCCAGCACCGCAGTGTCCTTCTTGTAGTGAGCAGTCCAGAACTACATGCAGTACTCAAGATGTGTCCTCACCAGTGTCAAGTACAGGGGAAGAATCAGTCCCTGGTCTTGCTGGCCACACTATTGCTGAGACAGGCCAAGATGCCATTGGCCTTCTTGGCCACCTGGGCACACGCTGGCTTACGTACAGCTGCTGTCACCAGCAACCTTTTCCACTGGGCCACTTTCCAGCCACTCCTCCTCCAGCCTGTTTCACTGCATGAGGTTGTTGTGACTGAGGGCAGGATATAGAACTTAGCCTTGCTGAATCTCATACCATTGGCCTTGGCCCATGATCCAGCCTGTCCAGAAATCTCTGCAGAGCCTTCCTGCCCTCCAACAGGTTAATGAGACTGAACTTTTTTTCACCTGCAAAATGACTGGGCGTGCACTCAATACCCTCCTCTAGGTTGTTGATAGAGATATGAAATAGAACTGACCCAAAGACTGAGCCCTGGAGAATACCCATTCGTGGCCAGTTACCAGCTGGATGTACCCCATTCAATACCACTCCTTGGGCCTGGCCATCCAGACAGTTTTTATCCAGTGTAAATACAGAAAAAATGCAAAAATACTAATTTGGAAATGTTGTCATAGGAATGCCAAATATTTAGGTGATTTTACCAGAAACTTTTGCATTCTCTAGCTTTTCAATACATGCAGATTTTCCAAGGAAAATGAGAACATTTCAATTAGAATATTAGTCGAAACCCCAGCAAATACTTGAGGAAAAATAAGCATTAAACAAAAAAATTCAGGACCCTCAAAAAAGTTGGTATGATTTGCTGCAATAAAATGAGAAAATATACAGCAAGACATGCTTTAATGATGGCAAAAATTATTTCTTCATGTGTTTGCTGATTTGTTTAATGATCACTGCAGAGTTTGTAAACCTGTAAAAAGAATAAAACATCATTTTGACTATTGTGTTGTAATAAATCAACAGCCTATTTAAAATGTGAATTATAGAGCTATTATTCTTTCTTTTCATCAGGGCAACCTTTGGTAACTTTCAAAAAAGCGGAATAAGAATGTCTAAAGCAAAATATCAGGAATAAATATTACAAACTGGAAATTTTCATGCTAGGCTTACGTTGCTACCTAATTCTGTAGGAGGAATGAAATAGTTTAAAAACACTGCCATTGATATCTTTGCAATGGAAAAACTATAAATTGCCCACAACTCTCTGCATGCCTTGCTTTCAGATGTAGGACTGGTAGTTAAAAAAAAAATTCATTCTATCTGAAGTGATTTCTGCTCATTTTCTTATTATTCTACATGGCTGTCATCATTTTACAGGAAAACAATGGCACTTGTCATGTCAGTAGTGAAATAACAGAACTGTGATTGATATTCTGTTCATAAAAATCTCTCAGCTCTGCATATTTCATGGAAGAGCTGGAGGACAGAACCAGACTGAACTAGTATGTTGTTGTTGTTAATATACTCCATTCCAATGGTCAGAAAGGTCTGACCTGCCTGTTGTTAAACTGGAATGGAAAAGTGTAGTGCATGAATATCTGTCTATTTATGAGAGTGGAAAAGACTGAAAGTAGGACAAAGTCATTTTTTCCACAAAAAGGGGGGTATTTGGAAATGCATCTCAAGCACAACACAGGATACTCTGAACAGCCTATAGAACTGACATGCTATCCTCCAAACTGGGATGCATGAATCATTTAGACTCAGCTCCTCTTGACCAATTTTCTGTCCTACGTGTGTATCTGCCATATGAAGTGTTATTTTTGGAGGTATGTGTATGTATCTGTGTAATGAAAGTGGTTTTTGAAGTTTGAATTAACTGGCACTGTTTAATCTGGTGGGGTTTTTTTTTCAATTCTGCACATATTTTTACAATTATATTTTTCAGCTTTCTCTGACACGAGCACTACTGGAAAACGGTTACAGGCACAAGCTGAAAGGGCATGCTAGGTAATGACATACACATTCCCAAGTTCAGTCCTGTTATACAAGTTAACTCTCAATTGAATGTTGCCTGGATCAGACAAACTAGCAGCAATCCCTTAGCAGAAGATTGTGAATTAGAAATGACCTGATAAAATGTTTGGGAGCATATGAAGGGAGTAGCGTACTGCTTTGCCAGTACCAGAACTGCCCATGATGCACTGATTGATCACAAAGTCTGTAGTAAAAAATGCAAAAAATTCCAAAGGAGATGGCTTAGAAGGATGGGCCAAATCTTCACGTTAGGCTGAGGTTTTGGTCTCACAGGAGGTTTCAGTCTTTGGGTGTTTAAGGAATGAGAGGAAGAAGGTCAGTGATAGATAGTATCTCCATCGGAAAGTGCATTGATGAAAATCTAAAAAATATTGTATTTTAATGACTTGGAATAATTATAGTTCACAATTAGTTTCTTCAGTTTTCCTTTTCTTAGATTCAAATCTTGCTCATTTAAACCCTCTTTTAGTGAAAGGTAGTTTAGGGAATGCTTAGCTTTGGCTCACTCTTTTCTGCAAATTGCATTCAGTTCTTGTATTCATTTCCTCTGCTTGTCTTGTTTAGCTAGCAGTGCTTAGGTACAGGAACACTACTCTACAAAAGCCCACAAAGAAGTAGTAATAAGAATAGACACTTTTAATCTCTGCAAAAGGCTTTATTGGATTTGAAATTGGATTATGCAAGGACAACATTGAAGGTGTTTAGAGTTATACTTAGTTTCTTGCATTATCTGAAGTGAAAGTGAAAAGATTTGGAAACCTTGTGAAGCCTGAAGGTTTATTTTCTGTGATTATTTTAAGTAACTGAGTAGGTGAATCATAAAACCCAAGGTGTCCCTAACAGCAAATCTCTGGAAAGGTCTTACTTGAGCTACTGGTAATTAAGTCAGAAAGTTGTACTTAATGTGAGGAACTGGTAGACAGGATCTATTTCCTATGAAAAAATTGAGACTGGATGTGTAGGAGTAGTGACATTGTAGAAGTGATTTTCTGAGGATATAAACAAGGCAGCTTTGGAGGGCAAAATTAGGGCTTTCATTTGGCTAACTTATATTTTGAAAAAAAGTTTAATTTTTATTCCACAAGACATCTTTGGATCTCAAACAAAATCATTAGTGTTCAAACTTAGTAGGATTGGTGAGCAATTCTTCCAAGTTGCCCTGGGTTTTGGCTGGGAGAGAGCTAATTTTTTTGAAGTAGCTGTGAGGTGGCAGAGACTAGAGTCATGAGGGCATGACCGGGTTGTTATTCTCCACCATTCACATCATGACTGGAGGATGGAAGTAAGGGATTCTGACTTCTGGGAAAGAGGGGAGTGTGGCTTGCTGTTGGGAAGAAAAAGGTGGTTCATTGTCTCAGGGCTCGCTCTGCATGGGTTCCAGTCACTGAGCAATTTTTGTATGTGAGCAATTTTTGTATGTGAATCACACTCTTTTTTTATACTTTTGTTCTTAATATTGTCGCTGTTGCTGTTTCTTATCTCATTCCTGTTTCCAGTAAATTTTTCTTATTCCAGCTCATGATCCCTGCTTTTTGTGCCACTCACTGGAAGAGGTAGTGGGGAGGGGATTGGCTCCTGCTTTTCAATTCAGTGGGAGCACTGAGTTAGGGAGTGCCACAAGCCTAACTTTTGCTAAGGAGAGAGCTCAAGAGGCCACATGCTGCAGGGAGCAATAGACCTCAAACAGCGGCTGGGCAGTGGGCAGCAGGTGTTGGACTAGGGCTCTGCAGCCCTTCAGAATGCAGTGAAGTACTTTTGAATGGAATCTGTTACTGTCAGTTACTTTTAACTTCAGAGAAAAAAATCTGATCTGTACTCAAATCTTAATTACTGTAACTTTATTTATGAGAAACATCTGTGTTTATCATTGAGAAACAAGCAATGCTTTGAGCTATAAACCACTAAAAATATTAAACAGTAGAACTTCCAAAGTCAATTAAAGTACATGGGAAAGAATAATTAGTTATGCCTAGATTTATGATATCTGGTATCAAATATTATATCTACTACATATGTCTGAGGACATCCTTGGAATGTTAATTTTTTAAAGTATTAGTTTATTTATATGTGGTATTTGGAAAGAAGGAATGTTTAATCTCATTTAGCTTTAGCTCTGAGAAAACAAGGCACCCAGCTTCCTCTGTGGTCAATGCAAATGGCATGTTAAATGCAAATCCTCAGAGAAAAGAGACCTGTGATTCCTGGACCTTGGTTTGGAGGAGAGGTAAAAAGGCCAGCATTAGTTGAAGCCCTCTGTGAATGCACATATGTAACTTGCATCTTCTTAATGTCTCTACCATAGAATGAATCTCTTTTCCTGACAGAGAGTATTCATATATTTATCTCAGGAAAAAGAAAAAGGAAAAAGGAAAAAGGAAAAAGGAAAAATGTAATTTATTTGACATTGAGGGTTATGAATAGAGTGGTGCTAAGATATTAAAATAAATGAAAGAACCCACTTCTATTTTGATAGTCTTATACATAAATATATGGAATGAAAATTTCTCTAGACTTCTGTGAAGATAAATGTGGTTGCATTATACTGTCTAGTATTTTCCATAGCACATTGAAGGATTTTGTAAATATCCTTGCATAGTTTTTGTTTAGAATTAAATTCAAAACTCATTTACTCTGAAAATCAGGATGAAGTTTCACTTTTATAGCTATGTTATTTTTATTTTTAGAAAGATTCCTCCCCACCTCACATCAAGATGCATACCTGCATGGATACCTGCAGAGTCATTGGCTGCCTTGTCTAGGCTGGGCAAGGAGTAGAATCACTTAATTAATATACATGAGCTGATATTCTCTGCAGCAACACAAAGATGTGATGACAGCACACACCAGCATTTTTTGTGTAAATGTAATCAATGGACAGCAGTAGTAGTAAACACATATCTGAAGCATGTACTAGCAATCTGGTTTCAGACTCCACAACTGAGTTTTCTACTCCCTAATTTGTGCTAAAACATTTACACCTTCATAGCTAATCCATAACCTGAACAAGGTATGTTATGCTGCTCTATACTAAAATCACACCTTCATTTTATACATGTGATATTAATAGATAAGCCACAAAAAATATGTGATTATCTTCATCCCAACTACTCATGAATATCACTCAAACTTTCCAAATCATGGAAGTCCTTTAAATATCATCTAAAGGTAAGATATTCTGGGCTCTTTTGCCTCCGCTTCTAGCTTTTGACCACTAGAATTTTTATTTCCAGATTCTTCTGCAGTCAGGAGAAGGAGAAATGAACTGTTACTTTTTTATGAACTCTGAGAAACGTAATTGCACCACTTTAAGGAACTGTGACAATTTACCAGGAGTTTCAGGAGACTTTTAAGATCTGATTTCAAAGAATCTTGAATTTAAAAGCCTGAGAGACTGGTTAACATAAATAAATTGCAGCTGGATTATTAAACTTCTAGACACTAATTACCTTTCAAAACTCTGTGTATTCTGCAAGGCAGCAATCTAATGATGGTTGGTTTTGTACATTATATTTATTCCCAACCATTTATCTTTTAAATTAACCTTAACTGGGCTCTGATTTAAATACATTTGTTAAGGTATATTTTGAAACATCATATGAACACATCAGCATTTATTGGTTTATAGAGGGGTTATAAATGATTCATTATACTGCTTTAATCAACACTCACTTTCTGCAAAGAGACTGTGGCATAAAGCTAGAATGGACATTAGAGAGATAAGAAAGGAATTTAATATAAACTGTAGTCACAGGATGTGGGAAGAAATATGGCTGCCCCAAAATAAAGTCCACATCTGTTCGGGTAATAGTGGCAGAGGGAGAGGGAGGGAGAAGGAGTCAGGGGTGCTTCCCCAGTTACTTTAATGAGAAACTCTGGATCTCTCTTTGTTGTTAATTCAGGAAGTACCAATATATGAGGAGTCGTGGCAGAACTTTAAACAAGAGAGAGTGAGCTCTGATTTTAGTAGTAACATTGGAATTTCAACAGCAGTGAGCAAGCAACAATTCAAATACCTTGGGCACAGGACAGAGTGGAATTTTAACAAATTAAACATTGTGTATGGCAGCTAAGCATGCTGTCAATGGAATATTTTCATATACCAAAAACGGGGATGAAGAACAAAAGTGCTTACACAATGCAAGAAATAAAACTTCTTTGGAATTTTCAAATTGTTTGCAGTTTTAGACTTGCATTATATCTCTGGTAGTAACACTCCGAGATTTTTTTTCCATTAGTATTATTGTTCAGCACTGACTTGAGTCTTCACTGAAATCCAAAAGACTTTTACCACTGATTTTAGTATTTTTAGTGTTATTTTAGTATTCATTGTGTGGCTTTCATTACAATGGAAGGTCTATTCATTTACTGATATGAGTAAACCATTTTCTATGAATTCTTATTTCTTCCTCCAAAATATAGATAAGTCCATATAAAGAGCCATAATGAATCAGACTAAAGATGATCTAATTTTTTCCTGTTTATGTAAGTGATAATAACAGCTGTATAGGAAAAACTGTATGAACAGGGAATGAATAGCGGCATACTTTCTTGCCACCATCAGATTTCCTGAGCTTTATAGTTAATAGCCCTGATTGGTTCATACATGAATTTGATCTAATTTTGAATTCATGTAGACTATTAGCATCCACAACAAACTATCTAGTTATATTAATTCCACTTGTTGGTTTTGGGACTGAATTTTTAATTGCTAGCAGGACTGTATTAATTTGTTCTCTGTCTGCAGAAAGCATCCTAGATGACACTGGGAATTAGATCTCAGGAACACATATTAAACAGAAACATATTCAATGTTAATACTGAAATAATATGCCCTGTCTTCCAAAGAACTTAGTGATATCATAGACATCTGTGCTCCATCAAGTTAGATGTCTGAGTGAACTGTTCAAATATAAAGATTCAAAGCCCCTGGAGCTATGACACCAATGCATGGAATTTCATGGATGTCTTGTTTATATTCATTTTCATTCTCTGAGTGACAGTAAAACAAATAAAGAAGAAAGATGCAGATTTCCAGAACAGATTTTCCTGGAAAAAACTCCATAACTTCTTTATTAAAAAGATGAGGCAGCCTTTGGGCTAATTTAAGACCCATAGTAAATCAAGTTGTAAAAGCAATTGAGTAAAGATCTACAATACTGCACTTGACTCCTTACATATATGAGCATATAAATCACAAAAATGGAACTGTCATTTAAGCACAGCTTTTTACCAGAGCTAAAATATGCCTGTCCTGTGCACAGGCTTTGATCTGACTTCATAGTTCCTCAGAATTCATATTCAAGGGATGTTGTCTTTCTCATGATTGGCACTGAAAACGAAAGGTATGGAAGACTTGAGTGTTTATTATTGGCAAAATAAATAGACCAAAAAAAATTTTAACTGGACTGTGTCCGAGAAAATGTAACAGTCAAAGACCCAGGCAAAATTAAGTAAGAAATAGATGAGGCAAATTTGGCTATAGGAAGTGTGGACTACAAGATGCACCTTTTATTTGTATTTTTTCTGCAGACTGGGTAACCACCCAAGCAACTTTCAATATGTTTTATTTCTGAAGTGGTGTCCAAGAATCAGGGCACAGTGTGGGGCAGCCCTGTGGGATCAGAGGCAGCCTGAGGAGTTTCACAGAGCCAGGAACAGGCTGCTTAACAAACCTGGGAGCCAGGGTTTGAACTGGGAGACTTTTTTTGAGAAATCCCTGAAGAAATAAAAGGCTGAAAATGTCTTCTGGAGTATTCTTGATCACTTCTAGTCTCTTTTTTCATTTTTACTGTACCTATGTATCATATAGAGATTGGTTGCACAGTGGGGGATGGTTTGGAGCTGCTGTCACTTAAAAATAACAAAACTTGCACTTTTAGACACACAGCAGAAGCAGATTTTCAGGAGTATTTAGCAGCTAACCACAGGCAAATAGTCACAGCAGCTTATTGAAACATTCTGATTTGAAATTAAGGTACCAAGCTTACTCAAATACTTTAGAAAACCCCACGAGGGACAGAACCCATCTTTAAATGCTCAAAAGACTCTTAAAGCGTAATCTCTGTTCCCATGGAAGAACCAAAAAGGAAAGTAACAAGCCAGGTGTTTGGTGTAAAGGAAAGTGCCTTGGAGCGACCATGTTGGGGATAGGTGGGACAAGCTGGATAAAGGGGATCCTGAGCATGGGCCCCATTGACTTGATCTTCCTAACAATGAATCAGAAGTCATGAGAGGCTCAAGGGTTACTGTGCCCCTCAAGGTCTCTTACAGGTATACAAAATCTTTCCTCCACTAAGGGAAGGATCCACTGGCTTTTGCACATTTCTCCTCCTCAGTGAGGCACCAAACAATGAACTGCTTACTAAGCTACAGTGGTGGAGAACATTGAATCTTTAGTTCTCCTAATTAATTAATTTCTTTTGCAGGCTTGCATCGTGGCAAAACAAAATTTACTGACTCTTCCCCTCCAAAAAAAGTCTGTCTCTCCCATCAAATTAATTAATTTGGTGTGACATATGCAGACTGCAACATCATTTATATGAGGGCTATGAGCAGGATCTGAGCAGGGTAACTTATTTCATGTATCAGTAAGGCCTGTGGCAGCCTGAATAAGTTACGTGCATTTATCCAAGAGAGTGCCGTACAAGGAACTTTAACAGGAATAATATTGGACACCATGGACAAATCTGTGTTTCTTCCTTTTTTTTTCCCCCTCCCCCCCCCCTTGTTTTAAACAAATGATTCAATGATCTCCTTTACTTCAACATAGTTTTTTCCATTTTGTGTAGTAATTTGGAGATAAAAGTAGTCTACTCCAGAACACCTAATTCTCAGCTCTCAAATGTAGAAGCCAGGAATCCCATGCATTTCTACTGAGGGTTTCAGTCATAATTCGTTACTCAAATTTGTTTGGATTACAACTTGCGAGTCAAAGAACCAGTGAAATTTACAGTTATTAACCATGGACATTTGATTCCACCCTTCACAGTAAAACAACAGTGAAAGGAATTGCCTCCGTCCTTTAGATAATACTGTATTGTCTCAACTTTACAGATTTGGGGATTCAGCTGTATTTAAGAAGCTCATCTGGTGATTAATACAAATACTAGTCAACATTTGCTCTATAAAATTCTTCACCAGCTCTTCTTTTCAAGCAAAGAAATAAGTCCCATGTATTTTATAACATTTTAAAACACTTACCTTTTTTCTGCAATCACAACTCTGATGAAAATCAAACAAGAAAACCCACTGCATTGTTTCAATATGGCAGTAACTACATGTTGAAATTACTTTTCAAGCAGAGAATGAGAGGATGAAGATTATAACATCAGTAAGTTGTTGTTATATATCATTCTTAGTCTTTCCAATCAGGCATGTTTCCAGTGATAGCATTTTTATGTCATATTTATAATGTGAGTCACAAGACAAAGAAAAGTCAGCTCCCAGCTATAAAATTTGAAAAAGTTAAGGTTTATAACAAAACAGCAAATGATGAGCACCTAAGTAACCCCGAATCTCCATGAACACCCCTGAGCATCCACGCCTAAATAAAACGGCAAAGTAGTGCAGGGTTCTGGTACTGTAGATGGTGCTGGAACTCAGTACAGGTATGGTTCTTGTCATTCCTATGAGGTTTCCCTGTGAGGTGCTCTCTGTTGTGCCAGCGAGCAGGGAAGACAAAGAAACAAGCCCGGATTGGCTTCACGCTGATGCATCAGATGCGTACTATAAAATATATCAGAATAAAGCATCTGACCCACTCATTTCTGTTCTTAAGTGATAACATTTTTTGCTATTTCTGTCCTTTCTTCTGAAATTAAATGAAGTACAAATATATTTACCAGTGTATAAATTAATCAAATCTGTTTTAATTCCAACTTTGAGAGACAGAAGAAAGATTCCTTTCTTAAAATGGTGGAGGCCTGCACATCATTGTTAGGAGCTTTTCCATTCATCCCTTGAGATGCTGAATTTTTACTTCGAAAGCTCCCACAGTCCTGCAACTGACAGGAGCAATAAGTCTCAAAAAGCTTGCCAAAATTACCATGGTCTTTTGCATATTTTTTTAAAAAGTGATGTTTGGACCAAAGTATGAAGTGCTGCTAGGTGAGGCAGTTGTTTCTTTAAGCTTATGGACTAGAAAGCTGTTGGGGAGTGTGTTACTCATGTCTGAGCTAGTTACGGGAATCCAGTGCACTGGAAATTTAGGCATAACAGCCTCTGGAGCTCGCAGAAGTGCAGCTGAGGTGTGGCCAGCTCAGCCAAAAAATGGAGCAGATCTTTCCTTAATAATATATAAACATTTTGAGATATCCCTGCCTGAAAACCTGTGCAACCTGATGAAGAGTTGCAACTTGTACTTGAGACCACCTCAAAAGACACTGACCTGCCAACTCATGTTGGAAATATGTCTCTCTTTTTAGAAGTCCAGATCCAGTCGCCTTTACCTTATGAACAGTCTCACTGAAATTACTAAAAGTTAATTGAAGAACAGGACAGGATCCAACTGGAGTAAATTTATCAGAATATAGACCCAAACTTTAACTATGGAGTCTCAATTTTTTTACTTATGGAAACTGGAGAAATATCCTTATGAAAATCTCTGAGACTGAAGAAGACCTTAGACGGAGAGTAGATGCTTATGCAACCTGCATGTCCATACATTTTCTCAAACATTTTTCAAGTATCCTTGTTCTCTGAAAAAACCTTTGCTGTTGTTGTTTATGGTTTTTATTCATAGCATGTATTTTTAAAAACTTTTCTTCCATGGTCCTGCTGTTGTGTTTTGTTTGTTTATGATTTTTTTAATATCAGATTTACAGCCTTATTTGCTACAGATTGGGCTATTCTTCAATTCTGATATTGTCAATTAGTTTTCTACCCATGCAGGGAAGAAGTGAGCAAGTGCCACACACTGCTAAACAGAATACGAGAATTTGTGTTATCTACTGCATATGTGTAGCATTAGTATTAACTAGAGTATGAATTGCTGCTTTTCTGTTCTTCAGCAATGTTCTATACTGGGAAAAGTATTGCTTAGTTCTTTAGACCTTCCTCTCAGTTCCTGATACTCTGGCCAAAGTGTTGTACTAATTTTGACAGAAGCCTGTCTTTCCATTGCCTCATACTGTGGGTGGCCATTCCCAGCAGATAGTTTTTTTCCAATTAGGTTAATGCTTTCTAAAGACATCTGAATTTTATTATCTTCTGTAGGTACATCTACAAGGCACAGCACAATGAGCACTGTGTTGTTTATTCACTAGAAGTGTGATGGATTATCATCTCTATCACACATACCAGTGAGGCATCAGAAGGCAGCAGTCTCCACCCTTTGGCCACAGAAGAGCCAAATTAAATCATCTCACCTGTAGCTTAGAGTCAGGTGAAAATTGGTGGTGGTGGGGGGGGGGGGGCATTCTGCAAGGATTTTTGTTTTGCTTGTTTGTTTGATTTTCCCTTCAGTGAAGATTCTGAATGCAGGAAATATTCTCATTCTGGAACAAAATCAAGTCCCTGAGGTTTGGAAATCAGTAGTCCTGTTCAGTGAAGGGAAATCAAGTGATGCTACAATTATACAAAAATCAAATATATGCTTCTAAATCAGCAGATGTGTGGACTCTGGATGGATTAAATAAAGAACTAATTGCTGGTGTAAATGTTTTAGAAGGACTGACGTCTTTTTCAGGAATATTGTAAAAGGTCATTTGTAGACACAATTATTTTATCATTATGGCTAATTCCTGATGCAGCAAATAATATGACTTCCAGTGGCTTATCATTGCAGACCTGTCTTTCACTTATTTTAAAGCAAAAAGTATTTGAATAAATTTTGTGCCAAAATTTGTGGTCAATCATTCAGATAAAATGATATCATAGAAGTTGTAGCATATTCTAAGGAAGAAACCCTACAAGCAGTAATTTTCATACAATATATCAAAGTGCATTGTTACTAGATTTTGAGGTTTTAAAAATATGAGACTGCTGTTATAGGGGTGCTACAAACTGTAAAACAGTAAGTTGACTGAAGGTGAAAGGAATGTGGTAGTAGACACTCATTAACTTCCTTTCTATGGTGAAAAAATTCAGCAAATTAGTTTTGAGTCTGCAGGGTCCATTTAAAACTAAAAACATCTGCTCAAGAGCTGTTGAAATGCCACTCAGAATGAATTAATTTTATCTAGAGAAAAAAATGCCTATGCAGTGGTCAGAAATGATTTTGAAAGGATAAGCTAAAATAAATATGAAAGAACGGAACTGCAAAAGGAGACAAATATTGGAAAAGACTGTTTCACTTACTTTTTTTATTTCTTATGCTCACTTATTTGGCTCTGCTAACACAACAGAATGCCAGTATTTGGATTTCATCATTGACAACTCATGCTGACATTCCTCCTTACCTATAAGACTAATATTTTCCTATTTGCTTTGATGGGAATTTTGAAATAATGAAGACATTAGGATCTCTGTTTGGCATGGTTTATCATATGGTGAAGGAATTGGAAAATTGAGCAACATGACTTAAATATATGTTCACTAATATATGCTAAGACACAGGTGTTTAAAAACATCATTCAGATGCATGCCAGAAAACAGTCCCTTAAAAGAATTGGAGATATTCACGGTTTGTGTTAGTGCTTTTGGCCAGACTATAGTCTAGTAACTGAAATGTGCTTATCTTCTGCAGAATCAGATCTAAGGTATTTCTAAAGAACTGAAAGTGGGTCGATTTGTATAAGAAATTAGGAAGAAATTCTTAACTGAGAGGGTGGTGAGACACAGGAAGAGGCTGCTCCATGAAGTTGTAGATGCCTTACCCCTGGAAGTGCTCAAAGATAGGTTGGATGGGTCTTTAAGCAACCTGGTCTAGTGGGAGGTGTCCCTGCCCATGGTAGGGGGGTTGGAACTAGATGGTCCTTAAAGCCACTTTTAACCCAGACCATTCTGTGCTCCTGTGGTTCTATGATAACACTTCTTGTGTGTGAAAGATCTTTATAGAGACAGTCCTATTAGACAAGACCTGAGCTTTAAACATATTGCTACCATTAAAGTACTTTGCAAGTGTTGAACACTCATTGTACCTTACAAGATATCCTAGGTTGCTTGTCTTGCAAGGGCACATTTCTGAAGCCAAACTTAACTTAAACAATCTGCTTCACTGGTACATTTCTATCTAAGATATGCTTAGATTTATATTTTGTGCCAGTCATCATAGCCTGGCCTTAGAATTTGATTTATTTCAGTGATATTGATACAAAATCATACCCATAAACCATAAAGGAAGATCATCTACATGGGAGTGACATCAATCAGTCAAGTGGTGAAGCATTTCACTGTTGGCAAATTCCAGAAGAATGTTTACATTTACTTGCTCTCTGCTGTGTTCAGCATAACATTCACACTTCCTTTTCCTGAAAAGAAAAACACCGCTCATCCAGATATAAGGAGAAGTAGGTGAGGTGGGAGGATTCCTTCCATTTTTTTGTCTTCTGATTCAGAAGGTAACATAAGCACATGTAGAAATATAATTTTTTATCATGAAAAATCAATTTCCTACAAAAGTGCAAGACCCAAAATTATTTTAAAGATGAAATTTTTATTCTGTTTAGATATAACCCATCCAGGCAGTTGATATGTATTTCTAGTTTCTCATTATCTTTAATGCTTCTGTGGGCCTGGCAGCATTTCAGCTTGATGCATGTTGCCCTCATGGACCACTGGCATCTGAGTCTGAAAGTACTTCTGAATCCAGGAAAACACTCACCAAGTCCATTCAAACAAAAAGGCTGTAAGCTGGTGTTCACAAAATTAAAAAAAAAATAAGGTATCAAGTACCCTAAAAACTCACTAGGGTGCTTATTTTCAGTTTCTCAAGTGGAAAGTTATTCAAGAGCTCCACTTTCCCTCTCATTTCAAGCCTAATGGGTTTGTGATCCTTTTTGTGAGCCACTCTTGTGCACACAGTCAAGAAGATAATGAAGTAGCCGAGGCACAAATACAGCATTGATAACTAAAGATGCTCTGGTGTTTTTTAGTTCTCAGTTTAAAAGCAGAAAAACCTCTTGATTTTCAAAGCATATCATTCTTTTCAATAAACGGCAACAAACTTCAGCTAGAAGAGAAACTTATGATCTCATTCACCTTTTGGCTCTGTTTCTACCAAACTGCATTGGTGCCCCTTTCCTGTTCCATCCCAATGCATCTTTCTGACCTTGAATTCAGACATTTTCTACCCCCTTCTTAACCATTTTCTCATGTCAAGTACTTCAGTCCCACAGACTGTAGCTCTTTAATAAGAAAAGCTATCCTTTGACTTGTCTCTTTCTTTGCTGACACTACACCTACTTTCCCAATTCAACCCCTTCCTCTTCCCTGACAGTGGTAAGGTTCAGAAAGCCCTCTTTCCCATGGATTACAAATCTGTTGTTTTAACCTGATTCCAACTGCTCTCCCCTAAATTATTCACACATACACAAAAAAGTTGTAATCCTTGCCTAACAACCACTCCTCTCATTTCAGTCTGTCGTTTGTGTGCTTTTCATGGCTCTGCTCAAACAGTTCTGTGTGTTTACCTGAAGATAAGTCTGCATTTCTTCTGCAGCACTGCCTCTGCCTGAAGTCTGCGCAGTGTACAGAGCAGATGAACAAAGCATATTAAGCATCAACAAATCATTTACTCTGATTAATGTCAAGGCTATAGGGAGAGAAGTGCTGAGGTAACACAAGGAGTGTTGTATGGGAGTGGATGTTGGCCCTATGTGTATTTATGTCAGTAGAGACAAATAAAGACATGGAGACAAAAAATATCTTCTCAGACAGTTAATCATTTACCTCCCTTCTAAAATTTAGCAATTTTAGCAATTTTTTAGCAGAAAACAGAGCACCTAATTTTCCTAAGAACTTCTGCTCCATTTTACTCAAAGCCTACACTCCTTTGGCTGTGAGCATGGATTTTTGGCAACGGAACGCCCATTGAGCAGCCCGGATACTCAGCCTTGGACCTCTGAGCACCTGTTGTTTAACAACATGCAAGGAGCAAGTGAGATCCAGACTTTCTAGATATGCTGCTCTACACCTTGCAGGTGATCCATACATTTCCTGCAACTCTTGTCATGTCCAAACATTCTGAACTGACTCCCCACTTGCAGCTCAATATGCATAGACCTCTCTTTTCAGGACTGCGGCCTAAACAGCTGAACTGTATACGTTCAGCCAACATGTCCAAAAAGTGGCTGGATTTTCTTCTCCAGGCAGGTAGCAAAAATAGAGCCTGTTTCTTACAGCATTCTCCTGGAGAAAACGGCTTCTCATGGCTTAGATTGGTGCGCTGTTGGCTGGGTAAAAACTGTCTGGATGTCTGGGCCCAGAGAACAGTGGTGAATGGAGTTACATCCAGCTGCTGGATGGTCACAAGTGGTGATCCCCAGGGGCCAGCATTTGGGTCAGTCCTGTTTCTATCAATGATCTGGATGAGGGGATCAGTGGACCTGGGGGTAAAGACAACAGCCGAATGAACATCAGCCAGCAGTGTCCAGGTGGCCAAGAAGGCCAAAGGCATCCTGGCCTGTGTCAGCTATAGTGTGGCCAACAGGACCAGGGCAGTGATCATCCCTCTGTACTTGGCACTGGTGAGGCTCCCCTCATATTTTGTGTTCAGTTCTGAGCCCCTCATTGCAAGAAGGACACTGAGGTGCTGGAGCATGTCCAGAGAAGGGCATTGGAGCTGGTGAAGGGTCTGGAGCACCAGTCTGATGAGGAGTGACTAAGGGAGCTGGTGTGGTTTAGCCTGGAGAAAAGAAGGCTCCTGGAAGGAGGTCATAGTGAGGTGAGGGTTGGTCTCTTCTTCCAAGTAACAAGTGATAGGCTGAGAGGAAATGGCCTCATGTTGTAGCAGGGGGGTTTCGATTAGATATTAGGAAAGATTTCTTCATGGAAACTCTTGTCAAGCACTGGATCAGGCTGTGCAGGGAAGTGGTTGAGTCATCATCTCTGGAGGTATTTGAAAGACGTGGCTTAGTGGTGGACTTGGCAGCGCTGAGTTAATGGTTGGATCTTAGAAGCCTTTCCCAGCCTTAATGATTCTATGATTCTAAGACTCTATGTTACCAGAACTACCTTGCTCTTAAAACTTGTGGAGCTTTTCCTCTCTGTACCATTGTGTCTACATGATTTATCTTCAGATATTTGTAAATGTATGCTGCTCATGGATATCTATTTTTTTAATACTTAGATTGACAGGACAGTAACATCTAGACTGAATATTTTCCTCTGTAAATTCTTACATTTTCTGTGTAGTTTGTTACATATCCCCTTACTACCGATTATTGCAGTAACTCATTTTTGAGCAATGTATAGTACAAGTGGATAATTGTTCATTTTTTTCTACAGATTTCACTGTACAGAGCAGCTCGTTGTCACACTACTCAGGAGAGCTGTTAGCACATTCCACTTACCAGTTTGTTCAATATGTTTATTTCCATACAATTTTAATCTGACCTAAGTTCTTTTTCCATCCAGTTGTTAAGAAAGTAGCTGCAAATCATGCAGTTAGATGAAGTCACTAGTGGGCATCCGAAAAGGAAGAGATGGGAATTCTTTGTGCATTACTCCCAGGCACTGGTGGGGAAAAATACTTCTGTGAGGGAGCTGGGACTATGTAAGGGGCTGGACAGTCTTCACCACTTCTGTTCATAGCCCATCCCCATCAAGTAGCCCCTGAGATCCCTACTGTATGATGCATAGATATTTCTGTTATTCCCTGTCCCTTTGAGATAGGTCAAAGAGCACATATTACATTTCCAGAATATTTCACAGCCTGGATCCTTCACTGAGCCAGCTGAGGCTCAGAGTTTCTAGATGCCTCAAACCCAAAAGCTCTCAGAGTCCACAACATTCATGCTATTGACAAATTTAGAAATAGGAACATACTAACAGGAGGTGGAACAGCTTGTGTTATTAAAAGAACTCCTTATGTGCAAAATATTTAATTTATGCCATTCACTAAAACATCCTACTGTTTTGAGTTCACTCATTTCTGGCGTATCTGGACAGCAGACTTAAGTCACAGGAGGAAATTATTGAAAACACAAATCTGTAAAGCAAAGCAAAACAAAAACCCAAGGCAAAATGTATCATATGCAGAGATTTCTGGCAGCTGTTGAGAATTGAGTGAAATAGCTTGACCCAGAGAAAGAATAAAATATTGGATTCTGACTTTATATAGATTTCAGATTTATAGGCCCAAGATTATATTTCTGAAAAAACACAGTCAGTTGCTAATCCAGGATGGAGATAATCCAGCCTAATTTTTCTCTTTTTGTTTGGGTTTTTTAGTTTAATTTTGCTTTAACTTTGGACAATAATTCAGCATCATGCTTTTTTTGTATAACCAGAAATACCTTGCTCTTAAAACTTGTGGTATTTTTTCTCTGTGTACCATTGTGTCTACATGATTTATCTTCAGATATTTGTAAATGTATGCTGCTCATGGATATCTATTTTTCTAATACTTAGATTGACAGGACAATAACATCTAGACTGCATATTTTCCTCTGTTAATTTTTGCAGTAACTCTTTTTTTGAACAATGTATAGTACAAGTAGATAATTGTTCACTTGGTCTACAGATTTCACTGTACTCTTTGCTCACAGGTTGCTTTTTTGTCATTGAGTCTTTTATTTCATCTTCTCTAGCCCTCACAGTTGCTGGTTTTTTTGGGTTTCTTTTATGGCTGTTTTACTTCCTGTCATTTCTTTACATTACTTGATGAAAATTAAATTTATGGGGGTACTTCTGCCTTTGTTTTCCTTCTGTGAGTTTGAATTGCCTCTTTTGTCTTTCTGTATATCTATTACTTTTCTGTCTCCATAGTCAGGACTTTCCAAACATGGTAATTTCTCTGTAAAAGCAGATCAAATTTTAGTCTATCATTTTTATATTATTTAAATCAAAATAATCAAAAGAAAAATAAAACCAGTCAGGAGAGGACAGAAAAAATTAAGGGTCTGTATTACTTAAACATCACTCTGGCTATATTTAAAGACTTAGATAAAGTTTTTTAATTTGGCCTACACTTCCATTAGATAAGACTCGCACATTCAGCTGTGACTCTTGTCATTTCAAGTGTTGATGTCATGTTAACATCAAGATATTTTACAGAAACTTACACATTGTTTCTCTTTACCACTTATGTCCTTTTTACAAAGAATGTTTTGTGAGACTAGGCACAAAGTTAGGAAAACAGTAAATTTCCTAACCTCTAAGTTAGACCTGCACAGTAGATTCTGCTTTTAGAATAATGTTTTGGTTGCAAAATGTCACTACTTCCACATCAGAATATCATGTAGACGTCCATTGCTGTAGAGGGTATTGTTACAGTGCCGTTGGCATGCTAGAACTTTCTGCAGCCCTCTACATTGCAGAGCCAGCCAAAAACATAGGAAAACCACAGCAGAATCCTAATGTTTCTGTTGCCTTTGACAAGTATTAATGTTTACTATTAAACTGAATAGCAAATACTCCTCTCTTGCTGAAAGTAGCAGTACATACATTAGGAATGCAGTGTGCTGCTAAAAGGCATCATTGTTTAATCGCTGAAGACATTCAGGTTTGCACATACACTGAAAAAAGGGGGACACATTAAGACACTTAAATACTAACCCATGAGATTAATATTTGGCAGATTGAGCAAAATGCACGAGGACACAGCCATCGAGCACATGGGCTGCTGTGGCTGTGGCTGTGGTTGGTTTGGCAGACAAATAGGAAGGTCATGAGTAAAAGGGGAAGAGGTAGAGGCACCACACCATAAACAGGGAGACACAGGCATGAGGGCAAAGATTTTGGATGAGAGGCAGCTGACTGAGTCTCACACTCATTGCGTGGGATTCAGTGCTCTCAAATTACAAAAAAATGTGTTTATCCAGGCATGCTCCCAATACAATGAATTTTGATGGACGTGACTTGGAATGAGAGTTCAGCTCTGCTAAAATGCATAACCAGCACCGTACAGTGCTGTGTGGACCTGGATTTTGTGTTTCACTGGATTCATTACCTCCCAAAATCAGACCTTTGCTGAATGCATAGTATTTTCTTGACAGCTGTGGAATTCAGTTTTGGAAGACAAAATAACAGTGAATGTTAGAGCTGCACAAAATCTTTGCTATAATCCAATCTGCTGCAAAAAGTAGATCTAAGCCACTAAGAAGGAATTACCCATGAACTCTGAATGAAACCTATGGGTCAGTTTTGTGACATGATTTAATTTTAATATAGCTAGCTAACCTTTGTTAAAAATTCTGGACAACAATTTCACTATATTCTTTACTTTATTTCAGTATGAGTGGGATAAAGTGTAACTCTTTTCATTTCACTTGTGCTCTGAAGAACCACAAAATTTGAAAGATTTATATATTTCTCAGTAAATAAAGACCAGACATTATATCAACTTGGGGATGATGAGAACCAGGACTAGGTCAGAAAAGTTAGATATGAAGTTACAGTTGTTGCATATTTGGTTTCCGAGAGGCAGGATTTTCTTCTAAAGAAAGATTATGATCCAAGATATGGTCCTTCTATAATAAGGCCAAGCATATTACTTTGTACTATGTTAATCTCTACTATTGAGATTGTAAAATTTTTGATTGTAAAGACAGTACTGCAAAAATAATCCCCGTCTCTATTATTTTAATTTTGCTCTGGCAGTGTTTGTCAGAAACCAGTGCAATTTGTGTGGAAATCAAGTTGGCCAGTGCATAACTGAATATTTGTTTAAGATTTAGGTTTATGTGCATTTTGAGTGCAGTCTCCAATGTGGCCATGGTCAGAGTTCAAGTGTGGAAAATGAAGTCAGCTGGTACTTTAAAACAAAACAAAAAATATATCTACAAAAAATAACTGTTCTTTTATTATTTCAAATTTAAAATTAATTTGAACAAATTAGAATGTATGTTACAATTCAGATCTTAACAAAATTTTGGTTTTCCATCCAGCTTTTAAATATAGATTATACTAAACTAAAAGCCTTAGAAACATCAAGGTCGATTTTTCTCTGAATGAGATTGAAGGTTAGGTCTCTGAATCCACTGTTGAATATTGGATGTAGTTTTAACAGATGGTGAATACTCTTTTCCAGATTTCAAGTACCAGCACTTGAGCGTGATGGCTCAAATATCCTGAGGAACTCTACCTTAAACTTTGAATTCGAGTAAGATGTGTTTATCTTTCCTGGATACATACACACACATGCTCAATAAATAATAAAAAAAGAAAAATATATACATTCCTAATGGGTAGCTGGGAGCTATTATATGCATTAGATATCCAGCTGCATAGTTGTCAGTTGTCCTTGTCTTGGGGTGATTTCTCTAACCAAGACAGTCCTCTTGAGAGACTGGTGTTTTCTTCCAAGTCTGGACTGGTATTAGAATGGGTTACAGTTTGTGTCATGGTGGTATTAGTCAGTAACCATGGTTGATATTGTTACACCCTGTGTCCTTAATGCTGTCTCTGCTTTCACCTAGGTAACTCTAAGGAGATGAACTTCCCTGCAGCAACTTTTGATGTAGAAAGGGTTCTCAGTAAATAATTTTGGCATAGATTTATTGACAGTGATAACATTTTTGCATTTATTAGTATATACAGTGTAGACTGTAAAACTGATCAATATTAATGTTTGAAAAAAAAGGCATTTTCTTTGGCAATAGATACGGAGATACCTGGGTAATTTCCATGTTGCATGGAGGGAGCTGCTGGGAGTGTCTGCCGTGAGAGATGACCTGCACTGAGCTTGCACTTTAGGTTCTCAGTGCAGTTACTCAGTAAATTAAAGATTTGTAGTCCACATGATTTATGCATTGCTGGGATTGTGAATAATTTACTACAGACAGGGAGAGGAAACATCATTTAAAAATGAGGAGTTAAAGTGGGAGGTAGGCTGCTGGTGAGAGACCACATTGTGCTGTGAGAGGCAGCCTCAAGTAAACACAAGGCACAAGTAGCCCAAGTAGGCTTTTATACTAATCTGACATTAGCTATGGTTTTCCTCTGGCAGAATTATTTTATTGAGCTAGAAGATTTATCCCCCTATACTTTGTTTATCCTTTAAATTGCATGCAGGAGTTATAGACTTCATTTTGCCAAAGAGTGTGTCTTCGGAAAAAAAATTAAATTTGAAGAAATGTGTTATAGTTTAAATATTGTTTTCCTGAGGAGAAAAGTGCTACACAATAATTAGCAACAAAGTGACTTATGAAAGGTACCGTTTATTTTGCATTTTGTTTGTTTGGTTTACAGAGCTAGCAAAGCTCATGGAATAATGAGGTGGTGGCACACACCATTCAAAATAAATCAAAACTTTTGATGCCTGAAAACCCTTTCAGAATAGTGAGAAAGTTCAGCCTGAGAAATGAACTGATTCACAAAATCATTTGCCTAATGCCAGACAAACCCTGTTAGAAGTTAAATCGGTGTGTGAAAAGGAAGAGAATATGGTGCCACTGGATAAATAAATAAAATTCCTCTAGTTGAAATACTCTCAGTTTTTGTCATGACATTTTGTGTTAATACATACAGAGATGAAATTATACAAAGACATATGACATTGCTGTAAAAATCTAAAGTGGTTTCTTTAGACTTTTTTAGACAAAGGAAATAACAGAGAGATTAGACTTCTTTCCTGTTAACATAGATACATAAGGTGAGACTGGAGAAATAACACTTAACCTTCTGGAAGAGGTAACTAAGATTCCTCTTATATTACATTAGTTAGGGAGTTCTAATGAATTTGAGACCAATTGGATTAAAAGTATTTTAAAAATGTGTAACCAATGGAACTGTAGGCCCTAATGTTAAGTGCATAAACCCCTCAAGCATTAAAATGAAAGTCAGCTCCTTGGTGGCGGGAGCCTGGGGAAAGTTCTCAATGGGTTCTGTGTCTCCATCTGCCCATTGTGTTTTTGTCAGATGCACCCAGAGCTGGCTGTTGTCATAGACAAGATGTGGTGTCCCTGCTTTGATGTGGGATGAGAAAATCTATGCTTCACTGTTTTCTTAAGAGGAAGAAAAAGTTCATTAAGACACAGGAATCTGCTTTTTAATCACTCTTCACTGGAATGAAATTTTAAGCCCTCCAGTAGCTGTTTCAAAGGCAGGAGCTCTCCACTTAATGTGAAACAGGTCTCAGAAAATACAGCCAGATAAAGCAAAGGAGGAACAGAATCTCTGAGATGAGCTGAAAAGATATCGGGATGCAGTTAACTTGTTGTTTTTAATAATTTCAATAAGAAATGCTGGGATAAATGAAGTACGCAATGGAAATTCAGATTTCAAAATACATGTGTGATCCAGAGGGCTTTTGGGTGTCTAAAATTGCTATTTTCATGGGAATTACTAAAAAGGCAGAAATTCTAAATTATAAAACCACACTATCGTGTTTCAGACTGCAGTTTTTATTTCCTTGTAAGGTATGAGATACCTTCATATTCTTAGCATTGCTTCTAGTGAATAACAACAAGATTTATTTTATTATCATTATCATTATCACTGGGTTTTTTTTTTTTTTTCAGATTAGCAATGAAGTTTTTTTTAAAACAAAGCTATGAATAGAGCTGTTTCCCCACAGTCCGCATCATGGAGAGAAGAATAATCTCTGACTTGCTCTTCTTTCTCTCTCTCTTTCTCTTGTGAATAAATTGCTTGGCTTGCAGCTCATCCTTTCCTATTTAAAATAAAATTTTAGGGTTTCTCAAGCACTGCTGAAGATTCTGATCCCAAAATAACAGAAGCCAAAGCAAAGAATTGAATCAACCTCTGTAAGATTTGGATTGGCTGTGTAACATACAGTTACTTTTTTTCCTTTTGCACAGGCCGGCAACCCCTTTGCTACCATGTGGAGGATATTAATACAACGTTGAAACACTTTGCAAAGAAAAATAGCAGAGAATTTAAAAGGTCTTGCATTAGAACCCAGTTCAAAGAAAAAAAAAAAGAAAAAAAAATACTAAACAAGTTATTATAGCAGTTGCATTCTATGTTACATTTAGCGACTGGATATATACTGGCTTAATGTACAGGAGAACAAGTTTGCTACCTATTTTATTCTCTTACAGAATTACATTTAGAGCATTAGAAATATTGAAATTCTAAGAAGATATGATTGTTATGTAAATATGTCACATGTATCTTGTGTGTTGTAATTTTTTAACTCCATTGTAATTTCCTTGACCTTTTTCAGGAGAGAAGATCAAACTAAAATGAAAACTGAGGAATAGACAGAAGGTTCCAAATGTAGTACAAGCCCCCTAATTTTGGCAAGCTTTCCAGCACAGCACCCAAGGGGTTGATCCCAGCCAGAAGAACACTTTGGCAAAGAGAAACCTCTAATAGCAGACGCATCTGCTGTAAAATGTTGGCTGTTGTTAAGCCAGAGAGACCTGGTTAAAGACCAAGAAATTTTAAAGTCTTCTGAAATACATATATTTCTGAGCTGGTTGGGGAACTGTTGTATTTCAGTGTCAAACTGATGATCTAACAGTGAGGGTGTACAAGAGAGAGATATTTCCAGAGTTACTGTAACCTAATGAACACTGTAATATAATTATTAATAAAAAAACCTGCTGTGATGACTTGTGAAGGAATGTGGTCTTAGTTACTAAAACACCCAGGGGTCCCTGCATTATTCAATACTCATGTGGAAAAAATATCCAAAATACTGCGATTGCATATTTTGCAATGGCTACATGTACTACATAATTTCTTTGCAGTGCTTATTTTGTTCTGGAGGGAAAATCTACATAAGACTTTACACTTCTCCAGTTTCCTACACCTTAAAAATCAAGAACTTGACAAATATTTATGAACTGTGCTTCCTAGCATCAAAATCTGTAGTAGAAGGCAGTGCTGTTGTCTCTGTTTTTCACGGCTGATAAAGTGAAATATTCATGATTATCCACAAGAACATCATTTTTAGGAAGAACTTAGCCTTTTTTGTTCATGATTCATTGTTTTGTTAAATGTGCTGCACATAAAATGAAGCAGTTTTAAATTATCTTCTGTCTGGGGTCTTACAGGGGTTTGAATAATAATAGCTGGTGAAGAAAGCTGTAGCAGAAACAGAAATGTAGTACTTGGGATTTTCAGCATCCATCAGTTCCTTGAACAAGATGACACATTTTCAGTTTTCTGGTTGGTTATTCAGACCTGTTTATTTTTTAAATATGAAAGTACAGTTCTTTCTTGGAAGGTATCTTGAGGCTGTCCAGTAGCATTTGTCACAGGAGATGCAGACACTCCCTTTTAAAACTACTGTTCATGACTTTGTTGGGAATAGCTCAGTATGGTGCTGATCTGTGGGTCAAAAGATGGACCTTTGTGCAAGTTCTGATCACACTTGTGCCATTCTCATTAATGGATTTAAAAATGCTGGGGTTCTTGGGCCTTTTTGCTTAGGTGTCCAGTGTCAGAAAGATTTATAAAAAAAGATACAGTTTACCTGGGTTTCATTAGCAGAATAAAAAAGAAGCTTACCCAGCTGCCATGCTGGAAAGGGCAGAGCTAGTGCAGCAGGCCACCCTGCAGTTCCTGCCCATGATTTCTTGGCCTGTTTTTCCAGTAAACATTGGAAAACATTTTTGGAATTGTTTCATTGCTCAGTAGGTTTCTCTCACTAATGAGGGAGTCTTAATAGGCAGGAAATCTAGAAAAATAAATAAGCCATGTCCTACTGCATTTAGTCGAGGTGAAAGGACCTCTAGCCATGAGAAAGAAGGACCTTCTTTTGCCTGGCTTTGTATCATGGACCTTAGTTATTTCTAGGGGATTTTATTCCGCTGGTGATTGAAAAGAAATTGCTTTTTGTATGCTTGGGAGAGTCTTCCTCTTGACCAAGTATAGGTTTGTCAAGGTGTATTAGGTAAATAACTTACCAGGGTGTCATTATGGGCTTTTGAAAATTAAGGCAAAGTTCAAGTAGTGTTATCCTGTTGGTGGGAAATGGAAGGGCTGAATTGAGGTGATCAAAAGGCACAGCCGCTTTGGGCAAATACATTTTATTCCTGTAGGATTACACACTTAAGTATTCTGGAGAAAACTTTTTTTCATGAAAAAATAGTTAAGTTGCACCAGTTTGATTTTTGGCTCTATGACTACAATTTAATGATTTTCCCCATTCCCAGGTACTGACATTTTAATTCAGTTGCAATTAGATCCATGGTAGCCTACCCACTTTATATTTGAAGGAAATGCTGGGAGATCAGAACATTTAATTTCTATCACCTCCATAATTAAAGTTAACTGCAATAGTCCCTTTGAGGTGCTGTACCTGCCATAAGCCTCTAAGTTTCTAACACATTGTTTAAAGGAGAAGCTTTGAAACATGATCCTTGCTTTGTAGCAATCACTATAATCATGCTCTGGAAACATAAAACCTGCTATTCAAAGGCTATTACCTTTGAACATCCCCTAAAGGAGTTTGTTATATAAAACTCTCTCACGCTCACATGAGCAACTAGCTGAAGAAGAAAAGATGCATGAGCACTCCAACGTTTGTTACAGTATAAGCTGCATTTGCATACTACGCAGCTTTTTGCCAAGTCAGAGAGGACAATTTTGATGTGCTACTTCTGCAGCCACCAAGGATTTTACAGACAGCTCTACCTGCCATGTGTTGGCTCTACCTGCTCAGATCTTCTGGAACCTTTGAAGGGTCAAAAGCTCCTGTCTGAAAGAGCAGTTCTGAACTCGTATGTCTGATGTAAGAGCTTGTTCATGCATTTGGTAATGAGTTTTTCTACAATGTCCTGCAGTCTATTTATTAAAACACCAGTGTCTTTTACTGAGACATCATTAATGCACCAATAAAAGTAGTGTATATGCTCAAGTGACTCATAGCTGTTTATTGATGCAGCTCTCTGTGTTGTTTTCCAAAAGAAGATGGCTGACACGGGGCTGGAGCTGCTGCAGTCCACCTGGTGAGTGGGGAGTTTCAGAGAAACAACACCCTTCACTGCCAAGACTAGTAGAAGCAGTATTTTAGTGTAAGTAAAAAGAGCTGGGCCCGAGCAATTCCTCTGGGCTATTTCACCAACACTGTTCGCCTGACTGAAACAGGGCAGACATACTTAATGAGGATCTTCGGGAGGTGCTGGACCTGTGCCTGTCAGGAGGATTAAGTAAAAAAAAATGATTTGGGCAAACTGCTGACCTGTGCTTTGGCAGAGGCTCATTACAAATTTGAAACAGCAGAGGAAGGGCCCAGCAGACCTTTCAAGCACTGGGAAAAAGAACCACAAGAAGAAAACACTTGCATTTTATTTGGCCCTGAGCTTCTTGAAGGAGACCATATCATGGAATGAGCAGGAGGAGGAGTTCATTCCCTCTGAAAGGGCAGAAATCACAACTCTTCATACAGTGAAAGAAGGAGCTTTTATTTTAGCTTGCTGAGAACAGCCAAGGAATCTAGTAATTATTCTGGCCAGGTTTATGCTAGAAGGACATTGTCAAATGCTTTATAAAACAGATTATAAAACTCTTCAGCACTTCAGCACTTTCTCCTAAATACATGAAAATAATTCTTCCATTACCAGTTGCAGCCTTCACCATTTGGCAGCAATCTGTCCCCGCTCCCCACTTTAATTTATATTTAAAAAATACCATTACACATACATTACACATTGAATCTGTTCTTCAGTGGCTTGCAAGTTCACCTCTCCCTATCTACTCCACAGAGAACCAAGATTCAGGATGGAGAAATTATATGAAGAGAGGAAAAAGTAGTGAAGGGAAAGAAGACTAAAATATCGGAATTGCATCTGTTTGAACACTGCTTTGGCTGTGATCATCATTACTAAATATGACATGATGCAGGAAAGATTATTACTTAAAATATGTGGTTTACACCTCTGATGGACAGGTTGTTAGAATCATATATAAACAATAACTTCAGCTGCAGGAACTAATGGGAGGGAGAGGGCTGATGAAAGGGCCACATGATGATGATTAGGAAGCAACTGTAAATGGGGGAGAGTTTGTCTTCCATGATGAGGAGCATGTCCTATGACAATCTCCATGTATTTGTGTGTTTGTGTAATGGAGGGGGTTGAAAAGGAGAGATGCAGTTTGCCATGCCTCTTCTAGTAAATCTGTCACCACTAGGTGAGTTGGAAATGAACTTCTGGTGAAGGGGCAGCTCCAGAGAAGGGAGAGTACCCCTGTTCCCAAAGCCCTTCACCCCCTTTTAGTCCTGGCATGCTACTTCAGTATATAAAAATTTCCCAACACAGGGATCAATTCCATGCTTCTGTTTGCTGTTGTAAATTCATCTGTGTTCTTTCCACCTCTGTCATGGCTCCAGGGAGCCTGCACTTATTGCCCTCTTTGATCTGTGTTAATGGCATCCTTTGAGACAACTGGAATTCAAGCCTTTACCTCTCCCAGAGTAGAAAAGCCTGATTCTCTTAGTATTTGAGTCAGTTTTGGCTTTTTGGGTCTGCACAGCAGTTCCTGTGTTCCTGAGCTCGTGGCAGCTTTCTTCAGGTGAGGTATTCTTTCAGAGCTGCCATCTGCACACACACAGAGTGGGAAGGAGCTGGCTAAGGAGTAGCTTTCTAACAACAACAAGAAAAGGAACTGAGCTCATTGTGGAGGACAAGCAGAATGTGAGCCAACAGTGTTGTGCAAAAGGCACTTCAGGAGGCATTTTGTCTGCATGACACATTAAGTGATCCTTCAAGTTTTCTTGAAGCCTCAGCTGGAGCACTAAGAATTATCTGGGGTAATTAAGAAAGGATGTGAACTGGTTGGACAGTGATCAGAGAAGAATACTGGTGATGATGAGATTGTGGATAAAAAAGAGCTTCAGGAGGGTGACTGAACATGGACGGCTTAGCCTAGAAAGCAAGAAAACTAAGGGGAACATGGTAACAGTTTTCTATCAATTGAATACAGAAAGGAATTAAAAAAATCTTTTTATGTGCCTCCAATAAGAAATAATAGGTCTGTATTGAAGAAAGTGAGATTGAGATAAGAACAGAAATATTTTTAATGCCAAATATCATAGGTCTGTGGAATAATTTATCCAGTAAGTATATAAAGTCATTCCCAATAAAAGTAGGTATAAACAAACATGTTAAACAGATGCTGATGAGAATCACATTCTTTACAGATGATGGAGTAAATGACATACCAAATACCCTTCTGTTCATATTTCCTAAATATCTTTGTTTATTTTTTGTCTCAGCTGTAAGAAGAAAGCACACTAATATGCAGGGCTTTTCAAAAAGCTCATATGTATGTATTTGACATTACTGTCTGCTCATGCTGCATTATAAAGGAAGGTATGCCCAAATTCCTCAGACTGCTGTAATGTGGATCATTGCATACCTATCTGAACATCTTCCTCTTGGAAAGGGAGACTTTTTCTCTGACCTGAGTCATTAGTTCTCCAAGTTCTTACATTTTTAAATTATTTTGGTAGACCGAGTGAAAAGCCACCTTGAGCTATGGCTCTCCCAGGATTTTCTTGGAACCAGCAAGTTTTCCCTGCTAACTGTCTTCTCCTCATCTTGTGATGAATTGTAAGGTCTGCTAGAAAACTCACAGGGAAGAAAGACAATGCTTCTTTCCTGTATTTTTTCCTTGACTATTTATGTATAAGCTGGACAGGAAATCTCCTACTCACCAAGACAACATGTTCTGAAAATAAATTAAAGAGCATAACCACATCTGCCACTATAGATCCTTGAAATGTTGAGATTTTTGAATGTTACTACACAATCCAGATCATGTTACATCTGACAGAAACTGCAGACAGAAAAAAGTTAATTTCTACCTTATTTCCTCTTTCCTAATATGCCCTGCTTAACTGAATAAAAACTTCCCTGAAAGAAAAGAAGCTATGAGGCAATTTTTTTCTTCTCACAAAATAAGTTCTCAATATAGCCTTTAAAAATGTGGCAATATAAATGAATAAATATGCCATTTATTCAAATTACTTTCATCTATAGAAAGTAAGTGGATTAGAGGGTTACTGTCAGGTCAGTTCAGCTTTACTGTTTAGCTTTTGTGGAAAAACTAGATGTGACAGGTGTAACCAATCTATTGTAAGTTGAATCATTGTGATATCTCAATTTATTTCTGATGGTAATATGTCTCCTTTAAGCCATAAAACCATGTTATGCAATTGAATTATATACTGTACAAAACTTAACTGAAATAGCACTTGTAATTTAGATATCTCGATTTATTTCTGATGGTAATGTGTCTCCTTTAAGCCATATAACCATGTTATGCAATTGAATTATATACTGTACAAAACTTAATTGAAATAGCACTTGTAATTTACCTTCATTTCAACATTTAACTTTTAAAGCAAAAGTGATCAAAGAAGTTTTAGAAAATTGTATTTCAAAATATTTTTTTAGGTTCTACTCACCTATAAGACAAATAGAGTTGATAGTTTTCTTGAAATATGCATTGAGTTCTGAGTCCATTTTCTGCAAACCACTACATCCAGAGGACAGATATCAGCCAGGTCCACAAAGGAGCTCCCATGTAGTCAGTGGGAAAAAACAGGATATATCCCGTATTACCATTTGAATTTTCCTTTTGATAGACATACAGATTAGAAACATTCTGCGACATTTATTTCAACTCTATTTGGTAGTGTTTGTACCTTTTCCATTTTGAGAAGTCTGAGATATACTTTCATAATAAAACCCCCCAGCCTATTAACCACCAGCTACTTTAATTCAAAAAAACAACCAAAACTTTGTCAAAATCAGGTATTAAAAGGCTACTGGAAGTTCATGTTCATGCATTTGCCTGTAACAGAAGATAATTATTAAACTTATGTACTACAGAGAAGTGTCATGACATGGAAAACCTCCAAAGTTCAAACTAAATTTTAGACGTATTCTGTGACCTTTTCAGATATCCGAATTACAGTATTTCAAAGAGTACTTATAGAAAAGACTCTAGAAAGAAAATATGGCCTCTTAAGAGATGAGTAACTCACACTCTGCAAGCACAAATGAAATATGTGCAGGTATTCTAATAAAAATCTCTGTACACTATCTGGAAGCCATATATTAGTTTTCTCTTTTACTGTTTCTTTTCTTCTTTGCATTTGTTTTGTGAATTCTTTTACTTGGAGTTCGAGTTAAAATGCAGGAGACAGGGAGTTTATCTTCAGACTTAGATGTTTATATTTTATCTGTATTTCAGCTGCACAGAGTGTGCCTCTAAGTTAACAAGGTGGAAAATGGCCGTGAGTTCTTACTTCCAAGGCCTTTTAAGGTCCAAATCACCCAATTATGGAATCCCAAATAATTTGGTTTTACTTATAATCCAATAACTAACTATTCATGATCCGCACTGCAGGTTTTTTGACCCAATACCAAAACACCCAGGTTTGTGAAGAAGGAAGGAGAAAAGAAGAATAAATCCACACCCCAAATCCTCCATATTGTTACATATATCCCATAAACCTAATTTTTCTACATCTCTACATATTCCACCCAGTGATATAACTTTAATTACACAGCAACAACTTCAGTGTTATCACACAATTTGGGAAGCCTTTCCCAAGGCCTCAGGTCAAATTCAGTGTGCTTCTGAGGATGACTGTCTGTCAGCACTGAAAGACTGAAATTCTCAGAACTCAGGGTTCCAACAGCCATAGTTACAGTGAGGATGCAAAATGTGTAAGTGTTTACTCAAGCATGCATATATTTGACAATCAGAGCAGATGAGCCTTACACATACAAATTCTGATCATGCGGAGTTTATTTATAGCATTTATCACAACTTCTTTTGGTAGGACAACTCACATACGTAGTATTTCCAGGATGATAACTGCATGAAGTGTATTGCATAAGCCAGTTGGAAAAAACACTAGTTTTACATTTGATCATTGAAATCCAGTTCTGACCTTGCACAGGACACCCCAAGACTCACACTATGTGCCTGAGAACATTGTCCAGACATGTCTTGAACTCCATCAGGCTGGTGCTGTGACCACTTCCCTGGGGAGCCCTTTCCAGTGCCCAGTCACCCTCTCAATGAAGAACCTTTTCCTAATATCCAGCCTAAATCTTTCCTGACACTATTTCATACCATTCTTTTGGGTCCTATCACTGGTCACCACAGAGAAGAGATCAGCTGTAGCCCTCCTCTTCTCCTCACAGGAAGTTGTAGACTTAGTGAGGTCTCCCCTCAGTCTTTTCCTCTCTGTGCTGAACAAAGTGACCTCATCTGCTCCTGATATAGCTTTCCCTCGACTCCTCATGATCTTTGTGGCCCTCCTTTGGATGGATAAAGAACCAATCTGAGTGGGGCAGCTCATTTGCTGGAGGGAGAGGATCCAGAGGGAACTTGACAAGCTTGAGGAGTGGGCCTGTGCAAACCTCATGAAGTTCAGCAAGGCTAGTGTAAGGTCCTGCGTGTGAGGCAATCACCAGTATCAGTACAGGCTGGAGGATGAATGGATTGAAGCAGCCCTGCGGGGAAGGACTTGGAGATACTGATAGACAAAAAAAATTGTACAGGGATCAGCAACATGCACTTGCAGTGCAGAAATCCAGCTTTATCCTGGGCTGCATCAAGAGCAGTATGGCCAGCAGGATGAGAGAGGTGATTCTGTCCCTTTACTCCACTCTTATAAAACCCCATCTGAAGTACTGTGTCCAGTTCTGGAGGCAGGAAAGATGTGGACCTATTGGGTCCAGAGAGTGTCCATGAAGATGATCAGAGGCCTGGAGTGCCTCTCCTATGAAAATGGGCTGAGAGAGTTGGGCTTGTTCAAGGGATAATGGTTTTAAACTGACAGAGGGTAGATTTCAATTGGATGTAAGGAAGACATTTTTTACAATGATTGTGGTGAGGCACTGGAATAGGTTTCCTAGAGAAATTGTGGATATCCCATTACTGGAAGTGTTTAAGGCCAAGTTGGATGAGGTCTTGAGCAGCTTGCTCTAGTGAAAGGTGTCCATGGCAAGGCTGCTGGGCTAGTGGATCTTTAAATATCTTTTTAAAAGTGTCTCTCAATCCAAACTGTTCTGTTGTTCTGTGGTTCTATGACATTATGATTCTACATTGTTATAGCCTTAATTTTCAAACATATTCATTAGCTTAAGCTCTCCATTTGATACTTGTGTCATCTTACAAAGCACTTCTCAGAGACTGGGGAAGAACCTCAGATACCTCTCTTGTTTGTATTTAGGTGGCATGTACCCTAAATCTTACTTAGGAAGATTGGAACATATTTCAGAAAAGTAGAACATGTTCAAATGGAGCAAAAAGTTATGGATAAAAGACAGGAAAAAGGACAGGAATAAAATACGTTCATTCTTGGCACAGGAATAGTTAAATACCCCATCTGCTTTTGCATTATCTGAATAAGTATTTTAAAGATAGGACTTTTGTTTATAGATTTGTGTCTTTGGATCATCTCAAAGATTATCAGCAAAAAATAAAGAAGAAATTTTATTTGTATACTTCTGATATTCAGAGGAATACTGTGGTGGTTTTATTGGTCATAAATCAATTTTATCAATTCAAAACAAACAGTGCAATTCAGTCATCACCACTCAAAGGTAGGAAATGATCTCTCAGCTACCTACTCTGACTTTTGTAACATGTGTTTTAAATTTATACATGTAACTGAGGGAAATGAGCATGTACTCCAGAGCACAAAATAAAATTTCTCCAGCTATAGTAATTTTTGTTTTGTTCACAGGTAAAATAAATTGAGTAATCTAGGAAAAGAATCCAAACTTACTGTCTCTTTTCTGTTGCTTGCATAGCAAGAGTAGAGGAAGAAGGAACTCCTAAACTAATTTTTTGTAGTGAGATTGTTAGCAGAAGAGTGTTGGCTGGTAAGGTCTCATTATTCAAATGCTATCACATTAGTTTCTTGCTTGTTCACTTTTGAAGCACATATAGAAAGTGAGCTCTGTTGCACAGGGAAGGTTCTTGTCAAGAGAAAGGTGGTACCCAGTGCTGCTCCTCTTGTGAATTATAGTGGCTTTGTTCTTACTGAATCCAATGGAACAGACCACCTGAAAAAAAGAAAAAGTAGTTTTTGTGCTCTTCCCAAAGTAATCTCTGGTAAAAAAAACAGGAGAGGGAATGAGCATGGAAGTAATAAGAGGAGCTGACTGCTCATTTTGAATGTGGTGTATACCCAGTTCACACTTCGCCAGGTTAAAATCCATGACCTTTAGCATAATTTTTCTTGCTACTCAGCTCTTGTATGACACAGAAGCCTGAGGTATCTTTTATTCTACGTGAGACAGCATTTTTACTTCAGGTTTGGGGTTACAATCCAATCTGTGAAGTGTTTGTCTAAAAAAACCAACATGGCTTCTTTTGCTGCTGAAAATAGGAAAACTACTGAAAAAATCCCTGGCATTCACCCTAAGCACAATAGGTTTTCTAAATCTTTGGCTGTATCATTTCATCTCATCCCTTTATTGGTAACAAGACTTGTTTCAAAAATAATATCCCCTTTATTAAGCCAAACTGATACTGTCCAGTGCCTTCAAAGAGCAAAAATATTGCCCAATAAAATAGATTTCTGAGAATGAGCTGGTGGGAAATCACAAACCACTTTTGAACTAATTTTGCACATTGACCTTATTTAAGTACTGAAAGCTAACTGAAATCTTGCACAAATTTAGAGATGACAGGAGTAGCTCCTCCCAGTAAATTGGGGTGCAGTCAGACTGCAGCCTCTGGCTGATGTGTAATTTTCTCCATTTTGATTGGTGGTCTGTTTCTAATGCTTGCATTTTATTTAGTAACACAGAAACAGTGAAGTTGTTAACTGATTCTTACACCTTTTTCAGTGGGTCAGGTTACATTATCTTTTCTATGCATCAACATCTATTTTACTGAAAGCAAAATTTGTAGGGCCCTTGGATCATGTCTCCCTCTCCTACTGGAAAACACTGTAGGAGGTGACTAAGCTATTTCAGGTACTGAAAGTGCCTTTCTGTTAAGGTGGTGCCATGTCCCAGCAAATTGCTTTGATTACGTGGCAACTGGCATAGCTCTGCTCTGTCTGATCCCGTAGTAATATCTATCTGCTAAATAATCAAATTCAAGGTTTTCTACATGGTGTCCCACAGATGTTTAGGGCAATGCTAAACCATATCTATTGATCAGATAAGCAGACGTCTCCCTCCTTGCCTTAAATTTATAAAATTTGCTTGGGCCTCTGTGATGGAATTAATAAAAATTAAATTAAAGATGGGTTGAATATTAGGAGCTCTTCTGATGAGCCTCTCCTTTTTTCTTCTGAAATTTGTGTCAAATAGTTGGCAGGAAAATCTTTAGACTTTCAAAGATGATGGACAGATCTCTCTACAACTGAATTTTTTGTTGAGTTCTTCATCTATGTCATGAAAAAAAACGATTTGAAATTCTTGTGAGAGTAAAGGGAAAACAGGAAAACAGGTAATAAAAGAGGGGAGAAACCCATTTACCCAAGAATGAACAAATTGTTCTGTGATCATAAAATCAATGTCTTGTAGCTCAGTTAAACTGAATTTCATAACGTTGACCAAGTGGAAGGGGAAACCGAATCTCAGCCGTCCCCTTTGCAGGTGGGTCCTGTCACAGCAGGGCTTCTTGCTGGTCCAGGAACTGTATCTTCTCCTTGCTGTTGAGCAGTCATTCCAGTCTGGGTGAATTTGGCTCATACAATGTTGCGCAAATTGATTCTGACACATCTCTGATTTTGATGAAAATTGCCTTTTATTTGCTTTTGTGGTCAACAGTACACACATTTTTCTATATAGCAACTCCCGTGAAAACTATTAATACCACTTCACCAGTCAGCCTGGGTAAAAGCATCTGTCTGTGATGGAAGAAAGTTATTGAGATGTCAACGGGGATTCAACAAAAATGGACAAAATGATGAAATTGTGGCTGAAATCCAACTTATGGAAAACTAATTACATCTGAAACCATTACATAAGGCATATGTTTCTTTTCATTTCCTTTGTGTACCAGGTCAGCTTGACTTGATTGTAATATTAGGAGAAGGTTTTTATCATCTGCAACACTCAGATGACTAACTCACTGTAGGGCTGAGATTAGAAACTGGTTTTGTAACAGTTCAGTGAAAGCAATCTGTGTTATTGCTCACCAGAGAATGCTGTCATTTCAAGAAAAATGCAAAGTTCAGACGTCAAAGTTCCATGAGGGTGGAAGAAAAATCCTTTGTGGTCTGATCCCTGTTGCCTTTAGCTTGGGAAGAGTTATGGAGAAGTGTAAAGTAGTCTACCTACTGAGAGCAAGACAACTACATATCAAAAATATTTGTAGACCACACTTTTTTTGTACAAACATTCACATTTGTGCTCTCTGTTAGGGAGGTACAGATGTACAGAGTGATTAATACAGGCCCCAAACAGTAGGAAACACCCCTTGAGTTTGATTGGAAACACCAAGTTCAGCAGCATGGGTACAGGCAAGAGTGGCTTCTAGAGCAAAACAAGGAACCCTCCTTCAGCTGCCTTCTCCAGCAAGCCTTCCCTGTACCTGAATTTCTTTCAAGAAAGAACTTTTATCTAGTAGAATTCTTTTGACAAGATGTTTGATCTTGTAAGACAGGAGAAAGAAATAAAAAAGTGAGCTAAGGAAAGTTATTAATGTAGTGAATATTAAATCTTATCCAGAAATTCCATCTATTACAGAAACACAATATAAACATTTAATTAAGCACAAATATGGTGATTACAAGATAGAAATGTAATGACATATCTATTAAGTTAGATAATTCATTCCACAGATTATAGTCAGTTTCAGCTCTAAATAATATATTCTGAAGAACCTAATATAAGCTTGATTTTATGCAGTCAAAATATCTGGAGGACATACCAAGGGAGGAAAGGCATGAGAACCTATACATATTGGTGGGTTTGTGTCTACTTACTTTATTGTTATTAGCAAGTCTGCACAGGCAGAGTATTTGTCTTGCTGTGGGGTGCTTGGTTTCAAGATATGAAACCTAAAAAGCCTCAGCATATGGTAAATTATCATATATATATATATATATATATGATTATCATAGGACAAAGTTTTAAGCTTGGCGGTTTATATGGGATATATTTTTAATATTTCATGATTTTTTAAAAGGAATTTCCAGTCTTCTTTTGTAGTTTTCTTGACTAATTTCCTGGATAACAGATCTTTATTTTTACAAGGCCTCCTCACATTGCAGATGCAACTTAACTTAAGAAGTGCCTCTCCAAATCTTAAAAAAAAAAATCACTCACTATCACTAATTAATTCACATATGAAATTTTCCAGATGCCAACACCACCTCTTTTATCACAATAACATCTGGCATTAAATTCTTCTGTACAAAAAAAGGACCTTACCTTAATGTCTTTAAAGCAAGTGCTTTTTAATTATAAGGACAACAAACCAGTTCCCTAAATGAAGCCAAGTTTCCATCAGGTATGCATTCCCAAGATGGCTACTATGATTATCATCCTCAGAGTTTTCTTTCAGTACTGTTCTTGTAAACAGAGAACTTGTTCTGGAACAATATTGGACATTAAGTATCTCATCTGGTAACTCACTGCCTGGCTACTTCTGAGCAGCAGAAAATCAATACCTTGGTCCTAGATCAACACTGGTTACCTCCCTTAGAGATAAATGAAAGAGAGATTCAATATCCTTCTGAAGTGTGTGTGATGGTTTAGATGGTATAAGAGATGGAACAGTTTTTGTACAGCCTCTGCAACTCACTGAAGTCAAGCAAAAATATGTCCTTTCTCTGAAATGAGGTATAAATTAGATAAAAAATTTATAGCAAAGTTTCAATGGTGAAGAACTTTATTATTCTATAAGAAAAAATGGTAAATTTCCTTTCTTTAATGCACTATTATTCTATTCATTATTCTATTATTATTCTAGTCAAGCATAATTAAAAGCTCAGCAGTGATCAGCAAAAAAAATATGTATTTCTTATGAAGAATCTGAAACAAATATTTAAGAACAGCTACAGCTGGGGAGTTTCGGTTTTGTTATGCCTTTTATGCCATTCATGCCAGCTTGGTTTCCATCTTACTGATACTTGAGTATTTTGTGTTTAACCACCTTGTTTGGAATACTGTGCTTACTTGAAACAAATGGGGCAATTTAACTTTGTCTATATTGCTTCCAAATTGGAAATATTCGTATTCATGTAAGACAGTGCATTGTGGTTCTTAAAGTTTCCGAGTGATTAAGAGTAGACTTCAACAGGGATTTTCATGACAGATGGAGTTCTCATAAACTTAAGGGTTCTGGTGGACAGCAAGCTGCCCATGAGCCAGCAGCATTCTTGTGGGAAAGCAGGCCAGTGGTATCCTGGGGCATTAGGAAGAACACTTCCAGCAGGTTGATCCTGCCTGGTGAGGCACATCTGGAGTGCTGTGTCCAGCTCTGGGCTCCTCAGTACGAGAGACACGGAGTTCCTGGAGCAGGTCCAGCAGAGGGAAACAAAGATGATTAGGGGAGTGGAGCATCTCTCTTATGAGGAAAGACTGAGGGAACTGGGCCTTTTCAACCTCAAGAAGAGACAACTGAGAGGGGACCTGATCAATATTGAAGTATCAGAAGTATCTGAAGGAAGGGTGTCAAGAGAATGGAGTCAGGTTCTTCTCAGCAGTGCCAAGGAAGACAAACCACAGTGGGCAGAAACTGAGGCACAGGAAGTTCCACCATGAGCTTATTTACTGTGCAGGTGACTATGCACTAGAACAGGTTGCCCCGAGATGTTGTGGAGTCTCCCTCACCAGAGATATTCAAGAATTATCTGGATGCAGTTCTGTGCAATGTGCTCTGGGATGACCCTGCTTGAACAGGGAGGTTGGACCAGATGAAACACTGTGGTCCCTCCCAGCCTGACCCATTCTGTGATTCTGTAAACTGACTAAGGCAGGTAAGGAAGTGGCATTTACACTCTCAGTGCCATGATATAGAATTATGAGATATGTACAGGTGCCTAAGCATTAACATTACAGTCTTTGAAAATTATATCTTCTTATCTGTAATTGTTCAAGTGAACTTCCATGGAGCACACTGTGAAATTAATTTACTTGCATTTACTATTTAATTCAATCTGGATAAAAGTTTAGCTAGAAAAAGGGAATAAATGCAAATAAAACAAATAAATGTTGCAAAACATTCCATTCAGCTGAGAAAAGATTATCCCACAATTTAGATGGAAATTAATAATTTGTTCCAACACTGAGGAGAGCCTAGTGTTTCATTAACCACTGATTTGTGGTGATCTAATTTGGGAATTTTATTTTCTAACCCAGATGTTTCCTTTATTACACATCTCTACTTTGTTACGGACATGAAAACGCAGATGGGAAGGTGATGTTCTATCCCCAACACATGTTCAGAATTTAGTCTCTCGTGTTTGTCCATTGGTTACAATTTTCAGGTCATCAGACCTATTGTATATTTTACTAGATCTCCGCTTCTCTTCTTGTCTCCCTCATCCTCCCACCAAAAGCAAAACCTACGAAGCAAAACCCTTTGCTCACCCCAACAAGTCTATATGCACGTTGAAGTTAACAACAAACTCTCATATACAAATATTTAGTAAGAGTTTCTTTCACGGTAAAATAAAAAAAAGTGAGAAAAGGCTAGCTTAAGATCTTAAAAAGCTGCAGATTAAAATTATCTGTTCAACCTCAATTCTAGGAGGGTTTTTTAAAGTATGTAATGACTATAGACTCATGCTAGATCAGCAATTCTCCAGCATATTACTTGCTGAGGTCTGGGTTCAGTTCATCCACACGTGGGTACCTCTTTGAACCACAGATGTTAGGAACCAAATCACCCCTTGCTGTTTCCCTCATAAAGAGAGGATTAATGCAGCCAATGTGACTCAGACAAGACCTGGTAGAAAGAAGCTCCTGTATTAACTGAAAAGGAAGAATGGTGCTTTAGGGTCTGGCCAGTTGAGTGGATCTCACCAGAAAACCCTTTTCATAAAAATTTGGAAAGCCAAAGGCTGCTAACAGCACCTTTCAGCTCCCTTTCTAGTCTCTTTCCATTGTAGAAATTGGGCTTAGGTACATCACGGAAGATCACAGCATGTGGAGTTTTACATATAAACATTTGTACTGTTTAGTATTTAAAACGCAAAGCCATATCCTAAGAAGAATGAGAGAAACTAAGATTTCTTGCTCTTATTTTAAAGGAGGATAATGTGGCCTCTGAGTGAAGAAAATCCATCAGTTCTTCTGTCCTTGCAAGGCAGAGCACGGCGAAATAAAAACAAAAGTCAAACAACCCATATCAGCTTTAAAAAAACATGAGAGAATTAATTTAATTTTTTTTTTCCAAGATAGAAGTTTCAAAATACCTATAAAGTTTCATTTCCATATTAGAACAAAAATTTTTAAAAATTCCCCTCATACCTGGTTTTCAGTGGATTAAAATGTGTGGCAGAAAGAGACTGAGAGAGAAAGACTTCTTTTCTTCCCACAAAAATGAAGTTGTGAAAAGGAGACTTGAATTTAACCTTTCAAAATTTTCATCAGAATTAGGACATTTCCCCTTTCATTTATGCACATATAATCTTTCAGCTGTTTGCCACAATGAAAAAAGCTGATGGAATGCTATGTGTTCCTGCTTTGGTTTGGTTTGGTTTGGTTTTTTAAGCCAGATACAGCACAGTGTAATAGGCTTAGTCTGGGAGCAGTGTGTAGACCGGATAGGCCTGATGTTGTGCATTAAGCTAAATCTGCATTGACATTCCACTGTGCTCCTGCCCACATTACCTACTAAGTCTCTTTATGCACTTCTAAAGACCCCAGGGTGAGGTTCTTAGGTTGGTCTGTGTAGCAAACATTGCAGAACAAGGTTTTAAGGGGTGAGAGAGATAGGAAAGATTAGAGAGCATTTCTCCCTGCTTTTACCTTTTATTCAGATATACCAGAGTTCTGGTGATAGTAATTCTACAATAGATCTTGGTCTTCCTTGGCCAAATTCAAACACTTTTAAAGAAGAGATTTAACTTAAGTGTAGTTTTTTTCCAATGAATTGTGAATTGATAGCATAGAACATTTGCTTTGAAGAATTTTTTATGAAAAAAAAGTAATGATCATACCTCTAGTCTAAAAGTTAGCACATGGGGTCAAAACTATACTAAATAATGGTCCTGATCAGAAGTCTGCTGTGGAGTTTTTCCTAGCAATGCCTTTCCTATTCTTTAGAACAATTCCCTGTGAGTATGTATACCCAAGGAATGGAATTGGCTCAAAACACATAAACTGTTTAGAAACAAACAGTTTAAAATTTTAGTATTGTTACTCCTAGTATTGCTCACAGAATTTCTACTTGTTTCAAAAAGCATGGCTTATACTTCTTGGACTCTTGTATACTCATTTATCTTTCACATTTGATCTCTCATGTTGCTTACATAAGACATAGATAATTCTCCAATTTACTTTTTATTAGAAGAATATTTACTCACTCTTAAAGAATGTGGCTTAGACCACATTGTGTTAGACCAAAAGGAGGGGGAAGATGATTAATAATAATAATAATAATAATAATAATAATAATTTATTGTTTCTCCCAAAGATAAAATTTTCACCATTGTTAAATAAAATTATAAAGTATGCATTTGTATGTCCTATGCTTCCCCTTCATGTTGAGCTGTCTGTCTTTTTCTTTCTTGTAGAGCAGTTCCTGGATGAGTTTTAGTAGAAACATAAACACAGGATCACCATGGTATTTCTGGCAATACTTCCAGACAAATTGGAGTAAGGAATCCATAGACACCATCATCATCATTGGTTGTGAAGATTTCAGGGTAGTTCTGCAGATGCAAATGCTTGGATAAAGGAATTAAGGATGCATCCATTTTTCTCTGGTGTCAATGTTTAGGTAATATGGAATGGTGCTCTACTCAGACTGGAAGTCTTTCCCTTCCCCTTAAACAGGTAGAACTCTCTTATTGTTTAAAATTATTAACAACATCTGTCAAATTATCTCGAATGGTACTAGTGATTTGAAGAAAGTTGCATCAACAACTTAAAAGAAGCTCAAGAATATTTTATATGTCTTACATGAACCTCTTGTGCACACCTCCTCCCTCTCTTTAAGCTTGGTCCCACGTAATTTGGCTTTAGCACATTGGCAGGTGTTAAATATAAGCATCCTTCAAATATAGTTTCCCTTACTCCACACTGTCATCTCAGACACAGAAATATTTTGGTTTCCTCATTTTCAATTTCACAAGAGAAAATTACAATGCATGCAAATTTCACAAGTAAATTCCAGGTCATGGAGGCTATCAAATATAAGCCTAACATCTAAGTGATCACTGATTTCCACTTCTTTGTTTTAAATGTAAGTTTCAAGAGGAAAAGCCATGACATCTGGCTTGAAATAAAACTTTATAACCCACATATTCCCCTGACAGAGTAGCTGGCAATAACCTGAGATGATCATCTGTGAATGAACACTGTCATATTCATTACTCTGGACATCACATCTGAGTTCTGTGACTGCATGGAACTGATACTTGTCAGATAGTTTTGCTTTTTCTGTTTGTTTTTTTGGTTTTTTTTGTTTGTTTGTTTGCTTGTTTGTTTTTTCTTTTTTTTGTTCTTTGATGGCACATAAAAACCACCCAGACTAGGACAGTGTTATGGCAGATGCTCTATATAATACATGATTATGCTTTCAATGTACCCCTAAGGATATTCTGGCCCTTGTCCACCCTTAGATGCTTAGGCAGCCAGAACCAAACATGAAGTTCATCTTCATAGTAACAACAGCCTTCTCCCAACTAGTGGAATTTATATATATGCTTGTCTATTGAGCAAAGATACATGAGAAATGGGGTGGAAAATTAATTAATTGAAGCATGGATTTAAACATAGAAAAAAAAATTGCAAATCTTCTTAACTTGTCCTCAGGGACAAAATTAAAAAGAAAACATACAAGCCCACAATAAACTAGTAAAATACCTTTATCGAACATGATTCTCAACCTCTTAAAAATAACAGCAAGTGTCTATGCTTATAGCTGTTAGTTACACTTCATACCAGTGGAATAATATGGATGTACTCAGCTCTGAGTACATCTTGTTTAAAGCAAATATACTGGAAATAAATGGACTCCAAAAATTTTAATGAGTTGAAAGATAGCTTGGGGAAACAAAAGGTGTTTCATTGTTACATATATCTACAATAGTCTTTAAAAATTTGAGAACTATTGATCATAAATACTTCTATGTTCCTTATCGAGGAAAGGAATGCTGAAAAATAAACTGAAACATAAAGCATGGAATGTTTTTTATAGAGAACTTGAAAATCTACAATCTGAATAACAAAACAAGAAAACTTGAACCTGATTTTTCTATTTATTCATGACATGAAACATTTCTGTTAAAGCAAAAAAAATCCTCTCATCTTGATGCCATCCAGATGTTGGTTAAATAAGCTCTTATGTCTTGTTCCTACTTTGAATTTATTTAAATTTATTTTAAATTAAATGATTCTCAGTGATATTGGATATGTAATCCATGAAACGTAACAGTGGGTTGCTACTTGCATGAAGCGCAAGAAATCTTTGCATCCTTTTTTATGTGACTTCTGTAATGTAAACTAGGCTGATGGAATATGAAATAGTTGATATAGCCAGGATACTGTCTAGGAAAGATGTATGTGATTCCCTTCCAAACTGCATTATCATACAAACCTGTGAGTCTAAAAGTGACACCTTTCTCCTCCTTACATTTGCTGTGATTTTTTTAAATGCATTTAAACTGGGCAGATCTAAATAGTGAAACCCAAAATAGCTCAAAGGGAGAAATCATTTTAAGATGAACCATGTTAATAAAACACATGGATTAAGGAAGTACATAAAAAAGAGAGAAAAAACACAGTATGTTGGAATAGAAGCGGTGAAATAGTACAAAGAATTTTTTGAGAAACATTTCAGCCTAATTAGATTCTGGGTGTGGCTTCAGTCTGTGTAGAGAGTTTTATTGTACACCAACATTTGTGAATAATCTGAGAAAACTTTTGTTCATATGAATGTTTTCAGACAGCAGATTCCAAATCTGTAAGTCATGGTTTTGTCTCAAAATGTGTTCCAATAAACAGGGAACCAAAATTCACTGTGGGTGGAGCAGCTGTACAGC